>NC_090395.1:73935231-74535231 GCF_036365525.1 Heterodontus francisci | reverse complement strand
ACCGCAGCCTCACAGCTCCAGTGACCCGGGTTCAATTCTGGGTACTGCCTGTGTGGAGTTTGCAAGTTCTCCCTGTGTTTGCGTGGGTTTCCTCCGGGTGCTCCAGTTTCCTCCCACGTGCCAAAGACTTGCGGGTTGGTAGGTTAATTGGCCATTGTAAATTGCCCCTAGGATAGGTAGGTGGTAGGGAAATATAGGGACAGGTGGGGATGTGGTAGGGATATGGAATTAGTGTAGGATTAGTATAAAAATGGGTGGTTGATGGTCGGCACAGACTCGGTGGGCCGAAGGGCCTGTTTCAGTGCTGTATCTCTAAACTAAAACTAAACTAAACTAAACAAGGAGGCCACCTACTCCTTGGAAAGTAAGTGTCGAAATGAGATAAAGGGAGCAGAAGGATCTAGGGGTATAGATAGATAAGTCACTAAAACTAGTGACAAAGGTTAATAAGACCATTAAAAAAGCAAAGCACTGTGTTTCATTCTAGAAAGAGAGGATTAAAAAGTGAAGAAGGTATGTTAAACTTGCATTGAACTTTGGTTAGACCACTCTTGGAGTAATGCGAACATGGTCTTCATATTATAAAAAGGATATAGAAGCACTGGAGAAGGTGCAAAAAAGATTTACTAGAATGATATCAGAACTGATAGATTATATCTATCAGGAAAGATTGAACAGGCTGGGGCTTTCTTCTGTGAAAACAAGAGATGACTGAGGGTGTTGACTGAAGTTTTCAAGAATACAAAAGGGTTTGATAGGGCCGATATCGAGAAGATGTTTCACTTGTGGACAAGACAAAAACTAGGGTCCATAAATATAAGATCGCAACTAATGAAACCAATTGGGAATTCAGGAGAAAAATCTTTACCCATAGAGTGGTGAGAATGTGGAACCCCCTAACACAGGGAGTGGTTGGTGTGAATAGTATAGATGCAGTTAAATGGAAGTTAGATAAACACATGCGGGAGGAAGAAATAGGAGGATATGTTGATGGGGTGAGATAAAGAGGAATGGGAATGGGCTCGTGTGGAGCACAAACACAAACATGGGGCACTTGGGCCAAATGGCTGTAAATACTTTGTACTTTGCAAGAATCATGATAGCGACCTTTAAGAGACATCTTGACAAATACATGAAAAGGAAGGGAATAGAGGGATATGGGCCCCGAAAGTGCAGAAGGTGTTAGTTTGGGCAGGCATCAAGATCGGCGCAGGCTTGGAGGGCCAAATGGCCTGTTCCTGTGCTGTACTGTTCTTTGTTCTTTGTTGTGGAATTTCATCTTTTGTGTTCTTAGAATGTGCCAGAAAAATTGAAGCAGAAATTCCGTTATCTACCCTGCTCCTTTTCTACCTGGTCATCATGTGATATTAACTGTAGTGACTAAAATTCTGCAGTACCTGGATTGGGGAGGGCGGTGGAGAAATCTCTTGCTCGTGACATTAAATGATCAATTTGACAGGTAAGTTTTTCTCAATAGAATTGTATCGCACAGAGGAGGCCATTGTACCAGTGCTTGCTCTTTAGGAGAGAGGCCCTACTTACAGCCACATCCCTGTTTTTTGTCTGGAACCCTGTAAGTTCCTCATCCTCAACTCCCTTTTAAAATTATTTATGGAATCAGCTTCCACCACCTTTTCAGGAATGTACCAGATCCCGAAAACTCTGAGTGAAAACATTTCTCATCACATCCCTACATCCTTTGAGAATGATTTTGAATCTTGACCTCTGGTTATTGACCCACTCAATAGAGAGAATAGTTTTTCTCTGTCTACTCTATCAAATCCTCTCATCATCTTGGAAAACTCCACCTCTTAACCTTCTCTGTTTGAAGGGGAACAGTCCTAACTAATTATGGAAGTGTTTTATGTGTGTTATGTAATAATCGTTATTATTGACTGTACACACTGACCTGAGTGAAGGAAGAAAAGGCTTGTATTTATTTAGCTCTTGCACAATCTGGGTATCTTGGACAGCTTGGGAATTAGTTTTAAAGTGTAGTCCCTATTGTTATGTAGGCAACTGCAACAGCAGCCAATCTGTGCACAACAAGATCCCATACAGAACATTACAATAAATGACCTGATAACCTGTTTTTAGAGATGTTGGTTGAGGGATACGTGCTGGCCAGGAAACCGGGGGAGAACTGCCCTGCTCTTCTTTGTAAAGTTCCATGGGATCTTTTATATTCACCTGACTAGACAGACAGTGCTTCATAAAATTCTACCCATTCTGCAGCATGGAAACAGGCCATTCAGCTCAATTGGCCAAAGTGAGTGCTTATTTCCAACCTGAGCCTCCTCCCACTTTAATTACCTCTTCCCCACCCTGCTCTCATATCGCCTCCTCCCTTAAGTATGCATCAAGCCTCCCCATAAATGCATCAATGTTCTCTACAACAGCCACTCCATGTGTCAGTGCTCCACCTTCTCACCACCCCCCATGAAAAGAAAACCATCTAACATTCTTCATTTGATCACCTGTTTAACATCTTCTCCAAAAAAACAAGCAACTTCTGCAGTTTCTTCTGTACTGCAGCACAAACATCAGTCTGCATTTTGTGCCCAAGCCTCTAGAGTAGGGCTTGAATTCACAATCATCTCATTGAGAGGTGAGAGTGCCACCCACTGAGCCACAACTGACACACAGAGCTGAAGATATTGTTCAGCAATTTGATTAACTTGTTGTCTGATGGTTGGTGGCTCCAGATCGATGACTTTACAGCGAACTGAGCATTTTCAATGTTAAATGTTATTTCATTTGCTTGCTGCTGATGGGAAACTTCCTTTCCTGACCATAAAAAAAATTAGCAGAGACTAGGGAGTGAGCCCCGGGATCTTCCTGCTCAGTTTGGCTCAGTACCACACTGGGGAACTCGCTTGATCCAAAGTTTCAAAACTGATTTTATAAATATACCAGTATGAAGCATTAATGCTCAGATAAGCAGAAAGAAAATTATAATATGTTGTGTATTGCACTGAGTTAGGCTCACATGTGGCCTCACAGCAGCCATTATTGAACAAATGTTATTAACACCTCCCCAACAGAGAGGGCAGTATAACAAAATGCTCAGCTCTGACAATATACTAAACTCCCTCCCCATTTAAGAAAAAAACTTATACATTAAAATGTAAAATGGTACATGTACATAATTTCCAAGAATACAATAACAATACCTGAAACTTAACAGGGCGGATTGAATGCTTGTTGTTTCTGTAATCGCAACTAAAACATATATGACCAATATTTCCAGAGTAATTTACATGTAAAAAAAATGTTTTTCCTTAACACCAGTATGTCTTGAACAAAAATATCATCATTTGAGCAGAAGTAATGAAAAGAATAACTTATTTCTTCTTCTTCCTTCCTACATATTTTCAATTAACCTAGCTGGCTTCTTTCTCTTTCTGTCTGGGTATTTTCTTCAATTTCCATTAGCTTGACTCTGCTCTCCCAACATCCCAGACTGTGTCAACCCTGAACTTTGACTTTGATTAACAACTCCACTTAATGGTTAGGACTGTGAAATTGATTGATTAGTCTTCATCAAAGACCTTGACTCACTTTGCTCTACTGGTGGATTCTGTGATACCAGTAAACTTTCAGTTTCTTTCTGACTTGCACTTTATTTCTGACTTTCACTTGGGACTGTAGGAATTCATACTATAGGAGGTTTCTCATGCTCTCCCTTTGTCAGATTTCCTCTTTCAAGGAAACGATCTACGTGACATTGACGGAGTCTTTCTCCAAACTTCAGTAGATATCTGAAAACACCTTGTCTTTTTACAACAACTCCTTATCACCTCAGTGATTTTTCACCATGACTTTCTGACCAGCACTGAACACTACGTTTCATGCCCCGTATAGCCTGACTCATCTTTACTCTGGCTTGCTTTTCTCTTACTTTGTTTTGATGTCAGGCTTAATGTTACGACTGACAGCTCCAGTCAAAGCCCCCAATCAAAATATACGATGCTGATTGTGGTGGGAGAAACACACTGATAATTCATTCCTGTCTCTCCACAGATCGCCTAACATATCATTTTAAACTTTCCAAATTAAAGACCCAGCCAAATTGTATCATCTATTAATCCCCGAATGAGGCTAACCAAACCAGGTGTCTTTAAATCAACAAATTAACAGTTTAATTAGAAAAAAACTAAGTTCTTAAATGCTACAAAGATATAAACAACATTTAAAATAGGAAAATTAAGAGTCCTTGCAAATTTACGCTCCTGCCGGAGGTGAAAAATGTCCAAGGTTTCTTGAAGTCTTCACAGCTGTTCGATGAGGGAGAAAAAAGGTTCTTCAACAGTCGAACAGTCCATAATCTAATCCCAGCGTTGGTTATGCTTTCATTCTCCAGCAATGACCACAGTAGATCAACAACTCACAACCACTTTCAATAGAATCAATATGGCTTTAGAATTTTTGAGGGATAAAAGATTGTCACAGTCTAACTTCCCTTCCTTCAGTTTAAATTATCAGAGATCTCTGTTTTGGCTTGACTTTTTTAGAATTTTGAGAGATAATAATAAATAAACAGACTAAATTCTCTTCCTTCAGTTTAAATGGTCTGTTTCTCCTTTCAGCTGTCTGTCTGTGTCCTCTCTTAGAACAGCCTGTTTTCCCACCAAAAGCCAGTTCAAAATTAAATTGTAACAAATGTATCTCTCGATACTCAGTCCAAGTGGCTGTATCCATGGTAATGAGAATGCACCTTCTTGGTAACTCCTGAGGCCTGCTTGTTCTTAAAGCAGTACTGATCCTTTGCTGTCTTAAAGACACACCACATATTTCCCAGAGAGAAAAAAAAAGACGGGGGCATGACATTAAGCAAATTAAACCTTGTCCTAGGAGCATGTTTCAACACTAACTTGTAAGGTGAGCAACCAGTTGTACGCTGTGGCATAATTCTGTAAAAGAACAGAAAATTGTCTCACCTGTGTCAAAAAGAATCATGGAAATTATAAGCTTTTCACCTAACAAATACTTCTGCAAAGACCTCTTCATAATTTGTACACTTCTTTCTGCAGCACCATTCAATGCTGGCTGACATGGTGGTATTAGAGTGAGTTTAACACCATTCTTACTCAGAAATATTTCAAAATTTTCTCATGTAAACTGTGGACCATTATCTGACACTAACACCTCTGGCAACCCATAAATTGCAAATCAACTTCTCAAAACCGCAATACTTTTGGCACTTATGGCATTGGGCATAGACTCAACGTTTATCCACTTGCTTTGTCTATCAACCAAAACAAATACTCTTTCCCGTCCACTTCAAAGAAATCGACATGTATTCATTCCCACGGTTTTCTTGTGTTTTGTCATGGAATGAAAGGAACCTTGGTTGGATCATTTCTCATTCTGAGGCACACTTCACAACTTTTCACCAACTCTTCAATGTCTCTATCTACCTTTGGATACCAAAAATAGATTCTTGCTACCTCTTTTCTACAGACAATCCCTGTGTGCTCTGATGAATTTCATTTAACAGCTCTGTCTAAACCTTGACGTAATTATGACTCTTAAATCCCATAGGAGACAACCTTGATCTACACTCAGTTCATTCCTATGTGTGAAATACTCCTGAAACGCTTGTGAGGAGAGAAACAAAATGTCTGCATTTCCCAGCAAGAACCAAGACCCAGGAAGTTTAAAGGAACTACCTTTTCTCTCAGCAAGCAGAGAAGTACTGCTAACTGCTATGTTTGAATGACTGAGTGACTGTCATGTGACAAGCCTCTCACCATCTGTGGGTTTAAGCTGGTGGTTTCTCTGCTGTTGAGGAGAAGTAACTGAACTCTGCCATGAGCAGACCCTAAGCAGGGGTCCACCTCTCTCTCTCTCTTTCTCTCCATTCCAGCTTGAAAGCATTCAAATCCTGCATGTGACTGACCACCTTTGCAAACATCTGGCTACAATCAGAAACCCCATTGGAGGAAATCATTTGCATTGCTATCTACAAGAGACTCACCAAACCAGTCATCTACCTCTTCAACTAAAAGCCTTAGGAACACTGAATTCAGCTGGAAGCCAGCCAAAGCACCAAACTCCACAGACTGTATACCTTTTTGTGGACTCTAGCTCAACCAATCTACCTGTCCCCACTCTGTAACCTATTTGTGTGTGTAAACCTCTCATGTGTATGTGAGAGTGAAAGTTGGCATGTTGTTTATTATTTTTATTAGTTAGGTATAGGTACAATAAAGTTAACCTATTTCTTTGTTAACTCAAGAAAACCTGTCTGATTGATTACTTACTTGCTGTGATCACAACAAGAACCAAACACTGATAAAAAATCTATGGCACAGAAGGAGGTCAGTCAGTCCATCATTCCTGTGCTGGCTCTTTGAAAGATCTATGCAATTAGTCCCACTCCCCTGCTCTTTACCCCATAGCCCTGTCAATTTTTCCTTTTTAAGTATTTATCCAATTCCCTTTTGAAAATTATTATTGAATTTGGTTTCACTGCCCTTTCAGGCAGCGCATTCTAGATTACAACAACTCACTGTGTAAATAAATTCTCCTTATCTCCCCTTTGGTTCTTTTACCAATTATCTTAAGTCTAATGATGGAGTGACACTGTCATTGACATTGACTGGGGGAGCCAAGCACCCTGAGTATTCATTGTGTCATGCTTGGTAACAAGGAGCCCATATTTATACAATCAATGACATCAGTGAGCCAGGTTGCCAGGGTGATAAGACCAGCTTTGCTATTCTGTGTATCTACAAACCCTACCCCAAAGATTCTCACTTGACATTTCAGAGGAGCAGAAAATCTTCAGTACTCTTCAAACTTTGGTGTGTTTCTTTATTTGTAAATCCAGGATTCAGATTTTTAAATCACCCAGATCCAGACGTGTCAAATATTGTGAAATCCTTGCTGAAATCTGCTTGAGAAAACATGAACAAAAATCTCACTGTATATTACAGTCTGAAGCTATAATCTGCAATATAGGGTAGCGGACTCTGGTTGGACAGATTACTGGAGGTTTCATCACATGATGTCCCACCTCTCACTGCGCTGTCTCCACACTGCTGCCATTGGTCACTCAACATGTCCATCTTTGCTGTGCTCCGCCTCTTCACGGCCGATTGGAAAACGATCAGACTCTTCATGATCAATTAGATGATTCTTGACTGTCAGTCAAACAGCTTTCATCCCCCCCCCTGCCCCCCCCCCTCACCCTTTGTCTGATATTCTTCGAACTAATAAACAAAACTGTTCAAAGAAAATTTAAAAAGAGCACAATTTTTTTAACTCTCCAATTTTTTCCTCCTGAGTTTTGCTTCCAGTGTCCGGAAAATTAATTTTCAATTCCTGGAGACTCAGGAATAATGCATCCTTTGGCACAGTGGCGCAGTGGTTAGCACCACAGCCTCACAGCTCTAGCAACCTGGGTTCAGTTCTGGCTACTGCCTGTGTGGAGTTTGCAAGTTCTCCCTGTGTCTGTGTGGGTTTTCGCCGGGTGCTCCGGTTTCCTCCCACAGCCAAAGACTTGCAGCTTGATAGGTAAATTGCCCATTGTAAATTGTCCCTAGTGTAGGTAGGTGGTAGGAGAATGGTGGAGATGTAGTAGAGAAGATGGGATTAATGTAGGATTAGTATAAATGGGTGGTTGTTGGTCGGCACAGACTCAAAGGGCCTGTTTCAGTGCTGTATCTCTAAATAAATAATTATAGTATATAATTTTAATAGTTTTCACTTACCTGGATGAGTGCAGTTCCAATAAGACTCAAGGAGCTCGACATCATCAAGGACAAAGCAGCCTGCTTCATTGGCACCCCATCCACCAGTTTAAACATTCACTCACTCCACCATAGTGTAACTGGCATGGACATGACAGGCCGAATGGCCTCCTTCTGTTCTGTAACCATTCTATGATTCTATAATTCTATCTACAAGCTGCATTGCAGCAACTCACCAAGGCTCCTTCGACAGCAGCTTCCAAACCTGTGACCTCTACCACCTAGAAGGACAAGGGCAGCAAATGCATGGGAACACCACCACCTGCAAGTTCCCCTCCAAGTTACACACCATCCTGACTTGGACACGTATACGTCACTGGGTCAAAATCCCGGAATTTCGCTCCTAACAGCACTGCAAGCGTACCCACACCACACAGACTGAAACGGTTCAAATGGGCAGCTCCACCACTTTCTCAAAGGCAATTAGGGATGGGCAATAAATACTGACATTGCCAGAGATGCCCATATCCCATGAACAAATTTTAAAAGGGCCATAATATTCTGTAATGGGGTAGCTAAAGGTGTCTGCCACTAGTTACACTTGATCTTGCATGTTTAAATTTTTTAATTTTTCTGCATGGCAAGTTGTTGAAAACGTAAGCTGATAACATCACAGCAAGACCAATAAACCTGAATGAACAGGGCAAGCAATGTGCATCTCCTTAACCAATCAGATTGAAGAACTGGGAAGTGAACAGCACAATGACTGAGAAGGCAATGTAAATTTGATTGGGTGGATTCAATGTCAAATCAGGTACAGAAAGAGAAAGAGAAGGAAAGAAAGATTGAATTAAGAGAGAAAAAAGATACAGAAAGGAAATGTTTTTAAAAATTTAAATTTTCCATTACTAAAGTCTTCAACAACAATTTAATGCTGAAGGAATGAGATTCCGCACTTGTAATAGTTCATTTTCAGTGCCAGAGAGGTTGACTGGCAGTAATTAACACTTATCACACCATTAAAAGGGTACGTAGACAGAAATGGACAAGATGTAACTTTATGTGGCGTGTTTAGTTTGTATCTACCTCGCAAATGCAGCAACTTCACACCGTTCACGTGAGATGCAAAGCTAATGGCGGAGCAACACATCTTGAAAAGCAATTTTTGGATTTCCACTTTTAATCACACATCTGCCCTTTGCCTGAAGTTGCTGTTGCAATTGTGCATAGTAACAGTGAGTGCCATTAGCCTCATGGCGATTTTAACAACAAATTATGGGCCAATCGTTTCTGAGCATCTTGGACTGTCAATTGCAACTGGATTTCCTACTGAGTTATGCCAGTGTTATAATGCAGTTCCTCTTGGTCAGCACTTCTGAGTGTTGAACTGCTGGCCAGAGATACTCTGCAACTCCCGTCCAGGTAACATCTGCTCCAGTAACAACATCAGTAGGAGATGTTGTCTACCCACTCTTTCTATTGAACTCACTTTAGGGACAGCTGGAGGTGGACCTTATATGAAAGTCAGAAACCCAGGCCAGGTAGGCAATGGGCAAGTGATAGAAGTATTGTTTCACGATTAGACAATAAACGTAATTATTGCCACTACTTTGAACACAGTTTGAGAGACTGATATCCAGGATGGAGAGAACTCCCCTCCTCTTCTTCCATATAGTGCCTTGGGATTCTCTATATCCATCCGAGAAGGCCTTGAGTTTAACATCTCATCCAAAAGACAACATCTCTGACAGCACAACGCTCCCTCAGAGTCAGCACTAGGAGTGTCAGCCTAGATTATGTATTCAGGTCTCTGAAGTGGACTTAAACCAATGATCTCACTGACCCATGGCTGACTCCAACACATCAGCAAACATAGCAGCGGAACGTTATATAATGAGATAGTCCGTGCATATCTCCAAAAGCAATCTCAGCTCTGTGCATCCTTCAACTACATATCCCAAAATTTCTTTGTGAGCTATTTTTATTACTTCTCCACGGAATCTCAACATTGGGAGTGAAATAATATTTAAAAACCAACAAATAGATTGATGAACTACAGAGCCAAACCAGTGGAATGTAAGTCAAAGGAAACCATGAACAAACTGTATAGTGTGTTGGTTACTGAGGCAGTAATTGGTCTGAATGGCTGCTGGACTTTGGATGTATAATGGTGAGAAGCAGACTAATCTAGCAGTGGGACAGCCTATCTGATCTGTGTAAGCCTTGGTCCCACTGCCAAATTTGTGGTGCCCTATTTTTAAGCGTCTATGCCAGATACCTTAGAGAGGTCAGTTATTCTTTGTGACCCTGTCCTATCAACACCCTTACTTTTGTTATCTCTTGCCCCACCCCTGCTTTATTTGCTTAAAACCTATTACATTTCTAACCTTTGCCAATTCTGATGAAGGGTCACTGACCCGAAACGTTAACTCTGCTTCTCTCTCCACAGATGCTGCCAGACCTGCTGAGTATTTCCAGCATTTCTTGTTTTTATTTCAGATTTCCAGCATCTGCAGTATTTTGATTTTATTTACCTGAGAGAGACATTATTTCCCTTGGATATGTTAATTAGGGGCCTAACCTTTGTTGCAGGACCCCTTGGAGAAATTTATTATTGATGCATGGAGCAAGCATCAGGTCATCTATCAGTGACTCTACCCACACATTCATTTCCTCCCAAAGTCCATGTTCACTCTCCAATCATGCAGTTGATCTTGACCCCACAATCTTCAAAGCTACTGATTGAATCAAGCTAGTGCTTACTTTGAAACTACAGGTTAATTCCAGAAACAAAAAATCCAATGCAATTTGCAAATCTGCATTTTCTATTCAGATAAATATTTAATATTCAGATCTAATCAGAAAAAAAGAGTATAATTGTTCATAGAAATATGTCTGAGTCAGCTTTGCACAGAATCACAGAACTATAAGGGTTTGGATGCAGTTGGAAGTCGATCAGCTGTAGTTCAGTGATGGTGCTTTTCGCTAAGGATGTCTCGGTCAAGTTGCCAGTAAAGTGATTAGCAGTGAGCGGAGATGGACCAGTGCAATCCCAATCACTGAAGTGGTGTAGATGTTCCCAGACGCTGTCAGTGTAATTTGTTGCACCGATTCTGTGATTGGAGTGAGCGTGGGTCCGGGACAGGATGAGTTTGTATCTGAGTGGTTTTGTACTTTCCGGGTATTTAGATCATGCATCCTCGTCTTAATCATGGCTCTTTGATGCTGATTTGCCATCTCTGCCCCATACTCCTTGAAATTGAACTTCTTACCATACCGAGCGGTGATGTGCTCAATCCAATTTAGGTAGGACTTGGTCACAGTGAAGACTCCAGGCCACCGCTTCTCGCAATCACTAACCCAGCTTACAACCCCAATTATGAAATACTGTTTTGTGTTATTTACCTTGCAAGCCACAGGACCTCCGCTATCCATGTGACAACCAATGGTCTCATTTTCTTGGAAGTTCATGCACATCATTGATGGTTGGAGCTTGCCACTGAAAATCGTGGCATTGCAATCTCTGAAGGAAATGATCTTTATAGGAACTTGCTGAACGGAATCTGTGGTGTCTTCACCTGTCTTCATCCAGCCTGTGATTTGACAATTGGTCCAAATATTCCCAAAAAAGATATCATCATTCGGGAAGCACACAGGCATGGCATACTTTCCGAATTTGATGCGCTCACCCAATTTCACCAAGGCAAGGTCATTTTCCCCTGTTTCCTCATTGAACCCATCGTGCAAAATAATTTCATGAGGATTGGAATAGTGTACCCATATTTCTGGCATCAGTTGTTTGTTCAACCCAATAACCACCACAATCTCCTCCAGGGTTTGTGTTACTGGTGGCATGAAGCAATGGGCAGCGGTGATGATCCAGTACTCATTGATGATAGCCCCGCCACAGAAGTGCTTGTTCTCCACTGACAGCTCAAGGCTCACTTGCCACGGCCAGGTGCTGGGTTGGGGTTCCTCTTGAAAAGTCTCGCTGATCTCCGGCCGAATCCCACACTTCACTAGGTTCTCAGCCAGGAGTGGAGCAGCCAGGAGAAGCATCAGAATCACCAGAGCACGGATAGAGACAAATGTCATCACGTGTTTGTCTTAACACATTTTCCTTTTGGCCATAGAAGGGCAGTAGGCCCTTCAGAAGTGAGGTCAGGTTGGGTGTTTTGGCTTGTGTTGGGTTGAGTGTGCTCTATTCTGTGGGGGATGGGGTGACGCGAAGGTGAAAGAGTCTTGCATGAGCTGGAGGTTTGCATTTGTGAGGTCACAGCTTTTTGATATACAGAGAAGGTCATGTGATCAGTCAGCAAGTGATGATGTCACTGGGAATTATGACATCACCACAGGAGTTGCTTCAGATTAAACATTTTTCAACCTTTGCTCATTTCCATTTCACCGCCACTTGCTCCCCATGCTCACCCTACTATTTAATTATCACTCCTGTTTAATCCTGACCATGGCTCATTGGCTAGCACTCTCACCTGTGTACTAGAAGATCATGGGTTCAAGCCCCACTGAAGAGACTGTAACACAAAATCTAGACTAGGACTCCCTGTGCTGGCATGGTCAGAGGGGCGGTACTGAGGGAGTGCTGCACTATTAGAGGTGCTGGGTTTCAAATGACTCATTAAACCGAGGTCCCATCTGCCCTTGCAGGTGGATGTAAAAGATCCCATAGCTGCTACTTGAAGAAGAGCAAGGAAGTTATCCCTAGTGTCCTGGCCAATATTTATCCCTCAACCAACATCAGTAAAGAACAGATTATCTGGTCATTATCACATTGCTGTACACAACAAAGAACAAAGAACAAAGAAAATTACAGCACAGGAACAGGCCCTTCGGCCCTCCAAGCCTGCGCCGATCCAGATCCTCTATCTAAACATGTCGCCTATTTTCTAAGGGTCTGTATCTCTTTACTTCCTGCCCATTCATGTATCTGTCTAGATACATCTTAAAAGACGCTATCGTGCCCGCGTCTACCACCTCCGCTGGCAACGCGTTCCAGGCACCCACCACCCTCTGCGTAAAGAACTTTCCACGCATATCCCCCCTAAACTTTTCCCCTCTCACTTTGAACTCGTGACCCCTAGTAATTGAATCCCCCACTCTGGGAAAAAGCTTCTTGCTATCCACCCTGTCTATACCTCTCATGATTTTGTACACCTCAATCAGGTCCCCCCTCAACCTCCGTCTTTCTAATGAAAATAATCCTAATCTACTCAACCTCTCTTCATAGCTAGTGCCCTCCATACCAGGCAACATCCTGGTGAACCTCCTCTGCACCCTCTGCAAAGCATCCACATCCTTTTGGTAATGTGGCCACCAGAACTGCACGCAGTATTCCAAATGTGGCCGAACCAAAGTCTTATACAACTGTAACATGACCTGCCAACCCTTGTACTCAATACCCCGTCCGATGAAGGAAAGCATGCCGTATGCCTTCTTGACCACTCTATTGACCTGCGTTGCCACCTTCAGGGAACAATGGACCTGAACACCCAAATCTCTCTGTACATCAATTTTCCCCAGGACTTTTCCATTTACTGTATAATTCGCTTTTGAATTGGATCTTCCAAAATGCATCACCTCGCATTTGCCCTGATTGAACTCCATCTGCCATTTCTCTGCCCAACTCTCCAATCTCTCTATATTCTGCTGTATTCTCTGACAGTCCCCTTCACTATCTGCTACTCCACCAATCTTAGTGTCGTCTGCAAACTTGCTAATCAGACCAGCTATACTTTCCTCCAAATCATTTATGTATATCACAAACAACAGTGGTCCCAGCACGGATCCCTGTGGAACACCACTGGTCACACGTCTCCATTTTGAGAAACTCCCTTCCACTGCTACTCTCTGTCTCCTTGGCCCTTGTCTTTCCTGCATTACAACAGTGACTGTACTTCATTGTTTGCAAAGTGTTTTGGGACATCCTGCGGTTGTGAAAGGTGTGATATCGATGCAAATTCTTTCTCTTTACTGCAGGTTGCCAAATCCAAAGCTTTATGAGTCCCCGAATGTGCGAGGGGAGGACAGCCGAGTTTAGCCACTGAGTCTACCACCAGAATACCAGTAAACATCTACCTGCTGGTTCAGCCTAGGTGGTTATGGCGATCGTTTGCAGGGTTATCTGGTGTAGATCAGGAACTCTCACTCAGGCTCCATTAGTGACCCACCTCCTTGGCTAGCCAACCATCAAAGTATGTACCTGTCAGGCAGGGAGGAAGTTGTCGAGCGAGGGAGCCGTGGTTTACTCAAGAAGTTGAAGCGCTTGTCAAGAGGAAGAGGGCGGCTTATGTTAGGATGAGACGTGAAGGCTCAGTTAGGGCGCTTGAGAGTTACAAGCTAGCCAGGAAGGATCTAATGGGAGGGCTAAGAAGAGCAAGGAGAGGACACGAGAAGTCATTGGTGGATAGGATCAAGGAAAACCCTAAGGCTTTCTATAGGTATATCAGGAATAAAAGAATGACTAGAGTTAGAACAGGGCCAATCAAGGATAGTAGTGGGAAGTTGTGTGTGGAATCAGAGGAGATAGGGGAAGCGTTAAATGAATATTTTTCGTCAGTATTTACAGTAGAGAAAGAAAATGTTGTCGAGGAGATTACTGAGATTCAGACTACTAGGCTAGATGGGATTGAGGTTCACAAGGAGGAGGTGTTAGCAATTTTGGAAAGTGTGAAAATAGATAAGTCCCCTGGGCCAGATGGGATTTATCCTAGGATTCTCTGGGAAGCCAGGGAGGAGATTGCAGAGCCGTTGTTGTTGATCTTTTTGTCGTCATTGTCGACAGGAGTAGTGCCGGAAGACTGGAGGATAGCAAATGTTGTCCCCTTGTTCAAGAAGGGGAGTAGAGACAGCCCTGGTAATTATAGACCTGTGAGCCTTACTTCGGTTGTGGGTAAAATGTTGGAAAAGGTTATAAGAGATAGGATTTATAATCATCTTGAAAAGAATAAGTTCATTTGCGATAGTCAGCACGGTTTTGTGAAAGGTAGGTCGTGCCTCACAAACCTGATTGAGTTTTTCGAGAAGGTGACCAAACAGGTGGATGAGGGTAAAGCAGTGGATGTGGTGTATATGGATTTCAGTAAGGCGTTTGATAAGGTTCCCCACGGTAGGCTATTGCAGAAAATACGGAAGTATGGGGTTGAAGGTGATTTAGAGCTTTGGATCAGAAATTGGCTAGCTGAAAGAAGACAGAGGATGGTGGTTGATGGCAAATGTTCATCCTGGAGTTTAGTTACTAGTGGTGTACCGCAAGGTTCTGTTTTGGGGCCACTGCTGTTTGTCATTTTTATAAATGACCTGGATGAGGGTGTAGAAGGGTGGGTTAGTAAATTTGCGGATGACACGAAGGTCGGTGGAGTTGTGGATAGTGTCGAAGGGTGTTGTAGGGTACAGAGGGACATAGATAGGCTGCAGAGCTGGGCTGAGAGATGGCAAATGGAGTTTAATGCGGAGAAATGTGAGGTGATTCACTTTGGAAGGAGTAACAGCAATGCAGAGTACTGGGCTAATGGGAAGATTCTTGGTAGTGTAGATGAGCAGAGAGATCTTGGTGTCCAGGTACATAAATCCCTGAAAGTTGCTACCCAGGTTAATAGGGCTGTTAAGAAGGCATATGGTGTGTTAGCTTTTATTAGTAGGGGGATCGCGTTTCGGAGCCACGAGGTCATGATGCAGCTGTACAAAACTCTGGTGAGGCCGCACCTTGAGTATTGCGTGCAGTTCTGGTCACCGCATTATAGGAAGGATGTGGAAGCTTTGGAAAGGGTGCAGAGGAGATTTACTAGGATGTTGCCTGGTATGGAGGGAAGGTCTTACGAGGAAAGGCTGAGGGACTTGGGGTTGTTTTCGTTAGAGAGAAGGAGGAGGAGAGGTGACTTAATAGAGACATACAAGATAATCAGAGGGTTAGATAGGGTGGATAGTGAGAGTCTTTTTCCTCGGATGGTGATGGCAAACACGAGGGGACATAGCTTTAAGTTGAGGGGTGATAGATATAGGACAGATGTCAGAGGTAGTTTCTTTACTCAGAGAGTAGTAGGGGCGTGGAACACAATGCCTGCAACAGTAGTAGACTCGCCAACTTTAAGGGCATTTAAGTGGTCATTGGATAGACATATGGATGAAAATGGAATAGTGTAGGTCAGATGGTTTCACAGGTCGGCGCAACATCGAGGGCCGAAGGGCCTGTACTGCGCTGTAATGTTCTAATTCTAAAAAAAGGTCCCTAGAGCATCTGTCAGGTGTAGTCATTGTAGAGTCACCTTGTCCCTAAAGAGTCCTCACTTAACTTAGCAACAAGAAGGTTAGGCATTGGATTGGTTGTTAGACAACTGGCAGCTGTGTATTTTAACACTCACTGAGCAGACAGTGAGTTCCAGTCACTCTTTATTTTACCACACACGCAGCAGAACTCCCGGTAACACCTATGCTGCACCACGACTATCCCACTTACCAACAACTTGGGCTCACAAAAGCAGAGTTTTGGATGAGCTGAAGTTTACGAAAATGGAAGTTGGGAGACCGGCCAGGAGAGCATTGGACTAGTTGAGTCTGGAGGTAACAAAGGCATGGATGTGGGTTTCAGCAGCAGATGGACTGAGGTGGAGTCGGGTGATGTTACAGAGGTGGATGTAGGTGGCCTTGGTGATGCGGAAGATTTGGGGTTAGGAGCTTAGCTCAGAATCAAACAGCAGGCCAAGGCTGTGAACACTCTGGTTTCGCCTGAGACGGTGGTCGTGGAGCAGGATGGCGTTCATGAAGATGTGGCAGTTCTACCTGTTCATTTCAAATTATTTTTAAAAGCTGATTTCCATTTCTCTTTGTATTTCACCTTTTCATTTACTGCAGTGTGAATGGAATTGCACAGATTGAAAGCGCTGGAAGATACTGTTATCACATAGCCCCTTGGAAGAACAGGGCAACTTGGACAACAATTTTCTGATTTCTGAATTTAACTGCACATGTGCAGTCACTGGACCTTACTGTCAGATTCCCACGTCAATAATACTGAGTGCTATTCACTTCACCATTTCTCCTGGAAAATCTGGCCTGATGTGATTTCCCAGCCAGCAGATGGCACTGTTGTACACATTAGGATTCACAGAACAGGATTGGTCCCATATCCCCTTTCCTTCTCTATAATTCTGTAAATTCCTCATCCTCCCATCCCTCCATTTAATCCAATCAACATATCCTACTGTTCTTCTCTCCTCCATCTATTTATCTAAATTGCCTTAAATGCATCCATATTGTTCACCTCAACCACTCCCTGCGATAGCGAGTTCCACATTCTCACCACTCTCTGGATACAGAATTTTCTCCTGAATTCCCGATTGGATTTATTAGTGACTGTTTATATTTATGGCCCCCAGCTTTGGACTATAACCACAAGTGGAAACATCTTCTGTATGTTGATCCTATCGAAACCCCTTCATAATTTTAAAGACCTCTATCAGGTCTCCCCTCAGCCTTCTCTTTTCTAGAGAAAAGAGCCCCCAGCCTGTTCAGTCTTTCCCAATAGTTATAACCTCTCAGTTCTGGTTGTTTAAGCTCACACATCAACTACACAAACAAGATCCACAAACATGAAATGAATGAAAGACCAGATAACCTATTTTTGGCCATGTTGACTGAGGGATGAATATTATCGTTGTGTGCACCTGTTGTAGTCAGGGCTAGATTTTCTACGTTAGTCAGGTAGATCTCTTTTATTCAGTTATTTATTGATAACCTGTGTAATTTCACTGCAGAAAAGAATAGAATTAATATGCCCATCCTCAAAGAGTTAGCCGTGCTCCAGCTTCATAGAATCTCTCTGAAATTAGGGAGAGGGTCACTCAGAAAGAAATTATAATTAAAGAACTCACATTGATATCACTCCTTTCAAGTCCTCAGGTTATCTCACAATACTGCACGGCCAATGAATTAGCTTTGAATTAGAGCACAGCAAGGGCCCACAAGCAATTGAGAAATTAATGGCCGGTTCACCAGTTTTGAATGAATGATGAATATTGACCTGGGCACCAGGAATAACTCTCCTCTTCTTTCAATATGCCATGAGTTCTTTTGCATCCACTTGAACTGACGGACGGGACTTCTCATCTGAAAGACTGCACCTCTGACAGTGCAGCACTCCCTCAGTATTGCAATGAGGTGCCAGCGTGGATGATGGATTCTAGTTCTGGAGCGGGCCATGAACCCATAGCTTCCTGACTGCAAGGCGGGAGTACAGCCCACTGAATTAAGCTGACAATAATGAGCACAAACATTATAAAAATATCTACTTCATCCAATATTAGCAAAGACAAGTTGGTTAAGAAGCTGCTTAAAGTTTCTTTGTTAAAATGGACACTCTTTATAAGATTCTACAGCTTACCTTTATCACACCCTTCATTACTCTGCACCACTCAATCAGCAATGAGTGTGTGGACATCAGAGCTAAGCAAGGTCACAGAAGAACTGTGTACAGCTCATGACACATATATGCTGCAGGGAGAACCTCAGGATTAGGGACACATAGTGGAGCTAAAACAATTGCATAGTAATATGTTACTGGAGTGAAAATCCAGAGGCCTTGATTAATGATCTGGAGACATGAATTCAAACCCACCCTGGTAGCTGGGGAATTAAAATCCAATTAATTAAATAAAATCTAGAATAACAATCTAGTATCAGTAATGGTGATCATGAAACTACTGGACTGTTGTAAAAACCCATCAAGCTCACTAATGTCCTTTAGGGAAGGAAATGTGCCCTCCCTCCCTAGTCTGGCCTATATGTGACTCCAATATGGTTGACTCTGAAATGCCCTAGCAAACCACTGAGTTGTCAAGAAGTTGGCACAATGGGTGGACAATCTGCATTTTACCTCTCTGCCAAATTTGAATTTCATCCCCATGTAGTCTCAAGACCAGGTGGGTTTTTAGGTGAAGTAGGGTCAGAGGGCAGGGGGATGATTACATTAGGGTGCCTAGACAAATTTCATAGAATCATAGATCATTGAATTTTACAGATCAGAAGGAGGCCATTCTGTCTGTTGTTCCTGTACTGGCTCGTCCCATATACCTGTTTCTTCTCCATAATTCTGTAAATTCCTCATCCTCCGGTACCTGTCCAACTCTTTTTTAAAATGATTTATGGAATCAGCTTCCACCACCTTTTCAAGTTGAGCATTCCAGATTCCGACAACTCAGTGGAAAAAAAGAATTCTCATCTCCTCTCTCGATCTTTTGCCAATGATTTTGTATCTGACCTCTGGTTATTGACCCACTCACCAGAGGGAATAGAGTCATAGAGTTATACAGCACAGAAACAGGCCCTTCAGCCCATCGTGTCTGTGCCAGCCATCCAGCACCCAACTATTCTAATCCCATATTCCTGCACTTGGCCCGTAGCCTTGTATGCTATGGCGTTTCAAGTGCTCATCTAAATACTTCTTAAATGCTGTGAGGGTTCCTGCCTCTACCACCTCTTCAGGCAGTGTGTTCCAGATTCCAACCACCCTCTGGATGAAAAAATCTTTCCTCAAATCCCCCCTAAACCTCTTGCCCCTTACCCTAAATCTATGCCCCCTGGTTCTTGACCCCTCCGCTAAGGGAAAAAGTTTCTTCCTATCTAACCTATCAATGCCCCTCATAATCTTGTACACCTCAATCATGTCCCCCCTCAGCCTTCTCTGCTCCAAGGAAAACAACCCTAGCCTTTTCAGTCTCTCTTCATAGCTGAAATGCTCCAGCCCAGGCAACATCCTGGTGAAATAAAAACAAGAAATGCTGGAAATACTCAGCAGGTCTGGCAGCATCTGTGGAGAGAGAAGCAGAGTTAATGTCTCAGGTCAGTGACCCTTCTTCAGAACTGCAAATATTAGAAATGTGAAAGGTTATAAGCAAGTAAAGTGGGGGTGGGGCAAGAGATAACAAAGGAGAAGGTGTAGATAGGACAAGGTCACAGAATAGCTGACCAGAAGGCCATGGAGCCCATCTCCACTTTACTTGCTTATAACCTTTCACATTTCTAATATTTGGCAGTTCTGACGAAGGGTCACTGACCTGAAACATTAACTCTGCTTCTCTCTCCACAGATGCTGAATATTTTCAGCATTTCTTGTTTTTATTTCAGATTTCAAGCATCCGCAGAATTTTGCTTTTATTTTAGTGCAACATCCTGGTGAATCTCCTCTGCACCCTCTCCAGTGCAATCACATCCTTCCTATAGTGTGGTGACCAGAACTGTACACAGTACTCCAGCTGTGGCCTAACTAGCGTTTTATACAGCTCCATCATAACCTCCCTGCTCTTATATTCTATGCCTCGGCCAATAAAGGCAAGTATCCCATATGCCTTCCGGGCCACCTTATCTACCTGTGCTGCTGCCTTCAGTGATCTATGGACAAGTACAACAAGGTCCCTCTGACCCTCTGTACTTCCTAGGGTCTTACCATCCATTGTATATTCCCTTGCCTTGTTAGTCCTCCCAAAATGCATTACCTCACACTTTTCAGGATTAAATTCCATTTGCCACTTCTCCGCCCATCTTATCAGCCCATCCATACCTCCCTGTAATCTAAGGATTTCCTCCTCACTATTTACAACTATTTACCATATCTCCAACACAGAAGTCCTCGAGACGGCCAACATCCCCAGCTTATACACACTACTGAGTCAGCGGCACTTGAGATGGCTTGGCCATGTGAGCCGCATGGAAGATGGCCGGATCCCC
The DNA here is from genome assembly GCF_036365525.1 of Heterodontus francisci. NCBI lineage: Eukaryota > Metazoa > Chordata > Chondrichthyes > Heterodontiformes > Heterodontidae > Heterodontus > Heterodontus francisci. Next base: position 74,514,799 of record NC_090395.1, on the reverse strand, counting down.
AAAGACACATTGTACAGCGAGCTCGCCACTGGTATCAGACCCACCGGCCGTCTATGTCTCCGCTTTAAAGACGTCTGCAAACGCGACATGAAGTCCTGTGACATTGATCACAAGTCATGGGAGTCAGTTGCCAGCGTTCGCCAGAGCTGGCGGGCAGTCATAAAGGCGGGGGCTAAAGTGTGGCGAGTCGAAGAGACTTAGCAGTTGGCAGGAAAAAAGACAGAGGCGCAAGGAGAGAGCCAACTGTGTAACAGCTCCGACAAACAAATTTTTCTGCAGCACCTGTGGAAGAGTCTGTCACTCTAGAATTGGCCTTTATAGCCACTCCAGGCGCTGCTGCACAAACCACTGACCACCTCTAGGCGCTTACCCATTGTCTCTCGAGATAAGGAGGCCAAAGAATAATTTACAACTCTAACAATTTTTGTGTCATTTGCGAACTTACTGATCATACCTTCTATATTCACATCTAAATCATTAATGTACACTACAAACAGCAAGGGTCCCAGCACCGATCCCTGCAGTACACCACTGGTCACAGGCTTCCACTCGCAAAAACAGCCCTCGACCATCACCATCTGCCTCCTGCCACTAAGCCAATTTTGGATCCAATTTGCCAAATTGCCCTGGATCCCATGGGCTCTTACCTTCTTAACCAATCTCCCATGCGGGACCTTATCAAAAGTCTTACTGAAGTCCATGTATACTATATCTACTGCTTTACCCTCATCTACACATCTAGTCACCTCCTCGAAAAATTCAATCAAGTTAGTTAGACACGATCTCCCCATGACAAAGCCATGCTGACTATCCCTGATTAATCCTTGCCTCTCCAAGTGGAGATTAATCCTGTCCCTCAGAATTTTTTCCAATATTTTCCCAACCACTGATGTTGGACTCACCGGCCTGTAATTACTTGGTTTATCCCTACTACCCTTCTTGAATAATAGTACCACATTCCCTGTCTTCCAATCCTCTGGTACCTCTCCTGTGGCCAGCCAGAATTTGAAAATTTGTGTCAAAGCCCCTGCTATCTCCTCCCTTGCCTCACATAACAGCCTGGGATGATATCTCATCTGGGCCTGAGGATTTATCCATTTTTAAGCCTGCTAAAACAGCTAATATTTCCTCCCTTTCAATGCTAATATGTTCAAGTATATCACTGATCTCTACACCTACATCGTCCTTCTCCATAGTGAACGCTAATGAAAAGTAATCATTTAAAACCTCACCTATGTCCTCTGGCTCCACACAAAGATTGCCACGTTGGTCCCTAATGGGCCCTCCTCTTTCCCTGGTTATCCTCTTACCCTTAATATACTGATATACCTTGGGATTTTCATTTATCTTGCCTGCCAACGTTTTTTCATGTCACCTCTTCGCTCTCCTAATTACTTTTTTAAGTGCCACCCTACACTTTCTATACTTCTCTAATGGCTTCTGCTGTTTTCAGTGCTTGGGATCTGCCGTAAGCCTCCTTTTTTTTCCTGATCCAATCCTCTGTATCCCTTGACATCCCTGGGCCTGTTAGTCCTACCCTTCACCTTAACGGGTACATGTTGGCTCTGAACTCTCACAATTTCCTCTTTGAATGACTCCCACTGATGTGATGTAGACTTTCCTACAAGTAGCTGCTCCCAGTCCACTTTGGCCAGATCTTGTTTTATCATATTGAAATCTGCCTTCCCCCAATTCAGTATCTTTATTTCTGGTCCATCTTTGTCCTTTTCCACAACTACCTTAAATCTTACAGAGTTATGGTCACTATCCCCGAAATGTTCCTCCACTGACACTTCTACCACTTGACCGACTTCATTCCCTAGGATTAGGTCCAGTATCGCCCCTTCTCTTGTAGGACTTTCTACATACCGGCTCAAAAAGCTCTCCTGTATGTTTTTTAGAATTAGAACATTACAGCGCAGTACAGGCCCTTCGGCCCTCGATGTTGCGCCGACCTGTGAAACCATCTGACCTACACTATTCCATTTTCATCCATATGTCTATCCAATGACCACTTAAATGCCCTTAAAGTTGGCGAGTCTACTACTGTTGCAGGCAGGGCGTATTTTAAGAATTCCGCCCCTTTTAAGCCTTTTGCACTGAGACTATCCCAGTTAATATTGGGGAAGTTGAAATTATTATTACCCTATTATTTTTACACCTCTCTGAATTTTTCTTTGTCTACTCTATCAAAAGCTCTCAGCATCTTGAAAACCTCTATTAGGAAATCTCATTAACCTTCTCTGTTCCAAGGAAAACAGTTGTAACATTTCCGACCTCTCCCCACAGCTGAATTCCCTCACCCCTGATGGCATTGTGGTAAACCTCCCCTGGAGCCTTTCCAAGACCTTTACAGAAAAGCAATATTTTTAAGATATAGATTATTCTGGAATTTCAGATAATGCAGTGGGGTATTGGGGTTTAGTGTTATGATTTTTTCACAATGTGAATTCATCTTACGGTGAAGACATTTCGAGGATATACAAAATGCTTCTGTGTGGATGATGGGTTAAACAATGACACTTTGATACAGTCATTGACAAAATGCCATTGTCAGAAACATTGAAGATCTTGGCCTGGCTGTCTGGGATCTTCAAAATGCTGAAGTATGGGGCCTTTAATGGGATCACAATTGGTGAGTTGACACCTTACTATAAACCATGACAACAGCCTTAATCCTAACTATAACGTTACCCAGATGGGCAACTCCTACACCGACTGTAGCCCTAAACCTAAACCCTAATCCTTATCCTGCCACTTAACCCAACAAGTTCTAACCTGCCCCTGCCCCTGGCTCTAAGCCAGAGGGAAACCCTAATCCTGAGGCAGATCCAAACTAAACCCAAATCGAACACCAGTTCCCAACCATAACTGAAACCCGGATGCTAACCCCAAAGAGAAGGCAGAGGTCAGGAGTCATAAACCTAATCCAGACATTACCCGTAACCCAGAACCTATTTAGTTCCGTCTGTTACTGTAATGCAAAGCCCTTATCTAACCCTAACCACTAACTATAACAATTGTAGAGGAAAGAAACAGAGGCGGGGGGTGGTGGGGGCGGGGGGGGGGGAAATGAGGGAACATTCCCTTACATAGCGAATTGTTATGAACTGGAATGCTGTGCCTGAATGGGTGCTAGAAACAGATTCAATAATAACTTTCAGAAGAGAATTGGATGAGCATTGCAAGGCTTTGCGGAATGTGCAGAGGGAGGGGTGACTAATTGTAACAGCCTTTCACAACCTTAGGACATCGAAACAGCTTTACAGCCAATGAAATACTTTTTGAAGTGTAGTTACTGTTGCAATGTAGGAAACACAGCAGCCAATTTGTGCACAGCAAGATCCCACAAACAGTCATGATGGGCTAAATGGCCTCCTTCTGTGTTGCATGATTCTAAGGAAACTGCAGTCAAGAGTTTGCAGTGTGAGGATCTGCAGTAACTCCTTCTTACCGAAGGAAGACACACGCTACACACACATCACAAAGCATGATCCTCTTCATTGGTCTGTGCTGTTCCTCGTCTGTGATTGGACGCTGCCCCAAGTCCTCCTGTATTTCTCAAAATACGATTCACAATTCTGAAGGAAAGGTCTGATTGACAAGGCAGGCAAGTTTAAAGCAAAGTGAATGTACAGCCACAGGAACATGGAAATCTCTGGAGGAAGAAAGGCCGAGGCCCATCTAGATTACCGTCCACCATCCTCATAGCCACATGAAAGAAAGGAAGAACCTTCATTTCTATAGCACCATTCATGACCTGAGGATGTTCCAATGTGTTTCACAGCCAATGAAGTACTTTTTGAAGTGTAATCAATGTTGTAATGTAGGAAACACAACAGCCAATTTGCACACAGCAAGCTCCCACAAACAGCAATGTGATAATGAGCAGATAATCTGTTTTAGTGATGTTGGTTGATACAACATTATGGAATACTGCACCGACATAGCAATGAGTTCCAAGAAAATATTTTGGGATCCAGTATCTGAATAATTGGAGACGTGTGACGAGTGTAGCACTCTCGGGAGGAACAGATGGCTTTGGACCTATGCTTTGGTGTTACATCATTCAAGGAGATCGTGGCTGGTTTGTGACTTAACTCCATATACCCACCTTTGCCCCATATCCCTTAATGCCTATGAGAACAACAATCTATCAATATCATTTTAAAATTGACAATTGATCAAGCATTAATGGCCATTTGTGGAAGAGAGTTCCAAACTTCTACCACGCTTTATGGATAGAAATGTTTCCTAATTTCACTCCAGAAAGGTCTGGCTCTAATTTTTTGACTATGCCCCCTGTCCTAGACTCCCTAACTGGTGGAAATAGTATCTCCCTATCTACCCTATCCACCAGCAAATACATCTTCCCCTCCCCTTCCCTGTCAGCATTCCGAAGGGATCCTTCACTCCGCAACACCCTGGTCCACTCCTCCATCACCCCGACACCTCGTCCCCTTCCCAAGGCACCTTGCAATCACGGGAGGTGTAATACCTTCCCTTTTACCTCCTCTCTCCTCACCATCCAAGGCCCCAAACACTCCTTCCAGGTGAAGCAGCGATTTACTTGTACTTCCTTCAGTTTAGTATACTGCAGTCGCTGCTCACAATGCGGTCGCCACTACATTGGGGAGAGAAAACGTAGATTGGGTAAGTGCTTTGCGGAACACCTCCGCTCAGTCTGAAAGCATAACCCCAAGATTCCAGTTGCTTGCCATTTCAACAATCCCCCATACTCCCATGCCCACATTTCTGTCCTTGGCCTGCTGCAGTATTCCAGTGAACATCAACGCAAGCTCGAGGAACAGCACCTGATCTTTCAATTAGGCACTCTACAGGCTTGCGGACTGAACATTGAGTTCAATCACTTCAGAGCACGACTGGCCTTTTATTGATATTTTATTTTTTAACCATGTGCCTGTTTTTCATGTGAACAGAGTTGCTCATTATTCTGCCATTAACACTCTCTCTGGACTAATGCTTTGTCTTTCACCACAAGCATTAACACACTCTTTGCCTTTGTCCCAGGACATCTTTGTTATTTAATCTCTCCTGCCCTCTGCCCTATCACACATCTTCCCTTTTGTTCTCTTCCCCACCAAACCTCCCCCCACCCCCTTCACTTGCTTTAAACCTAATACTTTTCTAACCTTTGCCACTTCTGATGAAAGGTCACTGACCTGAAACGTTAACTCTGCTTCTCTCTCCACAAATGCTGCCAGACCTGCTGAGTATTTCCAGCACTTTCTGTTTTTTATATACCCTATCAGTTCTCCTACTAAATTGGCCATTAGTGTAGGTAGGTGGTAGAAGAATGCTAGGGAATATGGGGTTAAAGTAGGATTAGTATAAATGGGTGGTTGTTGGTCAGCACAGACTGTGTGGGCCAAAGGGCCTGTTTCAGTGCTGTATCTCTAAATAAATAAATAAGTAAACAAACTTAATACTGAGTGGAAAGATGAAAATTTTGAGGATCCTCCAACTGATCGCCAACTGAATTCCACCTGTTCCCTCATTGAGGCTTCCTTCAATGAGCTGTTTCCTGTCACATCCCAAATACTTCCTTTCGCCATAACTCTTAACATCTCAAAAGCCAAGCCATCCCCGGCCTGAGTCTTGCTTCTGTAGCTCAGGGGGTCCTTTAAACTCACACTCAGAGCCAAGTTACATGATTGTCTGAAAAATGTTTCCTTGCACCACCATTTTGCAATCTCTCCCTCCACTACAATCCTTCCTCTTTCTCTAGTTGGTCATACAGCACAGCCTGGGGCCATTCAGCCCATCATGCCTGTGCCAGCTCTCTGAAAGTTATCCAATTGGTTCCACCCCTTTCTTTCCCAAATAGCCCTCTACATTTTTCTTCAAGGATTTATCCAATTCCCTTTGACAGTTACTATTGAATCTGCTTCCACCGACCTTTTAGACAAAACTTCGGGTCAGTTCTCCTCTGAACTTTCCACTCTCATCCTGGAAAATCTCCAGATCCCTCACAAAATTACCTGTAAAGTACTTAAATGGAAGAAGGGATTGATTAAATATCCAAAAGTATATATGTTATAGTCACATTTTTCTTAATAATATTTGGGACATATTACAGTCAAGGCACTATATAAATATAAGTTGTTGTTGCTAAGGTTATGTTACAAGCCAATTACAATCCCTTAAATTCAATAGTTTAATTTAAAAGAGTAATCCCTTTTGAGTTAAAAAAAAAGCAAAACTTTAGAGGCACCCAAATAATTTGAAAAAAGTTTGCCAAACTTTTTTTATGTAGACAATGCCCCTTTAAGTCGCCTGTATGTGATGAACCCAGTAGGCACTAGGACCCAGGGAAAGCTCGTCTTATGTTCCCCTCTCTGACCACAGACATGCAGCATAGCGTCCTGCATTTCTGGCCAGTTGAGATCTCAGCCTTTGTCATGCCCTGCAGTGGCTGGGCAAGTCTGCCGGCAGCTTCCCAACTCTCAGCATGGAACAAGGAAGCATTCTGCTGAGATTCCTCAAGCAGGTACAGAGCAAGAATCGCAGCAAAGAGGAGAACATTTCAGGGGAATTTCTGGTGAGTCTATCGTTGAGTTTACTCTGCAACACTGATGGGAGTTTTGACTGGAGCAGCTGCTGGACGGAGGCAGGCAACAGGTGGAAGTGAACTTAGAGAAGTGGTGAACAAGTTGCGGAGAAAACGCAGAGCATCCCCCTCTAGTGAGAGATCGGGACATGCGGGGCTCCCTGTGCCTTCAACATCGGCATGTCTCTCCTTCTGATTTCTGGATTTTTTTTCTGTAAAGATTGACAGAGTAACTTAAGTTTCACTGCAACAACGAAAAGTTTGCTTGCAATGATAGTGTGAGCCCCTTTCTCGCAGGAGGATTTGAGTACAGGAATAGTGAAGTTTTGCTTCAATTGTACTGAACTTTGGTTAGACTGCACTGTACTGTGTGCAGTTTTGGTCCCCTTACCTTAGAAAGGATATTATTGCCATGGAGGGAGTGCAACGAAGGTTCACCAAACTTGTTCCCGGGATGGCAGGACTGTCCTATGAAGAGAGATTGGGGAAACTGTGTCTGTATTATTTTATTTTTATTTAGAGATACCGCACTGAAACAGGCCCTTCGGCCCACTGAGTCTGTGCCGACCAACAACCACCCATTTATACTAATCCTACATTAATCCCATATTCCCTATCACCTCCCTACACGAGGGGCAATTTACAACGGCTAATTTACCTATCACCTGCAAGTCTTCAGCTGTGGGAGGAAACCGGAGCACCCGGCGAAAACCCACGCGGTCACAGGGAGAACTTGCAAACTCCGCACAGGCAGTACCCAGAATCGAACCCAGGTCCATGGAGCTGTGAGGCTGCGGTGCTAACCACTGTGCCACCAAACTCTAGAATTTCAAAGAATGAGAGGTGATCTCATTGAAACCTGCAAAATACTTAAAGGGATAGACAGGGTAGATGCAGGTTATATGTTTCCCCTGGTTGGGGAGTCTAGAACCAGGGAACACAATTTCAAAATAAGGGGGAAGCCACTTAGGACCGAGATGAGGAGAAATTTCTTTACTCGGAGGGTTGTGAATCTTTGGAATTCTCTACCCCAGAGGGTTGTGGAAGCTCAGTCATTGAGTATGTTTAAAGCAGAGATTGACAGATTTCTAAATACCAATGACATAAAGGGATATGAGCATAGTGTGGGGAAAAAGGCATTGAAATGGATGATCAGCCATGATCATATTGAATGGTGGAGCAGGCTCGATGGGCTGATTGGCCTACTCCTGCTCCTATGTCCCGATGATGATTGTGAACCAGAGATCTTGCAGAAGTTGGGATTGGAGGTCCAGTACAATGTGGCAATTTTTATAGGGAAGGGGGAGCTGATGAGTTTGAGGGAGTCTCGATGATTGGAGGGAATCCCTCAGAGTGCTAGTAATTGCTGAGGGTCCCCAGGAGTGTGTCAGAATCTACAGGGGGTCTCTAGGAGTGGATCAGTATTTACAGGGGTCTCTGGGAGTGTGACAGTATTTACAGGGGGTCTCTAGGAGTGGGTCAGTATTTACAGGGGGTCTCTAGGAGTGGGTCAGTATTTACAGGGGGTCTCTAGGAGTGGGTCAGTATTTACAGGGGTCACTGGGAGTGTGTCGGTATTTACAGTGGTCACTGGGAATGTGTCGGTATTTACAGGGAGTCCAGGAGTGTGACAGTATTTACAGGAGTCACTGTGAGTGTGACAGTATTTACAGGAGTCACTGTGAGTGTGACAGTATTTACTGGGAGTCTAGGAGTGTGACAGTATTTACAGAGGGTCTCTGGGGGGTGCGTCAGTATTTACAGGGGGTCTCTAGGAGTGTGTCAGTATTTACAGGGGTCACTGGGAGTGTGTCGGTATTTACAGGGAGTCTAGGAGTGTGACAGTATTTACAGGAGTCACTGGGAGAGTGACAGTATTTACAGGGGGTCTCTGGGAGTGTGACAGTATTTACAGGGGGTCTCTAGGAGTGGGTCAGTATTTACAGGGGTCACTGGGAGTGTGTCAGTATTTACAGTGGTCACTGGGAATGTGTCGGTATTTACAGGGAGTCCAGGAGTGTGACAGTATTTACAGGAGTCACTGTGAGTGTGACAGTATTTACAGGAGTCACTGTGAGTGTGACAGTATTTACTGGGAGTCTAGGAGTGTGACAGTATTTACAGAGGGTCTCTGGGGGGGTGCGTCAGTATTTACAGGGGGTCTCTAGGAGTGTGTCAGTATTTACAGGGAGTCTAGGAGTGTGACAGTATTTACAGAGGGTTTCTGGGGTGCGTCAGTATTTACAGGGGGGTCTCTGGGGGTGCGTCAGTATTTACAGGGGGTCTGTAGGAGTGGGTCAGTATTTACAGCAGGCCTCTGGGAGTGTGTCAGTATTTACAGGGGGTCTGTAGGAGTGTGAGTATTTACAGGGGGTCTCTGGGAGTGTGACATTATTTACAGGGGGTCTGTAGGAGTGTGTCAGTATTTACAGGGGGTCTCTGGGAGTGTGTCAGTATTTACAGGGGGTCTGTAGGAGTGTGAGTATTTACAGGGGGTCTCTGGGAGTGTGACATTATTTACAGGGGGTCTGTAGGAGTGTGTCAGTATTTACAGGGGGTCTCTGGGAGTGTGACATTATTTACAGGGGGTCTGTAGGAGTGGGTCAGTATTTAAGGATGTCCTTGTGAGCGTGTCAATATTTGCAGTTTTTTTCAGACAAAGAAATGTCTGTAAACCCCATCTCAGGATTTAACCATCATAACAATCCTTTTCTGTAAAGTAAAATGTCTGTAAAATTCTGACCAAAGTTGTTCCAAGCCATGTTAATCAGGACTTTTGTCAGATTATAATTTTGTTATTCCCAAGTATCCACAGGCTAGTGCAAGTTTTAAAATGACCATTATTAAGGGATTTGAAGATATTTTCACAAGTTGCTAGTTTATTTTTAGTACATGTGTACTGTTGTGTGGTTGCGAACAGGCTCCTGTGCAGTATAACGAAGACTGGTTCAAAATGGAGATGTCGGCTGCAGAAACTTCAGCAATTAAAGTAGATGAATAATGTAGTCTGGCTAAGAATGTAGAAAATCCGCCACGTGAAAATATCCTCTCCACTCTCTGATATATGTGTGTGTATCTATCTGTTTACCGATCTACATATATATATATATCCTGCATAGCCCATGATCATAGATCCATAGAGCAAAGGAGGCCATTTGTTCCATTGTGCCTCTACTAGCTCTTGTGATTCAGTTAGTCCCACTCACCTGCTCTTTTCTCATAGCCGTGCAAACTTGCCCTTCATGTATTTATCCAGTTCTCTTTTCAGAAGTTACTATTCAATCTGCGTTCACCACCCTTGGAAGAAGCAGTTCAGATTCCCCAGAATATTACAAGGGTTCCAATGTTTTGATTATAAGGAGAGAGTACAGGTTTATGTTCCCTGGAATATAGAAGGGTAAGGGGTGATTTGATTGAGGTTTTTAGGAATTTGAAAAGAATTGATCAGGTCGATGTTGAGAAACTTTTTCCGCTGGTGGGGGTGTCTAGGACAAGGAGACATAAGCTTAAAATCAGACCCAGTATCTTCAGAAGAGAAATTAAGAAACACTCCTTCACATAAACGTCGGTAAAAGAGTGGAACTCTCTGCCACAAGGAACAGTAGATGTGGCTCAATTAATAATATTAAATTTGAGATTGACAGACTTTTGCTAGACAAGGCTATAAAAGCATATGAAGCCAAGGCAGATGGATGGAGTTAGACAGTGCATTTCAGATCACAGTGGCACAGTGGCGCAGTGGTTAGCACCGCAGCCTCACAGCTCCAGGGACCCGGGTTCAATTCTGGGTACTGCCTGTGTGGAGTTTGCAAGTTCTCCCTGTGTCTGCGTGGGTTTCCTCCGGGTGCTCCGGTTTCCTCCCACATGCCAAAGACTTGCAGGTTGATAGGTTAATTGGCCATTATAAATTGTCCCTAGTATAGGTAGGTGGTAGGGAAATATAGGGACAGGTGGGGATGTGGTAGGGATATGGAATTAGTGTAGGATTAGTATAAAAATGGGTGGTTGATGGTCGGCACAGACTCGGTGGGCCGAAGGGCCTGTTTCAGTGCTGTATCTCTAAACTAAACTAACTCACTGCATCTCTCCTCTGTGAGTTATCTTAAATCTGTGCCCTCTGGTTACTCACCCTCCTACTACTGGAAACAGTTTCTCCATTTTTTTTATTTGTTCGGGGGATGTGGGCATCGCTGGCCAGGCCAGCATTTATTGTCCATCCCTAATTGCCCTTGAGAAGGTGGTGGTGAGCTGCCTTCTTGAACCGCTGTAGTCCATGTGGGGTAGGTACACCCACAGTGCTGTTAGGAAGGGAGTTCCAGGATTTTGACCCAGCGACAGTGAAGGAACAGCGATATAGTTCCAAGTCAGGATGGTGTGTGACTTGGAGGGAAACTTGCAGGTGGTGGTGTTCCCATGCATCTGCTGCTTTTGTCCTTCAAGGTGGTAGAGGTCGCGGTTTGGAAGGTGCTGTCTAAGGAGCCTTGGTGCGTTGCTGCAGTGCATCTTGTAGATGGTACACTCTGCTGCCACTGTGCGTCGGTGGTGGAGGGAGTGAGTGTTTGCGGATGGGGGGCCAATCAAGCGGGCTGCTTTGTCCTGGATGGTGTCAAGCTTCTTGAGTGTTGTTGGAGCTGCACCCATCCAGGCAAGTGGAGAGTATTTCATCACCCTCCTGACTTGTGCCTTGTAGATGGTGGACAGGCTTTGGGGAGTCAGGAGGTGAATGACTCGCTGCAGGATTCCTAGCCTCTGACCTGCTCTTGTAGCCACGGTATTTATGTGTCTAGTTCAGGTTCTGGTCAATGGCGATGGTAATGCCATTGAATGTCAAGGGGAGATGGTTAGATTCTCTCATTTGTATTTACTGTATCAAAACCCCTTCATAATGTTTAATGCCTCTATTAAATCTCACCTTAACCTTCTCTGCTCTAAGGAGATCAATCCCATTATCTCTCGTGATGTTTTGAGTCAAAAATAAAACCTGTTTTTGCTCTTGCTAAAATTGCCTATTACAAGTGGAACATAAATTGAGTTCCATCATTTATTATTCCATTATTTATTTTACAGGTGTTGACTGTTCTGTGCATTTCCAGTAATTTCTTTCTTTTTCTAGATTTGCAGCTTTTCTCCAATTCTTTCTATTTTTACATTAGTTAACTGTGGGCCCTGTTATCCATTGATGTATATGATACCTCATGGAGTTGAAGACAAATTATTGAGCTGGTTAGGAGATTGGTTAGGTGCTGGAAGATTGAGGGTAGGGAGAATGGGTATGTACTCAAATTCGCAGGAGTGGGTCAGTATTTACAGGGGGTCTCTGGGAGTGGGTCAGTATTTACAGGGGGTCTCTGGGAGTGGGTCAGTATTTACAGGGGGTCTCTGGGAGTGGGTCAGTAGTGACAACTAGTGTTGTCTCACAAGGATCTGTGATGGGGCCGCAACTATTCACTATGTAAAATATTGACTTAAATATTGCAATAGAGAGCCATGTATCCAAGTTTGCTGATGACGCAAAGATTGGTGGTATAGTAAGTAATGTCGAAACATTGATAAAGTGAGTGGAAAAACTGTGACAGATGGATTTCAACGCATTCAATGTGAGATCATCCATTTTGGACCAAAATAGGATAGATCCGAATATTATTTCAATTGTGAAAAATTAGGAACAGTGGAGGTTCAAAGAGATGTAGTGGTCCATATGCACAGATCACTAAAATGTTGTAGTCAGGTATAAAAAAAAGTCAAAAAGGCTAATGGAATGTTAGCCTTTATAAGGAGAAAGCTAGGATATAAAAGTGGGGAGCAGGGGGCATGTTTTGCTACAGCTTTACAAAGCCCTGGTTAGATCATATCTGGAGCACTGTGTACAGTTTTGGGTCCCACACCTTAAAAACAACATATTGGCTTTGGAGGGAGAGCAGCATCGACTCTCTAAAATATTACCAGAGTTCCAAAGGTTCGATTATAAGGAGAGATTACTCAAACTCGGTTTGTACTCCCTGGAATATAGAAGTTGAGAGGATGATTTGATTTAGGTGTTTAGGATTTTGAAAGGAACTAATGGGGTAGATATTGAGAAACTTTTTCTCTGGTGGGAGAGTCTAAGACAAAGGAACATAAGCTTAAAATCAGAGCCAGGACATTCAGGAGAGAAATTAGGAAACACTTTTTCACGCAAAGGGTGGTAAAATTGTGGAACTCTCTCCCACAAAGAGCAGTAGATGAGGTTCAATTAAGAACATTAAATTTGAGATCAATGAATTTTTTGCTAGACAAGGGTATAACAGGATATGGAGCCAAGGCAGTTGGATGGAGTTAGGATATAGATCGTCCATGATTACATTGAATAGTGGAACAGGTTCAATGGGGTGAATGACCCCCTTCTGTTCTTATGACGAACAGAGTATATAGAAGCAGACTGTTTCCAGTATTCTAGGGGTTAAGAACAAGGGTCATAGATTCAAGATTAAATATGAGATTTAGAATAGAGGGCAGGAGAAATGTCTTCACACAGCATTGTGAGACTATGGGATTCAGATCTAGGACCAGCAGCTGAGACAGGAGACAGAAAGTAGGGATAAAGGGAATGTTCTCCGATTGGAAGGATATGACGTGGTGGTCCCCAGGGATCTATGGTGGGGCGACTTAGCGTTTTGCCATACATAGTGACTTGGGTGAAGGATTCGAAAATTGTACATCCAAGTTTGTAGATGGCACTAAGTTAAGGAGGCACAGTAAACTGTGTAGATGGGAGGAGGAAGTTACAAAGGGACATAAACAGACTAAGTGAGTGACAAATGGAGTTCAACTTGGGCAAGTGTGAGATCATCCACTTTGGTCCCAAGAGAGACAAATCGGAATAGTTTCTAAATGGTGAGAGACTAGGAACTGAGAAGGAGCAAAGAGATTCAGGTGTCCACAAATACTCAAATCATTAAAAGCTAATGGGCAGATACCATATGTGATCAAATAGATTAATGGAATGTCAGCCTTTATCTCAAGGGAACTGGGATACAATCTGAGGAAGTTATGCTATGTATAAAACTCTGGTTAGTCCCCATCAGGAGGACAGTGTTGAGGTCAGTGCACCACATCGCAGGAAGGATATATTGGCCTTGGAGGGGGTGCAGCACAGATTCACCAGAATTATATCGGGGCATTCAAGTTTTATATTATGAGAGCAGGTTGCATAAACTTGGCTTGTGTTCATTACCCTAAGACTGAAGGGTGATTGAGATGTTTAAAATTATAAAGGGATTAGATAGGGTAGATACAGAGAAACTACTTCCCCTGCTATGAAAGAGAAAAGGAGGAGAAGGACAGATCCAATTGCCCCTCACTTGTACCCGCTGTGGGAGAATCTGCCAGTCACGGATAGGGCTGACTAGCCACCAGCGGGCCTGCAACCGATGACTACAACCTTCCCAAAATCTTCGTCTGCGAAGAAATGCCAAGAGAATTTTCTCTGCTTGGGGAAGTCCAGAATTGTTGGGCACAATCTTAAAATTAGTGCTAAGCTATTCAAGAGTGAAATCAGGAATTACTTCCTCACATAAAGGTTAGTGGAAATCTGAAACACTCTACCCCGAAAGACTGTGGATGACGGGGGCAATTGAAAATTTCAAAACTAATTGCTATAAATTTTTGTTGGGTGAGATATCAAGAGATATAAAGCAATGTTGGGTAAATGCAGTTGAGGTACAGATCGGCCATGATCTAATCGAATGGCAGAACAGGCTCAAGGGACTGAATGATTGTCATATTCCAAATGTTCCAAAGCTGTTTCGCTGAGCTCTTGCTGAGAAAATATTGGAGGGAGGTGAATGGAGCCTGGAAAAAGCTAACGAAGATCAGGATGTGCAGGAGGCCAGAGTTGGAGAAGCGCAGAGATCTTGGAGGGTTAGATTAGAACATTACAGCGCAGTACAGGCCCTTCGGCCCTCGATGTTGCGCCGACCTGTGAAACCATCTGACCTACACTATTCCATTTTCATCCATATGTCTATCCAATGACCACTTAAATGCCCTTAAAGTTGGCGAATCTACTACTGTTGCAGGCAGGGCGTTCCACGCCCCTACTACTCTCTGAGTAAAGAAACTACCTCTGACATCTGTCCTATATCTATCACCCCTCAACTTAAAGCTATGTCCCCTCGTGTTTGCCATCACCATCCGAGGAAAAAGACTCTCACTATCCACCCTATCTAACCCTCTGATTATCTTATATGTCTCTATTAAGTCACCTCTCCTCATCCTTCTCTCCAACGAAAACAACCTCAAGTCCCTCAGCCTTTCCTCGTAAGACCTTCCCTCCATACCAGGCAACATCCTAGTAAGTCTCCTCTGCACCCTTTCCAAAGCTTCCACATCCTTCCTATAATGCGGTGACCAGAACTGCACGCAATACTCCAGGTGCGGTTTCACCAGAGTTTTGTACAGCTGCAGCATGACCTCGTGGCTCCGAAACTCGATCCCCCTACTAATAAAAGCTAACACACCGTATGCCTTCTTAACAGCCCTATTAACCTGGGTGGCAACTTTCAGGGATTTATGTACCTGGACACCAAGATCTCTCTGTTCATCTACACTACCAAGAATCTTCCCATTAGCCCAGTACTCTGCATTCCTATTACTCCTTCCAAAGTGAATCACCTCACACTTTTCCGCATTAAACTCCATTTGCCATCTCTCAGCCCAGCTCTGCAGCCTATCTATGTCCCTCTGTACCCTACAACATCCTTCGGCACTATCCACAACTCCACCAACCTTCGTGTCATCCGCAAATTTACTAACCCACCCTTCTACACCCTCTTCCAGGTCATTTATAAAAATGACAAACAGCAGTGGCCCCAAAACAGATCCTTGCGGTACACCACTAGTAACTAAACTCCAGGATGAACATTTGCCATCAACCACCACCCTCTGTCTTCTTGCAGCTAGCCAATTTCTGATCCAAAGCTCTAAATCACCTTCAACCCCATACTTCCGTATTTTCTGCAATAGCCTACCGTGGGGAACCTTATCAAACGCCTTACTGAAATCCATATACACCACATCCACTGCTTTACCCTCATCCACCTGTTTGGTCACTTTCTCGAAAAACTCAATAAGGTTTGTGAGGCACGACCTACCCTTCACAAAACCGTGCTGACTATCGCTAATGAACTTATTCTTTTCAAGATGATTATAAATCCTGTCTCTCATAACCTTTTCCAACATTTTACCCACAACCGAAGTAAGGCTCACAGGTCTATAATTACCAGGGCTGTCTCTACTCCCCTTCTTGAACAAAGGGACAACATTTGCTATCCTTCAGTCTTCCGGCACTATTCCTGTCGACAATGACGACATAAAGATCAAGGACAAAGGCTCTGCAATCTCCTCCCTGGCTTCCCAGAGAATCCTAGGATAAATCCCATCTGGCCCAGGGGACTTATCTATTTTCACACTTTCCAAAATTGCTAACACCTCCTCCTTGTGAACCTCAATCCCATCTAGCTATTCTTGCTACTTTCTCCTGTTACCAGCTTTACTTCCTTCCAATTTGAGTCATCCCTCAGGTTCCCATTCCCCTCCCCAACAGCACTAGCAAATCTCCCTGCGAGGATATTAGTTCCGGTCCTGTTAAGGAGAATGGAGGAGCTGGATTCCCTTAGATATAAACTTCCCACGCACAGCTGTCCAGGACATACCAAATGCAACGCTGGTCAGAATTAAAACATTTACATGTCTTGGTGGGGAAGAATCTCTAAGTTTTTTTTAAATCAACATTTGTAAGTACTTAATCTTTTCAGCTCTGAATTTTAAATCAGGCTGTAGGGCTGGAGGAGGTTACCGAGTTGGGGAGGGACAAGGCCATGGACAGATTTGAACATGAGGATAAGAATTTTAAATTTGAGGCATTGCCAAACCAGGAGCCAATGTAGGTCAGTGAACATGTGCAGCAGAGCGATGGGTGAACAGAACCCTGCAAAATCCTACTATCTTTTTTTATTCACCATCATATTCTTTGGCAGTTGAAGGTGCTTCTCAATAATTCTAAGTTCCCTTTTAAGCTTTCATTCTACAAATTTAGTTCTGTTCATGTGTCCATATTTCCTACAATTTTTGACTAATATGTATTATATGTATTAAATTTCAATTGGCGCAGTTCTGCGCAGTTGCATAACTGAAGCAAACCACTCTTGTCACTGCACCCTATAACTTTACAGTTCTGCTTTGCTTGTGCATTTCCAATTTTAATCGCTCCACCATTGGCGGCTGTACCTTCAGCTGCCTGAGCCCTAAGCTCTGGAATTCCCTCCCTAAACCTCGCCGCCTCTCCCTCCTTTAAGACGCTTCTTAAAACTGACCTCTTTGACCAAACTTTTGGTCACCTGTCCGAATGTTTGTTTATGCAGCTCAGTGTTAAGGTTTATCCAATAACGCTCCTGTGAAGCGCCTTGGGACGTTAAAGGTGCTTTATAAATGCAAGTTGTGTTGATGCAAAGTGCAACGTTACTGAAATGAAAATTTCCCACCTTGGTAGAAAAGTCTAGAAGCCGGGCAACATCCAGTAGTTTTGATTTTCATATTGAAATTAGCTGAAGAAAAGGTACCTCCTCGCTAACCGGTTGCTGATTTGTGGTAATGTTTTGTTACCCTCAGACTTTGTAAACAATCTCTCTTCATTTCTACAGAAAGCACAAATGATCATGAAACAAGAGTTTACAAACACTGTTCCAAATTAAGCTACTGATGCAGGTCACATAGTTGCATTTAAGGAGAGGCTAGATGCATATGTGAGGGAGAAAAGAATATGATCCAGGAGACAGGGTGTGAAGAGGTAATTCCTTTTGGGCCTCCTTATCTCGAGAAACAATGGGTAAGCGCCTGGAGGTGGTCAGTAGTTTGTGAAGCAGCGCCTGGAGTGGCTATAAAGGACAATTCTAGAGTGACAGGCTCTTCCACAGGTGCTGCAGAGAAATTTGTTTGTCGGGGCTGTTACACAGTTGGCTCTCCCCTTGCGCCTCTGTCTTTTTTCCTGCCAACTACTAAGTCTCTTCGACTCGCCACATTTTAGCCCCGTCTTTATGGCTGCCTGCCAGCTCTGGCGAACGCTGGCAACTGACTCCCACGACTTGTGATCAATGTCACAGGATTTCATGTCGCGTTTGCAGACGTCTTTAAAGTGGAGACATGGACGGCCGGTGGGTCTGATACCAGTGGCGAGCTCGCTGTACAATGTGTCTTTGGGGATCCTGCCATCTTCCATGCGGCTCACATGGCCAAGATTGGAATGAAGCTCATGAGGAGTATAAACCCCAGTATGGGTGTCAAACTTCTATCAGGTCTCCTTGGTCTTGTCTTTTCCAGAGAAAAGAACCCCAACCTGCTTAATCTTTCCTGACTGTTGCACCCTTTCAATTCTGGGAACATGCTTGTTAATCTTTTCTGCAGTTTCTCCAGTGCTTCAATATCCTTTTTTCTGTGCTGCAGGTTTGCTGTAATTTAATGTAAAACATATATAATATTTGTATCCCTATTAGTTAAAATACACCTCCAGTTATAGACACTAACAGCTCTTAGTATTTTGATTTGAGGTTATTTCATCAGCGAAGCAAAAATTCTAAGAACAGCCCTTTCCAAACCTTCATGAAATTCAACCAGAACAAAACAGCAATTTCCTCACCCTCAGTGGGAGTCCACTTGGAGAGACAGCTACAATATTTTGATCCCAATTCTTCAATGCCCTGTTCCCTGTGAAATCTTCTCCCTTGCTAGGAATGAAAGAGCATGGAATTATCATTTCATAAACATAAAAAGCTACCTGGATCTTGAAGGCTGGATTGGCAACATGTGGGGCCACATTAGGGTTCCCAACACTGGTTGGACATATTCCTGGAAGTTTCATCACATGACCTCCCGTCTCCATCTTCCGAAGCCCAACACTCGCTATTGGTTGCCTGACATATCCATCCTTGCAGCACCCCACCTTGCCCTGGCCAATGAGAATGCGAAAAACTATTCATTACCCAATTGGATGATCCTTAACTCCCAGTCCAATAGTTTCCCCCCGCATCTCTGATGTTATTACAACTAGAACATAGAACAGTACAGCACAGTACAGGCCCTTCGGCCCACGATGTTGTGCCGAACCTTTAACCTACTCTAAGATCAAACTAACTACTTACCCTTCATTCTACTATCATCCATGTACCTATCCAAGAGTCGCTTAAATGTCCCTAATGTATCTGCTTCTACTACCACCGCTGGCAGTGCATTCCACGCACCCACCACTCTCTGTGTAAAGAACCTACCTCTGACATCTCCCCGAAACCTTCCTCCAATCACCTTAAAATTATGCCCCCTGGTGATAGCCCTTTCCACCCTGGGAAAAAGTCTCTGGCTATCCACTCTATCTCTGCCTCTCATCATCTTGTACCCCTCTATCAAGTCACCTCTCATCCTTCTTCGCTCCAATGAGAAAAGCCCTAGCTCCCTCAATCTTTCTTCGTAGGACATGCCCTCCAGTCCAGGCAGCATCCTGGTAAATCTCCTCTGCTCCCTCTCTAAAGCTTCCACATCCTTCCTATAATGAGGCGACCAGAACTGAACACAGTATTCCAAGTGTGGTCTAACCAGGGCTTTATAGAGCTGCAGCATAACCTTGCGGCTCTTAAACTCAATCCCCCTGTTAATGAAAGCCAACACACCATACGCCTTCTTAACAACCCTATCAACTTGGGTGGCAACTTTGAGCGATCTATGGAAATGGACCCCAAGATCCCTCTGTTCCTCCACACTACCAAGAATCCTGTCTTTAAGCCTGTATTCTGCATTCAAATTCGACCTTCCAAAATGAATCACTTCACACTTTTCCAGGTTGAACTCCATCTGCCACTTCTCAGCCCAGCTCTGCATCCTGTCAATGTCCCGTTGCAACCTACAACAGCCTTCCACACTATCCACAACTCCAGCAATCTTTGTGTCATCAGCAAACTTGCTAACCCAGCCTTCCACTTCCTCATCCAAGTCATTTATAAAAATCACAAAAAGCAGAGGTCCCAGAACAGATCCTTGTGAAACACCACTGGTCACCGAGCTCCATGCTGAATACTTTCCATCTACTACCACCCTCTGACTTCTATGGGCCAGCCAATTTTGTATCCAGACAGCCAACTTTCCCTGAATCCCATGCCTCCTTACTTTCTGAATGAGCCTACCATGGGGAACCTTATGAAACGCCTTGCTAAAATCCATATACACCACATCCACTGCTCTTCCTTCATCAACGTGTTTTGTCACATCTTCAAAGAATTCAGTAAGGCTTGTGAGGCATGACCTGCCCCTTACAAAGCCATGCTGACTATCTCTAATCAAACCATGCTTTTCCAAATAATCATAAATCCTGTCTCTCAGAATCCTCTCCAATAATTTGCCCACTACCGACGTAAGACTGACTGGTCTATAATTCCCTGGGTTATCCCTATTCCCTTTCTTGAGCAAGGGAACAACATTTGCCACCCTCCAATCATCCGGTACTACTCCAGTGGACAGTGAAGACGCAAAGATCATCGCCAAAGGCGCAGCAATCTCTTCCCTCGCTTCCCGTAATATCCTTGGGTATATCCCGTCTGGCCCCGGGGACTTATCTGTCCTCATATCATTCAAAGTTTCCAGCAAATCCTCCCTCTTAACCTCAACCTGTTCGAGCATATCAGCCTGTTCCACGCTGTCCTCACAAACGACCAGGTCCCTCTCACTAGTGAATACTGAAGCAAAGTATTCATTAAGGACCTCCCCTACCTCCTCCGACTCCAGGCACAAGTTCCCTCCACTATCCCTGATCGGCCCTACCCTCACTCTGGCCATCCTCTTGTTCCTCACATAAGTGTAGAACGCCTTGGGATTTTCCTTAATCCTGCCCGCCAAGACTTTTTCATGTCCCCTTCTAGCTCTCCTAAGTCCATTCTTCAGTTCCTTCCTGGCTAACTTGTAACCCTCGAGAGCCCTGTCTGATCCTTGCTTCCTCAACCTTAAGTAAGCTTCCTTCTTCCTCTTGACTAGCTGTTCCACATCTCTTGTCATCCAAGGTTCCTTCACCCTACCATCCCTTCCCTGCCTCATCGGGACAAACCTATCCAGCAGTCGCAGCAAGTGCTCCCTAAACAACCTCCCCATTTCTGTCGTGCATTTCCCTGAGAACATCTGTTCCCAATTTATGCTCCCCAGTTCCTGCCTAATAGCATTGTAATTCCCCCTCCCCCAATTAAATATTTTCCCATCCCGTCTGCTCCTGTCCCTCTCCATGACTATAGTAAAGGTCAGGGAGTTGTGATCACTATCACCGAAATGCTCTCCCACCGAGAGATCTGCCACCTGGCCTGGTTCGTTGCCAAGCACCAAATCCAACATAGCCTCCCCTCTAGCCGGCCTATCTACATATTGAGTCAGGAAACCTTCCTGGACACACCTGACAAAAACTGCTCCATCCAAACTATTTGCACGAAGGAGGTTCCAATCAATATTAGGGAAGTTTAAGTCACCCATGACAACAACCCTGTTACTTCTGCACCTTTCCAAAATCTGCCTCCCAATCTGTTCCTCCATGTCTCTGTTGCTATTGGGAGGTCTATAGAAAACTCCCCACAAAGTGACTGATAAACAGAAAAACTAATAAACAGAAAATTGCAAAGAAAATGAACAAACATTTTTTAATGTTCCTATGCTATTTCCGCCGGGTTTGCTCCCAGCAGTGTCCTGGAAATTAATCTTCAACTCCTGGAGACTCCAGGCCAATCCTGGAGGGTTGGCAACCCAATGATCACACGTGGTCCACAGGTCACAGCTTGAACCCAGGATTAATGTGAATGTTAACCTGCTCATCCCAAACACTGTTTTGAAACAGGTGTTAATCCAGAAAAGTGGGCAAGTATTTGGTACAAAGAAACAAGCGGCCTTAGTTTAAAACAATAAGTCCCAGTCAGAAAATATTGTATTAGTTAGAGAACATGTTCTGTCCTTTTTGTACAATTAGACTTGAACAAAAAAAAAGGTTTTGCTGGAATTCTTTAATTACATTGACCTGTTCTTAATAAGTTTTTTTAAAATATTCATTCTTGGTGTGGGCATCGCTGGAAAGGCCATTATTTATAACCCCTCCCTAGTTGTCCTGGTTTGATACAGCTAATTGGCTTGTTAGACCCACATCAGAGGGCAATTAAGAGTTAACCATGTTGGTGGGGGACTAGAGTCAGCCTCGATTTTAAAATTCTCATCCTTGTTTTCAAATCCTTCCATGGTTTCGCTCCCTCCCTTTCTTTGTAACCTCCTCCAGCCCCACAACCCTCTAAGATTGCTGTGTTCCTCCAATTTTGGCCCCTTGCTCTTCCCCGATTTTAGTCGCTCCACCAATGGTTGCCGTGCCTTCAGCTGCCTTGGATCTAAGCTCTGGAATTCCTGTTGAATCCTCTCCACTTCTCTCTCTCCTCCTTAAACCATGTCAACTGTTGCTCCATTGGTAACACTTTCGCCTATTTAGTTAGAATGTTGTGGACTCAAGTCTCACGCCAGAAACTTGGATATTAAATCTAGGCTGACACTCCACTGTAGTACTGAGGGTGTGCTGCACTGTTGGAGGTGCTGTCTTTTGGATGAGACTTTAAACCAAGGCCCTGTCTGTTCTCTCAGGTGGACATGAAAGATCCCATAGCACTAGTTAGAAGAAGAGCAGGTGAGTTCTCCCCGGTGTCCTGAGCCCTCAATCAACATCACAAAAACAGATTATCTGGTCATTGCTGTTTGTGGGAGCTTGCTGTGTGTAAATTGCCAGCGTGCTTCCTGCATGACAACAATGACTACACTTCAAAAGTACTTCATTGGCTGAAAAGCGGTTTGGGACATCTTGAGGGTGTGTAAGGTGCTATATGAATGCAAGTCTATCTAGCTTCTGCTACTTAAAACCTACCTCTTTGACCAAGCTTTTGGTCACCTGCCCTAGGATCTCCTTATGTGGCTCGGTGTAAAATTTTGTTTGATTATATTCCTTGGGACATTTTATGACATTAAAGGTGCTATATAAATGCAAGTTGCTGATATTGTGTTGTTATTCCAAAGTAAACAAAATTATTGGCTAGAACTGGTACTCCCTTGTAAAGTATTTTAAACTATTGAGGTATTAAAAATATCAGCTCCTGCAATACACTGTCAATAAAGTTCTGGTTAACAAAAATCTTTGTATAAAACAATGAGTAAAAACTTTTACCAAAATACAGTTGATGCTGTTTTGATGTTTCTAAAATAAGCTTGGTATATAGAAAGCTATAGCACCAACACTTTGCCACTGATTTCCTTTCATGGGGACCAGCAGTTTATTTAAATACCTTTTGAATGAAGCAGACAGGCGTGTCTGTTTGTTCTCACACCGACTATACTCCATGCAGTTCACACCATAGACTGGGGCACTAACCAACTAGCGATGCCAACGATTTGATTGGCCTAATAATATCGACCACACATCCTGTGTTGAAACTATGTTGTAGTGTGGTTCCTTCGCCATCTCTTCTGTTGCAGAATAAGATATGCTGTATCTGCACAACTAACGTGTCCTCATCCCCCAACTCAACTTCTGTATATTCGATGGAAAGGCACTGAAGGGTGTGCATGAGCCTAAAGACCTAGAAGTTCAATCTATCATTCCCCGAAAGTATGGGTCTTCTTTGGCCCCCTTGTCTCGAGAGACAATGGGTAAGCGCCTGGAGGTGGTCAGTGCTTTGTGGAGCAGCGCCTGGAGTGGCTATAAAGGCCAATTCTAGAGTGACAGACTCTTCCACAGGCGCTGCAGATAGAATTGGTTGTCAGGGCTGTTACACAGTTGGCTCTCTCCTTGCGCTTCTGAGTTTTTTCCTGCCAATAACTAAGACTCTTCGACTCACCACTCTTTAGCCCCACCTTTATGGCTGCCCGCCAGCTCTGGCGATCACTGGCAACTGACTCCCACGACTTGTGGTCAATGTCATAGGACTTCATGTCACATTTGCAGACGTCTTTGAAGCGGAGGCAAGGACGGCTGGTGGGTCTGATACCAGTGACGCGCTCGCTGTACAATGCGTCCTTGGGGATCCTGCCATCTTCCTTGAGGCTCACATGGCCAAGCCATCTCAAGCGCCGCTAGCTCAGTAGGGTGTATATGCTGGGGATGTTGGCCGCCTTGAGGACTTCTGCGTTGGAGATACGGTCCTGCCACCTGATGCCAAGGATTCTCCGGAGGCTGCAAAGATGGAATGAGTTGAGACGTCGCTCTTGGCTGACATACATTGTCCAGGCCTCGCTGCCGTAGAGCAAGGTACTGAGGACACTGGCTTGATACACTCAGACTTTTGTGTTCCGTGTCAGTGCGCCATTTTCCCACACCCTCTTGGCCAGTCTGGACATAGCAGTGGAAGCCTTACCCATGCGCTTGTTGATTTCTGCATCGAGAGACAGGTTACTGGTGATAGTTCACCTACGTAGGTGAACTCTTGAACCACTTCCAGAGCGTGGTCGCTGATATTGATGGATGGAGCATTTCTGACGTCCTGTCCCATGATGTTCGTTTTCTTGAGGCTGATGGTTAGGCCAAATTCATTGCAGGCAGCCGCAATCCTGTCTGAGTCTCTGCAGACACTTTTCAGTGTGGGATGTTAATGCAGCATCGTCAGCAAAGAGGAGTTCGCTGATGAGGACTTTCCGTACTTTGGTCTTCACTCTTAGACGGGCAAGGTTGAACAACCTGCCACCTGATCTTGCGTGGAGGAAAATTCCTTCTTCTGAAGACTTGAACACATGTGAGAGCAGCAGGGAGAAGAAGATCCCAAACAGTGTAGGTGCGAGAGCACAGTCCTGTTTCACGCCACTCAGGATAGGAAAGGGGTCTGATGAGGCACCGCTATGCTGAATTGTGCCTTTCATATTGTCATGGAATGAGGTGATGATACTTAGTAGCTTTGGTGGACATCCGATCTTTTCTAGTAGTCTGAAAAGACCACGTCTGCTGACGAGGTCAAAGGCTTTGATGAGATCTATGAAAGCAACATAGAGGGGCATCTGTTGTTCGCGGCATTTTTCCTGTAGCTGGTGAAGGGAGAACAGCATGTCAATGGTGGATCTCTCTGCTCGAAAGCCGCACTGTGTCTCAGGGTAGACACACTCAGCCAGCTTCTGGAGTCTGTTTAAAATGACTCGAGCGAAGACTTTCCCTACTATGCCGAGCAGGGAGATTCCACGGTAGTTGTTGCAGTCATCGCAGTCACCCTTGTTCTTATAGAGGGTGATGATATTTGCATCGCGCATGTCCTGTGGTACTGCTCCCTCGTCCCAGCACAGGCAAAGCAGTTCATAGAGTGCTGAGAGTATAGCAGGCTTGGCACTCTTGATGATTTCAGGGGTAATGCCGTCCTTTCCAGGGGCTTTTCCACTGGCTAGAGAATCTATTTATTTATTTAGAGATACAGCACTGAAACAGGCCCTTCGGCCCACCGAGTCTGTGCCAACCAACAACCACCCATTTATTCTAACCCTACAGTAATCCCATATTCACTACCACCTACCTACACTAGGGGCAATTTACAATGGCCAATTTATCTATCACCTGCAAGTCTTTGGCTGTGGGAGGAAACCGGAGTACCCAGCGAAAACCCACGCGGTCACAGGGAGAACTTGCAAAGTCCGCACAGGCAGTACCCAGAATTGAACCCGAGTCCCTGGAGCTGTGAGGCTGCGGTGCTAACCACTGCGGCACTGTGCCACCCCGAATCAATGGCATCACTGAGTTCCGATTTTGTTGGCTGTTCGTCCAGCTCATCCATGACTGGCAGAGACTGGGCTGCAATGAGGGCGGTCTCAGTGACAACATTTTCCCTGGAGTACAGTTCTAGGTAGTGCTCCACCCAGAGGTCCATTTGCTTGCGTTGGTCAGTGATTGTGTCCCCTGATTTAGATTTGAGGGGGGCGATCTTCTTGATGGTTGGCCCAAAAGCTCTCTTAATGCCTTCATACATTCCTCTGATGTTTCCAGTGTCGGAGGCCAGCTGAATATGACTGCATAGGTGTTGCCAGTAGTCATTTGCACAGCACCTGGCTGTTCTTTGTGCAGCGCTTCTGGCTGCTTTAAGTGCTACGGACGTTAACTCGCTGGGGGCTTTCTTGTAGTTCAACAGTGCAATGCACTTAGCGGCTATGACAGGTTCCAGCTCTTCAAAGTGAGATTGAAACCAGTCTGCTTTCTGCTTCTCACATTTACGAAAGGTGGTCATTGCTGAGTCATAGATGGCATCTCTGATGTGGGCACAAAGGTGCGGGTAGACAAAGGCATGGCAAAAGGCAGAAAGCATTAAAATAGGGGCACAAATGCAAAAATAAAGAAGCAATGGCAGAATGTGTACAAAATTATGAGGGGCCTAGAGTAGACAGGAAGGACCTGTTTCCCCTAGCGGAGAGATCAATTACTGGGGGCACAGATTTAAGGTGATTGGTAGAAGGATTTGAGGGAACATGAGGAAAAACTTTCTCACCCAGAGGGTGGCGGGTGTCTGGATTCACTGTCAGGAATGGTGGTGGAGACAGAAACCCTCAATTCTTTTAAAACATACCTGGACCTGCACCTGAAGTGCTGTAACCGGCAAGGCTATGGACCAGGTGCTGGAAGGTGGGATTAGATTGGACGACTAGTTTTTCAGCCGGCACGGACACGATGAGCCAAATGGCCTCCTTCTGTGCCGTAATTTTTCTATGGTTCTATGTTCTATGGTTCTAATTGTAGAAGGCAGTGGTTCAGCCACAGTTAGAGCCATTTTGAACAGCCCATTATTGAAGGACATTAAAGCCATAGACAGCAAACAGTATGGATTCACCAGGATGACGGCAGGGATGGGAATCAGAGTTCTGAGGAGAGACTGCAACTGTGTCCATTAGAGAAGACAAGTCTAAGAGCAGATTTAGTAAGAGATTTTTAAAATCAAGAAGAGCTTTGATGGGGTGAATAAAGAAAAATGAATTCCTCTGGTGTCGGTGAGGAGGGGGTCATCAATTTCAAATCGTAAACTACGAGAGTGAGAGGGGAGATGAGGAGAAAGTTTTTCACACAGAGGCTTGTTGTAGCGGGGAGAGACCATTGCATATTTTAGGGAAAATTGAGTGAATATTTAGAGCAGAGGAAGATACAGGGCTATATGGAGAGACCAGGTCAGTAACTTTAGTTTGGGATTGGTGCAACAAAGACTTGGCACAGACACACTAGTCGGTAATTTTAAGTTTGGCTAATAGTGAAAACCAAGTGATATTGAATTGGCCGCCCACTCTACTGTCGATAGCCTGTCAATTACATTCGATAGAAGGGAAACTCGAGCGGGCTAATGTAATTAACGGCCAATTGGACATCAGCCATCTGACACCATTGCCATAGTTAAATTCACTGCGAATGGCAAACTGTGGTTCTTTGCATCTGCACATGGAAAGAACTTTTACCAACGCAACACTGCTCTACCAATTTGAAGTATTTTGATTGTTCTCTGATGCTTTTCTGGATAGTGGGGGGAAGGAATTTTTACATTTGGGGCTCTTGTCCCTAGAAAAGAGAAGCCCGAGGGGTGACCTGAAAGAGGTCTTTAATGGTTTGATAGGGTAAACGTAGAAATAATAGGGGGAGTTTTATGCTCTCCCCCGCAGCAGGTTTGGAGTTGGGTAGGATGCCCCGTCACCTTCCTGCCTCCACCACAATTAAGTCCAGGGTGGAAAGGCCTGTGAACCCCTTCCTGCCCCACTGCCAATTGAGGCCCTTAACTGGACAATTAGTGCACAGGAAGCACGGCATGAAAAACTGTGCAGGTTGCTTCCTAGCTCCGGTGACTGGGGACGGGGGTGCGGTCCCTCGTTAAAACACACTCAGTGCCTGAACAAGGGACCCTGGGGGGAGTCCACAGAGAACCACCTCCCTTCCCTTGCTAATGAACCCCCTACACGCCTCTCCCCCATGACTCCCACCCTGCGAGCCCCCTCCAGCCCTGACTTACCTGTGGCCTGGGTCCAGCGACGCTCCTGGGCCTCGGGTAGTTGATCCACCAGTGGTGGCGCTGCTCAGTGGAAGAGCTGCTAGCCTCTGATTGGCCAGCAGCTCTCTGAGGGTGGGACTTCCTGTGACGGGGTCTTTCATTCCGGGGAAGGCCCGCCGCTGTCCAGTTAAGTGTCTAATTGGCACTAGGTTTGCCAGGCCTTCCTCGGAAGAGGCATCATGGCGTTCTCGGTGTCACTTTTTCCAGATGTCGAGACCACTCTCACCAGCATAAAATCCCAGCTGATGTGTATACGAGACTAAAACTAGGGGCCATAAATATGAGATAATCACTAATAAATCCAGTAGGGATTTCAGGAGAAACCTCTTTACCCGCAGAGTGGTGAGAATGTGGAACTCACTACCATGGGGTGTGGTTGAGATGAAAAGTGCAGATGCATTTAAGAGGAAGCTAGATAAACACATGAGGAAGAAAAATACAGAAGGTTATGTTAGGGTAAGATGAAGTCATAGGGAGCAGAAATACTGGCATAGACCAGTAATGCCAAATGGCTTGTTTCTGTGCTGTAAATTCTACACAATGCTACCTGACCTTTGGAAATAACTGGAGGTAGTCGGCACCTCATTGCTGGAAAGAAATAGTGAGATAAAGAAAAGGAAATGATGCTAATCTGCAGAGGTGCAAGAACTCAAGTGAAGAGGATGCAAGATTAGCGATGGGAAAGACTTACAAACAGGAGATGGAAAGCGTACAGATCAAGTTCATTTGAGTCAGGGAAAATAGTCGTGCAACAAAGGCTGGAGCTCCATGAATAAATAGGGAGATTAAATCAAGCTTGAAACTAATAAAAAGAAGCAATTAGCACTTGTAGACAGCAGACAACAGACGAGAAGAATCAGTACAAATAGAAAGAATAAAAGAAATAGAAACAAAGAAAAAAATGAAAGAAAACTATCAAGAAACGCAACAGATAACTGAAAGCCTTCTGATAGGCACATTCATCTAAAGAAGACAGAGGTAGTACCTGTGAGAGATGAAGGACGTAAAGTTATGGTGGAAGGCGAGGGAATGGCTGTGCTGTCCCATGAAACTATACACTGCTGTCTCTCAAAATGAAAAGTTTAGTTTAATCCTGAGTTGGGATTGGATGGTTCACAGGAAGATCCAAATGGGCTTCTATTATCTTACGTTAAGACAGATGACATTAGGGGAGTCAGGGCCAAAGATACAGGTGCTGGCAGGAGCCAAAAAGGATGGGAAGAGGAAACTGCTTAATTCAGGGCTTAAGCCTATACAAGTAACAACTAGGGTGTCATTAACTAAGGGCCATAAATGTAAGATAGTCAATAATAAATCTAAAAAGGAATTCTTTACCCAGAGAGTGGGGAGAATGTGGAACGCACAGGAAGTAGTTGAGCATAAATACATTTAAGAGGAAACTAGATAAACACATGAGGAGCAAGGTGGGATGAGGCTCGAGTGGAGGAGAGATATCAGAATCGACCGGTTGGGCTGAATGGCCTGTTTCTGAGCAGGAACCTAAAAGGATGGGCAGAGAAAACCTTGCTTAATTCAGGGCTTTAAGGCTGCACAAGTAGCAACTGGAGGACAAATATATAAGATAGTCACTCATACATCCAATTAGAAATTCAGGAGTAACGTCTTTACCCAGAGTGGCTGTAATGAGGAACTCATGGTGTGCTTGAGGCGAATAACATAGACATTTCTGAAGGGAAGCTAGATAAGTACATGAGAGAGAAAGAAATAGAAAGATATGTTGATAGGGTGTGATGAAGTAGAATGGGAAGAGGCTCCTGTAAAATATAAACACCGTCATGGAGCAGTTGGGCCTATTTCTGTGCAGTAGATTCTATATAATTCGATATAATTAAATTTTTTCTTTAGTTTTCACAGAGGAAGTGGGTTTTGGGTTGGCAGAACAGTTGCAATTCTGGTTCTCTGGCCCTTTGGCTAAATTTTACTTGCCACAGGAGCTTAGAAATTTATAGCCGAACTTTCTTTTTATTACCCGCTCTGTAAGACAGAAGAGTAGAATGGTTAGCAAAGGTCATGCTACAGAGCAAGGGGGCAAAAGAGTTTACTCAAACTTAGACTAGACAGATCACCAGATTCTGAAAGCTTATGCTTGAAGAAGGGAGGAAAGAACAGCTAAGGAAGACAGGGATAACCTGGAAAGTTGAATGCCAGTTAGATTTACTTCAGTTGTTAGAAATCAACTAGGGCTGAATTGCCAGTCCTTCACTCAGTTTGGGAAGGATGTGACAGCAGTGAGAAAGGTGCATTGTAGATTCACTAAGATGTTATCGGGTATGAGCGAGTTACAGATATGAAGAAAGACTTGAGAAATTAAAGCTTTTTTCCATTAGATACTAAGATGGTTGAGTGAGCTGAAAAAAGGTCTTTGAGATTATGAAGGTTTGTGATGGAGGGGATGGTGATAAATTGTTTCCGCTGGTGAATGAGGGTGTAACAATGGGCACAAATTGAAGATAATCACAAAATGAAAGTTCGACAAAGTTCTTCATACAGAGAGTAGTTAGAATTCAGAAAGCATTGTCAAAGTCAAATCAGAGTCCATAAGTTTTTTGAAAATGAAGTTAGATAATTGAAAAAGACAACTATTCAATGGGATAGGGAGAGAGCAGGAAATTGGGACTAGACTAGGTGGGATATTAAAGGATATCGGGAGTGAGCAGGAGAGTGGGTGTAGGCTGTTTGGGCTATTAGCATAATAGAAATTTACAGCACAGAAGGAGGCCATTCAGTCCATGTGTCTGTGCTGGCCAAAAAGCAGCTATCCATCCTGATCCCATTTTCTAGATTTTGTTCCGTAACCTTGTAGGTTACAGCATTTCAGCTTCATATTCAAGTTTTGTTTCAATGTGATGAAGACTTCTGCTTCTACAACTCTTTTAGCCAGTGAGTTCCAGACCCCCAACACTCTCTGGTGTAAACGATTCTCCTCAAACCACCTCCTCCTCCCCCCCCCCCCACCCCCATCGCCCCCCCCCCCCCCCATAACCCACCTCTAATCCTCCAACAATTAATTTAAATCTATGTCCCCTGGTGATTGAATTCTCTGCTAAGGGAAATAGATCCTCCCTATCCACTCTATCTAAGCCCCTCATAACTTTATACACCTCAAATAAATTTCCCCTAAGCCTCTGTGTTCCAAAGCCTATCCAATATTTCCTCATAACTAAAATTCCCCAGTCTTGGCAACATCCTCGTATATCTTCACGCGAGTCGAAGAGACTTAGCAGTTGGCAGGAAAAAAGACAGAGGCGCAAGGGGAGAGCCAACTGTGTAACAGCCCCGACAAACAAATTTCTCTGCAGCACCTGTGGAAGAGCCTGTCACTCAAGAATTGGCCTTTATAGCCACTCCAGGCGCTGCTTCACAAATCACTGACCACCTCCAGGCACTTATCCATTGTCTCTCGAGATAAGGAGGCCAAAGAAGACTCTCTCTAGTGTGATCACATCCTTCCTGTAATGTATTGACCAGAACTGTATACAATACTTTAGCTGCGGCCTAACTAGTGTTTTATACAGTTCTAGCATAAGCTCCCTGCTCTTGTCACTAGGATTGAATTGCCAGGCTTCACTCGGTTTGAGTAGCCGATTATAGGAGGGATGTGAAAGCAATGAGAAAGGTGCAATGTAGATTCACTTATATTCTATGCGTCAGCTAATGAAAGAAAGTATCCATTATGCCTTCTTAACCACCTCATGTATCTCCTGCTGCCTTCAGAGATCTGTGAACATCAACATCAAGGTCCCTCTGTTCCTCTACACTTCTCATTATCCTATTGTTTCTAGTTTATTAAAGGATATGGAGACTAAGCAGGAGAATGGGACTCGGCTGGGTGGGATATTACACGTTAAGGAGAATGAGCAAGCGAATAGGATTAGATTGAGTGGGATATTTATCGCTCATCCCTATTTACCCTTGAGAGAGTGATGGTCGAGCCGCCTTCTTGAACACAGTTGAGTGGCTTGCTAGTTCATTTCAGAGAGCAGTTAAGAGTCAACCACATTGGTGTGGGTCTGGACTCGCCTATAGGCCAGACCAGTTAAGGACAGGAGGTTTCCTCCCCTAAAGGAATTAAACATAGAAACATAGAAAATAGGAGCAGGAGTAGGCCATTTGGCCCTTCTGACCTGCTCCGCCATTCAAAAAAGATCATGGCTGATTGTCTAATTCAGTTCCCTGTTCCCACTTTCTCCCCATATCCCTTGATCCCTTTGGCATTAAGAAATATATCTATTCCCTTCTTGAATATATTTAATGACTTGGCCTCCACTGCCTTCTGCGGTAGAGAATTCCACAGGTTCACCACCCTCTGAGTGAAGAAATTTCTCCTCATCTCGGTTCTAAATGGCATATCCCGTATCCTGAGACTATGAACCCAGGTTCTGGACTCCCCAGCCATCGGAAACATCCTCCCTGCATCTAGCCTATCTAGTCCTGTTAGAATTTTATAGGTTTCTATGAGATCCCCTCTCATTCTTCTAAACTCCAGTGAATATAGGCCTAGTCGACCTAATCTCTCCTCATACGTCAATCCTGCCATCCCCGGAATCAGCCTAGTAAATCTTTTTTGCTCTCCCTCCATGGCAAGAACATCCTTCCTCAGATAAGGAGACCAAAACTGCGCTCAATACTCCAGATGTGGTCTCACCAAGGCCCTGTATATCTGCAGTAAGACATCCTTGCTCCTGTACTCAAATACTGTTGCAATGAAGGCCAAAATACCATTCACCTTCCTAACTGCTTGCTGCACCTGAATGCTTGCTTTCAGCGACTGGTGTACAAGGACACCCAGGTCTCGTTGCACCCGCCCCCCCCTTTCCCAGTCGATCACCATTCAGATAATCTGCCTTTCTGTTTTTTCTACGAAAGTGGATAACCTCACATTTATCCACGTTATACTGCATCTGCCATGCATTTGCCCACTCACCCAACTTGTTCAAATCACATTGGAGCCTCTTTGCATCCTCCTCACAGCTCACTTTCCACCCCCACCCCCCCAGCTTTGTGTCGTCTGCAAATTTGGAAATGTTGCATTTAGTTCCCTCACCCAAGTCATTAATATATATTGTGAATAACTGGGGTCCAAGTACTGATCCCTGCGGTACCTCACTAGTCACTGCCTGCCACCTGGAAAAAGACCCGTTTATTCCCACTCTCTGTTTCCTGTCTGTCAACCAATTCTCAATCCATGCCAGTATATTACCCCCAATCCCATGTGTTTTAATTTTGCACACTAACCTCTTACGTGGGACCTTATCAAAAGCCTTCTGAAAATCCAAATACACCACATCCACTGGTTCTCCCTTATCTATTCTACTAATTACATCCTCAAAAAACTCGAGCAGATTTGTTAAGCATGATTTCCCTTTCGTAAACCCATGCTGACTTTGTCCAATCCCGTTTATGCTTTCTAGGGTGTTCTGCTATCACATCCTTTATAACAGACTCTAGCATTTCCCCACTACTGATGTAAGGCTCACTGGTCTGTAGTTCCCTGTTTTTTCTCTCCCTCTTTTTTAAAATAGTGGGGTTACATTTGCCACCCTCCAATCTGTAGGAATTGCTCCCAGAGTCTATAGAATTATGGAAGATGACCACCAATGCATCCACTATTTCCAGGGCCACTTCCTTTAGTACTCTAGGATGTAGATTATCAGGCCCTGGGGATTTGTCAGCCTTTAACCCCATTAATTTCCCTATCACTATTTTACGAATAATGATTTCCTTCAGTTCCTCCCTCTCATTAGACCCTTGGTTCCCTAATATTTCTGGAAGGTTATTTGTGTCCTCCTTTGTGAAGACAGAACCAAAGTATGTGTTTAATTGTTCTGTCATTTCTTTGTTCCCCATTATAATTTCCCCTGTTTCTGACTGTAAGGGACCTACATTTGTCTTCACTAATCTTTTTCTCTTCACATATTTATAGAAGCTTTTACAGTCAGTTTTTATGTTCCCTGCAAGTTTACTCTCATACTCTATTTCCCCCCGCTTAATCAACCTCTTTGTCCTGCTTTGCTGAATTCTAAACTGCTCCCAATCCTCAGACTTGCTGCTTTTTAGAGGCGATGAAGAGTGAGCAGGAGAGCTGGTTAGACTAGCTGATTCATGTGAAAAATATCACCACAAATGAGATGGGCTGATTGGCTTGTTTCTGTGTTGTAACATTCTAGGATTCTGACTGTAGAATTGGAGATCCACATGTATCCCCAGTTGTCCTGTACCATGCTGCAATGTGAAAGATTTGCTCAAGGGGGAACTTTGTAGATGAACAGGGTTTTGTAAACAAGGGAGACAATTTCTAAAGGAAATTTTGCTATAGCAAATTTATGTTGCAACAGTTTGTAAATCTAACTTTGCGCCGTTCTGCACAAACTCCTGCAGAGATTGAAAAGGCAGTCAATAAAAACCAAGAATGACAAACTCTACCCAACGGGTCACGCCGAGAAGCAAGAGAATGTCAAGAAGAATCGTTACAAAGACATTTTGCCATGTAAGTCAAGATTTTCCATTTCAAATCTCCCAATCCTCTTCAGAATCCACTTGTCCTCGTCCTGCTGGATTCTAAAGAACTTTTCAGTTTTTAACTTCTGCTCAGTTTTTCTTGTCTTGGAACCGTTACTGAGACTCTTGACTGGATTGTACAGAAAGACAAGCTGCTAATTCACTGGATTTAAAGGTCATAATTGGATGTCTAGTGATAGTAGATGGGCTAAGTTTGAAGCATTTACTGCTTGAAGCTAAATATTTCTAATAGCTTTAATTAGATCTAGGAATTTGTGAAAGTTTAAGGGTTTAATAATGTTTCAGTTATGGGGACTTTATCCTGTGCAGGATGTTACTGAATTATTTTTCTCAGCATTTTGACAGGGTCAGATGGAGAGTTAAAATGTTAAAAAATCCGAAAAACGACCTCATCTGGCTTGAAACCCGCATACCTCCAGTTTTAATGGAGGCGGGATAAGGGACGAAGGGCAAAATCTGCTCCCAGGATGTGGAACGGTCGTTGAAGCCATTTAGTGAGGCAGTGTATGTTCATTTTACAAGGTTTCTATTTTTAACCCATGCTGGATTGGCTTCCCAGGTCTCGGGAAAGCTGACAGGGAAAAGGAGTTGGAAGGGTCAGATCCATCAGGGAAGTGAATTTACAGCACTGCTTGTGGGCTAGGAGGAGCAAGTGTTTTCTCCAAATCCTACACACTAACCTGTAACCCACCTCCACCTCAATGGTCTCCAACAACAACATCTTATATTTATATAGCGCCTTTAATGTAATAAAATGTTCCTCCAAAAACATCCGCCTCCCTGACCACCGACACCGCCCCCCCCGATCACCAACTCCCCCGATCATCAACCTCTCCGATCACCAAACCCCACCCCCCCCATCACCAAACCCCACCCCCCCCCGATCATCAACCTCTCCGATCACCAAACCCACCCCCCCCCGATCATCAATCTCTCCTGATCACCGATCCCTCCCAATCACTGACCCCCCCCCCTTCCCCACTGATCACAGACTCTCCAATCACCAGCTCTCTCACCCCGAACCCCAATCTTCCTCCCAGTTCTCCAAGCTCCCTCCGATCTCTCCGCAACCGCCTGTGAACTTCAGGTCCACACTATCACCCCCCACCCCCACCCCAACGACATCTAGCTCCAACATCCAGCAGCCAGTAAACCTACCTGCTCCTAATCTGCTGTCCTTCTGCCACAGGATTATCCCATTCGACAAGCAGCCAAACTCAGGCTGGCTTGCAGGCGGGGAGTCTGCTTAAAAAAGAATGTACAGCGTGGAGTTAAAACTCAGGGAAAGCCAGAGAAATGCTGCCCCCTTGACTAAACCTCACATGAAAAAATGTTGGGAACTTTTCTGGATTTGAATTGAATCTGTTGGGGTTTTGGTTCCTGGAGCTTGTTAACTTCATTTCTGTGATATTTGCTCTCGGCTCCAAAGTAGAGTTGCCCTCATCCTGAATTCTATTCTGTGGCAAAAAAAGTCTGAAGATAACACATAAGTGAATATATATTTGTAGTTACAAGCCTTTCATCCTCAAATAATAGACTTTAGAAATCATTGGTTCGATCACAGTTAGAATATTGGGTACAGTTCTGGTCACTGCAGTACATAAAGAATATTGCAGTGATTGAAAGGATGCAGAAGAGAGAGACCAGTACAACTGAGTGACTGGATTATGAGGAGCGATTATGTAAATTGGACATGTTCTCACAGGAAAAGAGACGGTTGAGAGGCGATATAATTGCTATTTTTAGGATTCTAAAGGGACTAGATAATATCGGCCATGACAAGCTGTTTTGCCTTGTCCAGAACAATAGAAAGAGAGGACACTGTTCTTGAAGGGGGTGAAATTCTAAAGTAATCTGTGGAAGAGATAGTTCAGTGAGCGAGTAGTCAATCCATGGATCAGGCTCCCTAGGGATACAGTGGAAGCCGTTAGTGTTAATTCATTCAAATACAAATTAGAGAGATTTCTTTCAGTAAATAACATTTTGTGATCCAATATTAAGGAACTTGAGACATGACGTGCTGAGTGGAGCATGCTCGGGAGGAACAGGTGAGTTTGGATCTATGGTTCCCAAAGCTCTCCATGATTGGGCTTTTCCTCACCTCCTGTCCGGGTCTCTTGGAGACTCATTGATTGAGATTGAAGTCAACAACTTCAACGTCGTAGTATCATGTGACTACCAGGACAGTAGACGGTCAATTCAAATACAGTGCAGCAGAGACTCAGCTCTGTTACAATCAGTTCACCAGACTCCAAATGAGAACGTATTGTGAGCTACTTGTTCCAGCATCATTTCTACCTCCTGAGACCCTCCCAGAGATGACCCTGCCCCATTACAAAGGCCTAATGCTGTTCGGTAATCTACTTCATGCAACCCTGAGTATGTAGTCATTTGTTCATTGATTTTGAATTTCTGAAATTGCCAAGCTGATGGAAACTACAGCGGGCTCTGGGTTAAATAAGTAGCTTAGCTCCTCTTAGCTTGATGGGCAGAACGAGGAAATGGAAAATGTGTGCTGGGTTTTATATCATTTGCATTCTGTTTTTCAGTTGATCACAGCCGGGTGCAGCTGTCAATGATTATTTCCGACAGCGATTCTGATTATATCAATGCGAGTTTTATCAAGGTATGCACTTTCTAAATGGAAACTATACCAAAAAATAGCCAATGCATTTCAGTTGAAACTATCAGCACTGGGAGGAGGGGAAAGGTGTTTGTCACTAACAGGTGAAAGTAGTAGAGACTGGAGAAACTGGGGCTGTTCTCCTTTCAGCAGAGAAAATTAACAGGAGATTTGACTGAGGTGTTCAAAATTATGAATTGCCTTGATAGAATAAATAAGGAGACTGAAGGGTCGGTAACCAGAGAACACAGATTTAAGGTAATTGCCAACAAACCAGTGGTAATATGAAGACACGATATCTTCCTCAGTCAGTTGTTCCAGAGAATGATCTGCTGAAAGAGTGTGGAAGAAAATGCAATAGTAATTTTCAAAAGAAAGTTGGATAAATGCTCGAAGGGAAAACATTTACAGGGCTATGGAGAAAAAGCAGGGGAATGGGACTAATTGGACTGCCCCCTCCCCCCCCCCAAAGAGCTGGCACAGGCACGATGGGCCAAATGGCCTCATTCTGTACTGCATGATTCCCTACTTTTTTGATTAGCAACAAAATGGGAGCATTAGTGCAATAATTAGAAGGAAACAATGCAATCTTTAAAGGAGAGAGTCATAGTGTATCATATGAAAGCTATCATATCTGATAATGCAGAACCCTCTCAGTATTACATTGAGGAAACAGATGAAATTGGAAACTTGGCTGTAGACAGGGCAGGATTGGCTGTTAAATATTGGGCTTTAATGTATTTCGGAATGATAGGGTGTGAATGGGGTAATCGTTAATCAGAAATAACATAATGGGTGAAGCAAGAAAGGATATAGAAACAGAGTCCATATGAAATGAGATAAAGGACAGGAAAGGATCAGTTACATTATTATGGACACACTGCAGATCACCAAATAGTGGAAAGAAAGTGGAGGGAGGATGATGTAGATAAATATAAGAAATGAGGAAAAATCGTAGAATCGTAACCACAGGAGGTGAATGGGGAGAAGAGGATAGAGGTATTACATTGTGTATAAAACTGCTTTCTGACCTAATATGTAAGAAACCAAGATAAGAGAAGTAAGTGTGGGGGGATCATCTAGGAAATGGTGATCACAATATAACAATGTTTAAGAAAAGGGTTGCAAGATAAGGATAGTACAAGATCAAAGCAATAGGCTGGAAAATAAGCCAACTATACAGGAATGAGGATGGAGCTAAGGAAGACAAACTGGAGAAAAGCATTGAGAAATAAAGAGGTAAAACAGTATGCAATCATGAAAGGAGAGAGTCTGGTGTATCATATGAAAGCTATTATATCTGATAATGCAGAACCCTCTCAGTATTACATTGAGGACTTGGTGCAGTGCCAAGTACAACTCTAGATTACCTGCTGAAGTCCTGGAAAGGGGCTGAAACTCTCAACCTTCTACTCCAAAGAGAGAGTGGCACTGGTTGAGCCAAGCTGATGCTGAACTCACCACTTTAGGACTGGAACAAACCTGAGAATAGATCGCTACATCTCAAACTATATATTTTGCAAAATATGTGCTTTGTTTTGATATTATATTCTGTGACTTGTGGCTCATTTGATAGAACATATTTTGCTATGATCAGATCAAAATGGGTGACATTTATAAATGGTTTTCTCTCCAAGGGAGTGTATGGACCAAGAGCCTATGTAGCCACACAGGGTCCTCTGCCCCATACAGTAACGGACTTCTGGAGGATGCTGTGGGAGTATAACGTCCTAGTAAGTTTCTCATTTCTTCAATGTAATACTTGAAAGCCAAACTGCCTGAAATGTGTGGACTTCAGGTAAATGACTAAAGAGTATCGTAATTCGCAACAAAAGCAAAATACTGCAGATGCTAGAAATCTGAAATAAAAAGAGAAAATGCTGGAAACTCTCAGCAGTTCAGGCATATCTGTGTAGCGAGAAACATCGTTATTGGGCAGGATTTTCCCTGTGGGCTTCGGAACCCCATCACAATGGTCAAATGGAGGTCAGAAGACCACACTGTGTGGGAAATAGTCACCATGAGGTTATTGTCCTTGAATTAGGCAATTAGTGGCCAGAAGGCGGGCTCGCTGTCCAATTAAGGATGGTAGGTGGGCTTTCGAAGCTGAAGAGCCAATAGGAGGCCCTCCAGCACTGAAGAAGCAGCAGGCTTCTCTCTCCAACTTTTTAAACTGTTTAATAAGAATTCCCCTCAGTAGCTGGGCCACCGTTGTGGAGGGGGAGCATCTCCACAGAGCAGCCTTTGGCTGCAGCTGAAGCCAGGCAGGCAGGGGACAGGGGGCCTCGAAGCCTACCTGCACTGACCCCCCTCCCCAGTTGTCCTGACACTAGGCCTTTTAAGGGCTTTAATTGGCCACCCAACTGCAAGTGGGGAAAATGGCCTAGGGCCAAGATGGTGCCAGCAACCCGAATGCCGGCCAGCTGTGTGAAATTCCACGCCCGCCTACCTCGGTGCTGTCCCCCATCGAGACCTAATAACTCAGCCCAATGTTTCATCAGAGCTGGGAATGGTTAGAGATGTAAGAGGTTTTAGGTAAGTGCGAGTAATTGGTTTGTAATTAGTAATTTTTTTATTTTAATTCTCTGGCAAGGCCAGCTTTTATTGCCCTTGCCTAGTTGCCCTAATTTGATACAACTGTTTTGGTTACTGGACACAGACTGAAGGTTTTGGGCAAGTGATGCATGGGGGGGGGATGTGAGGAAGAACTTTTTACACCGCGGGTGGTAATGAGCTGGAACTCGCTGCCCACAAGGGTGGTGGAAGGGGAGGCAATCATTGACTTCCAAAGGAAATTGGATGACAACTTGCAGGGCTATGGGTATGGAGTAGGAGAATGGGACTGACTGCTCCCCACCTTTAAACTTGTGTTTTAAAATCACCTAATAGCTAGGATATTTTAAAACTGGGTTATCCAACATATGGCCCATGCGCCAGAATCCGGCCTGCCAATCCTCTATGACTGACAGTGGGCTCTCTGGATGGTGATTGGTGGTTTGCGGTGCAGGCACGCTGGGATTGGCCACCCCTGCTGTTTTCACGCAGTTCAGGGAGGGAGTGGAATGGCTGCTGTGGGGGAGAGGGAGAGTGGGACCGAGGGGAGAGCAGGGTGTGGGCCAGAACACAGCCAGATGCATGGTACTGAGGGAACATGCTGAGAGTCAGGCTGCCCTTTAAACAAGCACCAGCCTGGGGAGCAGAGAGAGAGAGAGGGGGGGAGAGAGATACAAAAAGGAGAGAGAGACAGAGAGAGAGAGGGGGGAGCAAGAAAGAGAGGAGGGAGAGAGATGGACCATAGAGAGGGGAGAGAGAGAGGGAGTGGGATGGACACAGAGGGGAGAGAGAGAGAAATGGACACAGAGAGGGATGGGCACAGGGGAGAGAGAGAGAAATGGACACAGAGGAGACAGATGGACAGAGAGGGGAGTGAGATGGACACAGATAGGGGAGAGAGAGGGAGAGAAACCTGGGAGAGATGGACAATGAGAGGGGAGTGAGATGGGGACAGAGGGGAGAGAGAGAGGGAGAAGGATGGATGCTGGGGGGGGAGAGAGAGAGAGAGAGGAGGGAGATGGACACAGAGGGGAGACAGAGGGAGAGGGATGGACACAGAGAGGGAGAGGGGAGAGAAAGAGATCAAGATCACTCCTGGCAGATGGGCATCTATCTGAATTCTCTGCATCCCTATGTCAAGTGTACAGGCAGACATTGACTACTTGTGTAAACAAAAACAATGCCAGTTATCTCACCAAATGGGGAGAAATGCACTTTAAATCAGTTTGTGTTGTGATGTCATTAGGATGGCTACACACTTGATATACAGATTAATTGCCTCCACGTCTATGCCTGAGTCAATAATTTTGTCAAATATCTGTGGTGCAACATATTGCTGCCAATCCCTGCTCTGACTCTATGATTCTATGGAACATTTTAGAGAGTAGTTAAGGGTCAACCATATTGGTGTGGTTCTGGAGTCTTCAATATTTCCTTCCCTGAAGGGCATTAGTCAACCAGTGGGTTTTTATGACATTCTGACAGCTTCATGGTCACATTTACAGATACCACCTCTTTATTTCCAGATTTAAAAAAAAATGAATCCAAATTCTCCAACTGCTCTGGTAGGATTTGAATTCATGTTGTTGGATTATTAATTAAGCAGCAGTCCAAAGAAAAGAACTGAAGAACTATGGGGAAAGAGCAGGGGAGTGGGACTAATTGGATAGCTCATTCAATGAGCTTGCACAGGCACGATGGGCTGAATGGCCTCTTCCTGTGCTGTATAATTCTATAATTCTAGCATAAACAACTCACTACTGTACCTCCACAGGACTGAGTCTATGTGAGGATTCACTGAGCCTTTTATTTAAAGTTCTGAACAGATCACAAAGCCAGGAATCTGTGCAAACTTCATAAAATCGGATCCCACACTTGCTGTGATGTCTGTGGGATATTTTTGTTGTGTTGCTGTGAAATAGGGCCGTGATTAGCAACAGCAAATGAAGGAATTCTGCTGCTTTCTGATTACATCCATGTTTCTGGAAGTCTTGAAAGATGAGTCTGAAATGGGGTTTTTGTCCAGATTCACTGTTGAGAAATAAACCTAAATGCAAAATCCCCAGTCAGTGCGTTGTCAAATTGGTATAAAAATGATACAAGTTATTGTACAGTTTGTTAAAATGGAGATGGCAGGAAATTAAAGGGAAATTCTTATCTGGTATATTTTTGTAACACAGTTTACTGCTTATTGCATGGGCTGTATGATCAGATTATGATATTTACTGAACTACAAATAGAATTGTTTTTGTTAAAAGGGCAATAAAGTTTTTGAAAACTTCAAGGCCTGAAACTGTCGGAAAACCTCTTCGCAAAAATGATGGCAGCCAATTCCACAGCTTCTCTATTCTCCAGCTCATGCATCTTCCACATTCTGTGTTCCTGGTTTTGAAGTTTTAAACAAAGCTATAAATACAAATAATCATTTAACCCTTTGCTGACTCCTGGTAGTGTAGTGGATACATCACTAGACTACTAATCCGGAGAACATGAGTTCATAATCCTATCGTGGCAGTTTCAGAATTTGAATTACCTTTAGAAAATCTGGAAATATAAAGAGTTGGCATCAGGAAAAGTAATCATAAAGCTGTCAGATAGTCCTATAAACCCATCTGGGTAATGTCCTTCATGGAAGGAAACCTGTCGTCCTCACCTTGTCTGGGCCTGTATATGACTCCAGACCCAAACCAACATGGTTAACTCCTAACTACCCTCTGAAAGAAGAAGGCTCTGCAGATTGTCTGCAGGCAGAGCTCAGTCTGAGCATCTCTATTGCGTAAAGCACTTAAGATATTTTGTCTATTGTGAAAATTATATATATATATGCTTTTTGAAGGGGGAGTAAGCTTGGGCAATAAATACCAGCCTTTGCTAGCAACACCAAAATGAGTAAAATGAACAGAATGATTTCCCTTTTACATTTTATGCTTTATTCTATCCTTTCTATTTGTGCAGAAGAATCTTCAGAGTGAAAGGTATATTGTCAGCATTACTGGCAATCTGTAAGTGGGTAATTTCATGAGACTTCATTGCTAGTGCAGAGCCTTGCTAGCGGTGGACATGAGTTACAGAATCAGGCTGAACCTCCAATCCACACTCGTGTCTGCCAAGGCTGAAGGCTAACAGTAGCCTCTTGTGAAACTATCCCTCCAGTGTTCATGATAAAACCCAAAGTCAAGAGAGGATAACGTGGTGCAGTCGGAGAGACACTGTGTCTTTGCTTCTAGGACCTA
Organism: Heterodontus francisci; assembly: GCF_036365525.1. NCBI lineage: Eukaryota > Metazoa > Chordata > Chondrichthyes > Heterodontiformes > Heterodontidae > Heterodontus > Heterodontus francisci. The sequence goes on along the minus strand of NC_090395.1, from coordinate 74,472,211 downwards.
TATTCAAATCCAGCCTTAACAATGAGATGAGTTTCCTCTGTCTGTAGGGATGAGGATCTGCCCAGTTTTGGACAACAGTTTTCTTCTCCAAGATCCTTGAACAAGTTATTGCCCTCAACTTCTCACCCCGCTCTCCCACTACGTTCTTGTTCCAAAACCTTCAGCCTCCTCTTGACCTGTTCAGAGAAACCAGCAATAGCTTGTGTGACTGCATCAACAGCACACAATACCTCCTAGTTTTTCCCAACCTCTCTAGAGCTTTCAACATGGTCACTCTTTCCATCCTCCCACTCAGAGACTTCAGCACGAAATCCAGCCTGACCCTCCAGTCCAGTACTGAGGGAGTGCTGTACTGCCGGAGGTGCCATCTTTCAGATGAGACATTAAACTGATACCCCCATCGAGCATCTCCGGTGCATGTAAAAGAACCCATGGCATGATTTCAAGGAAGATCAGGGGAGTTCTCCCCGGTATCCTGGCCAACATTTATCCCGCAATCAACATCACTCAAGCAGATTATCTGGTCATTATCTCATTGCTGTTTGTGGGATCTTGCTGTGCACAAATTGGTTGCCATGTTTTCTACATTACAACAATGACTACACTTCAACAGTACTTCATTGGCTGTAAAGTGCTTTGGGACATGCTGAGGTCATGAAAGGTGCTATGTAAATGCAGTTCTTTCTTTCCTTCCTTTATGCACTGTCCCATTGACAGTCTACTTGTGTGGCATGTCCCAATTAAGGCTCGCTTCCTATCTGCCCCAACAATGTCAATACATTTCCTCCAATAGTTTCTTCACACAGTTATCCTATCCTATTTCTCCATTGCACCTCGGTGACAGCATCCATGGCATGGGATCCGTTTTTTTATTCTTTCACAGGATGTGAGCATCACTGGCTAGGGCAGCATTTATTGCCCATCCCTAATTGCTCTTGAGAAGGTGGTGGTGAGCTGCCTTCTTGAGCCGCTGCAGTCCATGTGGGGTAGGTACACCCACAGTGCTGTTAGGAAGGGAGTTCCAGGATTTCGACCCAGTGACAGTGAAGGAACGGTGATATATTTCCAAGTCAGGATGGTGTGTGACTTGGAGGGCAACTTGCAAGTGGTGGTGTTCCCATGCATCTGATGCCCTTGTCCTTCTAGATGGTTAAGTTTGCAGGTCTGGGAGATGCTGTCAAAGGAGTCTTGGGGCGTTGCTGCAGTGCATCTTGTAGATGGTACTCACTGCTGCCAGTTTGCGTTGGTGGTGAGGGAGTGAATGTTGACGGTGGTGCAAGGGGTGACAATCAAGCGGCTGCTGGATGGTGTCGAGCTTCTTGAGTGTTGTTGGAGCTGCACCCATCCAGGCAAGTGGAGAGTATTCCATCACACTCCTGACTTGTGTGGTGGAAGTTTCCATAAGGACACCAATAACACCCGACTTGAACTCTCTGGCACCAACCTCAACACCATGACTGCCATTCTCCAAATCATTGGAGTTCAGTCAAAATTTTCTCCAGCTCAAAACCGACATGTTTGGAGCCATAGGAACAGGAAGAGGCCATTCAACCCCTCCAACCTGTTCCACCATTCAGTTAGATCATGGCTGATCCAACTCAAATTCCAACAGAGACTTGACAATCCCTAATCTCATGCCAGTTCTGGACTGCACACGCATTCTTTGCACCTTGGGTGCATTTGTTTCCAGTGGCTGGAATTTTTAACCCCTGGACTGATAGTTACTTAATTAGATAAAAATGTAAACTTATCTCAAGGTTTGATCAGGCTGAAGCCACTAGGGTGGGACTTTCATGTCCTATTCAATTCTAAGCTTTGCATGGAAAGCTGCATGCTTTCCATCCCCAAGATCACCTACTTTGATCTCGAATAACACTGTCTTCCTGTGGTCTTACCTTATTCCCAGTGCCACTAAAGCCCTTGTCCATACCTTGTTATCTCCAGATTGATTTCTCCAACACTGCTCTTGATCAAACCATAAGCAAACTCTGACTCATTGAGGATTTTACATCTTGTATACTAGCCCATTACTAAATCCTACTTACTTCGTCACCCTAGTCTCACTAACCTCTATTTGCTGCCCAGCTCCCACTGCACCAATTTCAACTCCTCACCCACTCATTCAAATCCTCTCCTCCCTCAAAAACCTTCTCCAGACATTTGCCCTCATTCCCCTTCTGCTCTTCTGACTTTGATGTACTGCACATTCCCCCTCTCCCTCTCCCCCCTCCTTTCCACCCCCAATGTCTTCAGCCACAATGACCTCACATTTAGCAAAACGCTCTTCCCAAACCCCTTCCCTTAATTGTCAAATCTCTCCACAAGTTTAGAACCTTCTCAAACCAACGATTCCCAAAATGTATCTCCCAACTGCCCAGTGGCCTCCTCTTATAGATATTTTATCCCTTAAAAGATGTTATATAAAGTTCTTTCTTCATGTTAGCGCAAGTTATTGAGGTAGTTATTCCATGTCTGGAGGTCGGATCAATATTAGAAACTGTCTCTCTGACTTGTTTGTTTTTCCCTCACTCTGCAAGGTGGTAGTCATGGCCTGCCGTGAATTTGAGATGGGACGGGTAAGTTGTTATTTGTCCTCCTCCAATCTATTCTTTCAGTCTTTTGAAGAATTTAAAAAACAAATGATTATTATTCAAGGAAGTTGTGCTAAACCTTTTATAAATCACTGGTTAGTCCTCGGCTGGAGTTTTGTGTCCAATTCTGGTCATTATACTTTGGGAAGGAAGTCAAGGGTGAGGAGGAGATTTACTAGAATGGTGCCAGTGCCAGTGACTTGGAGAGACTGGAGAATCTGGGATGTTGTCCTTTGAGCAGAGAAGGTTAAAGGGTTGATAGAGTAGATGGGGATAAACTATTTCCACTGGTAGGAGGGTCGGTAACCAATGGACACAGATTTAAAAGTCAGGGCGGAAATGAGGAGAATTTATTTTACTTAGTGAGTTATTATGATCTGGAATGTGCTGCCGAAAGGCTGGTGAAAGCACATTCAATAGTAACTTTTAAAAGGGAACTGGATAAATAATTGAAAGGGAAAAAAATTGAAGGGCTTTGAGAAGGAGCAGGTGAGTGGGACTAATTGGATAGCCCTTACAAGTAGCCGGCACTGACGTGATGGGCCGAATAGCCTCCTTCTGTGCTGTACCATTTTATAATTTATGTCTGTCTTTATTTTTTAGAAAAAGTGTGAGCGATACTGGGCAAACATAGGAGAGGATCCATATCATAATGGGCCATTCTGTATTACTTGTGTGAGTATTTTAACCATAGGTGAATTCTCTTATCTCTGTGTATAACTCAGCTCTCTGACTTTGCTCTCTATTTATAATATTCATCCTGTCAAATTCGTTTTTGCTTACAGTTACTATAAGCAGCTAGGAAGGCAAATGGTGTGTTGGTCTTATTGCAAGGGGTGGGGGGGCGATTGGAGTATAAGAGTAAGGAAGCTTTGCTGCAGTTTTATAAGGATTTGGTGAGACCAGACCTGGAGTGCTGACTGCAGTCTGGGCTCCTTACCTAAGGAAAGATATACTTGACTTACTGAGGGTGCATGCAACAAAGCTTCCGGGATTGACACCTGGGATGAGAGAGTTGTCCTATGAGCAGAGATTGACTAGACTGGGCCTATACTTCCTGGATAAAAGCAAAATACTGCGGATGCTGGAAATCTGAAACAAAAACAAGAAATGCTGGATTCACTCAGCAGGTCTGGCAGCATCTGTGGAAAGAGAAGCAGAGTTAACGTTTCGGGTCAGTGACCCTTCTTCGGAGTTTAGAAGAATGAGAGGTGATCTTATTGAAATGTATAAATTCTGAGAGGACTTGCTGACGGGCTGTTTCCCCTGGCCGGAGATTCTAGAACTAGGGGTGATAATCTCAGGATAAGGGGTTGGCCATTGAGAACAGAGATGAGGAGAAATTTCTGCACTCAGAGTGTTATGAATCTTCCCTATCCCAGAAGACTGTGGATGCTTAGTTGTTGAGTGGATTCAAGAGTGAGATTGCTAGATTTTTGGACAATAAAGGAATTAAGGGATATGGGGATAGAGCAGGATAGTGGAACTGAAGTAGAAGATCAGCAGAAGATGGTATTGAGTGACAGAGCAGGCTCGAGTGGCTGTATGGCTTCCCACTGCTCCTATTTCTTATGTTCTTAATCTGTAATCATTTGGCTTTCTAAAAGAACTTGGAACTTCAATTCTCTTTTATCTGTTTATAGAAAAGTAATGAAAACTTCCATCATATTTCAGACATTAACATTTCAAAGCCTCAAAAGTATATTAAAAAAACAAAGAAAGCCAGTCATTTCATGCTGAGCTTCATAATTACTAATAGTGTTACCAACTCTGATTGGATGTATTCCTGGAGGTTGCATCCCATGTTAGAATTTTAGAATGTCCGAACTTTAAAAAGGGAGTTGGATATATATCTGAAAATGAAAAACTTGCAGGGCTATCGGGACTATTTGATAGCTCTTTCAAAGAACCAGCACAGACATGATGAGCTGATTGTCCTCTTTCTATGCTCTAAGATTCTATAATTGTAATACTCCCATAACTAACTCGAGCCTGGGAATTTCCTGGTCTGTGTCAGTCAACTACCGACTGGATAAACTCAGTGTGCCATCAAAAGAGGTCTGTTGCACAGTTTTGATATATCCACTCACTGGCATGCAGGACCACACTGGAGCTAAGTGTCCTCAATTCGCCATTGAGTTTCAAAGGAGTTGGGGAGAGTGTGGGAGTGTCCCTTTGTGTAGCTGGATGTTGGTTTGTGAAATTCATCCTGATCTTGCTTCCCAATCAGTTCACGTTGAAAGAAAGTGTCATGGCCCCACGGCCCTGTCAGAAAGCAAGCTGACCTGGTCTCCTTCACTTTGTTATGGTTCACTCAACTTAGAATCTGTCTCTCATTCTCCAGGAAGAAGAGAAGGTCAAACCAGAATATATCATCAGAACATTGAAAGTTCTGTACCAAACTGTAAGTAATGTGATTAAAAGATTTGCAGCTAATTGTTATCATGATGAACAGACACGGTAATCACAGTGAATCCTACATTATTAATCCTTAAACTTCTTGGGGCAAGCATTTTTCTTCCATTTTTCAACACATGTATGGAACATTGATGCAGTCACTAATATCACAATGAGAAATATACTGATATCTATTACAATACAATCAACAACAGTAAAACACTAAAGTACAACTCTACAGAAAGATATAAAACAAGGAATACCTCCTCCCTCTGCTTTGTTCTTTCTCATACTTTCTCTCCTCTTTTTCTATCCATTTTCAATCTTTTCATTTCTTGTTCTCTCTCTCAATCTGAATTCTCTCTCTTGCACCTTGATTTTGATCTTCCCGCCCATTTCCCTCTTGCCCCAAACTCTTTCTCTAACCCGTCTCGATCTTCTCTCCGCTCACCCTGTCTCTTCTCACCTTGCATGGTCATCTTCTTCTCTTGTGTCTAGGGAAGATTCGGGAAAAGTGACTCCTCTTCTTCCCTTTTCCCATGCGCCTAGCCAAGCTTTTCCAGTACAGATACAACACTGGCATCTACCCGACAATGTGGAAAATTGCCCAGGTATTTCCTGTACACAAAAAGCAAGACAAATCCAACCCGGGCAATTACTGCCTCATCAGTCTACTCTCGAATATCAGCAAAGTCACGGAAGGTGTCATTGACAGTGCAGCATTACTCAGCAATAACCTGCTCACTGATGCTCAGTTTGGGTTCCGCCAGGGCCACTCAGCTCCTGACCTCATCACAGCCATGGTCCAAACATAGACAAAAAAGCTGAACTCAAGAATTGAGGTGAGAGTGACTGCCCTTGACATCAAGGTAGCATTTCACCGAGTGTGGCATCAAGGAGCCCCAGCAAAACTGGAGTCAATGGGAATCAGGGGGAATATCTCCAATGGTTGGAGTCAGACCTAGCACAAAGGAAGATGGTTGTGGTTGTTGGAGATCAATCATCTGAGCTCCAGGACATCACTGCAGGAGTTCCTCAGACTAGTGTCCTAGGCCCAACCATCTTCAGCTGCTTCATCAATGATCTTCCCTCCATCATAAGGTCAGAAGTAGGGATGTTCGCTGATGATTGCACAATGTTCAGCACCATTCGCGACTCCTCAGACACTGAAGCAGCCTGTGTCCATATATGCAGCAAGACCCGGACAACATTCAGGCTTGGGGTGATGAGTGGAAAGTTGTACCACACAAGTGCCAGGCAATGACCATCACAAACAAGAGAGAATCTAAACATTTCCCCTTGACATTCAATGGAATTACCATCGTTGAATTCCCGCACTGTCAGTATCCTGGGGGTTACTATTGACAGAAATTGAATGAGACCAGCCATATAAGTACTGTGGCTACAAGAGCAGGTCAGAGGCTGGGAACTCACCTCCTGACTCCCCAATGCCTTCCACCATCTGCAAGGCACAAGTCAGGAGTGTGATGGAATACTCTCCACTTGCCTGGATGGGTGCAGCTCCAACAAAGCTCAAGAAGCCCGACACCATCCAGGACAAAGCAGCCTGCTTGATTGGCATCCCATCAACCACCTTCAGCAATCATTCTCTCCACCACCAACGCACAGTGGCAGCAGTGTGTACCATCTGCAAGATGCACTGCAGAAACTCACCAGGGCTCCTTCGACAGCACCTTCCAAACCCGCAACCTCTACCAACTAGAAGGAAAAGGGCAGCAAATGCATGGGAACACCACCACCTGCAAGTTCCCCTCCAAGTCACACACCATCCTGACTTGGAACTATATCGCCATTCCTTCACTGTTGCTGGGTCAAGATCCTGGAACTCCCTTCCTAACAGCACTGTGGGTGTACCCACACCATATGGAATGCAGCGGTTCAAAAAGGCGGCTCACCACCACCTTCTCAAGGCAATTAGGGATGGGCAATAAATGCTGGCCTAGCCAGCGACGCCCACATCCCATGAAAGAATAAAAATAATGTCACAATGATTTTCCTCCCCTTCTGTGCCTTTAGAAATGGAGCATCCTCCCTGGAAAACCCAGTTATCTCTGTTTGGAATAGTGTAGAGAGTTGTTCATGGTGAGGTGATGAACGTAGTTCTTCTACTTATCTGTAGAAGATATCTTAAAGAATGATGGTTCCTGAGTAATCTGCGTCTAGCGGGTATGATACAGTCCATGTGAAATGAATGGTGGTTGCACAATGGATATGTGGTAAGGAGAATATGAAGGATGTTTCAGTTGAAGAATGAAGATCTCAAAAGATGGGGCCTTGTAGAGAGTGCAGAAGAGATTTATGAGAATGGTACGCGGGATGAGGGACTTCATGTGGAGAGACTGGCGAGGCTGGTATTCTCCTTAGAGTAGAGAAAAAGTGTTCAAAGTCACAAAGGGGTTGATAGGATAAATAAGGAGAAACTGTTTCCAGTGGTAGATGGGTCAGTAAACTGAGAGCACAAATTTAAAGTGATTAGCAAAAGAACTAGTGGTGACATAGATTCATAGGATCATAGAATGGCTACAGAAGGAGGCCATTCAGCCCATCATTTCCATGTCAGCTCTCTGCAAGAGCAACTCAGTTAGTCCCACTCCCCTGCCTTTTCCCTGTAGCCTTGAAATGTTTTTACTTCAGATAATTATCTAATTCTCTTTTGAAAGCCACAGTTGAATCTGCCTCCTTCACACTCTCAGGCAGTGCATTCCAAATCCTAACCACTGGTTCCATAAAAAAGGTTTTTCCTCATGTCACCATCGATTCTTTTGCCAATCATCTTAAATCGGTGTCCTCTGGTTCTCAACCTTTCCGCCAATGGGAACAGCTTCTCCGTATCTACTCTGTCCAGATCCCTCGTGATTTTTAACACCTCTATCAGATCTCCTCTTCATCTTTTCTCCTGCCATGAGGCAGCATTTGTTTTCCACAGTGAGTTGTTGTGATCTGGAACGCACTGCCTGAAAGGGCGGTGAAAGCAAATTCAACAGTAAATTTCAAAAGGGAATTGGATAAAGACTTGAAGAATTTACGGGGCTATGGGAAAAGAGCAGGGCAGTGGGACTAATTGTATAGCTCTACCAAAGAGCTAGCATAGGCATGATAGGCTGAATGACCTCCTTCTGTGCTATACCATTCTATGATTATACATTTTACATCAGCTTCTTCCACAAGCCACAGGATACTGCAGTAACATTTCAATCTTCCATCTGGGACAGGGACAAAAGACTCCCATTAGAATGAACCCAGACAACCACACGTCATTCTGTGCTGGCTGTGCTCAGGAATAATACGATTTAGCAAAAGTGTGATGAGGTGCTCCAATTGGTAACCTACCAGACATTCCCCGACCTTTGGAGAACCCGGGCAGCAGCAGTAAACTTCAAATTGGGTCCCCAATTGCGCTGTGGGACTCGATTTAAGTATGCTAATTAGACGTCATGCTTCTCCCCAGTGAGACACTCGGACAATAAAAATGGCAGTGGGTGTGTATGTGAGGGGTTGGGGTCACGTTCCGTGTAATTCACTTTTAACTCCACTCCCATGTGAAACTCTCTCTCCTGTCATGGTAAGGAGGGGTTATTTTCAAGGCCATGATCTCTGGGTTTCTCATCTACCACCAGAACCACTAGTTTGTGTACCAGAAGTCTAATAACTTTACACAGTACACTAACTGAAGTATGCTAGCAAAGTGTCTTTGTTACTGGGCTAGTAATCTAGAAGCCCAGACTAATGATCCAGAGACAGGGGTTTGAATCCCACCATAGCAGCTGCAGATGTTAAATTCAATAACTTAAATAAGTTTGTTTTTTTAATAAACTAGTATCAGTAATGGTGACCACACAATTACTGGTTTGTCATTAAAACCCATCTGGTTCACTGATGTCCTTTCAGGAAGGCAATAGAAACATAGAAAGATTTATGGCACAGAAGGAGACCATTCGGCCCATCGTGTCTGTGCTGGCAGAAAAAGAGCTACCCAGTCTAATCCCACCTTCCAGCTCTTGGTCCGTAGCCCTTTGGGTGACAGAACCTCAAGTGTATATCCAAGTATTTTTTTTAAATGTGATGCGGGTTTCTGTCTCGACAGGCAGTGAGTTCCAGATTCCCAACACCCTCTGGGAGAAAAAAATTAATCCTCAACTCTCCTTTAATCCTTCCACCAATTACTTTAAATCTATTACTTTAAATCTCTTCAGACTACTAGAAAAGATTGGATGCCCACCAAAGCTACTAAGTATCATCACCTCATTCCATGACAATATGAAAGGCACAATTCAACATGGCGGCTCCTCATCAGACCCCTTTCCTATGTTCTCGCACCCACACTTTTTGGGATTTTCTTCTCCCTGCTGCTTTCACATGCGTTCAAGTCCTCGGAAGAAGGAATTTTCCTCCACACAAGATCAGGGGGCAGGTTGTTCAACCTTGCCCGTCTAAGAGCGAAGTCCAAAGTACGGAAAGTCCTCATCAGGGAACTCCTCTTTGCTGACGATGCTGCTTTAACATCTCACACTGAAAAGTGCCTGCAGAGTCTCATCGACAGGTTTGCGGCTGCCTGCAATGAATTTGGCCTAACCATCAGCCTCAAGAAAACGAACATCATGGGGCAGGACGCCAGAAATGCTCCATCCATCAATATTGGCGACCACGCTCTGGAAGTGGTTCAAGAGTTCACCTACCTAGGCTCAACTATCACCAGTAACCTGTCTCTAGATGCAGAAATCAACAAGCGCATGGGTAAGGCTTCCACTGCTATGTCCAGACTGGCCAAGAGAGTGTGGGAAAATGGCGCACTGACATGGAACACAAAAGTCCGAGTGTATCAGGCCTGTGTCCTCAGTACCTTGCTCTATGGCAGCGAGGCCTGGACAACGTATGCCAGCCAAGAGCGACGTCTCAATTCATTCCATCTTCGCTGCCTCCGGAGAATACTTGGCATCAGGTGGCAGGACCGCATCTCCAACACAGAAGTCCTCGAGGCGGCCAACATCCCCAGCTTGTACACACTACTGAGTCAGCGGCGCTTGAGATGGCTTGGCCATGTGAGCCGCATGGAAGGTGGCAGGATCCCCAAAGACACATAGTACAGCGAGCTCGCCACTGGTATCAGACCCACCGGCCGTCCATGTCTCCGCTTTAAAGATGTCTGCAAACGCGACATGAAATCCTGTGACATTGATCACAAGTCGTGGGTGTCAGTTGCCAGCGTTCGCCAGAGCTGGCAGGCAGCCATAAAGACAGGGCTAAAATGTGGCGAGTCGAAGAGACTTAGTAGTTGGCAGGAAAAAAGACAGAGGAGCAAGGGGAGAGCCAACTGTGTAACAGCCCCGTGAAACAAATTTTTCTGCAGCACCTGTGGAAGAGCCTGTCACTCTAGAATTGGCCTTTATAGCCACTCCAGGCGCTGCTTCACAAACCACTGACCACTTCCAGGCGCGTATCCATTGTCTCTCGAGATAAGGAGGCCCAAAAGAAAAAAGAAGAATGTCCCCTGGTTATTGACCTTTCTGCTGAAGGAAATTGTTCCTTCCTATCCACTCTATCTAGGCCCCTCATAATTTTAAATGATTTGAAATCTGCCATCCTATCCATTCTGGTTTACATGTGACTCCAAACCCACAGGTTAATTGCCTGGCAAACCATTCATTTGTACAAGGTGGACAATAAATGCTGGCCTTGCCAGTAATGCTCACATCCTGTGACTGAATAAAGAAATGTAACCATTCACCAAGTGCCCAGCTTTAGCGAACGTTCTACTATGCAGCATGACCTTTGGGTCAGGCTTGGTAGCTTTTCATTGATGCTTTCAGTACTTTCGTTATCTCTGTCATGTTAATTATATTTAATGGTAGCACAGCCTTCAGCTTAATGTAGCCCAATACAATGGCCAGCAGCTACATGTGGCTGATTGGGAATCCAAACGTGGCAGATTGTACATCTGATTAGTAAATAAAAATGGGTAATAATCACCGTCCTTAGTCATGTGATCTCAATATTCATGTTTACACTGTGTCTGTGTGTGAATTTAACCTCATTGTGTGTTTGTTGATGAAATGATGAGATGCAAATCAGAGTGCGTTTTGATTGATATAAGTGCTTTACTTCCTTGGTTACTGAATAGTGGTAGATGTTTGTTAAGTAAGATATGAAGTACATTTGCCTGTATTGTGTGTGAGGCATTTTTGATTAAAGTTACTACCTGTTGCTAAAACAGTATTGGCCTTAGCTGCACCTGTGCCTTGTCAATTAATTCTATTGGGAAAACCCTGCAGCTTACATTATGCTGTCCTTTTTTCTCACCCAGATCTGTCGGACTGTGTATCAATTTCACTATGTCAACTGGCCGGATCATGACATTCCATCTTCAATAGATCCCATCTTGGAGTTGATCAAGGACATGCGGGATTATCAGCCGCATGATAATGTTCCCATCTGTATACATTGCAGGTAACACACTGATCTCCAAACAACACAGTGACTGACCAACAGACCATAATAAACACACAGGTTCAGTTCAAGGCCAGCTCATGTTGCTTCCAATATCATGTGGCTTTTCAGAGGGGAAAAACCCAGCAGTGAAAAATACTCCCTTGGCAATATTTCATTTTCCACTGTACACAACCTGACAAGAAAAATGCTTGTGGTTTTTCTTCATTGTACTGGCTAATTGGTCATTTACTGCTCTATTAAATAATTGGTACTTACTTGGGTTGAGAGAATAGCATTGTAATTTTCATTTTGATCCCATGATTTATGTTGTTCTAATTTAATTCCAAAATTCCCATTTCCCTGCCCAATTTTTTATTGTCGATTCCTAATTGCCCTTGAGAAGGTGGTGGTGAGCTGCCTTCTTGAACCGCTGCAGTCCATGTGATGTAGATACACCAACAGTGCTGTTCGGGAGGGAGTTCCAGGATTTTGTCCCAGTGACGGTGAAGAAACAGTGATATAGTTCCATGTCAGGATGGTGTGTGTCTTGGAGGGGAACTTGCAGGTGGTGGTGTTCCCATGTACCTGCTGCCCTTGTCCTTCTAGGTGATAAAGACAATGAGAATGGGGTGAGTGGAGGTTTATTATGAGGGTAGAATATTTATCTTCTGTTCTGCCTTCACTTCCATCCAGCTTTCAGGAGATGTGTGAGGTGCTCGCTGTAGATAAGCAAAGGCCTCCTAAATATGAAAAACTGGCACAAATAGGACCTGCACCATTGTAATAAGCAGCCGCATGACTTTTACTGTGTGTCAGGCTCGCCAGAGGACGCTGGGAGCCAGCAGGATGGTGGGTGGGGGAGAAGTGCGGCAGAAAAGGACATTTTTAAAATTCCTCTGGATCTCACAAGTAAACCGTGGACCTACGCCTCCACCTCCATCTTATACTTCTAACCCCCTCCCTATTGGATTACTTGCTTTACCTTGTATTCTGTCAGGGAGTGGCCGAGGATTTACATTCTCTGAGTGCTGAGTGAAATGCCAACATCCATTATGTGTTGAAAGTGGGGCTTGAACCCACAATCAGAGACAGCAACAGCGGGGCGGCACAGTGACGCAGTGGTTAGCACCGCAGCCTCACAGCTCCAGCGACCCGGGTTCAATTCTGGGTACTGCATCTGCGGAGTTTGCAAGTTCTCCCTGCGACCGCGTGGGTTTTCGCCAGGTGCTCCGGTTTCCTCCCACAGCCAAAGACGTGCAGGTTGATAGGTAAATTGACCATTATAACTTGTCCCTAGTATAGGTAGAGGAATTGAGGAAAGGTGGGGATGTGAGAGGGTAATGGGATTAATGTAGGATTAGTTTAAATGGGTGGTTGATGGTTGGCACAGACTCGGTGGGCTGAAGGGCCTGTTTCAGTGCTGTATCAATAAATAAGATAATGCTGACACTTAAATAACCATGTGGTTTGTTTATAGTAATGAGGTCCGGCTGTTGAAGTTTTTCATTCTTGAGTTGGCAATTGTGTCCTTCACTGAGGAGAACACTGGGTGTGCTATATGGGAAATGAGTGTTTTGTCTTCTATTAGACCCTCCCCTATTGTCTGTCGCTAACTCTCCTCTACCTTGCAGTGCTGGCTGTGGAAGGACGGGAGTAATCTGTGCCATTGATTATACCTGGAAGCTGCTGAAGGATGGGGTAATGTTATCTTTACATTCCATTTGCATACATGAAGCTCATTTAAGCAGCATTTTTGCATTGCAACAGGGAACTGAGAGATCTAAAAATACACTCAGCTCAAATATCTCACTGGCACTTTAATGATGTTGGAAACTGTTTGAAGTAAATGCATTTATTAAAACAGCAGCTGAAGAAATTTCCTAAAATGCATCATCACATTTGTTCCCAGCTGGTTGTCATCTTCCCCTATCACTTACTACCAAGGCTGCAAGTACATTACGATGTAAGAACTTAAGAAATAGGAGCAGGAGTAGACCATACAGCCCCTCAAACCTGCTGTGCTATTCCATAAGGTCATGGCTGATCTTTTATCTCAATTCCACTTTTCCACCCAATCCCCATATCCTGTGATTTACCAAAGGAATCACCAAGATTCTCACCGTCTCCAAGTTTGGTTGAATGAATTTGAACTTGTCCTTCTCTCCCCAGCCTCAAAACAATAGGAAAATTAAACATCTTATAGAGTTTTTACACCAAAACATTGCTTTGGTTTCACTGGCGAAGAGTTTCATTCTATTTCAAAGACATCACCGAAAATCTTTGCCAGAATAAGTACTGACGAGGAATGGCCCATCAAACTCATCCTTGCACAGAAATGTACATTGCAGTGTCTGACCACTTTGTGAATGGCTCCAGAAATTTTTGCCCCAGTCTTCCAACCAGAACCCATTTCAGATATCAGTTGCTTCCCGAGAATTGCTCTAAGCTTGGCTTTTCTCCCTTTGTACCTGTGTCCTGTTGTGATGCTGTCATGGTTTCACTTGAAATAGTGACTCAGGGTAAAACTTTTCTGCTCTTTTTTTATGTTTTCATGGGATGTGAGCATCGCTGGCAAGGCCAACATTTGTTGCCCATCCCTAATAATACTCTACTAAGTACTTTCCATTCCCAGTAAGGTCTATTCTTGCTCGTCTCCTTTAAAGGTTTAAGTGTTCAAGTTTTTCTGACTTTTTCTCATAACTCAGATGTGACAGTGAGGATCAGTGTCCAACTCCTCTCTGAGCACCTTCCAGGGATTGAATGCTCCTTTGTGACTCCTGTAAAAGACGTTTTAGCAGATTGATCAGAGTTCGATACACAATGACTGGAACTTCTCGCAAGATGATGGGTCATGGACCTGAAACGTTAACTCGGTTTCTCAAAGATGCTGCCTGAACTGCTGAGTATTTCCAGCATTTTCTGGTTTTAGTACAGATGGAACTTTTTTATTCATGTTTTCCCATTTCAGATCATTCCAGAAAATTTCAGCATTTGTGACCTGATTCAAGACATGAGAACACAGAGACCATCAATTGTACAAACCAAGGTACGGATGAAGTTAAAAGGATGCTTGAAGGTGCAGGTGATGTTAGCATTTTACAAAAGCACAAAAAGATCAGCTGGTGCCACCACCTCTTTGAAATCTGAAAGAAGGAAAAAACTTTCATTTATGTAGCACCTGTCAGGCTCCCAGGAACCTGCTGTAAATACTGACACATTCACAGGGACCCCCTGTAAATACTGGCACACTCTCGGGAATTCTCTGTAAATACTGACACGGTCCCAAGGATTCCCTGTTAATACTGACACACTCCTGGCAACCCCCAGTAAATACTGACACACTCTCGGGAATTCCTTGTAAATATTGACAAACACCCAGGGACCTTATGTAAATACTGACACACTCATGGGGATTCCTGTAAATAGTGGCCCATTCCCCAGGCACCCCCTGTATATACTGAAACACTACCAGAGACCCCCTGTAAATACTGACAGATTCTAGTGGGGCGCCCAAAGCTGCACTTCAAGGAAGCTTTCAACTGTGACATGAAGGCCCTAAACGTTGCCTGTCGCACCTAGGAGTCACTAGCTGGTGAAAGAGGGAAATGGTGACACATCTTGTGGACTGGCGTGCACTACCATGACAACCAGTTGCTGCAGCAGCTTGGCAACAGGTACCAATGTTAAAAACAACAACTCACAGCGTTACTTGGCAGCTTCACGTGCAGCACTTGTGGAAGAACCTGCCTCTCAAGGATTGGCCTTCACAGCCATCAGCAAAGGTGCACCAAGAGAAGACACCCCACCCAAATGGATTGTTTGCTGCGTGTCCGTCATCTTTTATAGATGGAAGGATACCAACCAACCAGGGCCCCGAAGTAAATATGACCCACACCTGGTGGCCCCCTGTAAATATGACCCATACCTGGAGACGACCTGTAAATACTGACACACTCTCGGGGATTCCCTGTAAATACTGACACCCTCCCAGGGATTCCCTGTAAATACTGACACCCTCCCAGGGATTCCCTGTAAATACTGACACACTCCCGGGGACCCCCTGTAAATACTGACACACTCCCGGGGACCCCTGTAAATACTGACACACTCCCGGGACCCCCTGTAAATAGTGACATACCCGGGGACTCCCTGTAAATACTGACATACCCGGGGACTCCCTGTAAATACTGACACCCTCCCAGGGATTCCCTGTAAATACTGACACACTCCCGGGGACCCCTGTAAATACTGACACACTCCCGGGACCCCCTGTAAATAGTGACATACCCGGGGACTCCCTGTAAATACTAACACACTCCCGGGGACCCCCTGTAAATACTGACACATACCCGGGACCCCCTGTAAATACTGACACAAACCTGGGGACCCCCTGTGAATACTGACACACTCCCGGGACCTCCTGTAAATAGTGACACACACCCGGGGACCCCCTGTAAATACTGACACACACTGGGGACCCCCTGTAAATACTGACGCACTCCCGGGATCCCCTGTAAATAGTGACACACACCCGGGGACCCCCTGTAAATACTGACGCACTCCCGGGACCCCTGTAAATACTGACACTCCCCCGGGGACTCCCTCTAAATACTGACACACATCCGGGCACTCCCTTTAAATATTGACACACTCCCAGGGACACCCTGTAAATGCTGACACACACCTGGGGACCCCCTGTAAATACTGACAGTCCCCCGGGGACCCCCTCTAAATACTGATACACATCCGGGGACTCCCTGTAAATACTGACACACTCCCAGGAACCCCCTGTAAATACTGACACACTCCCAGGAACCCCCTGTAAATACTGATACACATCCGGGGACTCCCTGTAAATACTGACACACTCCCAGGAACCCCCTGTAGATACTGACACACTCCCGTGGACCCCCTGTAAATACTGACACACTCCCAGGAACCCCCTGTAGATACTGACACACTCCCGTGGACCCCCTGTAAATACTGACACACTCCCGGGACCCCTGTAAATACTGACACACACCTGGGGACCCCCTGTAAACACTGACACACTTCCAGAGTTTGTGAGAAATTATACTTCACTGAAAGGTAATAATTTTAAAGGCTAAGCAGAAATAGCTCTAACGCGACATAAAATAGGCCCCCCTTTTTATTTATTTATAAATTTGTTTATTTTATTTAAGTTTGTTTCTACTGTGCCTACCCACTGTTTTTTTTCATGTTTGTGCTTGGGGCTAGGGCTGTTCATTTTTCTGTCAATTAACACCCTCTCTGCACTAACACTTTGTCTTTCACCACACCATTAACATACCATTTACCTTTGCTCCATGACCTTCTGGTCAGCTATTCTCTGTGACCTTGTCCTATCAACACCTTCTCTTTGGTTATCTCTTGCCCCACCCCCACTTTACTTGCTTAAAACCTTTTACATTTCTATTATTTGCCAGTTCTGATGAAGGGTCACTGACCTGAAACATTAACTCTGCTTCTCTCCCCACAGATGCTGCCAGACCTGCTGAATATTTCCAGAATTTCTTGTTTTTATTATAAAATAATTAATTTTCAGTCTCATAGGCATAACATGTATCTTAGCACAGTGCAGGAGACAAA
Organism: Heterodontus francisci; assembly: GCF_036365525.1. Taxonomy (NCBI): domain Eukaryota; kingdom Metazoa; phylum Chordata; class Chondrichthyes; order Heterodontiformes; family Heterodontidae; genus Heterodontus; species Heterodontus francisci. Next base: position 74,455,166 of record NC_090395.1, on the reverse strand, counting down.
GGGTTAATGTCACACAAGCTCGTTCAGAAGTGCGATGACTGATCCTGTACACAGAATTGTACAGACTTGATGACCTGTGATCTGTCGCTGCTCCTGATCAGTGAAGCAGGAGACAAGCAGGCTATTTCTCTCACAGTGAATGTCTCTTTTCTTCCTTACTTACTTCTTTCTTTCCTTTCTTTATTTGTGTTTCTCTTTTCTCTATCACTTTTTCTGATTCATGCTTGCTTTTTCTTGCTTACTTTATCTTTCATGTTTTTCTCTCCCTCCTTCCTCTCATTTTCTTTCGCTCGCTTCCTTTCTCTTTTCTCTTTCCCCGTCTTTCTTTCACTTTTTTCTCTTGCTCTCTTTCTCTTGCTCTCTCACTTGTTCTCTTTCTCTTTTTCTCTCTCACACCTGGATTTTTTTTTTTGTGTGGCTTTAAAGTTGATCAGAGCCTGTTCTTTTGTGACCAGCGGAAAATACTCAGCGTTCTATTGCGTGCTGGAGGTTGCTGCTTGTGGTGAGAATGAAGCAGCCTTCTGACGTTGATATTAACATTTCCCTTTTGAGTCTGTAGGTGGGACAGTTAGAAGTTATCAAAGTGAAAAAGAAAAGGCACAGACTTTGATACCTGTGCTAAATAACTTCAAATAATATAATGCTGCTTTAAATAACCTTTACACGTAAAATGAAATTGCAGTTTCACAAATTTCGGTCATGAAACTCTTTCACTTGTGTACATCCTACTCCATATCTGGAAATAAATCTGCTTAAACAGCACTGCTTTTACAGAAAGACGACTTCAGCAGAGGAGGCCTGACTCAGTTTGGAGCAGTCGAACACTTCAAACATCAGATTGAGCCTGCAGTCTGTTGGCCCTTCCATTCACTGAAATCTCAAGATCTCTGGTTGGGTTTTTCTGTCGAAGTTCTGTCCAGTTGAATTAACGGCAACCATTGAAACATTAGGAGCAGAAGGAGTACATTTTCTCCGTTATATAAAATGTTTCACTGCCAGGAGTTATGGCATAGGAACAGCAAGAGGGCAGTTAGCTTCGCGAACCGGCTCCATCATTCAGTGAGCTTATGGCTTCCTTCTGCATCTTAAAGATTCATTTATGGGATGTGGGTGTCGCTGGCCAGGCCAGCATTTATTGCCCATCCCTAAATGCACTTGAGAAGGTGGTGGTGAGCTGCCTTCTTGAACCGCTGCTGTTCTTGGGGTGTAAGTATATCAACAGTGCTGTTAGGAAGGGAGTTCCAGGATTTTGACCCAGCGACAGTGAAGGAACGGTGATATAGTTCCAAGTCAGGATGGTGTGTGGCTTGGAGGGGAAATTGCAGGTGGTGGTGTTCCCATGCGTCTGCTGTCCTTGTCCTTCTAGGTGGTAGAGGTCATGGGTTTGGAAGGTGCTGCCTAAGGAGCCTTGGCGAGTTGCTGCAGTGCAATTTGTAGATGGTACACACTGCTGCCACTGTGCGTCGGTGGTGGAGGGAGTGAATGTTTGTGGATGGGATGCCAATCAAGCAGGCTGCTTTGTCCTGGATGGTGTTGAGCTTCTTGAGTGTTGTTGGAGCTGCGCCCATCCAGGCAAGTGGAGAGTATTCCATCACACTCTTGAATTGTGCCTTGTAGATGGTGGACAGGCTTTGGGGAGTCAGGAGGTGGTTTACTCACCAAAGAATTCCCAGCCTCTGACCTGCTCTTGTAGCCACGGTACTTATGTGGCTTGTCCAGTTCAGTTTCTGGTCAATGGTAATCACCAGGATGTTGATAGTGGGGGATTCAGCGATGGTAATGCCATTGAATGTCATGGGGAGATGGTTAGATTCTCTCTTGTTTGTGATAGTCATTACCTGGCACTTTTGTGGTGCCAATGTTACTTTCCACTTATCAGCCCAAGCCTGAATGTTGTCCAGGTCTTGCTGCATATGGACATGGGCTGCTTCACTATCTGAGAAGTCGCAAATGGTGCTGGACTTTGTGCAATCATCAGCGAACATCCCCACTTCTGACCTTCTGATGGAGGGAAAGTCATTGATGAAGCAGCTGAAGATGGTTGGGCCTAGGACACTAGTCTGAGGAACTCCTGCAGTGATGTCCTGGGACTGTGATGATTGACCGCCAACAACCACAACCATCTTCCTTTGTGCTCGGTATGACTCCAACCAGTGGAGAGTTTTCCCCCTGATTCCCACTGACTCCAATTTTGCTCGGGCTCCTTGATGCCATACTCGGTCAAATGCTGCCCTGATGTCAAGGGCAGTCACTCTCACCTCACCTCTCGAGTTCAGCTCTTTTGTCTATGTTTGGACCAAGACTGTAATGAGGTCAGGAGCTGAGTGGCCCTGAGGGAACCCAAACTGATCTCATCTCCATTTACCCACTTTTGCTCCATGATCTGGTTACATTGCTGGGGAAAATTTGGATCTTTCAATACAGAGTTTGATAGATTTTTGTTGACCAATCTTTTGGTCACCTGTTCTAATCTCTCCTTATGTGGCTCAGAGTCAAATATCTGTCTGATTATTGCTCTTGTGGAGCAGCTTGGGAGGTTTTGCGATGTTAATGGTGCTGTATAAATACAAGTTGTTGCTGATCTTAAGTATTTTAGCATTTTCTCCACCTCATGATCTCTCTGAATGTGGCTGCACCCTGGGAGGGTAAGATCAGTGAATTTACCCTGTGGTGTGTGGGATGCAGGATATAAACTTATTTGCATGATCAATCAGGATGTTAACAGAATCATTTCTGCTCTGAATAAGCAATGTGTGAATTTGTAACTTGCATAGTAAGGTTCTAAAGGTGCGAATTCGAGCCTGGTGCAGTGACTTCCTATTTTAACTTGGGCGACTTAAGCCACTTTATTTTCTGCAGACACTTCCATTTTGAAAATTTTAATCTCTGTGGTACAGGTGTGTTAAGGTTGCTCCTCTGTGTTGAGGTTGCTCCTCTGTGTTGAGGTTACTCCGCTGTGTTGAGGTTACTCCGCTGTGTTGAGGTTACTCCGCTGTGTTGAGGTTACTCCGCTGTGTTGAGGTTACTCCGCTGTGTTGAGGTTGCTCCTCTGTGTTGAGGTTGCTCCTCTGTGTTGAGGTTGCTCCTCTGTGTTGAGGTTGCTCCTCTGTGTTGAGGTTGCTCCTCTGTGTTGAGGTTACTCCACTGTGTTGAGGTTACTCTGCCTCACAACTGCAGATGTATCCATTAGCTTGTTGGTATGGCCGACAACATAAATTACATTTATATAGCAACTTTAATGTAGTAAAATGTCTCAAGGTGCTTCACAGGAACATTATGTTCATAATGAGGTATTTGGATAGAAGACCAAAATCCTGATCAAAGATGTAGATTTTAAGGAGGGTCTTAAAGAAGGAGAGAGAGGTCGAGCGGCGGAGAGATTTAAAGAGGGAATTCCGCAGTTTAGAGCCTTGACAGCTGACATTCATGTGCAGAAACTAAAAGGGTTAAGTTAAGAGTATAGGCTGCTTAAACTTGGTTTGTATTCTCTTGAGCTTAAAAGGTTGAGGGATGATCTAATTGAGGCATTTCAAAGGGATGCAATAGGATGGACACAGAGAAACTATTTGCTCTAGTGGGGGAAAGCAGAACAAGTGACCGAATTCTGGTGCTTATTCTTCAGTGATGTAATCCTCATTGCTTAATCTTAGTTTGTTGGCTGAAACCCAGAAACTTCCAACACCTTCAACTGTCACCGCATCATTAAGGACATAGCTTTAAGTTGAGGGGTGAAAGATATAGGACAGATGTTAGAGGTAGTTTCTTTACTCAGAGAGTAGTAGGGGCGTGGAACGCTCTGCCTGCAACAGTAGTAGACTCGCCAACTTTAAGGGCATTTAAGTGGTCATTGGATAGACATATGGATGAAAATGGAATAGTATAGGTCAGATGGTCGGCGCAACATCGAGGGCCGAAGGGCCTGTACTGCGCTGTAATGTTCTAATTCTAATTAACTGGAACATCTCAAACATTGAGAACAGTTAGAACTAATGGGAATTAGGAGGAGATAGCAAGAGGAATGTGTGTGTGTGTGTGTGTGTGTTCGCCTGTACTGTTCAATATTAATCGATGACTCATTGGCCTTTTAATTATGTCATTGCAGGTTTCTGTCAGTTGAATGGATGATAACTTGACCTAAAGCGTCCAATTAATGACCGTCTGTTGTGTTTCTCAATTGCAGGAACAGTATGAGCTGGTCTACAGTGCAATCTGTGATCTGTTTGAGAAGCAGATAGAAGTCCTAAACACCAATCTAACCTTCTGTGACGATGAGGTGAGCTCATCTCTTCCTTTTGTTCTGTGCTTTGTTGCTGAATAATCCACAGTGAAGCAGCCCACACTTTGAAATCATCACTTGGCTTTTATCCAGTCTTAGAGCCTTTCATGGTTTGTAAAGCTCTGTTAGTTCCCCCTGTCCTTTACCTTCATTGTTTAAATGAAAAGATTCCAAATTCTGAAATACATAATTGATACAGTCCCCATCATATATCACGCCCACATTTAAAATAGGCAGTTGATTATATTGGCCAAAAGCAATGACCATTAACCATTTTGCATTAACTTCAATTAACTCTGCTTACTCACTAGTTCACACCGGGTTCAAGATGCTCTGAGTGCAAGAACAAACATAAGAAAATAACACAACTATTTGCAATTTTATAGAACTTTTAACAGAGTAAAAACTCCCAAGATGCTTCACAAGAGTGATTACAGGATAACATTTGACACCAAGCCACATAAGGAGATATTGGGGCAGGGGATCAGAAACTAGGTAGGTTTTAAGGAGTGTCTTAAGAGAAGAGAGAAAGGTAGAACGGTGTAGAGATATTTAGGGAGGGAATTCCAGAGCTTAGGGCCAAGGCAACTGAAGGCACGGCCGTCGATGGTGTAGCGTTTAAAGTCGAGGATGCATAGGAAGCCAGAACTGAAGGAGTGCAGAGATCTCGGAGGGTTGTAGGGCTGAAGGAGGTTAGGGAGGGGTGCGAAGATGGAGGGATTTGAGAACAAGGATGAGAAAGTTTTGCCGGACCGAGAGCCAGTGTAGGTCAGAGAGCACAGGGGTGATCGTTGAACAGGACTTGGTGCGAGTTTGGATACGAGCAGCAGAGTTTTGGATGAGTTCAAGTTTATGGAGAGTGGGAAATTGGGAGTCCAGGGTGAATTAGCATAATCCCTTTTTTAAAGTTCCAATACCTTTTGTGTTCTTAAACCCTTCTAATCCTCTCTAAGTGGCATGTGTGGGGTTACAGTTTGTACTAAGCACTGACTGCAGTTTAAATAAAGCTGCAGGTCAGAGTGAGGCTGGAAACAACTGGGCAAAAAGGTTGCTGCTTACATAGAAGGAATATTCTTGTTATGTACGACACCGGGCATCGTATATAGTGGGCAAATTGCGTTCGCATGAACACGCTCGTATAAACAGTGTAGACTGTTCCTCTCATTCCTGATCTTCTACTTGTGAATCTTCACTGTCCTCTTTCCATGTCTCTGTTACCTTTCTATAATGTGCTGTTCAGAATTGAGCCCAATACCTCAACACAAGCCTGACCAATATTTGGTACAAATCTGCTCACTTCTTTGGTTTTAAATTCTTTGCCAGAATAGGTCATTGCTCGAGGATCATCCTCAGGCCTTTCTATTTTTCAATTCCCATTCTCTGTAATTCAATCGCAGGAGTAAATGGCTTCTGAAGAGAAATGTTTTCTCTCAGAGGGTCGTGAGTCTTTGGAATTCTCTCCCTCAAAAGGCAGTGGAAGCAGAGTCATTGAATATTTTTAAGGCAGAGGTAGAGATAGATTCTTGATAAGCAAGGGGGTGAAAGGTTATCAGGGGGTAGTTGGAAATGTGGAGTAAATCAGTTCAGCCATGAACTCATTAAATGGTGGAGCAGGCTTGAGGGGCCGAGTGGCCTACTCCAGCTCCTAATTCATATGTTCTAATGCACCATGATGCAGTGATCAAACAATCCCAAGTTTCAGAATTTGACCCACTTTTCTTTCATATTTTCATTTCCTCTGAGGGTTGTTAGTCTGTGGAATTCTCTTCCCCAGAAAACAGTGGAGGCTGGGTCATTGCATTTAGTCAAAGCTGAGTTAGATAGATTTTTGATAGACAAGGGAGCCGAGGGTTATGGAGGGCAGACAGGAAAGTAGGTACCACAATCAGATCAGCCATGATCTTATTGAATGGCGGAGCAGGTTCGAAGGGCCGAATGGCCTACTTCTCTTCCTATATTCCACTGTTCCTTCCTTTGTTCCTATATAAGGTTCTCAGTAAAATGTTTTCTGTCTAAGTGGGCACTCAGCATCTCCGAGAACGGACAGCGCTGACACGGTGCCAATGCGCTTATTTTCAGAATGTTTTTTTATTTGTCAGCTTCCTCCTTGAGTGAGCTTCTGCGGAACAGTTCAGGAGGTCTGTGGTTTCTACACAGTGTGAGTGTGTGATGATTGGAAGGCACACACACACCGGATGTGGTAAAACAGATGGCGCGCAAAAAACATTTCTGCTGGAGAAACAGGCTTATACTCGCAGTGGGACTTTGATATTTTAACAAATAATTGCAGCGTCTCTCCTGTGGAAATTTGTATTTGAAGCATTTTCTGCTGCTGCTTAAGATTCTGTCCATGGCCAGTATTGGGATGGTGGTGGGAGAACAGCCAATGTGCTAAAATGGATCACCAGCTCTCAGGAGCACAGAGGGGTTATGAATCCTCCAGGAATTAAAGTGGTCAAGTGAGATTTAAAAAGAAATGTAAAATTACATTCAGGACAATTAAACAGCCGATAACATTCTCTTCGAAAAAATTATATCTTCTATAAAATTCACTTCTATGTCTTTTAGTAACTTTAATAGGTTTTATAATTTTCTAACCAATTAGTCAGCTCCTCTGACTTCAACAAAAGGCAGGATTTCTGAATTGTTTACAAATTAATCTGCAGTGATCAAAACCCAGGGGAAACATTTCAAAAAAGTTAAAATTTATTAGTTATAAAAATATTAGAGATGGGGGCGGGTGGGGGGAGTGGGGGACAGTTAAGAATCATCCAAAGAGTCTGTTTGCCTTCTAATTGGTGGGGAAAGCTGGGAGCCACGAGGATAGACCAACGGCAGGAGTGCGGGGGCAGGGTGGTTACTGGAAGGTCACATGATAAAATCTCCAGGAATATGTCCAATCAGTGTTCGCAACCTTGGTACAGAGCCCTACTCCAGCCTGGTGTACATAGTACCATTACACTAGAGTACCCCAAACCATTACACTGGAGTACCCCTAAACCATTACACTAGAGTACCCCAAACCATTACACTAGAGTACCCCAAACCATTACACTAGAGTACCCCAAACCATTACACTAGAGTACCCCAAACCATTACACTAGAGTACCCCAAACCATTACACTAGAGTACCCCAAACCATTACACTACAGTACCCCAAACCATTACACTAGAGTACCCCTAAACCATTACACTAGAGTACCCCTAAACCATTACACTAGAGTACCCCTAAACCATTACACTGCTGTACCCCTAAACCATTACACTGCTGTACCCCTAAACCATTACACTACCATACCCCTAAACCATTACGCTACCGTACCCCTAAACCACTGCACTACCCTACCCCTAAACCATTACACTACTGTACCCCTAAACCATTACACTACTGTACCCCTAAACAATTACACTACCGTACCCCTAAACCATTACACTACCATACCCCTAAACCACTGCAATACCGTACCCCTAAACCACTGCAATACCGTACCCCTAAACCACAGCAATACCGTACCCCTAAACCACGACACTACCGCACCCCTAAACCATTACACTACCCTACTCCTGATACCAGTGGGTCTGATAACGTTCAGTGGGTCTGTTATCAGACCCACCGGCCGTCCATGTCGCCGCTTTAAAGATTTCTGCAAACGCGACATGAAGTCCTGTGACATTGATCACAAGTCGTGGGAGTCAGTTTCTGGTGATCGCCAGAGCTGGCGGACAGCCATAAAGGCGGGGCTAAAGTGTGGTGAGTCGAATAGACTTAGCAGTTGGCAGGAAAAAGACAGAAGCGCAAGGAGAGAGCCAACTGTGTAACAGCCCCGACAACCAATTTTATCTGCAGCACCTGTGGAAGAGTCTGTCACTCTAGAATTGGCCTTTATAGCCACTCCAGGTGCTGCTTCACAAACCACTGACCACCTCCAGGCGCTTACCCATTGTCTCTCGAGACAATGAGGCCAAAGAAGACTGTACTCCTAAACCATTACACTATCACACCCTAAACCACTGCACTACCATAGCCTTAAACCATTACACTACCGTATTCTTAAACCATTACACTACAGTTCCCCTACACCATCGTATTATCATCCGCTAAACCATTACTGTTACACACGCAAACAATTACATAACCGTACCCCTAAACCACTGTATTACAGTACCTCGAAACCATTACACTACCATATCCTGAAAGCATTACACTACTGTACCCCTAAACTTCCATATTAGCATACCCCAAATCATTACACTTCCGTGTCTCTAATCCATTTGCTACGACTAACTGCTCTTGTCAAAGTCCCCCAATCAAAATATACGATTCTGATTGTGGTGGGACCAGCGCACTGTTAATTCAATCCCGTCGCACCGCAGATCGGTTAACATATCATTTAAAACTTTCCAAATTAAAGAAAGACCCAACCAAATTGTACCATCTATTTACCCCCAAATGAGGCTAACCAAACTAGGTGTCTTTAAATCAATAAATTAACTCGTTAATTCGAAGAACTAAATTCTTAAACACTATGAAGATATAAACAACATTTAAAAATAGAAAAAATTAGAGTCCTTGCAAATTTACAGTCCAATGTTGCTCGAAGTCCTCACAAGATGTTGCTCAAAGTCCTCACAGGATGTTGCTCGAAGTCTTCACAGAATGTTGCTTTCCTTCTCCAGCGAATTTCAACAGTTAATGACTTGCAAACACTTTCAACAGAATCAATCTGACTTTAGAGTTTTTGAGGGATAAAAGATTGTCACAGTCTAACTTTCTTTTCTTCAATTTAAATTACCAGAGATCTCTGTTTTGGCTTGACGATTTCTTAGAATTTTGAGAGATAATAATAAACAGACTAAAATCCTATTCCTTCAGTTTAAATGGTAGAGAGCTCTTTTTCCAGGTGCTAACACCAGCTGTCCTCTCTGTCTGTGTGTTCTTTTGGAACAAACTGTCTTCCAATAACAGCCAGTTCAAAACTGAATTATAACAAATGTATTGCATGAGACTCTCTCCCAGTGGCTGTATCTATGATAACGAGAATGCACCCTTTGAATCGCAGTCTCCAAACGGCTGTTTCTAAGGCAACAAAAATGCACCTTCCTATAACTCCTGAGGCTTTCTGGTTCTTAAAACAATACTGATCCCTTGCAAGTCTTAAAGGCAAACTGCATATTCCCGGAAACAAAACTACAGGACCATGATATCTTGCTTTACTATACCCCTAAACTACTGCACTAACGGACCCCTAAACCATTACTGGACCATACCCCAAAACCACCGTATTACCGTACCCCTAAACAATTACACTACCGTACCCCTAAACAATTACACTACCGTACCCCTAAACAATTACACTACCGTACCCCTAAACCACAACACTACCGTACCCCTAAACACAGTGGCGCAGTGGTTAGCACTGCAGCCTCACAGCTCCAGGGACCCGGGTTCGATTCTGGGTACTGTCTGTGTGGAGTTTGCAAGTTCTCCCTGTGTCTGCGTGGGTTTTCTCCGGGTGCTCCGGTTTCCTCCCACAAGCCAAAAGACTTGCAGGTTGATAGGTAAATTGGCCATTATAAATTGTCACTAGTATAGGTAGGTGGTAGGGAAATATAGGGACAGGTGGGGATGTTTGGTAGGAATATGGGATTAGTGTAGGATTAGTATAAATGGGTGGTTGATGGTCGGCACAGACTCGGTGGGCCGAAGGGCCTGTTTCAGTGCTGTATCTCTAATCTAATCTAATCTAATTACACTACCATACCCCTAAACCACAACACTACCGTACCCCTAAACAATTACACTACCGTACCCCTAAACAATTACACTACCATACCCCTAAACCACTACACTACCGTATTAATGTAGCCACTGAGTGATGTCACATGTTCCAGACACAATTCCATTGCACCAGGTTGGTTTCTTGACCTTTCATGTAATCAAAAGACTCGTTCCTCTGATCATTCCTTCCCTTCACTCTCAACCCCTTTATGAAGTAGCAAATAGCCTGCTCCTTCCACTGAGTTCTGTTCTGTTCCTATGGGCATCAGGCCTCACTATGCCAATCACTTCAGTTAGGCAGAGTTCTGGGACTCCAGGAGGGCATTGAGAAGAATTGGGTAATGAATGAAGCTCACACTCCTGCCAACGTAAGGCCACTGAGCCCTGACCATAACCATCCTTCCTCCTGCAGATGAGACCGAGATCTCTTCCTATCAATCTCCGGTTTTTCCCATTTCTGCTTTCTCTCTATCTTCCTCCTTCTATCTGGTCTTTTTCTCTCTTTCACTTTCTCTCGTTCTTGTCCTTTTTCTCTTTCATTTTCCTCCCTTTCTCTTCCTTTTCTCTCTCTTGTTTTTTCTTTCTTTCTTTCTTTCATTCTTACTCTGTTTGTTTCCTTCCATTTTTCTTTCCCACCTCGTAAAGTCTCTCTTGGTGCCCTGTCCCAGCAGAACCTGCCAATTGACTGGGAGTGACCAACATCTACCGTGAAGTTCTTGTCATTGAATTTGCTTTTTGGGATTTCCAAAGTTCAAATTTCAAAAGACAAGTTGGGGAGTTGGGAGTAAGAATGGGGAGTCTGGGGAACATGATGTGCACAGGCTCTACAGATTAAGATACCACAGGAAACAGTGAAGTGGTCAAAAGCAATGGGCTTGAGAGACACCAGAAATGAAAACAGGAATAAAAGCGAAATACAGCGAGTGATGGAAATCTGAAATAAAAACAGAACGTGTTGAAAATACTAAGCAGGCTTGGGAGCATCTGTGTAGCAAGAAACAGAGTTAACGTTAGGATTTGCACAGCAGGATGTGGAAGGAGTAATCTCCATTAACAAATGTGAACCCTGTCTGTTTCAGGGAACTCACAGACACATTATGTGTTTCCAATATTTAGTTTTCATTTCAGGTGTCCAGCATAGTAACTTCAGCCCCTCACTCCTTCAGTAGAAGGTCCAGCAGATCACACACACAATTCAGGTTGGCTCATATAGGACTCAAAGTTTCTGCACACATACTTAGTTTTGACCTGTTTTCTTTTTAAATGAATAAAGTTGGTGCTGATTCGAGCAGGTCGGTTTTACAGCAGCTTTGTTACTGGGAGTGGGAGCACAGAGGCCTTGCATGAGTGTGGTTTCAGTCAGGAAGTCATTTTGAGACTAAAACTGGAAATGACATTATTTACAGGAAGATCTTGACCCAATGCAATGCAGTTCAGGTTACAGATGGGTGTGTGCATATGCAGGTCAGACTCTGTATGACCACAGATCAGAGTGTGTGAGTGCGTGTATGTGTGTCAGTGTATGTGTGTGTGTGAATGTGTCTGTGTGTATCTGTGTGTGTGAGTGTGTCTATATGTATATGTGTGTGTCTGTGTGACTGACTATTTGTATATGTGTGTGTGAGTGTGTCTGTGTGCGGATTGTGTCTGTCTGTGTTAAAGCGTTTCTGTGTGTGTTTCTGTGTGGGTGTCTGTGTGCGTGAGTGTCTGTGTGCGTGAGTGTCTGTGTGCGTGAGTGTCTGTGTGTGTGTCTGTGTGTGTGTGTCTGAGTGAGTATGTGTCTGCGTATGTGCGTGTCTGTGTCTGTGTGCGTGAGTGTCTGTGCGTGAGTGTCTGTGCGTGAGTGTCTGTGCGTGAGTGTCTGTGAATGTGTCTGTGCGAGAGTGTCTGTATGTGTGTGAGTATGTCTGTGTGTGAATGTCTGTGTGTGAGTGTCTGTGTGTGTGTGTCTGAGTGAGTATGTGTCTGCGTATGTGCGTGTCTGTGTCTGTGTGTGTGTCTGTGCGTGTCTGTCTGTGTGTATGCGTGTGTGAGTGTATGTTTAGTGTCAGCCATGGCTCAGTGGTGTCACTCTCGCTTCTGAGTTGCAAGGTTGCGGGTTCAAGTCCCATCCTTAGACTTGAGCCAATAATCTAGGCTGACACAATTCCAGTACACTGTCAGAGGTGTCCTCCTTCAGATGTGATGTTGTAACAAGGCCCTCTAAGTTGGGCATTAAAGATCCCAAGACACTTTAATGAAGAACAGTGGACTCTTCCCCAGTGTCCTGGTCAGTAATTATCCCTCAACCAACATCATTAAAATAGATTATCTAGTCATTATTGTTTGTGGGAGCTTGCTGTGTACAAATTGGCTGCTGTGTTTCCTACATTACAACAGTGACTACACTTCAAAAGTACTTAAATGGCTTTGGGAGATTGTGAAAGGTTCTGTACAAATGCAGGTCTTTCTTTCAGATCAAACTATGTGCATGAAGAAGTGTTTTTTTAACTTCTCTCCTGAATGGCCTGGCTCTGATTTTAATGTCATGCCTCCTTGTCCTAAACTCTCCCTGCAGCGGAAAAAAGGTTCTCAATATCTACCCCATCAATTCCTTTCAAAATCCTAAAAGCCTCAATCAAATAACCCCGTTACCTTCCATATTCCAGGCAATGCAAGCCTAGATTTATGTAAACTCTCGTGATCTAACTCCTGGAGCCCCGGTAACATTCTAATGAATCTGCACTGCACTTCTACCAAGACCAATATATCCTTTGTATGGTGTGGTATCCTGAACTATACACAGTGCTCCAGATGGGGTCTAGGCAGGGCTTTGTATAGCTGTAGCAAAACCTCTCTCTCTTCCAGCTCACCACCACCTTCTCAAGGACAATTAAGAATGGGCAATAAATTCTGGCTGAGCCAGTGACGCCCACATCCCACAAACAAATAAAAAAATTAAGCCTTCTAGTTATCAAGGCTAACATTCCATTAGCCTTTATGATTATTTTTATTTGGTAGTCCCATTTATTTTTCTCTCTCTCTCTCTCGTGCTCCGAGACCAGGAGCAAAAGATTATTCTCCTCCAGCTTCAGTTGGTGTTTCCCTACATGCACTGCAGATCTCTGTTCTCCTCTCGCTCTTCCCTCTCTATCTTCTGCAAAATGCTTTCTACGCTTCCCCAGTAATCCAATAAATTCTCACTTATCTTCACCATTCAATCTCATTTCTGCTTCCATTACTTGGGTTGCTACGGCGACAGTCCCTGGGCTGATTCAGTCTCCCTGTGATGGTGTCTTGCAGTTTAGTGTCTGTGTTTTATTTTGGAGACTGGTTTCCTGGTCTTACTGTCACTTTTATTTTGTTTGAAATTATTGCTGTTATTTTCCAAGTCAATGAGAAATAAATACTGGCACAATGAAAAATCAGCTGCCGATTTGCTCCAAGTCTGTTTCACACTGCTGACATGAACCAATTTCACTCACTTTTGAGTTTTAATAAATCTAACCTTGTGTTCAGTGATGCCTAGGAGGCCATGTTCACTAACGGTTTGATTTTACATTTGTGCTCCAACAGATGAATGAGCAGTCTGTGGCATTAGAGACACCTCAGCGACCAGCAAACTCATCACGTCACAGGTAACACAATTGGAGGCCATTAATATAGATGCTTAGGCCAGTAACTAGCAGTAATATATCTCCCTATCTCTGAAACCTCTTTCATTCTTACAACCCTCCAAAACTCTTTGTTCCTCCAATTCTGTCTTATGTCCTTCCCTGGTGCCCTTGATCACCATTAGCAGCTGTGCCTTTGGCCATCTAGGCCTAAGCTCTATAGCTCTCACTCCTCCTTTAAACTTAACTCTTTGACCAAGCTTTTGTTCACCAGCCCTAATATTTTTTTATGTGGCCCAGTGTCAAATTTTATTTGATAATTGCTCCTGTTAAATACCTTGGGACATTTTAATACATTAGAGGCACTATATAAATGTTGTTGTAACTAGCAATGAAACAAAGTCAGTAACTAGTCATGGAAGTTGGTCAGTAGCGAACTGATGGGTTTTGATTGTCTTACGTTTTCGAACACACTTGTGCACAGTTAGTTCAGGCACCAATACTTTGCCTTTTAAAAAAAATTCTTTTACAGAACATGGGCATCGCTGGCCAGGCCAGCATTTATTGCCCATCCCTAATTGCCCTTGAGAAGGTGGTGATGAGCTGCCTTCTTAAACTGCTGCAGTCCATGTGGTGTGGGTACACCCTTAGTGCTGTTAGGAAGGGCGTTCCAGGTTTTTGACCCAGTGACAATGAAGGAACGACTGTATAGTTCCAAGTCAGGATGGTGTGTGACTTGAGGAGAACTTGCAGGTGCTTCCATGTGTCTGCTGCCCTTGTCCTTCTAGGTGGTAGAGGTTGCGGGTTTGGAAGGTGCTGTCGAAGGAGGCCTGGTGCGTTGCTGCAGTGCATCTTGTAGATGGTACACACTGCTGCCACTGTGCATCGGTGGTGAAGGCAGTGAATGTTGAAGGTGGTGGATGGGGTGCCAATCAAGCTGGCTGCTTTGTCCTGGATGGTGTCAAGCTTCTTGAGTGTTGTTGGAGCTGTACCCATCCAGGCAAGTGGAGAGTATTCCATCACACTCCTGACTTGTGCCTTGTAGATGGTGGACAGGCTTTGGGGAGTCAGGAGATGAGTTACTCGCCGCAGGATTCCTAGCCTCTGACCTGCTTTTGTAGCCATAGTATTTATGTGGCTACTCCAGTTCAGTTTCTGGTCAATGGTAACCCCCAGAATGATGATAGTGTGGGAATTCAGTGATAGTAATGCCGTTGAAAGTCAAGGGGAGATGGTTGTACATTACTGCAGGGAACAATCTGCTTCCTTCCCCATTGATCAACTAGATTCAAGCCAGTAAACCAATAATGTGGCTTTCTGCAGCATTGAACATTGCATTAAAGTCAGTTTTTCAGCTGGCAGTCTTCACTTATTAACTTAAGTGTATTGGGAAATCTTGCAGCTTCTTTATAGGTGCTGATAAATTCATCAAACAGCAGCAAATATGGTACAAAATTAAACCACTAACATAAAGGACATGATGGAATCACGTCTAACCTGGAGTGACAGATCCCCTCCCAGAGACCTGAATCTATGTCTTGGACTTGGAATAAGAATAAAATGCCTTCACTGTCAGAGACACAGAGAGGTTAATCTTGAATCAACCAGCTCAATGTGGCTCCATAGAGACTTTGAGGAGATTCTTAAGGTTTGGGGGGGAATACCTGGATTTGCTTAGAATGGACCAGTGCAACAAAGGCCTTCTTAGGTGGATCTGGGTCAGGCCTCAGATACCTCAAGCTCATCTCGTGATGTATCTGCCCTGGGAGTGTTTGATGGGACAGTGTAGAGGGAGCTTTACTCTGTATCTAAACCCCGTTTTTTTGTCATGTTGAGGGGGCCTTTATTCCTCAGGCCCCCTTTATATACATATTTACATTTTTTTTAAAAATACCTTTATTTAAGACCAGATAAATCAACAAAAGTCAAATTAAAATGCCATTTTCGGCGTCAATGATGCACTCCAGTCCCTGCGGTGCCCACCGGTCGCAGAAGGCCTCAAGCGTATCGGCGGACACCGCATGCTCCTTCTCCAGGGACACCCGGGCACGAACGTAACCGTGGAAGAGGGGCAGGCAATCGGGGAGGACGGAACCCCCGACAGCCCGCGACCTGGACTTGTGAATTGCCACCTTGGCCAGGCCCAGGAGCAGACCGACGAGGAGATCCTCCTCCCGGCCCAAGACCCTCCGCACCAGGTGCCCAAAGATCAGGAGCGTGGGACTGAAGTGCAGCCAGAATTTGAGGAGCAGCCCCTTCAGATACTCAAAGAGGGGCTGCAACCTCGCACACTCCGTATAAACGTGGAACACGGACTCGTCCAGGCCGCAGAAAGTACAGGCGGCCTGGGAGTCCGTGAACCTACTTAAAAGTCTATTGCACGGGACTGCTCTGTGCAGCACCCTCCACCCCAGGTCCCCGATGTAAAGGGGGAAGACTCCCGCGTAGAGAGACCTCCATCGGGGTTTCCCCTCGCCGCCAGATGGCAACGCGGACCGCCAGGGCGTGTCCGGCCGGCTGACGAGGGCGAGGAAGTGGAGAGTGTGCAGGAGCAGCCCGTACAGGAAACCCCTCCGCGCCGATTGGAATGGCACGGAGGGCATTTCCGAGAGGCGGCTCGGGTTGTGCGGGACCGGCTCCCGAGGAGGGTTTCGGGGCCTGGGCCTGAGCAGTTCCGGCCGAGCGGGCGTCAGCTCGGCCGGGATCGCTCCGCACTCTCGAGCCCCCTCGCCACCCGCAGTGAGGGACGTCCTGGGGGTTTCGGCTACTCCTCCGCCCGCCGGACCGTCCCCGGAGTCGGCCGCCCGGACAGCCGAGGCGCTCTCCTCCGCCGGCGGGGGAGCGCCCTGACTGGAGGCGACCATGTTCCAGACTCGGAATAGATCCCGGTAAAAGACAGGCAACTCCCTCAGAGAGGCGCGGCTAACGGACTCCACCGGGAGCTGCGTGTCGTCTTGAAGGCAGTGACACTGGCGGAAAAAATACGTCGCCAGCGCACACCGTCTGGGAGGACGCTCGACGTACAGGTATCTCTGCAGGGTCCGAAGGCGGAGAGTCGCAGCCTGGGTGCGGACGCACACCAGCGACTGACCGCCCTCCTCAATCGGGAGACTCAGGACCGCAGCAGAGACCCAGTGTTTCCTTGTGCCCCAGAAGAAATCGACTAGTTTCTTCTGGATTTTGGTGGCAAATAGAGGGGGCGGAGCCAAAATGACCAACCGGTACCACAACATGGAGGCCACCAGTTGGTTTATGACCAACGCTCGGCCCCTGTAGGAAAGCACTCGGAGCAGTCCTGTCCAGCGCCCCAGCCGAGCGGTGACTTTTGCCTCCAACTCCTGCCAGTTTGTCGGCCAGGCTTCCTCAGCGGGGCTAAGGTGGACTCCCAGATAGAGGAGGTGCGTGGTGCTCCATGCAAAAGGTGCCATCTCCTCCGGCAGGGAGTCCACCCGCCACTGACCAACCAGGAGTCCGGAACATTTCTCCCAATTGATCCTCGCAGAGCACGCGGCAGAAAAGGTCTGCTGGCAGTCGCGCATCCTCCGCAAGTCAACGGGATCTGTGATTGCGAGGAGCACGTCGTCGGCGTAAGCCGAGAGGACGACCCGCATGGCCGGCTCACGCAGAGCCAATCCCCTCAACCTCCTGCGAAGCAGGCACAGGAAGGGCTCCACGCAGATGCTATACAATTGGCCGGACATGGGGCATCCCTGACGCACTCCTCTCCCAAAGCGAAGGGGCGCCGTCAAGGACCTGTTAACTTTGACTAGACACTCTGCGGCGGCGTATAAAAGTCGGACCCGGGCCACGAAATGCGGCCCGAGTCCGAAAGCGCGCAGAGTCCCGAAAAGGTAATCGTGATCCACCCTGTCGAACGCCTTCTCCTGATCGAGGGAGAGAAAGGCGACCGACTGACCAGTCCTCTGGGAAAGATGGATCAGGTCCCGGACCAGGTGGATGTTGTCCTGGATGGACCGGCCCGGGACCGTGTAGGACTGGTCGGGGTGGATCATGTGGGCCAGCACGGAGCCCAGGCGGGTAGACATAGCCCGGGCAAAGATCTTATAATCCGTGCTGAGGAGGGAGACCAGACGCCAGTTTTTAAGCAGGCGGAGATCGCCCCTCTTCGGCAGCAGGACGATGACCGCCCTGCGCCACGAGAGGGGCATCTCTCTGGTCGCCAGGCTTTCCCCCAGGACCCGCGCGTAATCGTCCCCCAGGACGTCCCAGAACGCCCTGAGGAACTCCACGGTCAACCCATCCAGCCCTGGGGATTTGCCCCTTGAGAGCTGGTGGAGGGCGCCAGTCAGCTCCGCCAACGTGAGCGGAGCCTCCAATCCTTCGGCAGCCTCCAATCCTTCGGCGCCCTCCGGGCTGACCTGCGGCAGGTCCTCCCACAAAACTCTGCGCGCATCCTCGCTGGACGGATCAACGCACTGTAATAAGTACGGACCAGGAGGCCCATTCTCTCCGGATCCGTGATGGAGGATCTGTCGTCGGCCAGCAGCTCAACGAGCTGCTTACGGACCCCCCGCCATTTTTCCAGCGAGTAGAAGAAGGGTGAGGCGCGGTCCAAATCTTCCAGGATCTGGATCCGCGACCTCACGTACGCGCCTCGGGACCCTATGAGCTGCAGGTCCCTCAGCGCGCCCTTCTTCTCTTTGTACGCCTGCCACAGGGCCGGGTCCACGACGGCATGACCGAGGCGGGACTCCAAGTCGAGCACCTCCCTCTCAAGGCGCCCGATCTCGGCTTCCCGCCTCTTGGTCGACCCCTTCGCGTACTCCTGACAGAAGACGCGGATGTGAGTCTTGCCCACATCCCACCATAGCCTCAAGGAGGGGAAGCCCCCCTGTTTCCTTCTCCAGTCGGCCCAGAATCGACAGAACGAGTCCCGAAATCGCTCGTCCTCCAGCAGCCGGTTGTTAAAGTGCCAGTACGCGGACCCCGCCCGCCCGCGGAGCGGAGTGAACTCCGCCCACACCAGGCGGTGGTCCGAGCACGGCACCAGCCGCATGGAGGCCGCCGAGACGCGGGAGACGTACGCCTGCGAAAAGTAGGGGCGGTCGATTCGCGACCCTCCTCCTCCAGACCTCCACGTGAAGGCGCTGGAGTCAGGATGGAGATTCTGCCAGACGTCCACCAAGTTAAGGGAGCTGATCAGTCCCCTCAACTTCTCCACCGACGCTTGGCCGCGCTGGGGACCGGAGCGATCCCCCACCTCGAGGGTGCAGTTAAAATCCCCCCTGAGGATGATGCACTCGCCGCTATCGATGGAGCTCAAGAGAGCGGACACTTCTTCAAAGAAGCGCGCTTGCAACGCGCCGGGCCTGTTGCGCGTACACGTTCACAAAGTGGAGCGGCACGCTACCCAGGCGAACGGCAAGGTGGAGCAAGCGGCCCGGCACTAGCTCCTTGACCCCCAAGATCTCCGGCTGAAAGGTCGGGGCCAACAAGATAGCCACCCCACTAGAAATAGGGGTGAGGTGACTCATGTACACCCCACCCTGCCACTCCAGGAGCCAGGTGGCTTCGTCTCCCGGAACGGTGTGGGTTTCCTGCAGAAAGCTCACCGCGTATCTCCCTTCCCTAAGGACTGAGAGATTGTGAAATCTGCGGTGAGCCCCCCTGCTGCCGTTGATGTTGAGGCTGGCTATGGTCATCTTCATGTCAAAGGTACTTAAAACCCGTCACAAACACTGTGAGGAGGGAGTGGAAGTGCACCTGGCCCTCCACTCCCCCAGCAACCCATTGAGGAACACATTAAAACAGCGCCTCTCAACCAGTTTCACGTCCGCGCGCTTGCCCGCTATCTTAAGGGCGGCACGGACGGACTGTATGATCAGCGCCAGATTCGACCAACGGTCGAGGGCCAGCTGAACTTTATTGCGGCTCCCCCTGCAAGCCGCGAGGAAATCCCGGAGTTCCGCCGTGGGGATGAGAGGAGATTCGGTGGGAGGCACGAGGGACTCCACCACCTCACTGGCGATGGAATCAAGATCATCCTCCGTGCCCCGCACCGAATCCCCATCCTCCTCCAGGTAGTCACCGCCAGCGGCCGACACATCCACCACACACTGTGAGGCGGACGTCCCGGCCGCGCCAGCTGGTCCTGCCTCCGTCACGATCCCACCCCCAGGATCGATGGTGGAGGAGTCCTCTCTGGGTTCTATTGTGAAACTGGAGCCTGCAGGCACCAGCGGATCAGGACCCCCCCTCCATCTCCGTCCCCAGGCCAATGAGTTGTCCAGGGGAGACAGAAGTTCCCGACTCCGGAAAACCAGCCGGAGCCGAGACTGGAGGCGGAGAGAGGAGGCCATCTCCCGCTCCGTCAGCACCCACAGGCCCAGCAGATGGGGCAGCATTCTCGGTTATAACCGGGTCGGGTGTCTCCTGGTTGGTGGTGGACTCCGTCTGGGAGGGCCGACCCTCTGGGGCCTCGCCCTCCCCTTCACTCAGGGCACCCGACCCAGTAGCAGTGGCAGAATGGGCGGAGTCCCCAGGCTCCCCCACCACAAGCAGGGCCCCACTTACTCCTTCAGGAGGGGCCTCATGTACCGGGGCCTTCCCCTCCCCTCCATCCTGAGGAATAGGGAGCTCCTGCCCGGACTTTGTAGCCTTGGTGGTGGTGGTAGGGGAAACCTGGGGACCCGAGACAGGAGACAGCTCCCGTCCAACAGATGGGCCCTGCGCCTCAGGGCCCCTCATTACCTCTGTGGAGGGGTGCCTTCTCCTCTTTTTCCCACCAGGGCTCAGAGGCTCAGAGACCTCCATATCATCAGAGGCCTCCACCTCTACACTCTCCTTTTTTTTATTCACCCTGGGCCTGAGCCCAGCCCTGGGGCAAGTTGACTTCCCGAGATCGGGCTTTGTGCTGAGCTCAGACTCGGGTAGTGTCACGGTGTCCAGGGGACGCGCCTCTCGATGTTTATTTTTCCTCCGCGCCTTCCTTCCACTTGGACGGTCGCCCCCCTCCCTGCCGGAGGCCGTGAAAACCACAGCCTCCGGTACCGACTGAATGGTATCTGGTGGTGGTGTAGGGGGGGTGGGAGGAGGTGCAGCGTCGCCACCCTGGGCCGCCGAGTTGGAGTTGGCAGCCGGGAAGGTTGGGGCAGTTCTTACGAACATGCCCCACCCCCTTACAGACATGGCACCGCACCCCGTCCAAGGTCCAGAAGACGCGGTAGGCCGTCCCCTGGAATTCGACATTAAAGTGGCCCTCTGTCACCTCCTCCCACGCCAGCTGCATGAATAACTGGCGGCGGAAGGAGTACACATGCCGGAGGCTGTTCTCCCGAAGACCGAGCGGGACTGGGGTGAGCCCCGTCTTTACCTCCCCCAGATGGTGCAGGTGGGGAAGGAGGAACTCACCAGGAATGAAGGGCGGGACATTGGATAGAATGAGCCTTTGCGCAGTGGCCTCCAGGGGGTCCACTGGCAGAAAGGTCCCGCCCACGGTGAGCCCCTTGCTCAGAGCCAGGGACACCGCCCGCTCGGTCCTCAGGAATAATACTGCCTTCCCATACATTTTAGAGGCTGCAACAATGGCCAAAGGGCCGACAACCTCGGCCATTGCTTTCACGCATGCCTCGATAGTCATGTTCGGGTGGACGTAGCTCTTGACCCCATGCTTCGATGTTAATAAAGCAAATGGGGACGGGGCAACAGGTGCAGCTGCAGCAGCCGCAGCAGCATATGAACGGGAAGGCCCCGCCACCGGCGAAGAGGGGCTTGCCATGGGGTCGCAGAGCTACGCCCACCCCCAAGAAACAAAGCACACAACAGTTTTCTTTAACACAAGCAATATGATGGGGGAGGTGGGGATGTGAGTAGAGGAGGATAGGGTTGAAAAGGACAAGGAGAGGAGAGGATAGGTGGCCGAGTGATGGAAGAGAGAGAACAGCTGCGAGGATGTTACAGTTCACTTGGTGGTTGGAGCACCTTCCTGCAGAGTCTACAATTCAATCTTCCAGTTAGGGGAGGGCTCTTCGCCCGGGTCGGCTAGAGCCGCCCGGTTCTCTCCCTTTTCTGTTGTTGTATAAAGCTAGTCTTCAGCCGGGCAGCTCCAGCCGTCCCAAGCCACACAGTTGGGGGTGGGGAGGGAGCCCCTTCTGTGCAGGATGGCAGATAAACACAAGACCAAATACAAGGGCTCCCTATAGAATTTTGCAGCCCCACCCCTGGATCTTCCGGTGCCTCCTCCCTCCCCCAACAGTCCAAACAACCAATAGTTCTCTGGTGCTCCAACACCCACCTCTCCAAAATGACTTGCAGGTCTTCTTAATCGTTGAAAAAGTGCAACAGTTCCTCAGTAAATGCAGCTGTCTCCACTCTATAGTCACCTCTTTGCAGTTATTCCACTCTCCTCTCTTCAGCTGCTGCAGTTTCAACTCTCCACTCTGCAGTTGCTGCAGCACAGGTGCAGCTGCTCCCCCTGATTGCTGGCAGGAAGTGCTCCAAATTGCCCAGCCAATCCCCGTTTTTTTTTTTCTTTTTTCTTTACTCTGTATCTCACCCCCGTTCTGTACCTGTCCTGGGAGTGTTTGATGGGGACAGTGTAGAGTGAGCTTTACTCTGTATCTAACCCCGTTTTTTTTTTCTTTATTGCCCTGCCACATCACCCTCTCTCCACCAACACTACATGAGAGAACCCCTCAGCTCTACAATACCATCCCCACACTCAGTGACAGTCCCACCCAGTACCAAGTTATTAAATACTCAGCTTTCCCTCTCTCACACACTGTTCACAGTCCCACCCACTCACTTTTCACCCACCCACCCACTGTGGGCATCAATGGGATTCAGTTGATGTGTTTCCAGTGGATAAACCAAGCAGAACCAGTATCGAGCAATTGTTCATGCTTGACAGCAGAAGACTCGAGTCTAAAATAAAAAGGAACTGTGCACAGATCATCCTAACCCGTTTTTTAATATCTTTTATTTATTTTTCCTGTCTTGGGATTGTTTGATGGGACAGTGTAGAGGGAGCTTTACTCTGTATCTAAACCCCGTGCTGTACCTGTCCTGGGGGTGTTTAATGGGACAGTGTAGAGGGAGCTTTACTCTGTATCTAACCCCATTTTTTTTTCTTTTTTTTTTATATTTTTCATGTCGATGGGGCCTTTATTGCTCAGGCCCCCTTGATATACATACTTATATTTTTTTAAATAACTTTATTAAAAACATAAATAAACAAAAACTCAAATTAAAATGCCATTCTCGGCGTCGACGATGCACTCCAGTCCCTGCTGTGCCCACCGGTCGCGGAAGGCCTCAAGCATGCCGGCGGACACCGCATGCTCCTTCTCCAGGGTGCTGTACCTGTCCTGGGAGTGTTTGATTTTTGTGGGATGTAGGCATTCCTGGCTAGGCCAGTATTTATTGCCCATCCCTAATTACAATTGCCCTTGACAACTGAATGGCTTGCTAGGCCATTTCAGAGGGCATTTAGAGTCAACTACATTGCTGTGGGTCTGGAGTCACATGTAGGCTAGACAAAGAATGTCTGATGGGGACAGTTTAGAGGAAATTGACTGGTTAATAACTGAATTTGGTTGGTTGCTGCTGAAATTAACAAAAATCATTTCCTGTCTGTTTTCAATGTGGTTAAGCGTTTTGCCTTTGGTGATTTAGTTGCGCTGTGACCACACTGTAGTGAGTCCACTGGCTCAAAGACGCCTTCCACTGTCCGTGTGTCGCACTCTGAAAATTGCACAATGACGTCTCACCAAATGCAGAAATCAACACCACAATGCACTGTGCAGCTGGCCTTCCCTTAACCCAGAAGTAAAACCTATGAATCAGGAAGTAGAGTTATAGAGTTATACAGCACAGAAACAGGCCCTTTGGCCCATCAGGTCCATGCCAGTCATCAAGCACCTATCTATTCTAATCCCATTTTCCAGCACTTGGCCCATAGCCTTGTATGCTATGGCGTTTCAAGTGCTCATCTAAATACTTCTTAAATGTTGTGAGGGTTCCTGCCTCTACCACCCCTTCATGCAGAGTGTTCCAGATTCCAACCACCCTCTGGGTAAAAGATTTTTCCTCAAATCCCCTCTAAACCTTCTTCCTCTTACCCTAAATCTATGCCCCCTGGTTATTGAACCCTCCACTAAGGGAAAAAGTTTCTTCCTATCTATCCTTTCAATACTCCTCATAATTTTGTATACCTCAATCAGGTCCCCCCTCAGCCTTCTCTACTCTAAGGAAAACAACCCTAGCCTATCCAGTCTCTCTTCAAAGCTGAAATGCTCCAGCCCAGGCAATGTCCTGGTGAATCTCCTCTGCACCCTCTCCAGTGCAATCACATCCTTCCTATAGTGTGGTGACCAGAACTGTACACAGTACTCCAGCTGTGGCCTGACTAGCGTTTTATACAGCTCCATCATAACTTCCCTGCTCTGATATTCTATGCCTCGGCTAATAAAGACAAGTATCCCATATGCCTTCCTAACCACCTTATCTACCTGTGCTGCTGCCTTCAGTGATCTATGGACAGGTACACCAAGGTCCCACTGACCCTCTGTACTCCCTAGGGTCCTACCATCCATTGTATATTCCCTTGCCTTGTTAGTCCTCCCAAAATGCATCACCTTACACTTCTCAGAATTAAATTCTATTTGCCATTGCTCCACCCGTCTTACCAGCCCATCTATATCATCCTGTAATCTTTGGCTTTCCTCCTCACTATTTACGACACCAAATTTACTGATCATACCTCCTATATTCACGTCTAAATTATTAATGTACACTACAAACAGCAAGGGTCTCAGCACCGATCCCTGCAGTACACCTCTGGTTACAGGCTTCCACTCGCAGAAACAACCCTAAACCATCACCCTCTGCCTCCTGCCACTAAGCCAATTTTGGATCCAATTTGCCAAATTGCCCTGGATCCCATGTAGACTATGTCAACTGCTTTACCCTCATGTACAGATTAGATTAGATTAGATTACATCTAGTCACCTCTGCAAAAAGTTCAATCAAGTTTGTTAGACATGATCTCCCTCTGACAAAGCCATGCTGACTATCCTTGATTAATCCCTGCCTCTCCAAGTGGAGATTAATCCTGTCCCTCAAATTTTTTCCAATAGTTTCCCTACCACCGATGTTTGACTCACCGGCCTGTAATTACCTGGTTTATCTCTGCTACCCTTCTTGAATAATGGTACCACATTCGCTGTCCTCCAGTCCTCTGGCACCTCTCCTGTGGCCAGAGAGGATTTGAAAATTTGTGTCAGAGCCCCTGCAATCTCCTCCCTTGCCTCACATAACAGCCTGGCATACATCTCATCTGGGCCAGGGGATTTATCCACTTTTTAGCTCGCTAAAACTGCTAATACATCCTCCCTTTCAATGTTAATTTGTTCGAGTATATCTCAAACCCCCTCCCTGATCTCTACACCTACATCGTCCTTCTCCATAGTGAACACAGATGAAAAGTAATCATTTAAAACTTCACCTACATCCTCCGGCTCCACACACAGACTGCCACTTTGGTCCCTAAGTAGGAAATAGAGCCGACTTTTGATTTGATTTGGTCAGTTCTTAAACAGACAGAATTTTATGAACTAGAAAAGTTGTGTATTTTAATGGGAACGTTTATTCGTCAATTTTGGGGGGATTTTCAGATGAGCTGAATTCTAGATGGGAACCAGTTTTGAGCCTGCCACTTCAGTGTGCACACAAGCCTTTAAAAGCTGGTGCACAGGTGCAAAAAATAATCAAAAAGGCTAATGGAATGTTATCCTTTATCTCAAGTGGGCTGGAATATAAATCAGAGGAAGTGATATTAAAGTTATCTAGAGCCTTAGTGAGATCGTATCTGGAGCACTGCATTCCGTTTTGCACAGTGTACGTCAGGAAGGATATATTCACCCGAGAGGGGAGCAGCTCAGATTAAAGTATGAGGACCAGCTGCATAAATGTGGCTTGTATTCCCTTGAGTTTAGAAGATTCAGGGGTGATCTAATTGAAGTGTTTAACATGATAAAAGGATTAGATAGGGGAGATAGAAAGAACCTATTTCCTCTTCTGGGGGAATCCAGAACATTAAACCTTAAAATTAGAGCTAGGCTTCAGGAGTGATGTCAGGAAGCACTTCATCATACAAAGGTTGGTGGAAATTTGTAACTCTTCCACCCCCTCCCCCCGCCCCCCCACCCCCAGTAAGGCTGCAGGGCTTTCAAGACTGAGATGGATGGATTTCTGTTGGGTAAAAAGATATGGAGCAAAGCGGGTAAGTGGATTTGAAGTATGGACCAGCCATGGCAGACCAGGTTCAAGGGGCTGAATGGTCTCCTGTTCCTATGTCATGTTGGTTGATCAGTTTGAATCCAGCATTAATACCTCCTGCACTAGAGTTCCCAACCCTCCACGATGTTCATGGATTTTCCAGGAAGTAAAGCTGGCAGCTGGGAGCTACCTGGGAGAAAAATTATCTGGGCCTTAAAAAAACTATTTGTGATGGAGTCAGGGGGGAAGGCTCTTTGACTGACTATTGACAATCATCCAATTGGTTGAAGAAGAGACTGCTCCCTTAGAGTGGGAATGTGGGGCATTGCGAGGGATGGACTTGGGATGGTGGGACTGTCCCATGAAGAGAGATTGGGGAAACTGGGCCTGTATTCTCTAGAGTTTCGAAGAATGAGAGATGATCTCATTGAAACCTACAAAATACCTAAAGGGATAGACAGGGTAGATGCAAATAAGATGTTTCCCCTGGCTGGGGAGTCTAGAACCAGGGGACACAATTTCAAAATAAGGAGGAAGCCACTTAGGACTGAGATGAGGAGAAATTTCTTTGCTCCGAGGGTTGTGAATCTTTGGAATTCTCTACCCCAGAGAGCTGTGGAAGCTCAGTCATTGAGTATGATTAAAACACAGATTGACAGATTTCTAAATACTAATGACATAAGGGATATGGGGATAGTGTGGGAAAAAGGCATTGAAGTGGATGATCAGCCATGATCATCTTGAAAGGCGGGGCAGGCTCGATGGGCTGAATGGCCTACTACAGCTCTCCTGTGTTCCGACAGCAGGAGCCGAATTTTGGGCCCAGCAGTCTTGAGTCCAATACTCCCCCTCCAAAAAAGTATCAAAGAAAATATTTCTAACCAAGGAGAAAAAATTTGCAGGGCTTAGGTTAGAGAACAGTGGGGGTGGGGAGAGGGAGGGAGTGGGACTAAATGGATAGATCTTTCAAAGAGCTGGCAGAGGCACGATGGGCAGGATGGCCTCCTTCTGTGCTGTACAATTCTATCAACATGTAGATCTCTTGCCTGATGCCTGCAGGTGAACCAGAAGAGTGAGGTTGAGAGTGGCATTGTCAGCGACACACGTGTACAGAATTCTGGGAGACACGATGATCATCTGGGAAGGTGGGAAAGTGTGAAATTTGAGCTGCTTTCCATGCTTAACAACCTATGAACTCTTGTCTGATCCAAAGTGTTTAATTACACACGTTTGAGTAGAACACGAAGGGCCAAAGATTGTGGTGCCAGGCCAACAAACAATATCTGCCATTTGTTAGTCTCCTGCATGCCCGGTTAATGTCAAGGATATTTTCTGCGGCAAGTTGCTGCTGGTGGGAGATGGAGGTGCATCTCCTTAAACAATCAGATTGAAGCATTTGTTACTGAACAGCGCAGCGTCTGAATTAGGAAGTTGGTGAATTCAATGTCAAATCAGGTACAGAGAAAGAAATGAAGAGAGGAAAGAAAGATTGGATTCAGAGAGAGAGAAAAATTAGACAGAAAGGAAACGTATTATTAATTAAAGTTTTTTTTAAAAATCTTGAACTACGGAAACATGAAGGGGTCAGTCTCCACACTAGTAATAATTAATTTTCGGTGTCAGAGAGGTTGACTGGCAGTAATTAACAATTACCACATTTAATCGTTTGGTAGTACAGAACTTGAGTACTGCTGAAAATAGAGACATGTTGTTGAAGCTTTTAACAGTCAACTGTCAGTCACCGTAAACTAGTGCATTCTCCATGGCAATGCCTCTACCAATCAGAGTTCACTTGCCAACCAATCAGCACTCTCTTCTCATACAGTATAAGCCTGTTGTTTCCCTTACATTGGTATTCTTGCGGACTGTCCTGATGAGTGCAAGATGAAAAGCTTCAACAACATGTCTCTACTTTCAGCGATACTCAAATTACCATGTTGTTAAAAGGGTTCTTTGATGTGGTGACTTGACTTTCTGTGGCATGTTTAGTCCACATCTACCGTGCAAATACAGCACTTCTCACGTTCAAATGCAGTTCACTTGTGAAGCAGATGATGAAAGGCCGTTTCCATGAATCCAACAGCAGCAGCAACTGGGACAACAGCTTTTGGATTTCTGCCTTGAATCACCCTCACCTGAAGTTGCTGTGAAATTTGCACATAGATAACAGCGTGCACCATAAGCCTCCATGTTATTTTGAAAGAAATTCTTGAGTCAAAGAGTTCACAATAATTCAATGAGGAATAAAACTGAAAATAGTGTGACACAAATGTTTGGTTTATTACAGCTGACTAAAAGTCCTGTATAGGTTTCCTTAATTGCACGTTTTTACTGTTACAGTTCTCCAAAAGAGGAAAGGAGCTTGCAATTGACGATGCAAGAGGTTACTGCCTTACCTTTCTCAGATCAACACGAGCAGTTAGGTTTCTGCCCCCTTGAACACAACCAGTCTTACGGATTAATAATGGATTTGAACAGCAGCCCCAGTAAGTGTGGAGATGCTTCTCGACTGCTCCTGGACCCCTCCTCCTGCATTGCAAGGTATCCTCCAGAGAGAAGGCCAGAAAGGCAGCTGAACACTGATATTGAGGGCACATTGTGGGGTAAAGAGTTTATGGACAAGACCTGCTTAACCAGGGCCAAGTCAAACCCCTTTTCTGCCACAAGCCACAATATTGAACATCCCACAGAATCGTTTGAAGTTAAACAATGCAACTTCTTTGCTTCTATGGAAGATCTGCTGAGTGCCTCTTCCTGTGGTTCTTCCTCATCCAAATCGAACAGTTTACAGACTGCAGGGAAGGCCTGGAATTCCTGTCACTGGGAATCTGCTCAGGAAGACAGCACCAATGTTCTTGAAGACCCAGAAAAGCAATGCTTCATGCACTTCAGTTCCCCTGTCCAATTCCTCTCCACTTATTTCACTGAAGATCCCTATTTCTCCCCTCCCAACTCAGCACAGCTCCAACCACGAGAAGACAATGCTCTCTCCTGCCTGGATTCTCCTTGCCGATACCTAGATAAACTGATTCCAGCCCAGTGTCGGTCTCAGAACGATTACTGTGAGCTGCCACCTTTCCCGAAGTACATGGAACCTGCTCTGGCCCAGCCAGCAGAAGAAGGAGAATATTGTCACAGCTTTGGTAAAGTAAAGGAAAATAGTAAGTTTGAAAGGCAGTTGCAACACTGCAAATGCAAAGCTGGCATTGGTAAAAGTGACTGTGTAGTTGTTGGATTGCCAAAAAACCCAAGTGCTTCAGCAATGTCCATTCGGGAGGGAAACCTGTCATTCTTGCCTGCTATGGCTTAATGTGATTGACTCTTAACTGACCTCTGAAACAGCCTAGCAAGTCAATCATTTGCATAAAACCACTACAGTACTGTGTGAGCACCTTCACCACACAATTACAGAGGCGTCAGCCATGGGTAACACTCACACTTCTGAATCCAAAGGGTGTGCATTATGACACTTGAGCACATAATCCAGACTGCACTGTCAGAGGTGCCGTCTTTCAGATGAAATGTTAAACCAAGGCTCCATCTGCCCTCTCAGATGGACGTAAAAAAATCTCATTCCACTATTTTGCAGCAGAATTACTGCTACAAAAAGCACTTTATTGGCTGTAAAGCAGAGTGGGAGGTTCTGGGGTCGTGAAAGGTGCTCTAGAAATGCAAGTTCATCACCTTCTCAAGGAAGAACTAGAGGTGGGCAAGAAATGCCTCGCCAGCAACACCACAACCTGAGAATGAATGGGAAGGAACCAAACGGAGTAAATATTTCAGGCTTATTTCCTGCACCCCACCTCTTCCTGGCTCTTCCCCCCCTCTGACATCCTGAACCCTTTCTCTGACCTCGCATTCTGTGCCTTTGGCAATTCCTTTACACAAATGAACAAAAACAATGACAAATGAAAGAAAGAATGAAAAGAACTTGCATTTATATAGTGCCTTTCACGACCTCAGGATATCCCAAAATGCTTCAGAGCCAATGGAGTATTTTTGAAGTGTACACATTGTTGTATTCTAGGAAACGACTCAATGACCCAATTTTCAGCTACAAGAAGTTCCAATTTTAACGTAGGCTCTTGTGGAGGGCTGGGAATTAATATATAAATAATATATTAATGGCAGCTCAAGTTGTGCCACATCCAGTCAGTGGGGAGAAGGCACATCACCTATTTAGGATAATGCACTTGTGTGAACAGAGCAGCATATGAAATAGGAGCAGAATTAGACCATACGACCCCTCGAGTCTGCTCCGCCATTCAATACAATCATGGCCTCAACTCCACTTTCCTGCCCACTTCCCATATCCCATGATTCCCTCAGAGACCAAAAATCTGTCTTAAATATATTCAACGATGGAGTACCCACAACCCTCTGGGGAAGAGAATTCCAAAGCTTCACAACCCTCTGAGTGAAGAAATTTCTCCTCATCTCAATCCTAAATAATTGACCCCTTATCCTGAGAGTATGCCACTGTGTTCTAGATTCCCCCAACCCCTCAATGTCATTCTTCTAAACTCCTGAGTATAGGTCCAATTTACTCAGTCTCTCATCAGAGGACGACAACCCTCTCATCCGTGGAACCAATCAAGTGAACTTTCGTTGTACTGCCTCCAAGGCAAGTATCAAGGGGAGGTGATGGCGTAGTAGTATTGTCACTGGACTAGTAACCCAGAGTATTGCTCTGGGGACATGGGTTCAAATCCTACCACAGCAGAAGATGGAATTTGAATTCAATTAATAAATCTGAAATTAAAAGCTAGTCTAATGATGACCATGGAACCATTGTCAATTGTTGTAAAAACTCTTTCTGCTTCACTAATGTCCTTTAGGGAAGGAGATCTGCTGTTCTTACCTGGTCTGGCCTACACGTGACTCCAGACCCACAGCAACGTTGTTGATTCTTAGATGTCCTCTGAAATGGCCTAGCAAGCCACTCAGTTGTATCAAACCGCTATGAAGTCAACAAAACAGAATGGAGCCGGCATCGACCTAGGCACTGGAAACGACAATGGCAAACCCAGCCCTGTTGATCCTGCAACATCCTCCTTACTAACATCTGGGAGTTTGTGCCAAAGTGGGGAGAGCTGTCCCACAGACTAGTCAAGCAACAGCCTGACATAGTCATGCTCACGGAATCATATCTTTAAGATAATGTCCCAGACACTGCCATCACCATTCGCGGGTACATCCTGTCCCACCAGCAGGACAGACCTAGCAGAGGCACGGTGGTATGCAGTCGGGAGGGAGTTGTCCTAGGAGTCCTCAACATCGATTCCAGACCCATGAAGTCTCATGGTGTCAATTCAAACATGGGCCAGGAAACCTCTTGTTGATTACCATCTATCGCCCTCCCTCAGCTGATGACTCAGTATTCTTCCATGTTGAACACCACTTGGAGGAAGCACTGAGGGTGGCAAGGGCACAAAATGTACTCTGGGTGGGGGACTTCAATGTCCATCACCAAGAGTGGCTCAGTAGTACCACTACAGGCCAAGTCCTAAAGAACATAGCTGGTAGACTGGGTATGCGGCAGGTGGTAAGGGAACCAACAAGAGGGAAAAACATATTTGACCTCGTCCTCACCAATCGACCTGTCGCAGATGCATCTGTCTATGACAGTATTGGTAGGAGTGACCACCGCACAGTCCTTGTGGAGACGAAGTCCCGCCTTCACATTGAGGATACCCTCCTTTGTGTTGTGTGGCACTACCACTGTGCTAAATGGGATAGATTTTGAACAGATCTAGCAATGCAAAACTGGGCATCCATGAGGCGCTGTGGGCCATCAGCAGCAGCAGAGTTGTACTCAACCACAATCCGTAACCTCATGGCCCAGCATATCTCCCACTCTATCATTACCATCAAGCCAGGAGACCACCTTTGGTTCAATGAAGAGTACAGAAGGGCATGCCAGGAACATGCCTGAGGCATACCTCAAAATGAGGTGTCAACCTGGTGAAGCTACAACCCAGGACTACTTATGTGCCAAATTGCGTAAGCAGCATGCGATACAGAGCTAAGCAATCCCATAACCAACAGATTAGATCTAAGCTCTGCAGTCTTGCCATGTCCAGCGTGAATGGTGGTAGACAATTAAACAACTAACTGGAGGAGGAGGCTCCACAAATATCCCCATCCTCAATGATGGGAGAGCCCAGCACATCAGTGTGAAAGACAAAACTGAAGCATTTGCAACAATCTTCAGCCAGAAGTGCCGAGTTGATGATCCATCTCGGCCTCCTCCTGACGTCCCCAGCATCATAGGTGCCAGACTTCAGCCATTTCAGTTCACTCCGCGTGATATCAAGAAACGACTGATGGCACTGGATACTGCAAAGGCTATGGGCACTGACAATATTCCGACAATAGTACTGAAGACCTGTGCTCCAGTACTTGCCGCACCCCTAGCCAAGCTATTCCAGTGCAGCTACAACACTGGCATCTACCCTGCAATGTGGAAAATTGCCCAGGTATGTCCTGAACAAAAAGCAGGACAAGTCCAACCCAGCCAATTACCGCCCCATCAGTCTACACCCAATCATCAGTAAAGTGATGGAAGGTGTCATTGACAAGTGGCACTTGCTTAGAAATAACCTGCTCAGTGACGCTCAGTTTGGGTTCCACCAGGGCCACTCAGCTCCTGACCTCAATATAGCCTTGGCTCAAACATGGACAAAAGAGCTGCACTCAAGAGGTGAGGTGAGAGTGACTGCCCTTGACATCAAGGTAGCATTTGATTGAGTATAGCATCAAGGAGCCTTCGCAAAACTGGAGTCCATGAGAATCAGGGAGAAAACTCTCTGCTGGTTGGAGTTATACCTAGTGAAAAGGAAGATGGTTGTGGTTGTTGGAGGTCAATCATCCCAGCTCCAGCACATCACTGCAGGAGTTCCTCAGGTATCCTAGACCCAACCATCTTCAGCTGCTTCATCAATGACCGTCCTTCAATCATAACGTCAGAAGTGGGGATGTTCGCTAATGATTGCATAATGTTCAGCAACATTCGCGACTCTTCAGATACTGAAGCAGTCCGTGTAGAAATGCAGCAAGACCTGGACAATATCCAAGCTTGGGCTGATAAGTGGCAAGTAACATTTGCACCACACAAGTGCCAGGCAATGGCCATCACAAACAAGAGAGAATATAACTATCTCCCCTTGACATTCAATGGCAATACCATCACTATCAACATCCTAGGGGCTACCATTGACCAGAAACTGAACTGGAGTAGCCATATAAACACTGTGGCTACAAGAGCAGATCAGAGGCTAGGAATCCTGCGGCGAGTATCTCATCTCCTGACTCCCCAAAGCCTGTCCACCATCTTCAAGGCACAAGTCAGGAGTGTGATGGAATACTCTCCACTTGCCTGGATGGGTGCAGCTCCAACACTCAAGAAGCTCAACACCATCCAGGACAAAGCAGCCCACTTGATCATCACCCCATCCACAAACATTCACTCCCTCCACCACCAGTGCACAGTGACGTCAGTGAATACCATCTACAAGATGCAATGCACCAAGGCTCCTTAGACAGCACCTTCCAAACCCGCGACCTCTACCACCTAGGAGGACAAGGGCAGCAAATGCATTGGGAACACCACCACCTGCAAGTTCCCCTCCAAGCCACTCACCATGCTGACTTGAAACTATAACATCGTTCTTTCACTGTCACTGGGTCAAAATCCTGGAACTCCCTTCCGAACAGCACTGTGGGTGCACCTACCCCACATGGACTGCAGCAGTTCAAGAAGGCAGCTCACCACCACCTTCTCAAGGGCAATTAGGGATGGGCAATAAATGCTGGCCTAGCCAGCGATGCCCACATCCCATGAATGAATAAATTTTAAAAAAAACCTTCACTAGATATGGAGACCAAAACTGCACCCAGTACTCCAAGTGTGGTGTCACCAACGCCTTATACAATTGCAGCAAGACTTCCTTATTCTTGTACTCCAATCCCCTTGCAATAAAGTGTGAATGAATTTTAAACCCCATTCACTTGCTTTATCTCTGCCCTGACGTCTTGTTTAGCTCTCGGGATCTTTGTGGCTTAATTCTGTCCATTTTCGTTGCTGATTTCCTTTGTTGGCGGGTGGTGGGTGTGGGGGAATCTTGAGCACACATTGGGAAATTGGTAAAACCTGAAAACAGTGCA
This sequence comes from Heterodontus francisci, assembly GCF_036365525.1. Lineage (NCBI taxonomy): Eukaryota > Metazoa > Chordata > Chondrichthyes > Heterodontiformes > Heterodontidae > Heterodontus > Heterodontus francisci. The sequence goes on along the minus strand of NC_090395.1, from coordinate 74,421,115 downwards.
GCAATTTGAGTCGTACTGTTTACATATTACTTCCCAAACACCTCATGTCGATGCAAATTGGGTCATTCAGAACATGTGGTCAGAGGGAAGAATTAAACTGGTTGGTGTTGAGAATGAAGCTTCACCTCATGTTCACTGCATAGGGATATAGGAACAGAAGGAGGCCATTCAGCCCCTCGAGCCTGTTTCTGCATTCAGTTAGATCTGAGGGAGTGCTGCACTGTCGGAGATGCTATAATTTGAATGAGATGTTAAAGCGAGACCGTGACTGCCTTTCAGATGGATATAAAATATTCCATGGCACTGTTGAACATAGGGCAGGGAAGTTCTCCCCAGTGCCTATGTTTTCTCTGGATTTGACAATTCCAATGCACCCCTGGCCAGCCACCCACACTCTCCCTCTGTAACGACACATGGAGTACTGCGTACAGTTTTGGTCTCCTTATTTAAGAAAGGATATACTTGCATTGGAGGCAGTGCAGAAAAGGTTCATTAGGTTGATTCTTAGGATGAAGGGGTTGCCTAATGATGAAAGACTGAGCAAGTTGGGCCTCTACTCATTAGAGTTTAGAAGAATGAGAGGTGATCTTATTGAAACATGTAAGATTCTGATGAGGCTTGACAGGGTAGATGCTGAGAGGATATTTCCCCTCGTGGGGGAAATCTGGAACTAGAGAACACAGTTTCAGAATAAGAGATCTCCCATTTAAGTCAGAAATGAGGGGGAATTTCTTCTATCGGAGGGTCGTTAATCTTTGGCATTCTCTACCCCAGACAGCTGTGGAGGCTGAGTGAATAGATTCAAGGCTGAGACGGATTTTTGAACTATATGGAGGTCAATAATGATTGGAACTGGCAAGAAAGTGGAGTTGAGGCCAAAATCAGATCAACCATGATCTTATTGAATGGCTGAGCAGGCTTGATGGGCCGAATGGTTGTTATAAACTTGAGATTTTCCAAATCTCAGCTTCCCGTGTCCTAACTGGCATCAAGTCCCATTCTTATTCAATGGCGGAGCAGGCTTGATACCCCTTTGCTCGCTGATCTTTATTGTTTCCCAGTTAAGCAATGCCTTGATTTTAAAATGCTCATCCTTGTTTCCAAATCCCTCTTTGGCCTCACCCCACCCTATATGTGTAACCTCCTCCTCTTCCTCCTCCCAAGATCTCTGTGCCTTTCCAATTGTGACCTCTTGAGCATCCCTGATTTTAATTGCTCCACCATTGGTGGCCCTGCCTTCAGCTGCCAAGACCCTAAGCTCTGGAATTCTCCCCCTAGACCTTTCCACCTCTCTCCTCCTTTCAGATGTTCCTTAAAACCTATCTTTTTGACAAAGCTGTTGGTCACCTGTCCTAATATTTCCTTATGAGGCTTGGTGTTAAATTTTGTTTGATAATTGTTCCTGTGAAGCACCTTTTTACTATGTTAAAGATGCTATATAAATGCAAGTTGTTGCTTTTTTTGTTGTTGGTGTGCTGGCCAATAATAATCACTTAACCAACATCATTATAACAGATTATCTGGATGTTATCACATTATTGTTTGTGGGATCTTGCTGTGTGCAAATTGGCTGCCACGTTTCCCACATTACAACAGCAATTACTCTTCAAAAGTACTTTATTGGCTGACATCCTGGGGCCATCAAAAGCGCTATGGAAATGCAAATCTTTTTTCTGTTCTGTAATTTTCCTGATACTCCATTATCACTAACTGCAGATCTTTGCAACGTTAGCACAGAAGATTTACAATCTGAACGCTCTTAACTCGCCACAGCGTGCAACTGGAGAGATGATGATGGTGCAGTTGGTGGGAAGTTGGGAATGGTGCACTGCGCCTGCGCTGAGTTGTGTTCAGCATGGCACCCTCTGAGCTGGGGGCCCTCGATGTTATAACTGGTAGAGCAGAATTACCCATCACTGCGCTGAGCTCAAATGGTCAAAAACCTTCCTTGATATGATCTCATTGAATCTGTGCAGGTTTCAGAGATTGGTGGTTCTTCTGCAAAGCTTGCACTTTGGTTAAGTGTTGACGCAAATAAATTCTCCCTTTCATTTCGGTTTCCCAGATTCCGATGAAGAAATTCCTCCTCCTCTGCCAGAGAGAACTCCTGAATCCTACATCCTGCCAGATGACCCCGGTAAGTGCATCTCTGATCTCTCCTGAGGATTCAGGTCGCAACTTGGAGTGGGAGCCACTCTGAGGAATTTCCAGGTCATAGAGGTCCAAATTAGAACCAGGAAAGTTCTGGAATGAATGCAATTTTGTTCATTTACCCCCAAGTGAAAAACTGCCTCACAACTCACCCTGCAAATGCACAATAAAATAGGTTAAAAAAAGTAGTCTCCTCCCACCACAATAAACCCAACCTTGCAACTAGCGTCTTTCATTAATTAAACACGATGTTGTACAGACTGGGAGCAGAGCTAATTATTCCCTGGTTTACTTTCCTCTGATACAGAGCCTATACTAGTACCTGCAGCATCTCTGAAAATCGGAACATCTTCAGAATGGAGTGGATCCACTGAGCCCAGGACCTTCTTAGAATCCGTTAACATGAAGACACGGAGTAAGGTATCGAACGTCAAGATACAAACTTACAGAGTCTTGCTGACGTGGACGACAGAGCAACAGGCTTGGGCAGGCAAATCATGACCTTTGTACACGGTCACGGGGTAGAAACTAGAATGCCTTGCATTTGTTTCTTGAGGATGTAAAACGGGAGTCACCCTGACCGATTTAGCAATGGGACGTCCCACAACCAATCTGTACGAAAGCTTAGGCCACTAGGAAATTTGTCAGGTCTTTTCTTTAAGGCTTCTCAGGAAGCTGCCAAGAATGAGGTTGGGCCCCTTGTGTATATATAAATGAGGGGGACTAACACCTGTTCAAGGACCCCTCTGAGAATTCTGTTTGCAATGAGCAGAGCTGACACCGGTCCTGTTAGCACCCAATCTCATCACATCTGTCCAATTCAGGCCTCGCTGGGTGATTATCATCCATCCAGAGTATTTGTTGGGGACAGTGTAGAGGGAGCTTTACTCTGTATCTAACCCCGTTTTTTTACTCTGTATCTAACCCCGTGCTGTACCTGCCCTTGGAGTGTTTGATGGGACAGTGAAGAGGGAGCTTTACTCTGTATTTAAGCTGTGCTATGCCTGTCCTACCTACTTCAACCTTCACAGTGCCACCCACTTCTGTGCTCACCTCACCCCACTGCCGCTGAAACCTCCCCAACCACGTTTTCACTAGTCCAGACTCAGCATCTCCAATGCTCTCCAAATCTCCGAGCACCTACATCTTGCCTGAGCTGAGTTGCGCTGACCCATTAGCCCAGGTCTCGTTGGCTATCACCAATTTCTGTGTCCTCCGATGTGATACATTCAAAATCGCTGGTCTTATTTACCAATTTCTCCTTAGCCCCACCCCACCTCTACACACTCCTCCTGCCTGTCTGGAACCTCTAACCCTCCTCTTGACACACATCATGTGGAAATCCCTTTCTATACTCTCCCTCCACTCTCCTTCTCATCCTGCCTTTGTGATCCACACTCTGCCCTGCACCTCTCTTTTAATGTAACACTGTACTTTCTCTGTACCTGACCTCTCCAGTCCAGTCTGTCTGTGGGGAACTAACTCTGGTGCTTCAGTAAAATTCTATTTATTTCACTGCATCATTAGCAAATCAATGAAACGATATTCATGATTCATTGCATTGTGTCTTTTGCAGAGTTTAAAATTGAGAGCCTTTAGGATGGGTGAGTGTTTCAATTCTAATGACTTTGAATATTTTTAATGTTATAAATAGTTATTCAATTCAACTTTTTTCTGCCTGAATAGTTTCCCCCAAACTATGAAAATTGTGTCGTTACTGATCATATTAATAACTATTAATCATGCCAGTTACTTTAGTAGCTATTAATCATGCAAATAATTCTAGTAGCTATGTTAGTCACTCTATGTTATGAGATCTTTTTGGCCATTTTCCCGCAGACCAGATTAGGAAGAGAGTTACTTTCATGTTGGACTTTTTAAAAGTCTGTACAATACAGGCAAGTTTCCCAGATTGAGAGGAACAGTCACAGTCGTGCCTGGTTTATATTAAAGGGATTCTCCGTTAGCTTCAAGTAGCACATACTGGGAATCTGGGATATTCCGCACACAGTTTTCCACATAACTGCATGAAACATTTCCAAATTTCCGTTTTTTTTTCATTTGTTCATGAGATGTGGGCGTTGTAGTGGGAGAAACACACTGTTGATTCAGTCCCGTCCCTCCACAGATCACCTAACATATCATTTTAAACTTACCAACTTAAAAAAAGCACAGCCAAATTGACCATCTATTAACCCCCGAATGAGGCAAACCAAACCAGGTGTCTTTAGATCAACAAATTAACTGTTTAATTAGAAAAACTAAATTCTTAAACACTACAAAGATATAAACAACATTGAAAATAGAGACATTAGTGTCCTTGCATATTTGAGCTCCTGCCAAAGTGAAATCTTCCAGTGTGGAATAGTTTAAGGTTGCTTGAAGTCCTCACAGCCGTCCGATGGGGAGGAAAAAAGGTTCTTCAACAGTAGAACAGTCCGTAGTCTAGTTCAGCAGTTGAATTGATGCTCTTCTTTTCCTGTGATGAATTTCAACAATTACAGTTCAGTAGTTAAAAGTATTTCGTTATTTTCTTTTAAGAAATTAACCAAGGGAGAGCTCTCATTTCCTTCAGTATATGCTGGTCCAGCTGTCTATCTTTGTATCTATTAACTGTGTCTCAAAAGCCAGTTTTTTCAGTTAGTTTCAAATGCCAACGGCAACAATATATCTCTCGATCCTAAGTCCCTGAATGGCCCTGAAAGTCCCCTAAGTATCCCAGGGCAATCAGAATGCACTCTTTGAATCACAGTCTCTGAGTGGCTGTATCCCGGGGCAACGAGAATGCATTCTTTGACTCAGTCTCTGGAGCAGTACTGCTCCTTTTCCAGCCTTAAAGGCACATCTCATTCTTCCTGGAAAAAAAACTACAGGATCACAATACTAGCTAGGCCAGCATTTATTGCTTATCCCTAATTGCCCTTGAGAAGTGGTGGTGATCTGTCTTCTTGAACTACTGCAGTCATTGGGGTGTAGGTACACCAACAGTGCTGTTAGGAAGGGAGGTTTTATTTCTTTTCATAGACTTTGTAGCGGTTTGATACAACAGAATGGCTTGCTAGGCCATTTCAGAGTCAACCACATTGTTGTGGGTCTGGAGTCACATGTAGGCCAGACCAGGTAAAGACAGCAGATTTCCTTCCCTAAGGGACATTCGTGAACCAGATGGGTTTTTACAACAATCGACAATGGTTTCATGGTCACCATTAGACTAGATATTAATTCCAGGTTTTTTCACTATCTGCTGTGGTGGGATTCAAACCCATGTTCAGTCATTAGCCTGGGGCTCTGGGTTATTAGGTTAGTGAGATTACCACTACGCCACCGCCCCCCCATGCAGTCACAGTGAGGAAGGCTTCCCCCAGGACCACAGTCAGGAAATTACCAATAGACATCTCATTCTAAGGTCATTGTCAAGAGTTTAGATTGGCCATTCTGTGTTAGAAATGTTTTGTCATGAGAGGTAGTTAGGTGATCCTCTCTCTCAGCAATGGGAGGCCGTGAATCACAGCAGTCGTGTGTACTGTGTACAAATGCACTGCAGCAACTCGCCAAGGCTTCTTTGACAGCACCTTTCAAACCTGCGACCTCTGCTACCAATAAGGTCAAGGGCAGCAGACACACGGGGACACCATAACCTGCAGGTTCCCCTCCAAGTCACACATCATCCTGATTTGGGTCTATATCCCCATTCCTTCACTTTTGCTGGGCCAAAATCCTGGAACTCCCTTCCTAACAGCACTGTGGGTGTACCTACCCCACATGGACTGCAGCGGTTCAAGAAGGCAGCTCACCCCCACCTTCTCAAGGGCAATTGGGGATGGGCAATAAATGCTAGCCTTGCCAGTGATATTCACATCCCAAGAATTAATTTTTCAAAATATAATATGGCACGATTGGTGTATTTTTATGTTTTGAGGAGAGTTGTTCCGGTCGCTGTATCATGCAAAATCAAGAATTCAATTGTCTTGAATCCGTTTAGTCTCACTGCTCATTGGAGCTCTCCCCACTATTAATTTTTAGATGATCCAATATTTTGGAGAGAGTGAGTGGAATGAATGAGGTGGGGCCCTTGTGGAAGATCAGCTAATGTCTAGCAAGATCTGGTGCTACAGGTTTATGTCATTATTTTTCTTTTGCCAACTTACTCACAGACCTTACCTCTCCTATAGAAAGAAAATGTGAGTCGTTATCGCTTCCAAATTCAATCAGTGAGTATTATTCTCTCTCCTTTTGACCATCTCCCCAACATTCTCAAATAAAAGTTGGCAGTGTCCAATCACCGAGTTTCAAACTCACTCCCCGTGTTACAGAATAAAACTGGACAGACAAACCTAGCATCGACTCAGCACTGAACATGACAAAGGCAGACCCTGTCCAGTCAACACCGCAAAGTCCTCCTCACTAACATCTGGGGAATTGGGAGAGCTGTCACAAGCAACAGCCTGACATAGTCATACTCATCGAATCATACCTTAAAAGGTCCCAGACTCCTCCAACACCATCCCTGGGTATGTCCTGTCTCACCGGCAGGACAGACCGACCAGAGGTGGTGGCACATTGGTATACAGTCAGGAGGGATTGGCCCCGGGAGTCCTCAATGTTGACGGTGTTACCACCTACTGCCCTCCCTGAGCTGATGAATCAGTACTTCTCCATATTGAACACCGCTTGGAAGAAGCACTGAGGGTAGCAAGGGCACAGAATATACTCTGCATGGAGGACTTCAATGTCCATCACCGAGTAGCCTGGTAGCACCGCTACTGACTGAGCTAGCCTAGTCAGTGGGGATACAGGCTGCGGGGGCAGGGGTGGGTGTACCAACTCCAAGCACTGACCATATTTATGCTACATATTTGGGGAGGAGAAACTGACTGAATTCCCTCGTCTCTCTCTCTCTCTATGAGCTTGCTGGCAGGATATGAACTCGATCACAGAATTGTCCTCTCTGAAATTCTTCAACCAGCCTCATGTTTCCAAAGGCATTTTGTTTCTCAGTAAATTAATTTCTACAACATAAAGAAACCAGACAAATACACAGCCCACTGTCGGCAAATGGTTTAACCAGTCGGGATAGTCAACATTCGTATCCCAGTGTATCCCAGTAATTCCCTGGTTATGTGTCCTTTTGTATCTTGGTGTCTTTCAGTGATTCTCCCAGTGAGTCTCCTGGTATTTGTCCCATTGTCCCGGTGATTCTCCCAGTGAGTCTCCTGGTGGTTGTCCCATTGTCCCGGTGATTCTCCCAGTGAGTCTCCTGGTGGTTGTCCCATTGTCCCGGTGATTCTCCCAGTGAGTCTCCTGGTGGTTGTCCGATTGTCCCGGTGATTCTCCCAGTGAGTCTCCTGGTGGTTGTCCTATTGTCCCGGTGATTCTCCCAGTGAGTCTCCTGGTGGTTGTCCCATTGTCCCGGTGATTCTCCCAGTGCGTCTCCTGGTGGTTGTCCCATTGTCCCGTTGATTCTCCCAGTGAGTCTGCTGGTGGTTGTCCTATTGTCCCGGTGATTCTCCCAGTGAGTCTCCTGGTGGTTGTCCCATTGTCCCAGTTATTCTCCCAGTGAGTCTCCTGGTGGTTGTCCCATTGTCCCGGTGATTCTCCCAGTGAGTCTCCTGGTGGTTGTCCTATTGTCCCGGTGATTCTCCCAGTGAGTCTCCTGGTGGTTGTCCCATTGTCCCGGTGATTCTCCCAGTGCGTCTCCTGGTGGTTGTCCCATAGTTCCGTTGATTCTCCCAGTGAGTCTGCTGGTGGTTGTCCTATTGTCCCGGTGATTCTCCCAGTGAGTCTCCTGGTGGTTGTCCCATTGTCCCGGTGATTCTCCCAGTGAGTCTCCTGGTGGTTGTCCCATTGTCCCGGTTATTCTCCCAGTGAGTCTCCTGGTGGTTGTCCCATTGTCCCGGTGATTCTCCCAGTGAGTCTCCTGGTGGTTGTCCCATTGATTCTCCCAGTGAGTCTCCTGGTGGTTGTCCGATTGTCCCAGTGATTCTCCCAGTGAGTCTCCTGGTGGTTGTCCCATTGTTCCGTTGATTCTCCCAGTGAGTCTGCTGGTGGTTGTCCTATTGTCCTGGTGATTCTCCCAGTGAGTCTCCTGGTGGTTGTCCCGTTGATTCTCCCAGTGAGTCTCCTGGTGGTTGTCCGATCGTCCCAGTGATTCTCCCAGTGAGTCTCCTGGTGGTTGTCCCATGGTCCCGGTGATTCTCCCAGTGAGTCTCCTGGTGGTTGTCCCATTGTCCCGTTGAGTCTCCTGGTGGTTGTCCCATTGTCCCGGTGATTCTCCCAGTGAGTCAGCTGGTGGTTGGCCCATTGTCCAGGTGATTCTCCCAGTGAGTCAGCTGGTGGTTGTCCCATTGTCCCGGTGATTCTCCCAGTGAGTCTCCTGGTGGTTGTCCCATTGTCCCGGTTATTCTCCCAGCAAGTCTCCTGGTGGTTGTCCCATTTTCCCGGTGATTCTCCCAGTGAGTCTCCTGGTGGTTGTCCCGTTGATTCTCCCAGTGAGTCTCCTGGTGGTTGTCCGATTGTCCCGGTGATTCTCCCAGTGAGTCTCCTGGTGGTTGTCCCGTTGATTCTCCCAGTGAGTCTCCTGGTGGTTGTCCGATTGTCCTGGTGATTCCAGGTTGTAACTTTCTGCCTCCTTATTTATTAAGTGTGACTGTTTCTTCATTTTACCTGCAGCTTTGCCACAACCTGCATCTAGCCCAACTTCATCACCCGAGATCCAGAATCCTGGATCATCAGCTGATCCCAACAAGCCCTTCGCAAGGAGCAAGGTGAGGAAGATCCGTCTGTTCAATGACCGTGTTTAATCCTTGTCTAGAGATAGAGTCCTGGCATCAGCACTGAATATATATATATAAATCAGTTATAGCAAAGGATGTTTAACTGACATTTTACTTTCTGTGTCATTTGTGGAGGTTTTGCTTTCCAAGTATTTTGTGACAACAAGTAGCAGTTGGGGAAGTGGTTTCAGGAACTGTTTTCAGGTTGCGCATAATGAGAAAGCAGAAATAAATTAGAATTATTTGAATTTTAAAAACAGGCCATTCGGCCCAGCTGGTGTTTATGCTCTACATGAGCCTCCCCCCCCCCCTCCCCCACCTACTTCATCTAATCCTATCAGCATAACCTTCTATTCCATTCTTCCTCATCTATTTATCTAACTTCCCCTTAAATCCATCTCTGCTATTCACCTAACCCTGTAGAAGCGAGTTCCACGTTCGTAACGTAACCAGTCATTACCTCAGCCTGGGCCCCTCATACTGCCAAACTTAGCAACCTGTCCCCAGTCAGCCAACTCAGTAACATGATCAGACCGTGACTAAGCTTAAACTAAAATACCTTTCAAAAGAAAACAAAGGAATAATGGTGTCACTGCATTGCTGCAGTGACTGGAAAACTCTACATTTAAAGTCTGGTTTGGCAGTGTGGAGACACTGTAAAGTTTACAATGCTGTTAAGACTCATACTTCCACAGAACTTTATATGTAATAAGTACATCAACAGAGTGCAGTAGTATACTGTAGTATGTTACTAAACTAGCAATCCAGAGAACCCGAGTTCAAATCCCACCATGCCTGTTTTAAAAATCTGGAAATAAACTGGCCCAATAATGTCTTGCAGGGAAGGATAGCTGCAGTCCTTGCCAGCTCTGGGCCTATATGTGACTCCAGCCCCACAGCAATGTGTTTGACTCTTAACCACCCTCTTACATTGTTATATTAAACCTTCAAGAAAAAGGCTCTTTCAAAGAACCGGCACGAAGGGCTGAATGGCCTCCCATGCTGTATCATTCTAAGATCCATCACCAGCTACACAAGGACAGCTGGAGATGGACAGTAAATGCTGGCCTTGCCACTGACACCCCAACCTGAGCATCCTCTGTGGGATTTGAACTCATATTCATTGGAACACCAACATTTGCCATACCTCATTGCCATGGCAGGATTTCTGAGTCGGGTTGCCAACTTTGGTTAGGTTTATTCCTGGAGGTTTTATCACATAAACCTCGGCCCTTCCACCCCGCCTCCGTCATTGGTCCATCCTCCAGACGCACTGTTCTCCCACAGCGAATTGGAAACAGACTCCTTGTTAACCAATTGGATTAATTAATGGCTGATCTGTTTCTGTCGATTCCGGGTACTGCCTGTGTGGAGTTTGCAAGTTCTCCCTGTGTCTGCGTGGGTTTTCTCCGGGTGCTCCGATTTCCTCCCACAAGCCAAAAGACTTGCAGGTTGATAGGTAAATTGGCCATTATAAATTGTCACTAGGTAGGTGGTAGGGAAATATAGGGACAGGTGGGGATGTTTGGTAGGAATATGGGATTAGTGTAGGATTAGTATAAATGGGTGGTTGATGTTCGGCACAGACTCGGTGGGCCGAAGGGCCTGTTTCAGTGCTGTATCTCTAATCTAAAAAGGTGTTTAAAATCCACTCCTAATGTCTTACTGAGTCGCTAACACGCTGGTGCCCAGTGCTGACTTGGCTGATCTCAGCAAGGTGGGAAGTGGAATCATAATTGGACTCAGTAAGTCTGGGCTAAGTAGAGGAGGGGGTGAAATGAGCCAGGGTTCCTGCTCCTGCTGCAGTGATCCATATTGGCAGTGAGCCTCTGGACAAGATCAGGACTGATGGTGAAGCTTCCCACAGTTGAACAGCTGACTGACATTCGTCATCTAGGGTATCAGAGGAAGATCCTGTTGCTCAGTAATGCTCACAATTTCAGGGCAGGAGGGACAGAAAAATAATAAACTGTTTTTTTTTAATACAATACTGCCGATGCTGGGAATCTGAAGTGAAAACAGAAAATGCTCAACAGGTCCGGCAACATCTGTGGAAAGAGAAATTGAGTTAACATTTCAGGTCAATGGCCTTTCATTAGAACTGGAAGATGTTCGAGATCAGTTAGAGATTAGCTAATCTCTATTATCATTCAATTCTGATAAAGGTCATCGACTTGAAACATTAACTCTGTTTCTCTCTTCACTGATGCTGCCGGTCCTGTTGAGTATTTATAGAATCATCGAATGTTACAGCACAGAAGGGGCCATTTGGCCCATCGTGCCTGTGCTGGCTATTTGAAAGAGCTATCCAATTAATCCCAATCCCCCTGCTCTTTCCCCATAGCCCTACAATTGTTTTCCCTTCAAGTATTTATCCAATTCCCTTTTGAAAGTTACTATTGAATCTGCTTCCACTGCCCTTTCAGGCAGCGTGTTCCAGATCACAACAACTCACTGTGTTTCGTTCATTCTATAAAGTGCATGTGAGGAACCTTTCAGTTCCAGCAGGTGGCATCTGTATAAAAGGAATATGTTTCACTCCCAGGAGTTGTAATCTAGGAACAGGAGGAGGCCATTCAGCCCCTCAAGCCTGTTCTGCCATTCAATTAGATCATGGCTGATCTGCACCTCAACTTCATTTACCTGTCTTTGCTCCATATCCCTTGATACTCTCACCCAGCAAAAAATCAATCAATCTCGGTCTTAAAAATTTCAGTTGATCCACAACCTTTTGGGGGAGAGACTTCCAGATTTCCACTCCCTTTTGTGTGAAGAAGTGCTTCCTGACATCATCCCTGAATGGCCTGGCTCGAATTTAAGATTACACCCCATGGTTTTGGATTCCCCCACCAGAGGAAATAGTTTCTTTCTGTATCCACTCTGTCGAAACCCTTTCTCATTTTAAGCACCTTATCAGATCATCCCTGTCACCACCAATAGTCAATCAGGTTCCTCTGTCCTCCATTTAGGCTTTCTAACAACACTGTGGACTGCAGTGGTTCAAGAAGGCAGCTCACCACCACCTTCTCAAGGGTAATTAGGGATGGGCAATAAATGCTGGTCTTGCTAAGGTCCTGCTAGGGCGGCACAGTGGCGCAGTGGTTAGCACCACAGCCTCACAGCTCCAGGGACCCGGATTCGATTCTGGGTACTGCCTGTGTTTGCAAGTTCTCCCTGCGACCGTGTGGGTTTTCGCCGGGTGCTCCGGTTTCCTCCCACAGCCTAAGACTTGCAGTTTGATAGGTAAATTGGCCATTATAAATTGCCCCTAGTATTGGTAGGGGAATATAGGGGATGTGGTCGGAATATAGGATTAGTATAAATGGGGTGGTTGATGGTAGGCACAGACTCGGTGGGCCGAAGGGCCTGTTTTAGTGCTGGATCAATAAATAAATAAACTCAGCACCCCTGTTAAAGAAGCTAGCAGCCAAACACCCTACGAGTTATTTCGAGTACAAACTAACTTTCAGTTCTCACTCCAGTCGGGTTACAGATTGTTGCTTCACTTCCCCAGGTTAGTTTCTCTAGCTGCTGTTGGTGGGAACATTGATTGAAATGACAAATAGATCTGTAATAATTCAGAGCATTGCACCAGCCCTTTCAAAGATCCTATTTGTGATTCTATGTCTCTCTCTCTGACTGTTTGCAGAGTATGAAAATTCTACGAGGCATGAAGAAGAGTAAGTGGATTATGTTCATAATGAAATTAATATTTGTGCCATTGAGAAATAAGGGGTAGAATTTTACTGGCCCTGTGGTGGTGGGAATGGGGGTGGGGAGGGGTTGGGGGGAAGGGTAGTGGGGCGGCTGGTGAAATAGTGGGCAGCCACGTCGGGATGGTTCCCCAATGCAGTCCTGTTGTTGGGGATGTTTCCTGGGTTGGCAGGGAAACAGGTTGGCTGCCTCCTGCATGGTGGCAGGCAGCTGAGTTGCATAATTAAGTCCCCAATTAGGGTCCATTTTTTAGGGCAGCCAGCATTTTGCCAGTGGCAGCTTGACCGCCTCACCACTTGGGGAGGCTGCCAGCTTTATGGAGGCGGTCTCCCTGCAGCAACCCAGGGGGCTTTAGAGCCAGAGGTTCCATGCCCGACAGAGGGGGCCACAGGCAGGAAAAGTAGCCCCTGTGGCCCCAACCACCCTCCCCCGGAGGGGTTTCCCCTCCACTCAGGCCTTCTGCCCTCGGCCATCCAGAATTTAAATTATACTCACCTCTCCGAGGGTGCCCCCACTTTGAGGCGTGCCCAAGGTTTCCTAGCTGCCTTAGTAGCACCCATCATTTTCAGTGGGGCTGCTGAGGCTTCAGAGCTGCCAGCCCTGTGATTGGACTAGCAGCATCAGGAGCCCACCCACCATGCCCGGAGGCAGCCAATTAGGAGACCGCCTCCAGTAAAATCGCTAAACCAGTCCCGCTGCCAACAAGTGTGGACTCGGGACCCCCAATTGGTCCCAATGTCGGAGTCCCAAAGCCAGTGGTAAAATTTATCCCAAGGTCAGAGAATCATACAGAGCAGGCCATTCGTTCCATTGTTCCTGTGCTGGCTCTTTGAAAGAGCTATCCAATTAGTCCCATTGCCTTGCTCTTTTCCCATTGCCCTGCAAATGTTTTTGTTTTCATATATTTATCTATGTGATGAAAGTTCCATCTGTACAAGACAGCAGACACAGACAGAACATCTGACATAGTCATTTTGAAGCATCACTGTACTTCTGAGATCAGGTTAATCTAACCCACCCCACTCTTGCCAGTGCACTGTCCATTTACCATTCTATCATGATGGAAAGTTGGTGACTGCATGATCTGTGTGTGGTCAATGTTAGTTGTTCACTCAGCAGGTGCTTGTAGGATTGTCCTTTGTGCAAAGTGGCTGCTTCGTTTGTAGTGGCTCTGTGGATTGTGCTCTCTCCTCTGAGTCAGTAGGTCGTGGGTTCAAGTCCCATTCCAGAGACTTGAGCACAAAACTCAAGGCTGACACTCCCAGTACAGTACTGAGGGAATGCTGCACTGTCAGAGGTACTATCTTTTGGGTGAGACATTAAACCGAGTACCCGTCTGTCCTCCCAGGTGGAAATAAAACATCCCATGACGCTATTCAAAGAAGAGTTCTGGCCGATATTTGTTCTCCGATCAACATTATTAAAATAGATTATTTGATCATTATCACGATCTGTTTGTGGGATCTTGTTGTCCACAAATTGGCTGTTGCGTGTCCTACATTACAACAATGACTACACTTCAAAAAGTACTTAATTAGCTGTAAAGCGTTTTGGGCATCCTAAGGTTGTGAAAGGTGCTTTATAAATGCAGTGTTTCTTTAAAACATCTATCACTAATTAATTGTGTGAAGGACTTTGTTTATCTGACTGTAAATAGGAAGTTTATTTTTTCAGCCTTTTAACCAGAAATTTAAATTTGCCAACAAAAACCTCGTGGCTGAGCCAGTGGAATGTGTGCTACTGACTATGGTTAATGCTACTTTACACATGTCTCCCTCTCTATGTCTGCAGCAATAAGCAGCATCCCCACAACGCCCAGAGCTGCAGAGACTGAACGAAGCACAGAACACACTCGCTCCTTTCTGAACTTTGGTGAGTTTATTAGTGTGTACCGAAGCTGAGATTTGGCACCAACCACTCTAAGCAGATGGTTGTGGCACCTGTTTTTACAGCAATTGGCTGGAACAGCCCTGGTGCACAGACACTCAACACTCTAATGGAAGAACTAAATGTTTCTGGGATTTGTAAATGCCATCTGATTCTAAGTTTAAAAAAAAATAATAATTTTAAACCATCCATATTTAGAAATGAACATTGGGCACATTTTAAATTTTAAAACAATAATTTGTTCTACTTTACAGAATGCAGAGTTTTCTCATTAATTCTCAGGATGTGGACATGGCTGGCAAGGCCAGCATTTATTGCCCGTCCCTAATTGCTCTTGAGAAGGTGGTGGTGAGCCACTTTCCTGACCCACTGCAGTCTGTGTGGTGTAGGTACACCCACAGTGCTTCAGGGAGGGAGTTCCAAGATTTTGATCCAGCGACAGTGAAGGAACGGCGATATAGTTCCAAGTCTGGATGGTGTGTGACTTGGAGCGGAACTTGCAGGTGGTGATGTTCCCCTGCTTCTGCTGCCGTTGTCCTTCTAGGTAGTAGAGGTCGTGGGTTTGGGAGCTGCTGTCAAAGGAGCCCTTGGTGAGTTGCTGAAGATCTGTAGATGGTTCACACTGCTGCCACAGTGTGCTGGTGGTGGAGGGAGTGGATAATGAGTCCAATGCAATGCTGCCACTGGACGCGGTATTTGAGATGTGCATGGTTTATGGATGTTATGGACTGGTGTTTTTGTAGCACTTCATTAAAGCAGCTTAGTTCCCCTCCCCACACTCAGCAGTGTGAAAATTTCAATTCGCCCAGTTATTGAAGATTCAATTGATCTTCAAGTGGCTGGAAATCTGATCTCCCTCTCTGAAAGCTACAAAATTCTCCAGTTTCCCTTTCTGGAGAAAAAAAATGCATAACCTCCTTGCTCTTATACTCTATGCCCCTATTAATAAAGCCCAGGATACTGTATGCTTTATTAACTGCTCTCTCAACCTGTCCTGCCACCTTCAATGACTTTTGCACATATACACCCAGGTCCCTCTGCTCCTGCACCCCCTTTAGAATTGTACCCTTTATTCTATATTGTCTCTCCATGTTCTTCCTACCAAAATGAATCACTTCACCTTTATCTGCATTGAACTTCATCTGCCACCTGTCTGCCCATTTCACCAACTTGTCTATGTTCTTTTGAAGTTTTACACTATCCTCCTCACAGTTCACAATGCTTCCATGTTTCGTATCATCTGTAAATTTTGAATTTGTGGCCTCTAGGTCATTAATATATATCAGGAAAAGCAAGAGTCCCAACACTGATCCCTGGGGAACTCCACGACAAACCTTCCTCCAGCCCGAAAAACATCCATTTGCCACTACTCTTTGTATCCATGTTGCTACCGTCCCTTTTATTTCATGAGCCATAACTTGCTCACAAGTCTGTTGTGTGGCGCTGTATCAACCCTCTCTGTTACCTCTTTACTACGTTAAAGGGGCTATATGAATGTAAGGTGTTGTTGGAATATATATTGGTACAAGCTTGTTGATCATTGTGTATGATGAACATGAATCATGATTTCTAACTGCTGGAATCAGTCTGAATCTTGTAAAAGGAGAGACACAAATATACGAGAAAAGGACAAGTTGAGACCAAATGAACAGCGGTTTCTCAATTCCAAAGTCAACATTCACTTGCTGCTCCTTTCTTTGCTTGAAATGCAGAACAACGTCATACATTTACAGTCATGTCATTAGTTATAAAAAAAGTTCTTCTCTTATTCATTTTGGGGAAGTTTCTCCTCGAGCAGTGCAGCTCCATTGCCTACAGTCTGCAAGGCTAGCTACGGTGTTTTTTGTTACAGCATCAACTGGGGCAGTTTTGAGCTGGGAACTTCAAGAGACAGAGAGCATGAATGCAAACAAACTCAGTTCCTGCAATGGACCTGATCATAGATGGAGTTTAGTTTTCCATGTGTTGTGTCAGTGTCGAAAGTCTCTGTTCCACAATGTCACTGAAATTCCTAATGCACGGCAGGCAACTGATCATCAATATCAACGTATTGATTATTACCCAGAGAGTGGTGAGAATGTGGAACTCGCTACTACATGGACAAGTTGAGGTGAATAGTATAGATACATTTAAGGGGAAGCTGGATAAGCACATGAGGGAGAAAGGAATATAAGGATATGCTGACAGACTGAGATGAATGAAGGTGAAAGGAGGTTCATAAACACCAGTTGGGCCAAATGGCCCGTTTCTGTGATGTAAATATTTTATAATTCTACGTTATTTATTTATTGTAGGATTCAAGAACCGCTTTGTGAAACCAAAAGGACCAAGAAATCCTCCCTCGGACTGGGTCTGAAACTGCCGTCAGTGAAGTCCTCTTGCACCCTAAACCAAACAGGACAAGGCTTGATCATTGGTACCAGCCTTATCTCCTGATTTGCTCCATCAGAAACGCCATCTCCCAGGATGATGCGTAATTCCTCTCGCAAGGAAGCAGGAGAATTCCTGCTGTCCTTCATAATGAACAAAGCATGAGTGAAATCCCGTTTTTCTGAAACTGCATATTTCCAAGCTTTGCTTCCCCACAGTTTCATGAGCGAGTCTCTGATAAAAGGATTCTGTGACATTTTATTAGTAGAGGAATTCCACCCCTGTCCTGGGACAACTTGCTGAAGGACTTCAGGAACCTCAGCTTTACAGTCAGATATATTTACATATTTGTATCCTATAAACTTAAATTGTTGCACATTTTAAAGATCTGAAGCTCCTTCCAGCTCCTTCTCTGTAGAAGCAGAAGTCGTGCACGATTAGGAAAATAATCAATCACACACTGAGATCGGTGTGTCAGTGTGTGGGCATGTAGGGTGGTGATGAGCTGGCTGCCAGGCTGACAGTTGGAGGCTTAATCTTTTCCCGCTGGCTGGAAATGTCTTTTCCCAACATTTGTACATTTTCAGTGGGTTTGGGGATGAATCTGTAATAAATATATTTGAAACTGGTGATTTGCATTTTCACTGGGATTTGCAGTACTGGGGGGAGTGCGGACAGAGTGAATCCAGTGCCGTGCCGGGGGGAGTGCGGACAGAGTGAATCCAGTGCCGTGCCGGGGGGAGTGCGGACAGAGTGAATCCAGTGCTGTGCCGGGGGGAGTGCGGACAGAGTGAATCCAGTGCCGTGCCGGGGGGAGTGCGGACAGAGTGAATCCAGTGCCGTGCCGGGGGGAGTGCGGACAGAGTGAATCAAGTGCCGTGCCGGGGGGCAGTGCGGACAGGGTGAATCCAGTGCCGTGCCGGGGGGCAGTGCGGACAGGGTGAATCCAGTGCCATGAGGGTGGCAGTGCGGACAGGGTGAATCCAATGCCGTGCTGGGGGCAGTGCGGACAGAGTGAATCCAGTGCCGTACATTGGAACATAGGAAATAGGAGCAGGAGTCGGCTATTCGTCCCGGAGAGCCTGCTCCGCCATTCAAACAGATCATGGTTGATCATCTACCTCTACTCCATCACCACGCTTTGAGTAAAGAAATTCCTCTTCATCTCAGTCTTAAATGGCCTACCCTTCATTCCGAGACTGTGTCCCCTGGTTCTAGACTCACCAGCCAGAGGAAACATCCTATCCACATCTACCCTGTCACGGCCTGTAAGAATTTTGTAAGTTCAATGAGATCACCTCTCATTCTTCGAAAGTCTGGAGAATACAGGCCCAGTTTCTGCAATTTCTCCTCAATAGACAATCCTGTCATCCCAGGGTTAGTCTGGTGAACCTCCGTTGCACTCTCTATGGCAAGTATATCCTTCCTTAGATAAGGAGACCGAAACTGTACACAATACTCCAGGTGTGGTCTCACCAAGGCTTTATATAACTGCAGCAATGCACCTTTACTCCTGTACTCAAATCCCCTTGCAATGAAGGCCAACATACCATTTGCCTTCCTAATTGCTTGCTGCATCTGCATACTAGCTTTTAGTGACTCACGAACAAGGACCCCCAGGTCTCTTTGGACATCAACACTTTCCAACCTCTCACCATTGTTACAACTGAGGTGGGAGGAGTGCACTATATTTCTCTAGTTCCACTTCTCCGCTGGTCAAAACATATATCTAATATGGCCAATCGATATCGATATGGCCAATTATACTCTTTTTTTTTAGTTTCAGAATAAAATCCACCAACGAAGTTTCTTTAATAAACAACAAAATTATTAATTTATTATAAAACAGGACTTAATCAATGAAGATGCAAAGCTTTAACAAACAGTTTGAAATATGACAGCAAATATATATATTCCCTGCTAAATACCCAACATACATATTGTTACGACCAGGTGAGGAAGGTGTCTCAGGCTCCCCACTCACCCCTTTCCTGGTTTGGACGTAACAGGGTTTAACTTTTAAAAACATAGTGATTTTAGCTTCACCTCAGCGAGTCCTTGTTCACTGCTCTCTAGTTGTCATTGTAAAGGAATCAACCAGACAGACTTTCTCAGGTTTAAACAAGAAAGGTGCAAGTTTATTAACCCTAACACTCTAACTCAGTTAAAATTACTAAAAATACGCAACGCAACCACACTAGCATGCGTATACGAAAAACACACACACACAACTAAATACAGATGAGGAGAAAGAATTAAAGGGGGGGAAGGTTTGAAGTAGTAGATGGGTTCAGTTACTGTTTTTTAGTTTTGCTGTGAAGTCTTTGATTGAGGTTAAGCCTTGCAGTTCTCGTTGGGGCCCAGTGCATGCTTTCAAACTGGTACCAGAAGGCTGCAGGGGTCTTCTGTCTTGAGGGTTAAGTTACTTCCGTGGGTCCCTGGAACCTTGTGTGAGAGAGAGAGACCTTCCTTCTCTTTGGTCTTCAAAATTGCCGGCTGTCTCAAACCTTTTCTGTGATGCACAATTCAATCAATTTCCAGGTTGGCCAGCGGGTTAGTCATGTGACCAGCTCTTTGTTTGACACAGGATCACCTGCGAGTGTTGTTGATTCTTCAAAGCTTACTGCACACATGCAGTGGCAGGGGGAGGGGGGGGGGGGGTGGGGGGTTGTAGGTGGAATCCTGGCTCTTACAGCGACAATGACTCTCAATATCTTTTGATCATTACTATCGACAAAGCCCATCTGGCTAATTGAATCAGGGAGCACTGTGCAACTGTCTCTCATAATGTAAATGTGCAGGCATGTTTTCAGCCACTGCTCTGTGGGGTCCTTTTAAATAAGTTATGTTCAATGTCCAGTAAATGTTCAAATAGTGTTCCATATGCCGAAATTAACATGTTTCTATTTGGCAAGTGTAGTTTCCGTCACACATACACACACGCACACACTGGTTAAAGGGAAAATAAAGATGCTTAGGCAAAAGAACTTGTTAATTCTTGAAGAAAAAGGAAATGTTATGTTCCAGATGGCATACAGTCTGGCGTCCGAGTACATGTAGACGGATCACTGGGATCTTTTCAGAAGCAGTTCGTTCAGGAGATGTCGAGAGGAAGTCTTCCAAAAACTTCTTAGCAGATGTGCGGCATCAGGCATTACAGCTATCTCACACTGCATTTTTTGCAGGGTTTCTCAGAGAGGTGGAGAAAAGATGAGCTGGCTGTTTCTTTCAGCAGGCTACAAACCCAACTGACTCAAAACAGTATTCAAAAATGAAACCCGCTCTTGAGCACCATAAATTTTGACATGTCACTTCTCTTGTAAATAACTCCCATAGTCAGAAGGCACCTGTTTAGATAGCTGAAGACATGTGAGATCCAGTAAATGTTGTTTTTAAACAGAGTCCTTCCAGTGACCCTTCAAAAAAAAGACCAGCATCTATGGAATCACTTCAGTCCTCCAATGAATCCATTTCCATAATTCTAAAACACGAAGCCTCAAAAAATATTTTAAAATGGAAGCACTTTCATAATACCATTGAAGAAATACTCTGCCTTTCTGTTTTTTCTACCAAAGTGGATCACTTCACACTTATTCACATTATATTCCATCTGCCATGTTCTTGCACATTCACTCAGCCTGTCCAAGTCCCCTTGAAGCCTCCTTGCACCCTCCTCATAACATACATTCCCGGCTAGTTTTGTGTCATCAGCAAATTTGGAAATATTACATCTGGTCCCCACATCCAAATCATTTATATAGATTGTGAACAGCCGTGGCCGCAGCACTGATCCTTGTGGTACCCCACTAGTAACAGCCTGCCATCCAAAGAATGACCTGTTTATTCCTACTATCTGTTTTCTGTCTGTTAACCAATTCTCAATCCATACTAGTATATTACCCCCAATCCATGTTCTCTAATTTTGTTTCCTAACCTCCTGTGTGGGACCTTAGCAAAAGCCTTCTGAAAATCCAAATACACCACATCCACTGGTTCTCTTTTATCTACGATGCAAGTAACATTCTCAAAAAACTCCAATGGGTTTTTCAAACATGATTTCCCTTTCACAAATCCATGTTGACTCCGTCCAATCATATACTGGATGGAGTGTGGACAGAGTGAATCCAGCGCAATCTGGGGAGTGTGGACAGAGTGAATCCAGTGCAATACTGGGAAGTGTGGACAGAGTGAATCCAGTGCAATACTGGGGAGTGTGGACAGAGTTAATCCAGTGCAATACTGGGAAGTGTGGACAGAGTGAATCCAATGCAATACTGGGGAGTGTGGACAGAGTTAATCCAGTGCAATACTGGGAAGTGTGGACAGAGTGAATCCAGTGCAATCTGGGGAGTGTGGACAGAGTGAATCCAGTGCAATCTGGGGAGTGTGGACAGAGTGAATCCAGTGCAATACTGGGGAGTGTTAACAGAGTGAATCCAGTGCAATACTGGGGAGTGTGGACAGAGTGAATCCAGTGCAATATTGGGGAGTGTGGACAGAGTGAATGCAGTGCAGTGCTATGGAGCAGAGGAGAGGTTAGCAGGAGATTGAGGGCTGCATTTACTGTCGGGACAATGAGAATTGAATCTAATTGTTGAAATGTAACTTTCTGTTCCGAATCACCAAAGAGAGTGTTTCAGAATAGAGAAAATCTCTAATTTTTACCTCTGATAGCTGGGACACTGCTCGTAAGAAATATTACTGAGAAAAATCATTGAGTGGATGTAATGTGAATACACAAGCTCTTCAAATTAATTCATAAGCTGCCTGTTGGGTTTGATGTGACAGCCAATTGTTCAGCTAAGGATATAAAGCAATGGGTTATGTGGTCACTAGATGGAGCTGACAGAGTGAAGTGAGACTAAGGACTACGGGCTGGAACACACAGATAATTAAACATGCTGCTGCAAACAGCCCTCGGGTTCACAAGCTGTTAATAAATTTTTAATTAATTATTTGATGTTGCCTCTTTATACTGAATACTAGAAAAAGTGAATGATTTGTGGAAATATCTTGGATGGTCATTTACTTGCACCTCTCTACTCCGCACTCCATTTACTGACACCCTCGCTTTCCCCCATGCCCCAATTCACAGGGCACTCTTTCTCCCCCGTGCCCCGATTTGGTTCAAGTTCCAAACTAGAGACTTCAGCACATAACCTGGGCTGACACTGAGGAGTGCAACTTTTAAAAATCTATGCCTTCACCCCAATGCTCACGTCCTTGAGTGGGGCTCGAACTCATATTCTCTTGGGGAGAGCTCCAACGAATGAGCCTGGAAAACCGGTACAGCAATCCATTTTTTAGTCCCAATTAGGGTTGCCAACCGTCCAGTTTTGTTTGAAGCCTCCAGGAATTAATGATTCGTTTCCAGGCACCCCTGGAGAAAATAATAGGGGCATTAAAAATGTTCTTCTCATTTTCTTTGAAAATAATCAGTTATAAAAAATTGGAGGTTGGGGGGGGGGGGGAAAGGCTGTTTGACTGACAGTCAAGAATCATCCAATCAAGTAATGAAGAGTCTAGTTGTTGCTGTTTCCCCATGAGGATGGACATGTTGGCAACCAATGGTAGCAGTGAGGGGGCGGGGGGAAACTTGGAGATCATGTGATTAAAACCTCCAGAAATATGTCCAATCAGAGCTGGCAACCCCTAGCCCCAACTGACAGAAGAAATAGGAGCTGAGGTAGGCCATTAATCAACATCATGGCTGATCTTCTAACTCAACTTCACCTTCCTGCACTATGCACATACCCCTTAATTCCCAAAAATCTATTGATCTCCGTCTTAAATATACTCATTGACTGAACATGCACAGCTGTCTGAGGTAGAGAATTCCAAAGATGCACAATTATGTGAGTGAAGAAATGTCTCTTCATCTCTGTCCTCAATGCCCTGATTCTGAGACTGTGATCCAATGTTCTCGATTCCCCATCCAGAAGAAACATTTTCTCAGCATCGACCCTGTCAAGCCCCTTAAGAACATCAATCAGCCTCCAGTAGATTTCCCCAACCAGTGGGCACCGCAGGGACTGGAGTGTTTGGTGGACAGTGTAAATAACATTAAGAGCACAAAAATCAAGGCTGACACTCCAGTGCCGTACTGAGGGAGTGCTGCACTGCTGGAGGTACCGTCTTTCGGATAAAGTGTTAAACTGAGGTCCCGCCTGCCCTCTCAGGTGGATGTAAAAGATCCAGCGGCACTATTTTGAAGGGCATGGGTGTTATCCCTGGTGTCCTGCCTCATATTTATCTCTCAACCAACATCACAACAACAAATTATCTGTTCATTGTCACACTGCTGTTTATGGGAGCTTGCTGTGCACAAATTGGCTGCCACATTTCCTACATCACAAATGACTTCACTTCAAAAGTACTTCATTGACTGTGAAGGTGCTTGCAGTGTCCTGTGGCCGTGAAGCATGATATATAACTTCAGGTGGTTCTATATTATAATGTGAATAACAAGTTATAGGTTTCCTAGGTTTAAGTTTTCTATCAGCTGTGTCTTCTAAAAAAGGGGCACTTGTATTGGGTTTGATGACACTGGCTCCTTATGTATTTAATACATTTAAAAATCACATCATCTAATTTTGAATATAACAGGATTGCTCTGGAGCAGGCCTAACCCATTCCTGACCAAAACCACTCACCAGGCACTGCCTCACCCAAGATGGCGCCCAGCCGTGCCGCGATTGCGGGGAAGGTGATGTAACTTCCGCTCAGCTGCCCCGCTTCCGGCGGCCGTGCCGCGGTGCACGCGCCACTCTGTCCGTCAGGCACTTCCGGCCGCTCGGGACGTCACAACCGGTTTGCGATGGCGCAGCTCGGCCTGGTCCGCCTGAAGGCGCCGAACAAGGAGTCGCGGGAGTCCGGCCCCGGACCGAGCCCCGCTGCCAAGCGCCGTAAAACCCACCATCAGGGCCTCAGCCCCCGGCCCGTCGCCTCGGCCTCCGCGCTCCGGTACGCAGCCCCCGCCGCCCTCTACTCGGTGCGGCCGCCGCCGCCGCCCACAACACCGGGCGCCGGCTGCGGGCCTCCTCCCGGTCCCGCCGCTCGCCCGGCCTCCCCTGCCGCCGCCGCTGCCACACTCCCGAAAACCAAGAGCCCGAAGGAGAAGCCCCTGAACCGGGACAAGGAGAAGAAACACCGCCCGCGGAAGGAGAACAGCGACTGCCGGCCGCCGCCGAAAGGTAACGGGGCGGGGGTCCTCGGGAGGTCAGCCCGAGATCTCGGGGTGTGTGGGGGGCAAAGCAGGCCTCCTCACCCCGGGGGTGGGGGTGTAAACACAGCCCCCTCTGCTCTTCTCCTTCATCCCCAGGGGACAGTACCAATGATCAGGTCTGAGGCTAAAGCCCCACTCGGGTCCTGAGCCCCTGATGTGGGCTGGCACTTGGTGCACTGCTGAGGGAGAGCTGCCCTGGGCTAGAACAGTCCCTGCACCCCAAAACCATCTCTCGGCGTTGGGAGTTAGTATAGGAGGAAGATCTGCATTTATATTGTAGTTTTCCCATGCTCAGGGTGCTTTACAGCTTGTTTGTAAGTAGAAAACTGTGGCCGTCAAATTGTGCACAGCAAGACCTCGCAAACGGGGATGAAATACTGACTAAACCGTTTTGGGGATTAATGTTGGGCAAGACATGGGAGAACTTCCCTCATTATCTTTGAAATAATAGCTGTGGGATTTTTCACATCCACCCGCAAGGGCAGAAGTGCCTCAATTTGATGTCTCATTTGAAAGACAGCACCTCTGACAGTGCAGTGCTCCCTTGGTGCTGCACTGAGTGTCAAGTCCCTCGAGTGGGGCTCAAACCCACTTCCTTCTGGCCCAGAGGAGTGAGTGCTGCCGCTCAGTCATGGCTAACACCATAAACCAAGGGCGAGATTGAGGATTTTAGGGAACTTCTCAAACTGAACCTGTGATGAGATGTTCTGAAACTTTATTCCTAAATCAGTACACTCAAAATGGCAAATTAGCCATTCTTTCATTTGCTGTATGTGGGATCTTGCTGTGTCAGGTTGGTTGTCATGTTTGCCTACATCACAGTGACAGCACATAAAAAGTATTTCATTGGTTGTGAAGCACTTTGAGATGGTCTGAGTGCAATATAAATACAAGTTGTTTCTTTCCTCAGTTACATTACATTGTATCAGGAACCTTGTGCTGTCTTAGGTTCAGTTTGTGTAGCTAGCGACTGTTCGTGATTCATTTGCTTCGTATCCAAAGAGGGCTTAACAGTTATGACCTTGAGTTTATTGAAGAAATAATCTGCCATTGTTTACTGTAAAATCCTATGTGTAGTCTATGATAAATGAATTGTTTTGCTGTAAGTAGCAAAGGAAATTGTTTGATTTTTGGTTGTATGTTTCATTGAAGGGATTTAAATATTAAAACAGTTTTGTCTGGCACTGTTCAAGGTTGGAGCAGGATTATTGAATAGAGATTGTGGGTTGTAGTTTCTTTTTTTTCAGTTTACGTCTGTGTTTGGATTAACTTTAAAATTTGAGATTGCAGAAGGTGCCTCATTTGGTAGATCTTGAAGTACTGTTAGCTTCAACTTGTTCACTTGATGAGCATGAACTGCCTTATCACGTCCTTAGGATGTCCCCAAGTGCTTGACAAATAATGACTCACTTCGTGAAGTAGCAGTCACAATTAGTGTTAGGGGTTGGTTTGATCTGGCTGTTGGGGTTGTCAATGGTCATGGGGTGAAAAAATGGGTTACCAGCACCATAGTTTCTTAACTCGCGCTGCCTGTCAGACATGCTAGGATCTGAACGCTCTTGGTCTGAAAGTGTACTGAAATATGAGCAGATGCATTGAGTGTGGTAGGTATGGTACTGGGCTAGCAACCAGAGGCTGAGTGTGCAAGGTGGTAGCTATTGAATTCAATAAATCTGGTAATTTGTGGACTGGCACCAGAAACTGGCTGTGGTAGCTTCCAGATTGGCACAAGAACTCAACTGGTTCTCTACTGTCCTATAGGGAAAGGAATCTGCTGTCTTGACCCAGCTTGGTCTACATGTGACTTCAGTTCTACTCTGCATGATTGACCTATAGGTGGTCTAGTAGATCCATCACTGATAGAGTCATAGAGTTATGCAGCACAGAAACAGGCCCATCGTGTCCGCGCCGTCCCTCAAGCACCGATCTATTCCAATGCCATTTTTCTGCACTTGGCCCGTAGCCTTGTATGCTATGGCGTTTCAAGTGTTCATCTAAATACTACTTGAATGTTGTGAGGGTTCCTGCCTCTACCATCCCTTTAGGCAGTGTGTTCCAGATTTCAGCCACCCTCTGGGTGAAAAAATCTTTCCTCAAATCCCCTCTAAACCTGCTTCCCCTTCCCTTAAATCTATGCCTCCTGGTTATTGACACCTCCGTTAAAGTAGATGGTTAAAGTAGAAGCTTAACACTACCTTTTCAGGGCAAGTAAGGGTGGCAGCCTTGTCAGTGACACCCCCATTCCAGAACTTTAAAAAAATAAAGTACGCTATAGCACTGTGCTGGTAAGTCATAGTCAGTGTGGTACAGAAGGATGCCATTCAGCCCATCGAGTCCATGCCTGTAGCCTGTACAGTGTGAAGCTCATTTGGTTGCTTCATACCTTGAACCTGTGCTAATGTTAGAGCTTGTATTCATGACCTGGGAGTGTCTTGTTGCAGAGAACTCCCTGCTCCTCTTTGACTAATGCTGTGCAATCTTTTAAGTCCACATGTGAGTGCACATGGGGCCTTGGTTTAATGTTTAACCACATATCCACTCCATCACCAAGGTTGGCTACTTCCACCTCCGTAACATCACCCGTCTTCACCTCTGCCTCAGATCACCTGAAACCCTCATCTATGCTTTTGTTACTTCTAGACTTGACTATTCCAATGTTCTCCTGACTAACTTCCCAACTGCCATCTTACATAAACTCGATCATTCAAATTTCTGCTGCCTGTATCCTAACTCGCTCCAAGTCCCGTTCACCCATCAACCCTATGCTTTCTGACCTGTATTGACACACAGTCTGTCGATACCTCAATTTTAAAATTCTCACCCTTGTTTACAAAACCTTCCATGGTCTTGCCTGTCAACTGTCCGAGATCTTCGCCCTCCCCCAATTCTGACCCCTTGCACATCCCCAGTTTTAACTTCTCTACCATTGATGGCTGTGCCTTCAGCTAAGCTACAAAATTCTATTTGTAAGCTACTCTTTTAAGTCGCTCCTTAAAACCTTGCCGCTTTTACCAAGTCTTTGGTTACCTATCCTAATATCTTTTTACAAGGCTGTGTATTTAGTAACCCTCTTGGGACATTTTTCTTTATTAAAGGTGCAAATTGTTGGCTCATCTGAAAGATGATGCAGCACTGACTCGTTGGAAGTGCCTGGATTTTGTGCTCCATTCTCTGGAGTGAGAGTTGAGCCCACATTGTAGAAATTCCCTGGCAACAATTTTACACATCTCAGCATGTCAGAATTGAAACAAGTTTCCTCTTAAAGCTGTGGTTTCCATGAAGAATATAGCAAGGTCTTCAATGAAGTTTAAATGTCTTTCTTGAATCAAACCACTTCAAGCGAGCAAATTCTTCCCCAAATACTCAAAGCCCCAACTATTTGTCAGTTCTGACATTACATCGTGTAACCTCTAAAGTGGGGAAATATCTTATTTTGCACTGATGCAGAGCATAAGGCTGCAGAAAGCTATCATTCTCACATCACTGTGCTGCACTTAACTGACTTTGGAGTGCGGAGGTGGTAGTGGGAATTTAAAAAAAAAGTCTTTTGGTTTCATGGGATGTAATTCAATATGGTGCCAACCAAAAAAAAGAGTCTCCTTCCAAACCTGGGCTTTGCCTGGCAAGAGCACTTTGAGTTGATATGGTGGATACAGGTCTGTCATTGGTGATGGAGCAATTTGAAGTGATGGGTTAATACTGCTGTACAAAAAGCATATAAATTAAAGAAAGACTTTAATTTTTACAGCATTGATGATTTTGAAGTGCTGTCACTGTGGTAATGTAGGAAACACAGAAGTCAGTTTATGCACAGCAAGCCCCATTGCACTATTTGAAGGGCAACAGAGTTCTCTTTAGAATTCTGGCCAATATTTATCCCTCAATGAGCATTATTAAAATAAATTATCTGGTCATTATATCTTTGATTGTGGGATCTTTCTGTGCTCTACCTTGCAACAGTGACTACACTTCAAAAATACTTCATTTAGCTGTAATTGACTGTGGGATGTCCTGATGTTAAAGGTGCTATGTCAGTGCAAGTTGTTGTTTGTCTTTCCACCTGTGTGTGTGTCAGTGGTGATCTGTGCATTCTGGTGCTTCTGCACTTTGCAAGCAGATCCCTGAGCGGATGTTTGAGCATAGACATCTTGGTTGGACAGTGTATGCACCAGTGTGTGTGTGCCAAGCTAAAAATATGCACCGACTGTCTACCCTGCAGTAGTTCACCATCTACTCAAACCTCCAGTTATGAGTACTCCAATGCTCTCCTGGCCAGCCTCCCATTTGCCAACCTCTATAAACTTCCTCTTATCCTGTCCTGCTCACCTATGCTCACTGAACTATATAAGCTAAGCCTGTATTACTGAAATATAAGTTTAAGGGGTGATTTGATTGAGGTTTTTAGGATTTTGAAAATAATTGATTGGATCGGTAGAGAGAAACCCTTTATGTTGCTGAGGGAGTGTCGGACAAGGGGTCATAATCTTAAATTTAAAGCCAGGCCATTCAGGAAAGGAGTTAGGAAATACTACTTCACACAAAGGGTGCTGGAAATGTGGAACTCTCTTTCACAAAAAGCAGTGGGATGTGAGCTCAATTAATTTTAAATCTGAGATTGAAAGAATTCGGCTAGCCAAGAGTATTGAGGGGTATGGATCCAAGGTGGGTGGAGTTTGGATACAGATCAGTTGTGGTCTCAATGAATAGCAGACTCAAGGGACTGAATGGCCTCCTCCTGTTCCTATTTGGTTCCCAGTCTCTCAGCACATCAGATTTTAAATTCTCAACTTTGTGTTAAAATCCATCCATGGCCTTGCCCCTTCCCATCTCTGTGTCAGCCATAGTTCAGTGGGTAGCACTCTTGCCTCTGAGTCACAAGGTTCCGAGTTCAAGGCGACCAGGGGAGTTATCTCCAGTGTCCTGGCTAATATTTATCCTTCACTCAACATCACAAAAACAGATTATCTGGTCATTATCGTATTGATGTTTGTGGGAGCTTGCTGTGCACATAGTGGCTGCCATGTTACCTGCATTACACTTTTAAAAAGTACTTCATTGGCTATAAAAGCACTTTGAGATGTCCAGTGGTCGTGAAAAGGTGCTATATAAATGCAAGTCTTTTAACCTCCATCCCTATAGACATGCAGGGCTACGGGGATTAAGCGGGAGTGGGAGTAACTGGATAGCTCCGTGGAGAGTCGGCACTTGATGGGCCGAATGACCACCTCCTCTGCTGTAAATGACTCTATGATTCTCTAGCCCTCTGAGGTCCTTGCATTCCTTTGACCTTGTGCAACCCCCACTCACCCCATCCCCACCATTGGAGGCTGTGCCATCAGCTGTTCAGACTCCATGTCCCTCCCTAAAGTTCTCTGCCTCCGCTACGTTAAAATTCTGCTTAAATCTACCTCTCACCAACTTTTGGTTGCTCCTTCTTTGGCTCAGTGTTCATTTTTATCTGATTATGCTTTAGTGAAGCATCTGGCAAGATGTTTCTTTGGTGCTATATAAATGCAAATTGTTGTAGCACTGCTTTAGTTGGAGTTCAGATGTAAATCTGTGTACAGGATATGGCTAGTTTCACAAATGTGTGCATAGGTCTCCCATTAAAACAAGCCTCTCTAATCTCTGAATTAATACATTCTACCACTTCATTGCTATCAGGAGGCCTGTCGGCAACTTTCATTCCAGTTTTACTTCTCTCTCATTCCTTATTTCTAACCATAGAGACCCCCTTACCTGTATTCCCTCTCACTAATGTTGTAACAGTATCAACAGATTATCTGGTTGTTATCACGTTGCTGTTTGTGGGATTTGGCTGTGCACAAATTAGCTGCCGTATTTCCTACATGTCCTGAGGTCATGAAAAACGCAATGTAAATATAAATCTTTTCGTTGTTGGGAGCAAGATGGAAAGAAAAAAAAAAAAATGTTTTATTGTAGCGATTTGCCTAGTCTGGTTTCTTTGCTGGGTCTATTATCAAATCTGTCCTTGAGAAAGTGGAGGTTGTTGAGTCTTTGTGCAGCCATGTGATGTATAGTTTGTGGATTAGTACATGGACATTGTCTATGCAGGTGGTGTCGTTGGGTTGTGTGTGATGCACAAGTGATCTATGTACTGCTTAATAATGGGGAAACAGTAAAGTTTGCAACGCCAATACTGCATGAGGCTCCTGTTACAAGCTGTAGGTCAGACAAGAATAATGCAGTGCAATCAATGTATTACAAGGCTAGCTATGTATAGCTGTAAAGAACAGAATAGGGAGTTGAAAATGATACAGATATAGCCGAAATGGGTGTGGAGCATTCTGCTATTGTAGATTGGTGTCGATAGCAAGGGGGATTGGTTCATGCAGAGTGAGGTTTAACTCTTTGCTGACAGCTCTAGAAATTTTATGTTCCTGTTTCCTAGTTTTTTTTTGAGATTTCAGTTTCTGGCGAAAATCAGCTTGTGTGTTGGGATTAGATTATTGTGATTTTATACCAGATGTGCATTTATTTTTTAAACCACCTGCTCTGCCTTGTGTCTTTGGTATTTTTCCTGGTGCTCCAGTCTCATTCAGAATCAGTTTTATTTTTTGAATCCAAACTTGCCCTTACCTCCTGTGTTACTAACAAGTTGTGTTGTGTTTACGCTCGAAGTGCAAGGGACAGTTTAAAGTACGTGCCAGTCGCTCCATGGGTAATGATCACAGTAACAGTACTGCAGTCTTAGTCACTCTAGTTATCTGGTCAAAGTCTACCAAACTTGAAACCTTGGTAACAGTGTACAAGTAAAAAAAAACTTTTACAGGTTTGCACATTCAACTCAAGTTGCCATGATTGAGGTATCAAGATTCCAGCCTGTCTTAAACTATGGAAATAGTTCTCCTGCATCTGACTGGATGCTGAGCAGCAGCAAGGTGCTGCAAAAGCAAGAACATACATATCAGCACCTTTCGTGACCTCCAGATGTCTCAAGCTCTTTACAGCCAATTAAGTATTTTTGAAGTGTCACTATTGTAATTTAGGAAACTCAGTGTCCAGATTACACACAGCAAGCTCCTACAGTCAGCAATGTGATAATGACTAGATAATCTGTTTTTTTTAGTGATGTTGATTGAAGGATAAATATTAGCCAAGACACCAGGGAGAACTGCCTTGCTCTTCGAATACTGCCATGGGATCTTTTACATCCACCCGAGAGATCTAATGTCTCATCAGAAAGTCGTCACCTCTGACAGTGCAGCACTCCCGCAGTTCTGCACTGGAATGTGGGCCTAGATTTTTGTTCTCAAGTCCCTCGAGTGGGACTTGAATCCGCAACCTTCTGACTCAGTGAGAGTGCTGCCAACTGAACCTTTAATGTAGCAAAATGTCCCAAGGCACTGCACAAACAAAATTTGATGTGACTAAAATTTTGGTCAACGAGGTAGGTTTTAAGGAGGAGAGAAAGTTGGTGATGTTTAGGGAGGGAATTCTAACTCTTCTGGCTTAGGCAGCTGAAGTCATGGCTGTCGACGGCTTAACGATGAAAATCTGGGATGTGCAAGGTTCCAGAATTGGAGCACAGAGATCTGAGGTTTGGAGGACTCTCAGTGGGGTATCAGTCAAGAGTTCTTGCATGCAGGGTAGGCTGCACATGTTTAACTGGGGTCAAATTATGGATGCTGCCAACATTCCAATATTGTAACCACACCAATTATCTGGCCAAAAGACCACAGTGTCCTGTAACAAGGTCATTACCACGTTTAATATGCAGTGACAATATTGCTCTCTTGTGTTTAGCACCTCCAACCCTTTGAAGAGTTCAGTATACACTAGGAGCAGCTGTTCCCAGTTTTGACACAGATGTTTGTCCTTGATCTTCCTGTGTCGAAGCCCACTGGTTCTGACTATAAGAACTGGGCCAAAGCTGGTGTGTTGGAGTTGGCTCTAACTCGCTGACTGACCATGCTTTAATGAGGACCTGACATGGTAAAGTTCTTTTCTTCCACTTTGAGATCATGAACTCTGTTTCTGTTAGCGGGTTAGAGGTGGTATGCTAAGAGGTTGGCCTTACTGGTTACTGATGTCTGGTGTATGTGCATTTAAATAACCAGTTCAGCACCACTTATAGGAATTTCCAGCCATAATCATTTGAATTGAAGCTAACATAACACTTGAATAATACGCTGTACACAATGTTTTCTGTAATGTGGCATTAATCAGTGTGTTACTGGTAATGAGGGGATTTAAGAACCTTCTGCTGCTAATTGGCATTGCTGAATAGCAGTGTAGCTCCTTAAACAGCAGTATGGTATTTTGTCAATTTCTAAGCACAAATGAAAACTCTTGTGCCACGCAGCATCTGATGCGACAAAATCATGTTTTTGAGGTTGATGTAATCACGTTAGGTAGAGCCAATTTAAAGGACAAATACTTGTCTGTTCTAGTGTATACCTGCACCCTTAAAAGGTTGGAAGCTCAAAACACGAGAGGTTAATGTAGCTGCATTGTCGAAACCCATTAAATGTAGCAATGACCTTGTTACAGGGACATTGTGGGATTTGGGCAGATAATCCATGTTTTGGTTAAGATGCAATGCAGCAACTCGCCAAAGCTTCTTCGACAGTACCCCTCAAATCCATGACCTCGACCGCCTAGAACGACAAGGCAAGGGCAGCAGGTGCAAGGGCTCATTATACCAGCTCCAGGTTCCCCTCCATATCACACACCATCCAGATATGGAATTATTTCACTGTTTGTTCATCGCCACTGGGTCAAAATCCTGGAACTCCCTAGCTAACCACTGGGAATACCACCTTTTTTAAGCAGATGGCCTGTCACCACCACCTTAAATGCAATTGCTCAATAATTGTTCTTGCCAGCTCCGCCCACATCCCATGATGAATACAAAATGATATTTAGAGCTGGCTAACAGTCACAACTGACGTCCATTAAATTTATATACCAGAATGCAGATGTATTATGTGCCGAGTTTTTGTGCAGCCAGTGGATCCCAGGATATGGCAGGAACATTTACCCTTTTTCTGGCCTAAGATCTGGCCAGAACCACCCGCCTGTTCGCACTGCCACCACTCCCACCCCCGCTGCCTGAGGAAGTTAGCCAAAGGATAGATTATTATAAAATACGGCTTCTGCACTTACTGTAAACCATGGAGTGTGTCCTGGCACCCTACACCACCTCATTCTGCCAGTCAATGGAGAAAGTTACCAGTAACCAGCTGGTGCTAGCAAGCACATGCTCCTGTTTAAAATTCTGAATGTTGAGTGCCAGTGAGCAGAATACATATTTACTGTCACATCAGCCTTGTGTTTGATTATAGCCTGCACTAAACTAGCACTGAGTATCCTGTTTCTCCAGAAAAATCTTGTCCTTTGTAAAGATTTAGATATAGCAACCATTTTCACTCAACCCTGCAAAGGGTTCAAGGCATTCAGGCATTGTGTATCAAAAAGGTTCATTGATATTTCAGACTGAACATTTTTCCTTTGCAAAATGAATCTTGTATGAGCACAGTGCAGAAATAAAAGAACTGTGTAGCCGAGCCTTAACAATTTAAATGTGATGATTTTTGACAGGATTTTAGAAAGTGCAGTCACGCCTCAAAATAAAATCACTGAATTTGAGACACTGCTTGTGCTGGTGACATACTCACTGCACAATACGTGCATATCCAGGCTTTGAAATGCATCCAGATCTCACTGACTCTGTCCTTTCAGAAGTAGAAGTACTGTCTTGTGCTGTGGGAAGAATGGGATGGCCTCCAAGATTCAATCTCTCAGTGCTAGTTTCTTTTGAGGCCGTTAGTTTTTGGTAACTGCACTAATCTGGAAAGAATGTCAATTCTGCATTTTCCCTATCCTCTCTGAGAGCATGCGTGTCATTTTGCAGGAAGAGGCATTGAGGGCAGAAGCTGAGAATGGGCGAGTTTATAGTATGCTGCAGGATTCAGTAATCACAGTGTTAAAATGTGGCAGCCTTTGCAGTAATGTAAATGATCCTGGAGCATATACGATTGTAGTGTATCGTGTGCCCACAGTTGGAATGTATATTAGGTCACCAGTTTATTCTGATAAACAAAATTAAGGTTACGGCCTGGAAATCCTGATAAGACAGCCCATTTCAAAAATCTTTTTCTACATTGCTCCCTTTTCCACTGGGGTCATAAACTGTAGCTTATTTTTTTTTGAAGATCTCCTGATTGTTGTGTTAAGCTCTAAAAAGAATTGGAACATTGCAACCAGTTTCTATGTTCAGCTGAAAGAAATTTATATGTTACTGGTTGATCTCCTGTGGCATTGCACATGGGGAGTCAAGACCCAAGTGTAGCCTTTGGGTGCCAATGTTACTTCCTCACTGACTTCAAAAGAGAGTAACACGGGGTGTAAAACCAGCATTGTACCCGATTCCGTGGGTTTACCGATGGGTGGATTGCAAAGAACAAAGAACAGTACAGCACAGGAACAGGCCATTCGGCCCTCCAAGGCTGCGCCGATCTTGATGCCTGCCTAAACTAAAACCTTCTGCACTTCCGGGGTCCGTATCCCTCTATTCCCATCCTATTCATGTATTTGTCAAGATGTCTCTTAAACGTCTCTATGGTACCTGCTTCCACCACCTCCCCCGGCAACAAGTTCCAGGCACTCACCACCCTCTGTGTAAAGAACTTGCCTCGCACATCCCCTCTAAACTTTGCCCCTCTCACCTTAAACCTATGTCCCCTAGTAACTGACTCTTCCACCCTGGGAAAAAGCTTCTGACTATCCACTCTGTCCATGCTGCTTATAACTTTGTAAACCTCTATCATGTCGCCCCTCCACCTCCGTCGTTCCAGTGAAAACAATCCGAGTTTATCCAACCTCTCCTCATAGCTAATGCCCTCCAGACCAGGCAACATCCTGGTAAACCTCTTCTGTACCCTCTCCAAAGCCTCCACGTCCTTCTGGTAGTGTGGCGACCAGAATTGCACGCAATATTCTAAGTGTGGCCTAACTAAAGTTCTGTACAGCTGCAGCATGACTTGCCTATTTTTATACTCTATGCCCCAACCGATGAAGGCAAGCATGCCGTATGCCTTCTTGACTACCTTGTCCACCTGCGTTGCCACTTTGTGTCCTGTGGACCTGTTCGCCCAGATCTCTCTGCCTGTCAGTACTCCTAAGGGTTCTGCCATTTACTGTATACTTCCCACCTGCGTTAGACCTTCCAAAATGCATTACCTCACATTTGTCCGAATTAAACTCCATCTGCCATTTCTCCTCCCAGGTCTCCAACCGATCGATATCCTGCTGTATCCTCTGACAATCCTCATCACTGTCCGCAACTCCTCCAAGCTTTGTCTCGTCCGCAAACTTACTAATCAGACCAGTTACATTTTCCTCCAAATCATTTATATATACTACAGACAGCAAAGGTCCCAGCACTGATCCCTGCGGAACTCCACTAGTCACATCCCTCCATTCAGAAAAGCACCCTTCCACTGCTACCCTCTGTCTTCTATGACCGAGCCAGTTCTGTATCCATCTTGCCAGCTCTCCTCTGATCCCATGTGACTTCACCTTTTGTATCAAACCGCCATGAGGGACCTTGTCAAAGGCTTTACTGAAGTCCATATAGATAACATCCACTGCCCTTCCTTCATCAATCATCTTTGTCACTTCCTCAAAAAACTCAATCAAATTAGTGAGACACGACCTCCCCTTCACAAAACCATGCTGCCTCTTGCTAATAAGTCCATTTGTTTCCAAATGGGAGTAAATCCTGTCCCGATGAATCCTCTTTAATAATTTCCCTACCACTGACGTAAGGCTCACCGGCCTATAATTTCCTGGATTATCCTTGCTACCCTTCTTAAACAAAGGAATAACATTGACTATTCTCCAGTCCTCTGGGACCTCACCTGTAGCCAATGAGGATGCAAAGATTTCTGTCAAGGCCCCAGCAATTTCTTCCCTTGCCTCCCTCAGTATTCTGGGGTAGATCCCATCAGGCCCTGGGGACTTA
Source organism: Heterodontus francisci (assembly GCF_036365525.1). Lineage (NCBI taxonomy): Eukaryota > Metazoa > Chordata > Chondrichthyes > Heterodontiformes > Heterodontidae > Heterodontus > Heterodontus francisci. The sequence goes on along the minus strand of NC_090395.1, from coordinate 74,385,006 downwards.
TCTACCTTAATGCTTTGCAAGGCACCCAACACCACCTCCTTTTTGATAATGAGATGACTGAGACTATCTACACTCCCTTCCCTAGGCTCATCATCCACCAAGTCCTTCTCCTTGGTGAATACTGATGCAAAGTACTCATTTAGTACCTCGCCCATTTCCTCTGGCTCCACACATAGATTCCTTTCCCTGTCCTTGAGTGGGCCAACCCTTTCCCTGGTTACCCTCTTGCTCTTTATATGCGTATAAAAAGCCTTGGGATTTTCCTTAATCCTGTTTGCCAATGACTTCTCATAACCCATTTTAGCCCTCCTGACTCCTTGCTTAAGTTCCTTCCTACTGTCTTTATATTCCTCAAGTGCTTTGTCTGTTCCTAGCCTTCCAGCCCTTACAAATGCTTCCTTTTTCTTTTTGACTAGGCTCACAATATCCCGTGTTATCCAAGCTTCCTGAAACTTGCCAAACTTATCCTTCTTCCTCACTGGAACATGCTGGTCCTGGATGCTAATCAACTGACATTTGAAAGACTCCCACATGTCAGATGTTGATTTACCCTCAAACAGCCGTCCCCAATCTAAATTCTTCAGTACCTGCCTAATATTGTTATAATTAGCCTTCCCCCAATTTAGCACCTTCACCCGAGGACTACTCTTATCCTTATCCACAAGTACCTTAAAACTTATGGAATTATGGTCACTGCTCCCGAAATGCTCCCCTACTGAAACTTCGACCACCTGGCCGGGCTCATTCCCCAATACCAGGTCCAGTACGGCCCCATCCCTAATTGGCCTATCTACGTATTGTTTCAAGAAGCCCTCCTGGATGTTCCTCACAAATTCTGCCTCATCCAAGCCCCTAGCACTAAGTGAGTCCCAGTCAATATAGGGGAAGTTAAAATCACCCACCACTACAACCCTGTTACCTTTACATCTTTCCAAAATCTGTCTACATATCTGCTCCTCTACCTCCCGCTGGCTGTTGGAAGGCCTGTAGTAAACCCCCAACATCGTGACTGCACCCTTCCTATTCCTGAGCTCCACCCATATTGCCTCGCTGCATGACCCCTCCGAGGTGTCCTCCCGCAGTACAGCTGTGATATTCTCCTTAACCAGTAATGCAACTCCCCAACCCCTTTTGCATCCCCCTCTATCCCACCTGTAGCTTCTAAATCCTGGAATATTTAGCTGCCAATCCTGTCCTTCCCTCAACCCAGTCTCTGTAATAGCAACAACATCATAGTTCCAAGTACTAATCCAAGCTCTAAGTTCATCTGCCTTACCTGTTATACTTCTTGCATTGAAACAAATTCACTTCAGACCATCAGTCCCGCTGTTCTCCGCAACATCTCCCTGCCTGCTCTTCCTCTTAGTCTTACTGGCCTTATTTACTAGTTCCCCTTCATTTATTTCACTTACTGTCCTACTGCTCTGGTTCCTACCCCCCTGCCACACTAGTTTAAACCCTCCCGAGTGACGCTAGCAAACCTCGCAGCCAGGATATTTGTGCCCCTCCAGTTTAGATGCAACCCGTCCTTCTTGTACAGGTCCCATCTGTCCCTGAAGAGATCCCAATGGTCCAGATATCTGAAACCCTCCCTTCTACACCAGCTGTTCAGCCACGTGTTTAGCTGCACTATCTTCCTATTTCTTGCCTCACTGGCACGTGGCACAGGGAGTAATCCCGAGATTACAACCCTAGAGGTCCTGTTTTTTTAACTTTCTACCTAACTCCCTGCGTTAAAATTATTCTTGGTATCTACGTGTGTCTAGTGTCGTGGGTTATATTGATATAAGTCTAGCTTAAGGGGCTTTCATTACTTCAGTCTCCATTTAAAGCATTAATATGTTCTGCAAATTGGACTAACATGCTGCTGAAATTAAGTGGATATGGGATTAATCTTTGTAGTAGTTTAATTTGAGATTAATTGACCTTAAAGCTTCACAGCCTTTCATTTTTAAGCTGTATCTGTACTCCGTACCTTGGGTCAGTCAGAAATATTAATCACCTTTAATTTAATCACAAGCAAAGTGTGTGTTCATCAACGTAAGCATTCCTGCTATGTAAAAAGGTTTAAAGAATATTGAAGTATTGCATATTCCCAACTTAATATGATGTTTTCAAAACTTATCCTTTGTAGTAGAATTGTTCATGTTGCGCCATAACAGAGAACAACATATAAGCAGGGGAGTGGGCCAATTACACAGGGCATAGTAACACAATCAAGTCATTCCTTTGTTATTGATTCTCCCATTACAAAATTTTGAGATGAAAACATGATGAGTTGGGTATGGATATACAGTATGGATTTGATGCAATCTTGGAATTTATTCCCGATCACAGGTGGCTCTGATGAAAATGGGAAAAGCCGGAGACAGGATGAATATTTGGGCAAAAAAACAAAGAAAAAGAAAAAAAAGAAACATCGAGAAGGTGAGCGACCCAGGCGGCTAAAAATGTACAACAAAGAGGTGCAGACGACTTGTGCGGGGATCACGCACGTCAACTTGGATGCTTTGGGGCACGGTTCTTCTGATGAGTTAAGTGTAATCAACAAAACCTCCATTGAGCACATCGAAGAGCTTGGCAGGTTGGATCTAAAAATGAGCCATTGTACCATCCCCTCAGGCGCACAGTTACCATACTTGTCACACAGAGACCACTGTGTACGGAAGGGACTCTTGCGGACAGGTTCCTCTAAATTCGCCCACTTCATTCACGTGGAGCATCAGCCAAACGGTGGTGCGCCAGTGCTCCATGCCTACATGGATGAACTCTCTTTCTTGTCTCCTATGGAGATGGAGAGGTTTGCTGAAGAATTTCTTGCTTTGACTTTCAGTGAAAACGAGAAGAGTGCAGCACACTATGTAATGGCCATTGTGCATGGAGCGGCAGCTTACCTGCCAGACTTTCTGGATTACTTTGCTTTCAACTTCCCCAACACGCCAGTAAAAATGGAAATATTGGGGAAAAAGGATATAGAAACTACAACCATCTCGAACTTTCGCGCTCAGGTAAGAATTCATGTTTTCTGTCCTTTTTTCAGTTACTAATTGCAACATCTCCCTCTCTAACTTCCTCAGTCAGACTTTAACCAGCTTTCCCTTGAACTGCATTCCTCTGTCTCAAACTGGTCAGACTGATTCCTCTTAGCAAGGAATGGAAAGTACGCACGTTGTGTCTCCTGCATAGATGGGATTTCCATCACTTATCTAGGTCAGAGTTAGGTGTCAGGTACCTGTGTGTGATAATACAGATGGCCCAAAACTTAAATACTTGTACAAATGTCCTCCCCCAACTAAACTCCTACTTGGCACAGACTGATTTGCACAGAGAGGACACCAGAACTACTGAGGCGGACAAACCCGGTACAAGGGAATGTATTCCCTCGTCACATCTGGGCTTTCCTTGTCAGATTCCTGTTATGAGCAACAGGAACATGTCAAATTTCCTATTAGCGGGCAAGACCGAATATGCCTCAAAATGTTCCTGAGCGAAGAGTAGGTCTTAATCTCAACAGCTTCAGGGAATTGTTGCCTGGATAATCCTGGTTTATAGAATCTGTAGCCCTTGCCAACTCTATTAAAGTATTTTTGGTGAGCCATTAGGTAACAAACAGGCCAACAACACCTGAGTATTAACCTCGAAAGGCCTACAGATGACTGAAAGCATTCTATCAACCATTGCGTGACAGATGAGAGGAAGTTGACTCAAAATTGTACAGGGAACATACTTCTGAGCAAGGCCCTGCAGGCTGCAAGGATATTAACTACATTGACTAGCCTCACATGTGCCTAGCCCATTGTCTACTGGACTTCCACCATAAATTGTATGGAAACTGATGAAGCACAGCAAGAAGCATCACCCACACAGCAGTGAGTTATGAACGTCTGGGATGTGTGATGTCAGTTGGAAAGAGTAATGTGCAGCCCATGTATTGCCTAGAAATATCATATCTCTGCTTCCTTCCCAGATACTTGACCAATGCAACATTGTTCACATGGACTGTCTTTACAGACATCCCAAAAGGTGGGGGGTGGGTGGGTGCAAATAGATGAAGACGAGACAAGATGGCAATAGAGGTCAGCCAAAGTCTTGTAAAGGACAGCAATTCACCGCAATTTAGAACACAAGATAAATCCACATTCTTACCCCACCCCAGTCACTTACCACCCAATTATGTTGTCAAGTGTACAATACTAGGAATGTACAGGTCCAGAAAATACTATTAAATTCCATGTACAGTTTGCTGGCTTTTAATGTAAAACTCCTTAATGAATTCTCTTGCCATGTGTCAACACTATAGGTCTCCACTATCTCACTAGAAAGTATGTCTTGCACAATAACTGCCCCCTGGTACAGATCAGTCAGATCTAGCCCTACTCCTTCTGAGCTTGCCATTGCTCCTCTGGTCGCAGAGTTTTTGGTTATATCAAACAGTTTAATATTGCTCTGTTCCCAGCTTCCTTAATCCTCTATCAGTTTAGTGCCCTGAACACCTTCAAACTGCCCAAATGCTGCAAGGGTGACACCAGAACTGAGCAGCTATGCCTATCAGGAAAGACTGAACTTTCTATGGAAAAGAGAAGGCTAATGAATGGCTTAATAGATGTCTTTTAAAATTATGAAGGGATTTGATACAATAGCCAAAGATATTGATTCTACTTGTTGGGATCAAAACTAGGAATCAGTAATACAGGATTGTCATTAATAAATCCAGTAGGGAATTCAGGAGAAACTACTTTACCTAGGAAGTGGTTAGAATGTGGAACTTGCTACCACAGGGAGTAGTTGAGGTGAGTATTATAGATACATTTAAGCGGAAGCTGGGTAAGTGCATGAGGGTTAAAGGAATATAATGATATGTTAAATAGGGTGGGAGGAGGCTTATGTGGAACATGAATAACACAGCCCTGTTGGGCTGAATGGCCTGTTTCTGTGCTGTAAATACTATGTTAATGAATTGCAACCAGGATAACTAACCCAGTGTATGCACATATTCGCCTGCACATACTTTGCACAAGGAATATAAATGGCCTAACCAAATCTGTATAGTTCAAAAAGTATTAGATTCAGCCTGGGTATTGTATATGAAGTATGGAGTATCTCGGGTGCCATTTCTCTGCATCTCGAGTGAGAAAATATAGTGAGGTTGTCAGGATGATTTTGATGAAGCTAGTTGGAGGGCATTGCTCAGTGTTGTACATCATTGCAATCACATATCTAAAATGGAGCCAGTTTTATTTTGCTAGATTTCGTTCAAATATAGCAACATAGAAAATGATTCTGATTTTTTTTTCAGTTCATGAGATGTGAATGATTCTGGATGTGCTTAAATACTGGTGACTGTGTTCAGCCATAGCGCAGTTGATAGCAATCTCACCTCTGAGTTAGAAGGTTAAATTCAAGTTCAAAGAGACTTGATCACAGAAATCAAGGCTGAGGTGTCGTTCTGATGAGATGTTAAAGTGAGGCCTACTCTTGGGTAGGCGTAAAAGATCCCAAGGCATTATTTTGAAGAAGGGTGGGGAGTTATCCCTGAAAAGAAAAAGCAAGAGTTGCATTTATATCACATCTTTCACGATCACTGAATGTCCCAAAGTGCTTTACATCCAGTAAAGTGCTTCTGAGGTGAAGTCACTGTTGTAATGTCGGAAACGCAGCAGCCAATTTACACACAGCAAGCTTCCACAAACAGAAATGTGATGATGACCAGATAATCTGTTTTTGTGATGTTGTTTGAGGGGTAAATATTGACCAGGACACTGGGTTGCTGCGACCCTGATGCTCTTTGACATCCAGCTTAAAGGGCACATGGAGCCTTGGTTTAATGTCCCATCTGAAAGACGACACCTCCAATAGTGCAATACTCCTTCAGTTATTACACTGGAGTGTCAACCTTGAGGGGAGCCTGAACCCGCATCCTTCTGACTCGGGCAAGGATACTACCAACTGAGCCAAGGCTGACTCGCACCTTAGTGTCTTGGCTAATATTTAGCCCTCAACCAACATCACTACTTTAGAACTTCAGAAAGTACAGCAGTGGCTGTGAAGTATTTTGGGAAGTCCTGAGGTCGACAAAGTCGCTATATAGAAGCAACCTTTGTTTTATATGTTGTGTTACACTGCTGTATCAGTGGCTTGCCATATGGATGTCCTAGTGCTGATTATTGCCTCTTGGTTCTGCAGTTCAGCATGAAAGGATATTAAATTTCACTTTACTGGAAGGGAAAAATAGCTACCCACTTCCATTTGTTGCAGCATTCTTGAATTCTATCAAGATTCCGCTAGCCAGTTATATGGTTAACATTTTTGGATGTAACATTTTTGTAATTTAAAAATATTTTACTCTGTAGAGTGATTGGTTTAAATCACAAGCAAACCCACCTTCTTTAAGTGAATGTTGAAAGTGAGCAGTAGGTGATCTATTCTGTAAAGGTGGAGCATGTGGATAAACTGTTCTGCTTGGCAATGTATCCCATTCATCTGTTCCTTGGCTTGTAACATCTTTCTTTGTTCACTGCTCACACTAGACTGGAATTAGATTTCCTCACACTTGCAGATGGGGCAGACTGCCAAACATTGGAGTTCATTTGAAATTAAATGGATTGGTGGAGTGAGAAGGGAGTTGGAGGGTTAGAGAGAAATTGGCAGCTCTGCCTGATTTCTCCCCGTGACAGGACATTAATACCCAAAAGTAGGGGACCAGCAATTAATGTGTGAGGGGAGTCCATGATAGAACAATCAGACTGGTTGGTGCAGGAATGATTAGCTTTATTAGTCTTTCCTTGCTTCAGAATTTCATAGAAACATAGAAAATAGGAGCAGGAGTAGGCCATTAGGCCCTTCGAACCTGCTTCGCCATTCATTATGATCATGGCTGATCATCCAACTCCATAACCTGTTCCTGCTTTCCCCCCCCCCCCCCCCCCATATCCTTTGATCCCTTTAAACCCAAGAGCTATATCTAACTCCTTGAAAACATAGGCCTCAACTGCTTTCTGTGGTAGTGAATTCCACAGGCCCACCACTCTCTGGGTGAAGAAATTTCTCCTCATCTCAGTCCTGAAAGGTTTACCCTGTATCCTTAGACTATGACCCCTGGTTCTGGACTCCCCAACCATCGGGAACATCCTTCCTGCATCTACCCTGTCAAGTTCTGTTAGAATTTTATAGGTTTCTGTGAGATCCCCCCTCACTCTTCTGAACTCCAGCGAATATAATCCTAACCGACTCAATCTGTCCTCATACATCAGTCCCGCCATCCCAGGAATCAGTCTGGTAAACCTTCGCTGCACTCCCTCTACAGCAAGAACATCCTTCCTCAGATAAGGAGACCAAAACTGCACACAGTATTCCAGGTGTGGCCTCACCAAGGCCCTGTATAATTGCAGCAAGACATCCCTGCTCCTGTACTCGAATCCTCTCGCTATGAAGGCCAACATACCATTTGCCTTTTTTACCGCCTGTTGGACATGCATTCATTTCATGGATTCTTGAAATTAAATTAAATTGTTTGCTAGTTCTTTTGAAAATAAAAGCCACTGGACATCTCAAAGCACTTTACAGACAATGAAGTACTATTGAAGTTTAGTCCCTGTTGTAATGTAGGAAACGCAACAGCAAATTTGTGCACAGCAAGCTCCCACAGACCGCAATCTGACTGACCAGATAATCTGTTTGTGATGTTGATTGAGGGATAAATATTGATCAGGACACTGGGAATAACTCCCCGGCTCCTCTTTGAAATAGTGCCATGATATCTTTTACGCATACCTGAGAGGTCAGATGGGACCTCGATTTAGCATCTCATCTGAAAGACAGCATCTCCAACAGTGCAGCACTCCTTCAGTATTACACTGGAGTGTCAACTTTGATCTTTGTGCTCAAATCCTGGAGTGGAACTTGAACCCACAACCTTCTGACCCAGAAGCGAGAATGCTCCAACTGAGCCACAGCTGATGTCTGATATTAAAATGTCACCTTGTAGGTTTTAAAATGAGGGATTGTGTTCACTGAATAGCACTGCAGCTCACAAGTAGCTTCACCTGTTTAACTGACCTTGAAGTGAAAGTGGTACAGAAGGAAAAGGAAAGCTCTCAATGCCTTATTGCAGGGGTCTGTTATGACGGAAGTTGCAAGAAATATGAACTCCATGCACACTGGCCCTTTGTCAGAAACACTGATGGCTTGTCCTAATACAGTGGTGGCTTTTCAGAAGATTCAATAAAGCATCTGTGTTCATTTCAGAGTTTAACCTTAATGGATTTCTTTGTAGGAGCTGCCTCTGGATTAGCACTGCTCCTGCATAAACGAGGTAGCTGGAAGAATGCCAGAGAGGCTGAGTAAGCGGTTATAAATATTTGCAGAAAGTCTCACGTAGAAGCTGTAACTCAGTGTCTGACTGTGTCCTCGGGTGACGCTGTTCCTGATTCAGCACAGAAAGTTTTGGCAGTATTTGGTAGTTAGAAAAGGAAAACGTCCTTCATTTGTTTGATAATTCCTGCCTTCTCCTTTAAGCAGACTCTTGCAACTAGAGACAGTAAATTGGTTTGATAATTCATTTATTACCAACAAAATGTTGATATCAAAAGTTTGAACGAATCATAGGTATTGTATTTACATTGTACATATGTAGTCAGCTGTTCTGTCAGCAACATTCCAGGTAGTGGCATTGCTTCTGGAGACATTGTGCATCACCAAAACATATGAACATAAGCATTAGGAGCAGAAGTAGGCCATAGTCTGCCTTATTGAAACCGTACTTTCCCCAACATCAGCTCAACAATAATTGGACTTGGTAGCAGATGAGACCATATCTTGTGGCTACCAGCACACTGAGCCAATGTACAGATAAGTACATTTGTTCTGCTCTCGTGTGCCAAAGTGCACCTTCACTCACCGTTGAGGGGAGATACATAGCTCAGATAGGAAGTGGAGGTGACAGGTTTCCTCCATTGAAATGCCTTTCAGTGTGGCTGTGAGAAAATACAGTGGAACATGTACTTGCTGCTGCTCAGAAGCAAATTTCAGACTGGCTGCCTGTCTAAGACAGGACATTTGACTCCTCCTCTTCCACCCCCACCCCCCCCCGGACTGTCAACCCTTTTTCCTAATTGACTGTATAGGAGGTGTCATTGAAGGAAGGAGTGACTCCCTTTGTAGAATTTTGCAGCACAGCAGATGATCATTCAGCTTATTTGGCCTATGGTGAGTGTCTGAAAGAAATACCCATTTGGTTGGATTTGCCGCCCCCCCCCTATACACTTCAGTATTTTCCTCCAGTAATTATTACTTCCCTATTAAATGTTACGATGGATTCTGCTATCAGGGAGGCCACTTCATGTCTTAATGACAGCTTTGCGTTTATCACAGAATCACAAGAATTGTTACAGTCCAGAAGAAGGCCATTTGGACCATCGTATCTGCACTGGCTCTCCGAAAGAGCAATTTGCTCAGTTCCGTTCCCCCTCCTTCTCCCTGTAACCCTGCACGTTCCTTCTTTTCATATAACAGTCTAATTTCTTTTGAATGCTTCAATTGAACCTGCCTCCACCACACTGTCAGGCAGTGCATTCCAGACCTTAACCACACTCTGCGTGAAAAGTTTTTCCTCATGCCACTTTTGCTTCTCTTACCAAATACTTTAAATCTGTGCCCTCTCATTCTCGATCCTTTCACGAGTAGGAACAGTTTCTGTCTATCTAATCTGTCCAGACCCCTCATGATTTTGAATATCTCTATCAAATCACCTCTCAGCCTTCTCTCCAAGGAAAACAGTCCTAATTTCTCAAATCTATCTTCATAACCGAAGATTTAAAAGGGTAATTTGCATAGTCTCTCCTTTTGTTCTTTTGGTGATTCTTTAATTTATGTTCTCTCATTACCAACTGACCAACCAATGAAAATTAATTTTCCTCCATTTATCAAAATTGTTTATGATTCTGAATCCTTTTATTCGATCTCTTAACTTTCTTAAATGGGGAGAACCCTAGTTTCTCTCAAAACTAAAGCCACTGATTTCTGGAATCATCTCTGAACCTTATTTGTCCTCATATTTTTCCTAAACTAAGATGGACAAAACAAGGTAGAATATTCGGACTGGGGCTTAACTAATGATTTGTAAAGGTTTAGCATTTTCTCTTGGCTTTTGTACTCCACGTTCTTAGGAACCCATATGCTTTTTTAAGGCTTTATCAACTTGTAAAGATTTGTGTTTCTGAAACTCTTCTCTTGGCAGTTTTATCATTTCATTTCTATATCCTCATCTTTCCTCCCAAAATTCATAATTTAATTTTTCTGTGTTAAATTTCATCTGACCGCTATACCCATCTGCTGACCTGTTTTGCAGCCCTTTTCACAGTTTTCCACGTGACCTAATTTTGTGTCGGATCTGCAAATTTTGATATTTTGAGCTCATCCATTACTCTGCTGCCCGTGTCCTAACTCGCACCAAGTCCCATTCACATCACACTATGCTTGTTGATCTGCTTTGGTTTCTGGTCTGGCAATGCCTCAGTTTTACAATTTCCTTCCATGTTTTTAAATCCCTCCATGTCCTCACCCCTCCCTATCTCTGTAATCTCCAGCTGCACAACCCCCCTAAGATCTTTGCACTCCTCTAATTCTGGCTTCATGAGTATCCCCCATTTAATAATTTCATCATTGGCAGCCGTTCATAAAGCAGCCTGGGCCCAAAGCTCTGGAATTCCCTCCCTAAACCGCTCCACCCCATTCTCCTTTAAGAGGCTCCTTAAAACCTATCTCTTGGTCAAACTTTTGATCTGCCCTAATATCTCCTTATGTGGCTCAGTGTCAGACTTTGTTCAATAACATTCCTGTGGAAACTTTTTGGGGCATTTTATTACGTTAAAGATGCTATATAAATACAAATTGGTATTCCAAGAGTGTATGTTTACATTATTTATACCTGAGATTTAGATGCACTTTTTAAATAAATCTGTCCAGTACTGATCTGAAGACTTATCAGCACTGAGGCGGGGTGCGTCTAGGCTGCCCCGGACTGAGGCGGGGTGCGTCTAGGCTGCCCCGGACTGAGGCGGGGTGCGTCTAGGCTGCCCCGGACTGAGGCGGGGTGCGTCTAGGCTGCCCCGGACTGAGGCGGGGTGCGTCTAGGCTGCCCCGGACTGAGGCGGGGTGCGTCTAGGCTGCCCCGGTATGATCTGAAGTACTGGACCTTTTTCCCTAACTGAGGATTCCTCCACACTGTGATTGACAGGGCCTTGAACTGGTCCGCCCCATATCCCGCACTTCTCTCACCCCTTTCCCTCCCTCCCAGAACCGTGTTAGGGTTGCCCTTGTCCTCACCTTCTCACCTTCTCTCACCCCACGCCCCCCCCTCCCCACCAGCCTCTGCTATTTCTGCCATCTCCAATGTGACTGCACCACTATGCACATCATCTCCTCCCCTCCCTGTCCCTTAGCATTCCAAAGCAAGCATTTCTTCCACGACACCCTGGTCCACTCCTCAATCACTCCCTCCACTTCCCATTGCATCTTTCCCTTTTACCCTCCTCCCTTGTCACTGTCCAAGGCCCCAAACATTCCTTCCAGGTGAATCAGCAAGTAACGTATACTTTCAGTTTAGTATACTGTATTTGTGGCTCAAAATGTGGTCTGATCTACATCGGGTAGACCGAATGCAGATTGGGTGACCCCTTAGTGGAACACCTCCGTTCAGTCCACAAGCATGACCCCGAGCTTCCAGTCACCTGTCATTTTAATTCTTCACCTTGTTCTCTCACTGACCTCTCCGCCTGGGCCTACTGCAGTGTTCTAATGAAACTCAACTTAAACTTGAGGAACAGCACTTCATTTTTCAATTATGCACTTTACAGCCGTCCTGATAATATTGACTTCAACAATTTCCGACTCTAACGTCTGCCCCCCATTTTGCTACCTTTTTCTTTGCAGGTTTTGCTTTCAACTCATTTTTCTCCATTTTGGATCGCAGTTGTTCATATTTTTGCCATTTACACATCTAGACATATCTTTTGTTTCTCTACTTGTCCTATTACCACTCTCTTTGGCCTGCACCACCAGCCATTTTGTCATTTAATACAAGCAAAATACTGGAAATCTGAAATAAAAACAGAAAATACTCAGGTCAGGCAGCATCTGTGGAGAGAAAAGCAGAGTTAACATTTCAGGTCAATGAAAGGTCATCGACCTGAAATGTTAACTCTGCTTTTCTTTTCACAGATGCTGCCTGACCTGAATATTTACAGCATTTTCTGTTTTTCTTTAGTCATTTAATCTCTCCTGTCTTTCACCCTATCACAGACCTTCCCTTTTGTTCTTTTTCCCACCCTCCTCTCTTTCACTTGCTTAATACCTATTGCATTTCTAACCAGATCTGAATCTCCCGATTCTGATGAAAGGTGATCAACCTGACATGTTAACACTCGCCTGCCCTCTTCACAGATGCTGCCAGACCTGCTGAGTATTTCTGGCACTTTCTATTCACATTTCAGAGTTCCAGCCTCTGCAGTATTTTGCTCTTATGTTGTTGTATAAAATTAAGTCCATTATCCAGTTATAGAGAGTTTTAGCTCGACACAATACCGGTACGTGTCCACAATGGATTCCATTTCAATCTGAGATGCAAACCAGTGTAAATCCAGCCACTTTTTTGATACATAAAGCCTCGAGTGTAAGTGTAATTTAAGACCTGTCGTAGAAGAATATTCTGTGTCTGTAAATGTGATTTGAGGTGACTCTTGATTCATGCCGCATTTGACGTATCCATTTTCGGATGAGTTGAAATGGCTTGTAAGATCTGTACTGGTTCTATGGTTTGGGATCATTTTGCTGCTCTGCTGCCATTTCAGGCTGCCAGAATAATATGGCTTATTGTCAGCAACTCATAATTCATAATTAATTGCACCTCATAAATGGTTCCCTCAGACTGATGCTGTTCTGAAGCAGTTTGTATTTCAGCTTTAGCTGCTGAAGAGTTTATTTTTATCTTCTGAAGGATTTGTTACTGATTTAAATGCAACTTAAAAACTAATTGCATAAAAAAAGTCAATGTCCAAAACAAAAAGATTCAAGTATTACAGCTGTCAATAATGAAGCATTCTGGCTAGTTACTCCCATGACTTCTTGTCTGCTACAGAGACAGAATTATAACATTGCCTTTCAAACCACCTTTACTTTAAAAAAAACCCAGAATTTATTAAAATCCGGTTTAAACTGAGCAGATCTCTATGCTGCATTGCTGGTCTTTGTCACAGTAATGAGCTTCTGCTTTCAGTGATGCAGCCTGCCATTGTATTCAAAGTAAAAAATGTTTGCATGCTGCTACTTTACTCCTGTCTTGCTCCTTGAAACGTTATTGAACGAAGCCAGATATAAATGCACGTATTACTAAATATGCAACAATCTGCATCTGCTAATGTATGGTTTCTTCCTCCTTCAATTGGTAAATCAGCAATGGTCACTTTCAGCAGCAGCTTTGCTTACAACCAGTGCCGTCCTCTATATGACATCAGTAAAACATAAGAACAGAGGTCAGCCATTCAGCCACTAAAGCTTATTCCAGTTAGTTAGATCTTGGCAAATCTGTACCTCCACTCCATTTACCCGTCTTTGCTCCAGATCCCTTGATACTCTTATCCAACAGAAATCTAACGATCTCAGTCTTGAAAATTTCAATTGTTCCCCAACATCAGCCTTTTGCGGGAGTTTTCCAGACTTCCGCCATGCTGTGTGCTTCCTGATGTCACTCCTGAATGGCCTAGCTTTAGTTTTAGATTACGCCCCCTTTGGTATTTCCCCACCAGAGGAAATTATTTCTCTGTAATCACCTTATCTAATTCCTTGATCATTTTTAAAGACCTCGATTATATCCCCTTTCAACCGTCTAAACTCAACGGAACACAAACCAACATTATGCATAATTTAGCCCTCTAAGTCTATCATTCTGGTGAATCTGCACTCTACACCCCCAAAGGCAATACATCCATCCTGAGGTACAGTGGCCAGAACCGAATGCATTGCTCCAGATGGCATCTGACCAAGGCTTTGAACTAAACCCCTTGATTAGATCACCCCTCATGCTTCTGGAGAGCCATCGAACAGTCAGCTCTTTATCTGTTGTCACTGTGCCATCTTTCAGATGACATGCTAAACTGGGGTCCTGTCTGCGATCTTAGGTGGATGGAAAAGACCCCATGGTGCAGGGGAGTTCTCCTCGCTGTCCTGGCCAATATTTATCCCTCAACTGAAACAAAATCCTGGAATGATACAGTACAGAAGGCTGTCATTCAGCCTATTGGTAGAGCTAATTAGTCCCACTGTCCTCATTCCCCATAGCCTAGTAAATGTATTTATCTAATTTCCTTTTGACCATTTCTATTGAGTCTGCTTTCACCACCCTTTCAGGCAGTTCATTCCAGATCACAGCTTGCTGTGCGGGGATGGCAGGAGAAATATTTTCTCATATGTCCTGTTTTTTTTCGAATTATCTTAAATCTCTGCCTTCTGGTTACTGACCCTTCTGCCACTGGAAACCCTTTCTCATTTACTTTATTAAAATTCTGCATTATTTTAAACACTGCAATTAAATCTCCTGATAACCTTCTCTACTCCAAAAAGAACAACTCCAGCTTCTCCATTCTCTCCACATATCTGAAATCCCTCATCCTTTCTATCATTCTAGTAAATCTCCTCTTCACTTCCTCTAAGGCCATGACATCCTTCCTCAAGTGTAGTGCCCAGAATTGCGCGCACAACTCCAACTGAGGCATATCCAGTGTTTTATCAAGGTTTAGTATAACTTTGCTTTTGTACTCTGTCTCTATTAATAAAATCAAAGATCACATATGCCTTTTAATAGCCTTCTCAACTTGTACTGCATTCAAAGATTTGTGTATATATCCCCCAAGGTGTTCTGTACCAGATAGCTGGTCACTTATCTCTGCTGTCTGTGGGACCTTGTGCATAAATTTGCTGCTGTTTTTCTTACAACAAGGACTACATTTCAAAAGTACTTAATTGGCTGTAAAACACTTTGGGACGTCCTGAGGTTATGAAAGGTGTTATATAAATGCAAGCCTATTTTCAGTTCCTTGACCAAGTGTCTGACCTTCATGTGTGAGCGCCAGGTGGCTTTATTGAGGCTTGGCAAATATTGCAGCTGAGCCTGTTGTTCATGCGTTCCCTGCTGGGCGTCAGTACAGAGTGTTGAGTGAGAACCCTTGGCTTCCTGTTCAGAGATGGGAAAACTGTAGCACCTCTGCCCCTACTAAACCCCACAAAGCAGAGAGACTGGAGGGCTTTTTAGTTGCAGGACCTGCTGTAAAGTGCAGCGTGGAAGTGGTGTAAGTTGTATTTCCACTATCAAAGTGATTCTTGACAAAGCAGCCGGCCGGTGATGTCATCTGACTGTGCCAGCCTGCACACGTGTGCAAACGGGCTCCTGCTCTCTGTGCTTGTGCTGCGTTCCGCATTGCCAGGAACGGATGGCGTCATCGCGTAAATTGCCAGGACTGGTACATGCATGCACGGATGAGGTTATCGCATAACGCGGGAGGGAAGCGGGGAGGGAGCGGCCAAAGACCTTGGTGGCGGCGAGTGCGCTCTCCTCCTGCCCCCCCCCCCCGTCCGTGCTCTCTGGCAATTCCGTTTCCCCCCCCCACTCCCCTGCTGGATCTCTGCAACCGTTCCCCCCGCCTGCTCTCTCCCGGCCATTCTCCCCCACCCCACCCGCTTTCTCCGTCCATTCACCAGCCAGCCAATCTCTGCTGCCATGTGTTTACGTTGCCTTTGTGTGATTATTTGAGCAGCACCATCTTTAGTCCTGGCAGATGCCTGAACGTCGCAGACTGTGACGTTTTAGTTGAACAGGCTGCATTTGCGCATGTGCCAGTGCAGCGCCACCTAGTGGATGCGTTATCAGCAAACGCAGCCTTCCACTATACACTGGGCCAGTTTATAAGTTCCAACCTCCCATTGTATGAGATGGCAATCAACCCAGCAGAATTTAGAGCAACTTGCATCTATAGCGCACCTTTAACATAGTAAAACATCCCAAGGCTCTTCAAAGAAGCATTATCAAATAAAATTTGACACAAGATATTAGGACAGGTGACCGAAAGCTTGGTCAAAGAGGTAGGTTTTAAGGAGTGTCTCGGAAGAGAGAGAGGCAGAGGAGTTCAAGGAGGGAATTACAGAGCTTATGGCCTAAGCAACTAAAGGCAATGGCCACCATTGATGGAGTGACAAGGCCATGGAAGAATTTGAAAACAAGGATGAGAATTTTAAAATCGAGGTGTTGCCAGATTGGGAGATAAAGGAGGTCAGTGAAGACAGGAGCAATGAGAATAACAGACTGTACTGTGATGCGAGGAATTGACATTGATGGATGCTTTCTGAATAAAACTTACTGCAGTGACACTTGCACTGCTCCCAAACTTCTGAGGAACAGTTCATGATGGACTAAATGTAAGTATGGAAAGCAGATAATGTGAATGCATTGCCACATGTGATGACATCAAAGGGCTATAATAGTGCTGGGATGTTGGCTCAGATTGAGGTCCTTTATATGACTGGGTGGGAGTAACAAATGTACTGCAGCAATTGAACCCGAGTCCTGAAAACATCTTCCTGTGGTTCAAGTCACTTGTTTTTCCTTGGGCTGGGTTTCGTTTGTTGGATTCATCGTTTGTTCCATCTTGTTGCCTTAAACTCTCCCCTGTGAGGTTGATGAAAGCCTGATTTAAAATTCAGAGCTGAAAAGATTAAGTACTTACAAATGTTGATTTTAAAAAACTTAGAGATTCTTCCCCACCAAGACATGTAAATGTTTTATTTCTGACCAGCGTTGCATTTGGTATGTCCTGGACAGCTGTGCGTGGGAAGTTTATATCTAAGGGAATCCAGCTCCTCCATTCTCCTTAACAGGACCGGAACTAATATCCTCGCAGGGAGATTTGCTAGTGCTGTTGGGGAGGGGAATGGGAACCTGAGGGATGACTCAAATTGGAAGGAAGTAAAGCTGGTAACAGGAGAAAGTAGCAAGAATATTAGAAGGCAGGCGAAACAAAGGCAAGCATCAACTAGGCTTAGAATGCAGAATGTCAAGACGACAAGGTTAAGGGCACTCTACCTGAATGCACACAGCATTCACAACAAGATAGATGATTTTAAAGGCCCAAATAGAGGTAAATGGGTATGATCTAATTGCCATAACGGAGATGTGGTTACAGGGTGACCAAGACTGGGAACTGAATATTCAAGGATATTCGACATTTAGGAAGGACAGGCAAAAACGAAAAAGAGGTGGTGTTTCGCTAAGAGATGGGATCAGTACATTAGTAAGGAAGGATCTCCGATCGGAAGAACAAAATGTGGAATCTGCTTGGATGGAGCTAAGAAACTGCAAGGGGCAGCAAACATTGGTAGGAGTTGTTTATAGGCCACCAAACAGTAGTGGCAGGGTGGGGCATGATATTAATCAGGAGATTAGAGAAGCATGTGCCATGGGTTATACAGTAATCATGGGTGACTTCAATCTGCATATAGATTGGGTAAACCTAATGAGCACTAATGCTGTGGAGGGCGAGTTTCTGGAGTGTTAGGGATGGTTTTCCAGAGCAGTATGTTGAGGAACCGACTAGCGAACAGGCTATTTTAGATCTAGTATTATGTAATGAGAAAGGGCTAATTAAAAATCTTCTTGTAAAAGAACCTTTAGGGATGAGTGACCATAATATGATAGAATTTTACATGTTTGAAAGTGAGGTAGTTCAATCTGAAGTCAGGGTGTTAAACTTGAACAAAGGAAATTATGAAGGTATGAGGGGCAAATTGGCAGAGGTGGATTGGGAAAATACATTAAAAGGCAATGGATAGTCTTTAAAGAAATATTACATAGTTTACAACAACTATACATTCTTTCGAGACACAAAAACTCCAAAAGTAAAAGCAGTCAACCATGGATAATAAAGGAAGTTCAGGATTGTATAAGATTAAAAGGAAAGGCCTATAAAGTTGCCAGAAATTGTAGTAAACCTCAGGATTGGGAGAATTTTAGAATACAGCAAGGATGATGAAGAAATTCTGTAGATTCTGGAGCGGTTCCTGCAGATTGGAAGGTAGCAGATGTCACCCCACTCTTTAAGAAGGGAGGGAGAAAGAAAACAGGGAATTACAGACCTGTTAGCCTTGCATCAGTCATTGGGAAAATGCTAGAATCTATTCGAAAGGATGTGATAAATGGACACTTGGATACTAATGATCTGATTGGGCATAGTCAGCATGGATTATTGAATGGGAAATCATGTTTGGCGAACCTGTTGGAGTTTTTTGAGGATGTTACTAACAGAATTGATAAAGGGGAGTCAGTGGACGTGGTATACTTGGATTTTCAGAAGACCTTTGATAAAGTCTCCCACAGGAGGTTAGTTAGCAAAATTAAAGCACACTGGATAGGAGGTAATATACTGGCATGGATTAAGGATTAGTTAACAAGCAGAAAGCAGAGAGTAGGAATAAACGGGTCATTCTTGCGTTGGCAGGCTGTGACTAGTGGGGTGCGGCTGGGATCAGTGCTTGGGCCCCAGCTGTTCACAGTATATATCAATGATTTGGATGTGGGGACCAACATTCCAAGTTCGTGGATGACAAAACTAGGTAGGAATGTGTCTTGTGAGGAAGATGCAAAGCAGCTTCAAGGGAATTTGCACAGACTTAGTGAGTGGGCAAGAACGTGGCAGATGGAATATAATGTGGAAAAATGTGAGGTTATCCAATTTGTAGGAGGAATAGATGTGCAGAGTATTTCTTAAATAGTAAGAGATTAGAAAGTGTAGATGTACAAAGGGAGCTGGGTGTCCTCGTCAATAAGTCACTGAAAGCTAACGTGCAGGTGCAGCAAGCAATTAGGAAGGCTAATAGTATGTTGGCCTTTATCGCAAGAGGATTTGAGTACAGGAGTGGTGAAGTCTTCTTTCAGTTGTATAGAGCCTTGGTTAGACCACACTTGGAGTACTGTGTGCAGTTTTGGTCCCCTTCCCTTAGGAAGGATATTACTGCCATAGAGGGAGTGCAACAAAGGTTCTTCAGACTTGTTTCTGGGATGGCAGGACTGTCCTCTGAAAGGAGATTGGGGAAACTGGGCATGTATTCTCTAGAATTTCAAAGAATGAGAGGTGATCTCATTGAAACCTGCAAAATACTTAAAGGGATAGACAGGGTAGATGCAGGTTATATGTTTCCCCTGGTTGGGGAGTCTAAAACCAAGGAACACAATTTCAAAATAAGGGGGAAGCCACTTAGGACAGAGATGAGGAGAAATTTCTTTACTCGGAGGGTTGTGAATCTTTGGAATTCTCTACCCCAGAGGGCTGTGGAAGCTCAGTCATTGAGTGTGTTTAAAGCAGAGATTGACAGATTTCTAAATACAAATGACATAAAGGGATATGAGCATAGTGTGGGGAAAAGGTATTGAAGTGAATGATCAGCCATGATCAGCGATATTGAATTGCGCGGGCAGGCTCGATGGGATGAATGGCCTACTCCAGCTGCTGTGTTCTGCCCTTGTAGCAGATTGACTGTGGTTAGGAAATGCCAAATTGTGCTGTGTATATCATGGCTCTGTTAAGGAGGCAGTCGAGATCTGTTGTAAAGGTGAGGAGAAGCAGTGGAAGTAAAAGGAAAAGAGGAATATGTAACTAAACAAAATTGAAAAAAAAAAAGGAAGACAAAGAAAAAACTTCCATTTATACAGCACCTTTCATAGGATCATACAGCCCAGGAGGAGGCCAATTGTGCATTTCCCGGCTCTTCGGAAGAGCTATTACAGTAGTTCCACTCCTCTGCTTTTCCCCAGCCCTCCAAATTTTGCCATCACGAGTGTATATCTAATTCCTCCTTGAAAGTCATTATTGAATCTGCTCCCACCACCCTTTCAGACAGTGCATTCCAGTTCATAACTTCCTGGGGACATTTCAAAGCACTTCATAACCAATGAATTACCTTATGAAGTTGAGTTGCTGATCTGTAGGCAAATGTGGCAACCATTTTCATACTCGGCAAGATCCCATGAACGACAAAATAAATGATTAAATCAGTTTTAATATGTTGGTTGAGGGATGAGTGTGGACTAGGACAGCTGGAGAATTCCTGAGGCCTCTTCAAATAGTGGCATAATATCTTTAACATCCAGAACCGCCTCTGAAAGACATGCAACGCTCCCTCAGTATGCTGCTGAAGTGTCAGCCGAGATGATGTAGTCAAGTGCCTGGAGTGCAACTTGAACCCATGACCACCTGATTCAGGCCGGAGTTGCACCACTGGGCTGACCTGACACAAATATAGCTTGTGCTGTGAGCAGATGGGAGATTTTTCATTTTGCTCAAAGCACTCTTGTTTATTGTTACCCTCTGTCAGGCAATAGTCTTTAGTCAAGCTCAAGATTGACTTGACAACTCCAAGGGTAAATAAAAGTCATACGTTAGCTTGATAGAATCTTGCGTTTTCATTCTTTACTATATGAATAAATAAACTACATACTCAGACATTGCAGTTTTAATCAGAATCTTTTGAAAGGCTTTTTCTGTGTCCTACCAGCTCGTAGCTTTATGAAACCAAGATTGAAATTTGTGGGCAATTTCCTGTTCCTGCAATCATTTACAGTGAGTAGAATGCAGACGCGAATTCTGTATACACACCCACTTCATGTTTCGATGATCAACCGCAAGGTTCACTTGACCTGTGTTTGTGTTACATGTGACTCTATCTGTGTAATTGCATATCAGTGCTGAGTATATTGATAGTTTCAAAATAGCGATAAGCTACCTTCCATAATTGACACTAAAAAGCACTCATTGTGTTGTCCTAGTTCTGTCAGGTGTCTAATGCAGCAGTTTTCCATTTATAAACAGCAGATGTCAGATATGCATGATATTTAACGGCTGGGTCCACGACTGCAGCATAATTGCCAGTATGTCATTTGTGTTTTTATTTGTTTGTGGGATGTGGGCGTTGCTGGCTAGGCCAGCATTTATTGCCCATCCCTAATTGCCCTTGAACTGAGTGGCTTACTAGGCCATTTTAGAGGGCATTTAAGAATCAACCACATTGCTGTGGGTCTGGAGTCACATGTAGACCAGACCAGGTAAGGATGGCAAATTTTCTTCCCTAAAGGACATTAGTGAACCAAATGGGTTTTTACAATAATTGACAATGTATGAGCCAGGTTTGCCTGTGGGATAAATACTGGATGAAATGAGTGCTTTAAGTGCAGTCTCTGTCATTAATGACTCAGTGCAACAAGTGCTAAACAATTCCATCACCAAGCTGTAAAGGATTGGAAGGGAAGTAGAATGGATTTGGATGGGCCCTTCATCAGCGCTCATAAAGGGGGCCCACCTAAAATGTAAGCTGTTCCTCTTTCAACTACTGACTGACTTACTGAGCATTCCCAGCATTTCAGCTTTTGATTTCCAGTTGAATTGCTTCAGTAGGATGTACTTACCACCTTGTCTTCTGTCATGGGTTCAAGCATCATTCTAAAACCTGAGCACATAAACCAGGCTGACACTTCAATGCAGTACTGAGGGAGTGCTACACTCGAGACTCTCGCTTTAGGTGAATATTGATAGTATCAGTGTACTTGTGGAAGCTGAAGATAATGGCGACAAGGCCAGTATTTGGATTTTGGGGGTGGGGGGAGGAGGGAATGGAGTTGGGGAATGGTGGGGGGGAGACCAAACAAAGTTGGGAACTTATACGTTGGGAAGAGAAGGCACTGCTGGCAATACTCTGGCTGTGATCAGATAGACAAGAGTGAAACTGGATGAGTGTATTCTCTCTGAGCTGGACACCCAGAGAGGCAGTATTGGAGGAGGATAGTGTAGTTGATCTTATCAAAGGCTACAGAAAGGTCGAGGAGGGATAATGCACCAAGGTCACAATCACATGCAGTGTCATTTAGGATCTTGGTTAGGGCTGATTTGCTGCCTTGGGTGAAACAGAGATTCAAACAGAATTACATAAGGACATAGGAGCAGGAGTAGGCCCTACCACCCATTGAGCTTGCTTCGCCATTCAGTATATGCCCAAAGATGATCATCTGCTTCAACTCCACTTTCATAGTGTCATAGAGTTTTCCAGCACAGAAACAGGCCCTTCGGCCCAACGCACCTGCGCCGACAATCGAGCACCCATCCTAACTAATCCCATTTCCCCGCACTTGGCCCTTAGCCTTGAATGTTATGGCGTTTCAAGTGCTCATCTAAATATTTCTTGAATGTCGTGAGTGTTCCTGCCTCTACCATGTGGATGTGGTAGGAATATGGGATTAGTGTAGGATTAGTATAAAATGGGTGGTTAATGGTCGGCACAGACTCGGTGGGCCGAAGGGCCTGTTTCAGTGCTGTATCTCTAAATCTAAAATCTAAATTCCTATCAATGCCCCTCATAATTTTGTATACTTCAATCAGGTCCCCCCTTAGCCTTTTCCGCTCCAAGGAAAACAACCCCAGTCTATCTAGTCGGTCTTCATAATTGAAATACTCCAGCCCAGGCAACATCCTGGTGAATCTCCTCTGCACCCTCTCCATTGCAATCACATCCTTCCTATAGTGTGAGACACTAAAAATCTAATTATCTCAGCCTTTACTGTACTTAACAATGGAGCATCCACAACCATCAGGGGAAGAGTAGTCCAAAGATTTACAAACCTCTGAGTGAAGAAATTTCTTCTCATCTCAATCGTAGTTGATCGATCCCTTATCCTGAGACTGTGGCTCTGTGTTCTAGATTTCCCAGCTGGTGAAACAACCTCTGCATCTACCCTGTCAAGCCCCTTCAGAATCTTGTATATTTCATTGAGATCACCTCTCATTTTTCTTAACTCCAACAAAGCAATTGTAGCAATTCTTCCTTATTCTTGTACTCCAGTCCCCCTTGCAAAAAAGACCAACATGCCATTTGCCTTCCTATTTGCTTGCTGTACTTGTGTGCTAACTTTGTGTTCTTTGCATCCAACTCTCCGAACATCACCATTTAAAAGTTCCATACCTTTCAAAAATATGTCCTGCTTTTCTCTCATTTTCTCTCATGCCTTCGTTATCTCTAGACTTGACTATTCCAATGCACTGCTGGCTGGTCTCCCACATTTTACTGTCTGTAAACTTGAGGTCATCCAAAACTCTGCTGCCTATGTTTTAACTTGCACCAGGTCCCGTTCCCCATCACCCCTGTGCTCGCTGATCTATGTTGGCTTCTGGTCAACCAACATCTTGATTTTAAAATTATTATTCTTGTTTTCAAATCCTTCCATGGCCTTGCTCCTCCCTTTCTCAAACCTCCTCCAGCCCCACAGCCCTCCCAGAGCTCTGCGTTCCTCCAATTCTGGCTTCTTGTGCATCCCTGATTTTAATCACTCTGCCATTGGTGTCCATGCTTTCAGTTGCCTAGGCCTTAGGCTCTGGAATACCCTCCCTACACCTCTCTGCCTTTCTACCTCAATTTCCTCCTTTAAGACACTCTTTAAACCCTACCTCTTCGTTCAAGCTTTTGGTCATCTGACCTAAAACCTCCTTTTGTAGCTCGGTGTCATACTTAGATTTGTAATGCTCCTGTGAAGTGCCTTGGGATGTTTTATTATGTTAGAAGCGCTATACAGATAAGTTCTATTCTTAATTACCAAAGTGAATAACCTCACACTTGCCCACAGTATGTTCCATCTGCCACCTTGTTGCCCACTCACTTAACCCATCTATATCTCTTTGCAGCCTCCTTGTGTCCTCCTCACAGCATATATTCCCACCTAGCTTTGTATCCAAGTTTGCTGATACATTACTCTCTGTCTCTTCGTCTAAGTCATTAATATAGATTGTAAATAGCTGAGGCCCAAACACTGATACTTGCGGTGCTCCACTACTTACAATCTGCCAACTTGAAAATGCCCCCTTTAGCTCTAATTTCTGCTTCCTGTTCATTAGCCAATCCTCCATCCATGTGAATATATTACACCCAGCTCCATGAGCCCTCATCTTGCTTGTATGTGGCACCTTATCAAATACCTTTTAGAATTCCAAGTATACTACATCTACTGGCTCCCCCTTATCTACCCTACTAGTTACATCCTCAAAAAAACTCTAATAAATTTGTCAAACACTATTTTCCCTTCATAAAACCATGCTGACTATCTGATCATACTATGACTTTCAAGGTTAAGACTGCCTTTAATAATAGATTCCAGCATTTTCGTGATGACTCTCAGGCTATCTGACCTATAGTACCCTGGAAAATTACAGGAGAGATAGATATGGATTTGGAGGTGACAGCACATTCAAGAACATTTGAACGAAATGGAGATTTGATATGGGGTGATAGTTTGCAGGGATAAGAGGGATCAAGGCTGGCAGTTTTACAGTGATGGTGTTTTTAAGAGGAGAAGGGGGCAGTGCCTATGACAAGGGAACTGTTTACAGTGTATTCTAGCAGGAGTCCCAGGAAGGGAAGTTAGGGGTTCAACAGTTTAGTGGGAGTGTTGATAAAGGAGGTGGGTCAGATGGGTAAGATGAGCTTGGAGAGGACATGGAAGGAGAAGGGAGAGAAACTAGAGAGATGGGGGCTTCAGGGCAACAGACACTGGGGGTGGGAGCAGGGGAGAGGCTTCGCTTACTGGGTAAGAAGGGGTGGGGGGGGGCGGGGAAAAGTGGGCGGAATGTCCTGATGTCAAATGTGCGACTGCATATAGGAATGCACTGACCCAAGTCACTCAAGTTCAAGGTGAGTCATTACACTATGTGGGAGCCCCCGGCTGCTGTTTGCAACATGAAGCGAGCACACAGACATGAGAAGTGAGCTTGATGCAATTAGTGGACCTGGAGAGGTGTTTTAATGGAGAGGACGAATAACTGATGTAAGTGACTGTCTAAAGTTCAGACAGAACCACAAGCCTGCAGTCAGTACTGGATTACAGTAAAACAGTGACAGAACGTTTTGATCTGTCTGAGTTGTGTAAGCTGTAGTGTTATGTTGTAGGGCTGCACTGCTTCAATCTCCCTCATTTGCAGGTGGAAAATATAACATTTCATTCGAATATTCAACTTCCCTAAGGCAAAGCTTCCTCTTGCCAGCACCTTTGATTCTCTGTAATATTTTTCTACCTCCCATGACTCCCTGCAGTTTCATGCTCTTGTGTCTGCCCTGTTGGTCTGTTCTACTTTCTCTCGAAAGAATTGGAGTGCATTTTAATGGGACCTCAGGTTGGTGTTGGGGCAGTGTGCTAATATGGCTACTGCAAAATGTCAGGCTCATTTCCTGTGATGATTCTTTCCCCATCCAAGCCCCTAGTGACAGTTTATTCACCTGTATGTCAAGGTGATTTTCAGTAAAGGAATGCATGATGGATTATACCAAAAGGAGGTCATTTAAAATTCTTTTTTTGAAAGCTCTTCATTCTGTTCTTAGAGCATCTCCTTCCCCCACTCTGGTTTTCATGGTTGATCTCATTAATTTGAACTCTGTTCCCTTAATGCATGACAGTATCTCCCTGTATTCAAAAGGATGAGAAGGCATTACAGACTGAGGCATCTGTCTTTTAAGGTTATGTTGACAATATGCAGGCCTCTAAAAAGGACACTGGCTTTGTCCCGTTAGATAATAGATCTGTATTTTGATGTATTGTGAATAAATTCCGTGGGAGGACTAAATAAATGATAAGTCCAAGTGTTTGCACTTAACTCTTCAAAATGATTTTTTTATTAAAAGTCAGATTAACTGGTTACTGTTTGTGGGATCTTGCTGTGCATAAATTGGCTGCCATATTCCTTCAGTTCATTCATGGGATGTGAGCAAGGCAAGCACTTATTGCCAAACCTAATTGTCCTTGAGAAGGTAGTAGTGAGCCGCTGCAGTCCATGTGCTGAAGGTGCTCCCATAGTTCTGTTAAGTAGGAAGTTTCAGGATTTTAACTGGGTGGTGATGGAATGACGATATCTTTCTAAGTCACGATGGTTTGTGACATGGTGGGGGGGGGGGGGGAGCGGTCGGGGTCATGTCCTCAGGATTTGAGTGAGGTTTAGCCGAGTTTAGTATAGGATATGAGGCAAAGACCAAGACAAAGACTGCAGTATTTCCGTTTTTTTTCTATCCGTTGCTGTTTATCACATTCCCATTGTGACCTACAGCAACCTCTAGAGTACACAATGTAATTGTAATTTCAAAACACTGTAACACCAGGTGGTGTTCGCATACGCCTGCTGCTATTATTCTTCCAGGTGATAGAAGTTGCTGGTTTTATTTCCCTATTTTACAGCAGTGTTTGCAGTTCAAAAGTAATTCATTGTTTATAAAGTGATTTGGGATTCCGGAAGACGCAGTACTGCACTATATGTATTATGTATGTTCCTGGGATAGATCTATATCTTAATGAAACCTCAAAGAATACAATTTATTCCCAGTAGATGGGGAAACCCTAATCAAATGTTTGTTTCATCACATCAGCAAACCTTTTGTGCATTGCATGGTAGTTAATGAGAGGTGGTCTGAACTTGGTATTCATATCTCTTCAGTTCTGATTACTAGTGGTGGTGTTGGTGGTGCCAGAGGACTGGAGAACTGCAAACGCTACACCCTTGCTGGAGTTTTCGGGCTGGAGGAAGGCTTGTAGTGGAGTTCCCCAGGGGTCAGTGTTGGGACCCTTGCTTTTCCTGATATATATTAATGGCCGAGACCTTGGTGCACAGGGCACAATTTCAAAGTTTGCAGATCGTACGAAACTTGGAAGCATTGTGAACTGTGAGGAGGATAGTGTAGAACTTCAAAAGGGCATAGACAAGTTGGTGAATGGGTAGAGAAGAGGCAAATGAAGTTCAATGCAGAGAAATGTGAACTGATTCATTTTGGTAGGAAGAACATGGAGGGAATATAAAATCAAGGGTACAATTCTAAAGGGGGTGCAGGAGCAGAGGGACCTGGGTGTACATGTGCATAAGTCATTGAAGGTGGCAGGACAGGTTGAGAGAGCAGTTAATAAAGCATACAGTATCCTGGACTTTATTAATAGGGACATAGAGTACAAGAACAAGGAAGTCATGTTGAACTTGTATAAGACACTAGTTCAGCCTCAGCTGGAGTATTGTGTCCAGTTCTGGGCGCCGCACTTGAGGAAAGATGTGAGGGCATTGGAGAGAATACAGAAAAGATTCACAAGAATGGTTTCAGGCAAGAGGAGCTTAGCTTATGAAGATGGATTGGGGAAGTTAGGACTGTCTTGCTTGGAGAAGAAAAGGCTGAGAGGTGACATGATAGAGGTGTTCACAATCATGAGGGGCCTGGACAGAGTAGATAGAGAGAAACTGTTCCCACTCGTGAAAGGATCAAGAACGGGAGGGCACAGATTTAAAGTATTTGGTAAGAGAAACAAAAGTGACATGAGAAAAAACTTTTCCCCGCAGCAAGTGGTTAAGATCTGGAATGTAAACAAGAAATGCTGGAAATACTCAGGTCTGGCAGCATCTGTGGAGAGAGAAGCAGAGTTAATGTTTACTCTTTAATGTTAATGTAAACGTTAACTCTGCTTCTCTCTCCACAGATGCTGCCAGACCTGTTGAGTATTTCCAGCATTTCTTGTTTTTATTTCAGATTTCCAGCAGCTGCAATATTTTGCTTTTATTTTAAGGTCTGGAATGCAGTGCCTGAGAGTGTGGTGGAGGCAGGTTCGGTTGAAACATTCAAAATGGATTTAAACTGTTATATGACGAGGAAGAAAGTACGGGGTTACGGGGAGAAGGCGGGGGAATGGAACTGAGTGAATTGCTCTTTCAGGGAGCGGGTACAGACAATATGGGCCAAATGGCCGCCTCCTGCATTGCAACAATTCTGTGATTCTGTAACAGTTTGCTACTGCTTATAATTTAGCTTGCCAGGTGCATGTGTTTTACAGGATTTGATGACTGCTTCAGGAGAACAATTGTCTCACGCCATTCTTCCTATTTTTACTGTCAGTGTTAGGGAGCTGAGGTCTGTAGCTTTTCAAGGACTGCTGCTGCCGTACAGACCCAGAATGTGTGGGACCAGTGATCAGAACCCGGCACATTTGCACATCTGAGTTTCTGGTGCTGCTTGTTTGCTGTAGGCGTTAGTATAACAGGAGGCAGCAGATGGAGGTGTTTCTGCTCTTGGGAATACACCAATAGTGTAAATGTACTGTGAGGTTATCTTAAGTCTGGTGTTAAACACATCCCTGGAAACATTGCTCCAGCTGTGCTTTTAGACCATGCACGATTGCAACATTCACTGGAGCATTGCAGCTTTCATTATAGTTCCCTGCTTTGCATTTTTTATACATTTAAAAAAACATGCAGATTCAGTTCAAATTTTATTTAAAATATCTCTCCCCTCTATCTCTCTCGGGAATATTTCAAACGTAGATTTGGAAACAGGTTCATCTGTGCTGAGAATAAAAATAGGACACTTGAGACTAGAATATTGATGTTTCATTTGTCCAAATAACTTTTATTCAGAGTGTGCACAGTAGTCATAGTGTCCTCGAGTGGCTCTTGAAAGGCTGTTTTACATTGACGTTTGTTGCCTTTCACTCAGTGTGGAAGAGTGGTGAAGGTGCACTAGCTTACTATGTTCATATAGTGTGTTTCTGTTGTCAGGAAACCAGATTTAGTAGTGTAAACATAACAAGCTGGCACATGAATACCATTCTCCTGTCATCTGTCCTGAAACTAGCAGCATTTAGGTGTCAGCTTTTGCTTGGCAATAGTATTCTCACCTTACGTCAGGATGTAATAAGTTCCAGCCCTATTCCAGGCATTGAAGCATATAATCTAGAACCTAGACTAATACTTCAATGCTGTACTGAGGGAATACTGCATTGTTTTAGGTGTTGTCTTTTGATGTGATGCTAAGGTCTTGTCTACACTCTCAGGTAGGCACAAATGATCCCATAGTACTATTGGAAGAAATTAGTTCGGTGCCCTGACCAAAATATGCCCCTCACCCAGTGTAATGAAAATAAATATATTACCTAGTCATTTTCCTCATTGCTGTTTGTGGGACTTGCTGTGCATAAATTAATTTCAGTGGTTCCGAGAATTACAGTGGGATTTGACTAACTTGATTGAGCTCTTTAAGTAACGAAGAGGGTTGATGATAGAAAGCCTAGAGGAGTATAGAAAGTGCAGGGGTGAAGTAAGAAAGGAAATTAGAAAAGCAAAGAGAGGACATGAAAAATTATTGGCAGGTAAAATCAAGGAAAACCCAAAGATATTTTATCAGTACATTAAGAGCAAGAGGATAACTAAGGAAAGGGTAGGGCCTATCAGCGATGTACAAGGGAACTTGTGTGTGGATGCAGAAGATGTGGGCAGGGTTCTTAATGAGTTTTTTGTCTCTGTCATCACAAAGGAGAGGGTTCATGCAGACATTGTAGTTAAAGAGGAGGAGTGTGAAATATTAGATACGATAAGCATAATGAGAGCAAGTACTAGAGGGTCTGACATCCTTGAAAGTGGATAAACCGCCAGGGCCGGATGGATTGCATCCCAGGTTGTTAAAGGAAGCCAGGGAGGAAATAGCGAATGCGGTGAGGATCATCTTCAAATCCTCACTGGATACAGACGAGGTATCAGACAATTGGAGGTCTCCGAACGTTGTACCATTGTTTAAAAAGGGTGCGAGGGATAGGCCAAATAATTATAGGCTGGTCAGTCTGACCTCGGTGTTGGGTAAATTATTAGAATCAATTCTGAGGGGCAGGATAAACTGCCACTGCGAAAGGCACGGATTAATCAGGGATAGTCAGCATGGATTTGTTAAGGGAAGGTCATGTCTTACTAACTTGATTGAGTTTTTTCAGGAAGTAACGAGGAGGATTGATGAGGGTAGTGCAAGGGATATGGTCTATGTGGATTTTAGTAAGGCACTTGACAAAGTCCCACATGGCAGACTGGTCAGAAAAATGAATGCCCATGGGATACAGGGGAATGTGGCAGGTTGGATCAGAATTGGCTCAGGGACAGGCAACAAAGGATAGTAGTTGACGGATGTTTCTGTGAATGGAAAGCAGTTTCCAGTGGTATTCCACAGGGCTCAGTGTTGGGTTCCTTGTTGTTTGTACTTTCTATTAATGATTTGGACTTAAATGTGGGAGGCATGATTGGGAAATTTATTGATGACTCAAAAGTTGGCTGTGTAGTTGATAGTGAAGAGGATAGCTGTAGACTCCAGAATGATATCAATGGTTTGGTTGAGTGGGTGGAAAAGTGGCAAATGAAATTCAATCCAGAAAAGTATAAGGTAATGCATTTGGGGAAGGCAAATAAAGCGAGGGAATACGTAATAAACGGGAGCATATTGAGAGGGGTAGAAGAAGTGAGAGACCTTGGAATGTCTGTCTACAGGTTCCTGAAGGTGGCAGGACAGGTAGATGGAGTGGTGAAGAAGGCATATGAAATGCTTTCCTTTATTGGCTGAGGTATAGAATACAAAAGCAGGGATGTGATGCTGGAACTGTATAAAACGCTGGTTAGGCCACAGCTGGAGTATTGTGTACAGTTCTGGTCACCACATTACAGGAAGGACGTAATTGCTCTGGAGAGTCTGCAGAGGAGATTTACAAGAATGCTGCCAGGGCTTGAAGGATGCAGCTATGAGGAAAGATTAGGTGGCTAGGGTTGTTTTCCTTAGAATAGAGGAGGCTGAGGTGTGAATTAATTGAGGTATACAAAGTTATGAGGGGCCTAGATAGAGTAGACCGGAAGGACTTGTTTCCCCGAGCGGAGAGGTCAATTACCAGGGGCACAGATTTAAGGTGATTGGTAGAAGGATTAGAGGGGACATGCGGGAAACTTTTTTTACCCAGAGGGTGGTGGTTGTGTGGAATTCACTGTCCGTATCGGTGGTGGAGGCAGAAATCCTCAATTGTTTTAAAAGGTACCTGGACATGCACCTGAAGTGCTGCTGTAACCCTCAAGGCTATGGACCAGATGCTGGAAGGTGGGATTAGATTGGGCGGCTAGTTTTTTCAGCTGGCATGGACATGCTGGGCTGAATGGCCTCCTTCTGCACTGTAATTTTTCTATGGTTCTATGAAAGTAGTGCAGTTAATGTGTATGTGGACTTGCAAAGAACGTTTGGTAAAGCATCATAATAGATTGTTAGCAAAATTAAAGCCATGGAATTAAAGGGGCAATGACAGCCTGGAGACAAAATTGGCTGAAAGACATAAAGTCGAGAGTAGTGATGAGCAATTGTTTTTCAGATTTTAAGGAGGTATACTGTGATTTTCTCCACAGTTTGGTGTTTGGACCAATGTCGGCTGTCCCTCAATTCGAGGACGAAGTCAACTCGGGGTCGGGAGTTTCTGCCATGGGTCTTCCTGTGACTGAACAGGCTGATTTTCGACCCACAGATCTTTTGGGCACATGGTGCAGGATGTCCCATGAGGTAGTGGGATCTGGGGTGCAGAATTGGCTTCCTTTTCTTTCCTTCTCTGCCGTTGCTCCGTCTCCTCATTGAGGCATTGTGACTTGAAGCATGATGCAACTTGGATAACTTGTCGCCATTCTGGACGATTGGTAGCAACCACCTCCCAACCATTAAGGGCAATGAAACCACGCTTCAAGAAGAGGTGTCTTTGAAGTGTTTTCTTTGTCCTCCCCGGAAGGTTGGCCATTTGAGAGTTGAGAACAAGACCTGGCAGGGGAGACTATTTTTAGTTGTGGGAACACAGTTGCCAGTTCATCGGAGTTGATTTGTGGATCTGGCTTCAAGAAGGGCGCTAGCATTTGTGCTATGGAGACATTGCTGCTGGAATTTCCCTGGAGCTCTTGTGGGTCACTGATGCACGTTCCAGGAGCAGAGTGATGACTACTGCTTTGTATGCTCAGACATTTGTTGATTTGCAACGGTCTTAGTTGTCAAACACTCACTGACGTAATTTGTAGAAGGCTGAACTGGTGCAGCTGATCTGGTGTTGGATCTCCTCGTCATTGGTGCCTTTTGAGCGAGGTAACTGCCAAAGCTGCGGCCTCGATTGTATTCCAGCTGAGGTGTTCCATGACGATGGACTTTTGCTTACATGAAGACCTCATGCACTCATTCTATGGATTTGGGAAGGAAAAAGAAAACTTCCTCTGACTTCAGCGATGTGACCGTTCTTCTTATCTTCAAGAAGGGAGATAAATCATATTGTGGAAACGATCAAGGTATTTCCCTCTTGTCCATCGCAGGGGAAATCCTGACATGTATTCTCCTGAATTGCCTACTTCCTGTGGCTGAGGCAAACTTCCCAGAGACCGTGTGACTTTAGGTCTTCCAGAGAAACCTCTGGCATGGTCTTTGATGCCAGACAAATCCAAGAAAAATGTCAAGAACGTCATCAGGGACTCTTCATTGATTAATCGACTTAACCAAAGATTTTGACTCAGTAAATAGCGAGGATCTGTGAGTTGTGCTCCAATGATTTGGATGTCCAAGGAACAACTTCGCAATCCTGAAATTGCTTCATGGGGACATGACTGACTGTATTAGGACCAGTGCTCTTTTGGATGTAAATGAGCTGGACTTGTGGATACAGGGCATAATTCCAAACTTTGGGATGACAAAAGCTGAGATATAGTAAACAATGAGGAGAATAGAAATAGGCTTCAGGAAGGCATAAACTGGTAAAATGGGCATACACAGGGCAGATTAAATTTAGTGCAGCGAAATGTGACCATACATTTTGTTAGGCAGAATGAGGAGAGGCAATACTAAGTGGTACAAATTTAAAGTGGGTGCAGGAACAAACACACCTGGGGGTTTATATAAACAAATGTTTGAAGATGTCAGAACAAGTTGAGAAGGCTGTTAAAAGAGCATGGGATCCTTGACTGCTTTGAGAGGCATCGAGTACAACAACAAGGAGATTATGCTAAACCTTTATAAAACAATGGTTGCACCTCAGCTGGAGTATTGTGTTCAGTTCTGGTCACCATGCTATAGGAAGGATGTCAAGGCCTTGGAGGGAGTACAGAAGAGACTTGCTTGAATGATTAGGGACTTCAGTTATGTGGATAAATTAGAGAAGCTGGGGTTGTTCTCAGAGCAGTGACGGTTAAGAGGAGGGAGCCTCAACTTTTTACAATTTATATAAATGACTTGGATGAAGGGACTGAAGGTATTGTTGCTTAATTTGCTGATGAGACAAAGATAGGTAGGAAAGTAAGTTGTGAAGAGGACATGAGGCTACAAAAGGATATAGATAGGTTAAGTGAGTGGGCAAAGATCTGGCAAATGGAGTATAATGTGGGAAAATGTGAAATTGTCCATTTTGGCAGGAAGAATAAAAAAGAAGCATATTATCTAAATGGTGAGAGATTGCAGAGCTCTGAGATGCAGAGGGATCTGGATGTCCTAGTGCATGAATCGCAAAAAGTTAGTATGCAGGTTCAGCAAGTAATTAGGAAAGCTAATAGAATGTTATTGCTTATTGCAAGGGGAATTGAATACAAAAGTAGGGAGTTCTGATGAAAGGTCACTGACCTTAAACATTAACTCTGCTTCTCTCTCCACTGATGCTGCCAGACCTGCTGAGTATTTCCAGCACTTTCTGTTTTTATTTCAGATTTCCAGCATCTGCAGTACTTTACTTTTACAAAAGTGGGAAGGTTATGCTTCAGTTATACAGGACATTGGTGAGACCACATCTGGAGAACAGTATTGGTCTCCATATTTAAGGAAGAATGTAAATGGCTTGGAAGCTGTTCAGAGAAGGTTTACTAGACTAATACCTGTAATGGGCAGGTTGTCTTATGAGGAACGATTGGACAAGCTAGGTTTGTATCCACTGGAGTTTAGAAGAGGAAGAGGTGACTTGTTTGAACCAAATAAGTTCCTGAGGGGTCTTGACAGGGTGGATGTGGAAAGGATGTTTCCCCTTGTGGGAGAATCTTGAAGTAGGGGTCACTAGTTAAAAATAAAGGGTCACCCTTTTTTTTATTCATTCATGGGATGTGGGCATCGCTGGCCAGGCCAGCATTTATTGCCCATCCCTAATTGCCCTTGAGAAGGTGGTGGTGAGCTGCCTTCTTGAACCGCTGCAGTCCATTTGGAGTAGGTATACCCACAGTGCTGTTAGGAAGGGAGTTCCAGGATTTTGACCCAGCGACAGTGAAGTAACGGCGATATCGTTCCAAGTCAGGATGGTGTGTGACTTGGAGGGGAACTTGCAGGTGGTGGCGTTCCCATGCATTTGTTGCCCTTGTCCTTCTAGTTGGTAGAGGTCGTGGGTTTAAGACAGAGATGGGGCGAATTTTTTTCTTTCAGAAGGTTAAGAGTCTTTGGAACTCTTTTCCTCAAAAGGCAGTAGAAGCACAGTCTTTGAATATTTTTAAGGCAGAGGTAGATAGATTCTTATTAAGCAAGGGGGTGAAAGGTTATCAGGGATAGGTGGGAATGTGGAGTCGAGGTTACAGTCAGATCAGTCATGATCTTATTGAACGGCGGAGTGGGGCCGAGTGCCCTACTTCTCCTAATTTGTATGTTCCTATGTATGTTCAAGATTTGACAGAAGTGTTCAGAATCATGAAAGGTTTTGATAGGGTAAATAAAGATAAACTTACCAGTGGCAGGAGGATCGAGAATCAGAGGACGCAGAGTTAAGGTGATTGGCAAAAAAAAAGGCAAGACGGGAATATTTTTTTACATAGCGAGTTGTTGTGATCTGGAATGCACTGCCTGAAAGGACGGTGGAAGCAGATTCAGTACCATATTTAAAAGGGAATTGGATAAAAACGTGAAGGAAATAAATTTGCCAGGCTATGGGGAGTGGGATTAATTGGCTGGCTTTTTCAAAGAGCCAGCATAGGCACGATGGGCTGAATGGTTTCCTCCTGTGCTGTATCATTCTCTAATTCTGAGATTATGCTTCAAAATCATTAATTTTCTGTAACGCACTGGGACACCCCAAGATTATGAAAGACTTAAGGTAGCTCTTGTTACTGCTCTGTACTCGTGTTGTGCTATTCTGTCAGCCTCGTAGATAGTGGGGCAAAAAAAAATTTATGCCACTGTGGAAACTAATTTCATGATCTTTGTATAGTCTCTTACTCCTTATCAGATACTGAATTCCTTTGGAAAGCCTTGGGAATATTCTGTCTTCATATGCCTGTCGAAGAAGCGTTGTGCCACTTTCATTTAAAATCTAACTTTCAGTCTGACCATTGAATTTCTGCATCCTGAGTGCCTTTTTAAAAGAGGCATGTGTACTGAGCTCTCCCTACCTCCATGAACATCTGGTTGGATTTTCTAAACTTGTTAAGGAGCTTACAGCCGGCATTGGGTTTGGTTACATTGCTGACTGTTACTAACAGTTTGTTGAACCATTTAATATGTGCCATACCGAGAATAACATTCCAGATTTCTGAGTGCTTGTATGAAATTGATTATATTTTTAAAAATTGGCCAAGTTTACAACGCTGTGTGCATGATGTAGTAATCATGATTCTGAACTAGCAGACAAGTTGCTCTGAGTCAGAAGTTTGTGGGTTCAAACCCCATTCCAGATACTTCAATCCATACTGGCATTTGAGTATCAGTACTGAGGGAGCGCTGTACTTTTGGAGGTGTCATCTTTCATAAGACCCTGTCTGCTCTCTCAGTTGTTCATAAGCTTCCGTGACACTACTTGAAGAGCAGGGGAGTTACTCCCAATGTCCTGAACCCTGAATTTTCCTTCCTATTTTTTGGAGGACGGCAGCCTTAATAAAAGACTTTGCTTAAACATTGGCTCTGAAGGCAGCTATTGTGACCCTGTGCAATATAGAATACTGATGGATGATGCATCCATGTAAACCTTTCCATGATGCAATGAAAGAGTTAAAGGTCCCTGCTATTAATTGACATCAAGTTCAATAACCTGGCTCACTGGAAGCCTGGGTGCTATTGAGATAAGTAGCCCCAAATCCTCTATTGCACATCACTTTTTTGTGATAATTACAACCTCAATAACATTCAGCTCACTGACTTCAAAAAGGCGCCTGGAGAAATTTCCTCCCATTATAGTTTTAATCTTAAAATGCTGTTTTACGCAAAGGGAGGTAGACAGCTGGAACTCCCTCCCCAAATGGCTGTGGGTATTGGTACAGTTGGAGCTTTCAAGACTGAGATTGACACATTGTTGTTAGGTACGGGGTATGGAGCAAAGGCGTGAAAATGGAGCTGCAGTGCATATCAGCCATGATCTAATTGAATGACAGAGCAGACACAAGAGGCTGAATGACTTCCTGCTGTTGCTCAACATGAACTGCCCTGGGGCTCACTGAAATTATCGGTTGTTAGCAGAGTTTCTACTTATGCTGTAACATGTGAAAATTTCTGCCACATCGAGGGTGGCCACAGGGAAAGGAGCACTGCTCAGTGTGAAGTGTAAGGGATGTGTTAGAGCTCGGGTGTGTCTGTTGACTTTTCATCCCCATGACATGCCCAGGGCTCTCTGCACATCCACAGTATTCTCTCTAGAGACTTTGGTTTCTAAACTTTGAGCAGAAGCCCAGTGGGGAATGTAGTTTCTCCGCCCTTCCAAACCTGTTTCCTGTTTTCCAACTCTCCAGCATAGCTATAAAAATTCCTCAGCCTGAAGGCTCAGTTCCAAAGCAAGAATGAATAAAAGGTACATGTCGGGCATCCTGTCCAACTTCTAATAGCTTTCTGAAAGCACACACGATAGTGTCAGGATTTTGCTTGTATTGTAGAGTTGACTGGAGCCACACTGACTGAGCCAAATTCCATTTTTTGTTGTGTCGGATTCCAGAATTTTGTGGTGAGGATTGTGTTCTGCAATTCTGCTTTCTTTTTCTGGGAAAACCATAAATTGGTGACTGTAGCGATAAGGGGAAAATTATTATAGTACTTAGGAACATTCCATAATCTTGTGCCCATGGTGCTTTATCTTGAAAATTTGGTTGATTTTTTTTTCCTGACCTGCAGTCCTGGGTGGCGCAGTGGTTAGCACCGCAGCCTCACAGCTCCAGCGACCCGGGTTCAATTCCGGGTACTGCCTGTGTGGAGTTTGCAAGTTCTCCCTGTGTCTGCGTGGGTTTCCTCCGGGTGCTCCAGTTTCCTCCCACATGCCAAAGACTTGCAGGTTGATAGGTAAATTGACCATTAGAAATTGCCCCTAGTATAGGTAGGTGGTAGGGAAAATATAGGGACAGGTGGGGATGTGGTAGGAATATGGGATTAGTGTAGGATTAGTATAAATGGGTGGTTGATGGTCGGCACAGGCTCGGTGGGCTGAAGGGCCTGTTTCAGTGCTGTATCTCTAAACTAAACTAAACACTGTGATTAAATTAATCTGCATGTCTGGGTCACAGAGAAATGACAGATTGCTGCATATGAAATGTCCAATTCATTCACAGTTCACCCACTGTTTCCATTCGTCAGTAGCTAAAGGCATACAATTTTTATTCTCAGGATATGGGTGATGTATTTGAGCCAGCATTTATTGCCCATCCCTAATTGCCCTTGAGAAGGGCCAAGTGCTGGAAAATGGGATTAAAATAGATAGGTGCTTGATGGCCAGCACGGAGACAATGGGCTGAAGGACCTGTTTCTGTGCTGTATAACTCTGACTCTAAGGTGTTCGTGAGCTGTTGTTATCCTGACAGTAGAGTGGCCTACTAGGCAATTTCAGGTGGCAGTTAAGAGTGAAAAACATTGTTGTGGATCTGGAGTCAAATATAAGCCAGACTGGATAAGAGTGGCATATTTCCTTCCCTAAAGGACATTTGTGAACCAGTTGGTTTTTTTTGACAAGTCAGTAGTTTTGTGGTCACCATCACTGATATACTAGCTTTTTATTCCAGGTTTATGTAATTCATTGAATTTAAATTCCCCAGCTGCTGTGGTGGGATTTGAACTTGTGTCTCGGGATCATTACAAGTCCGCTAACGTAACCACTATGCTATCATTGTAGATGTAGATATTGAAAATTGTCAAATAAAAGGGGGAGTTCGGAGGAACTTCCAACACAGGTATTTGTTTGGACATGGAATGCTCTACCAGAATCTACATACTGACTTTTAGGGAAACAGTGCTGTTCATGTTCTGTGTTCCAAAGTTCTTTTTTGTCAGTGAATTACTTTTAATGTATTATGTAGGCAACAGATGGCAGCAGTTTGTGCATAGTGCGATCCCAGAAGCAGCAGTGAGTAAATGACCAGATAATCTGCTTTCGTGATAGTTGAGGTATAAATATTAGCCAGGACACTAGGGATAGCTCCCTTGCTCTTCACATAGTGCACGGAATCGTTTATATCCACCTGAGAGGGCAGATGCGGTCTTGGTTTAACAGCTGATCAGAAAGCCGGCACCTCCGATAATGCCGCATTCCCCCTGTACTGCACTACACATGTCAGGTTGGATTTTGTGCTCAAGACTCTGGAGTGGGTGTTGAACCCACAACTTTCTGACTGAGGTAAGATTGCTACCAATTGAGCCACAGCTGACACGGTAATTCTCAAAGAAACAAATTGCATTTCTATAGCGCCTTTCATATCAGGACATCTCAAAGTGCTTTATAGCTATGGATGTACTTTTGAAGTCTGGCTTCTGTTGTGACGTTAAAAGCGTGGTAGTGAACTTGTTCACAGCAAGGTCCCACAAACAGCAATGAGATAAAAAAGCAGAAGATCTGTTTGTGATGTTGCTTGAAGGCTAAACTTGGTCAGGAGAAGTCCTTGTCTCTCTTTGAATAAGAACGTAAGAAATAAGAACAGGAGTAGGCCATTCAGCCCCTCACGCTTGTCCCGTCATTCAATAAGATCATGGCTGATCTGCCCCAGACCTCAACTCCTCTTTCGTGTTAGCTCCTCATAGCCCTCAACTCCCCGATAATTCAAAAATCAATCTACCTCCTCTTTAAATACTTTAAGTGATCTAGCCTCCACAATTCTCTAGGGTAGAGAATTCCAGACATTTACTACCCTCTCAGAGAAGAAATTCCTTTGCATCTCAGTTTTAAATGAGTGTCTCCTTATTCTGTAACTATGTCCCCTAGTTCAAGATTCCCCCATTAGTGGAAACATCATCTCAACATCTATCCTGTCAAGCCCCCTTAAATCTTGTACATTTCACCCCTCATTCTTCTAAACTCTAATGAATAAAGACCTAACCTGTTTTGCTGTTCTTGATGAGTCAATCCCTTCATCCCAGGAATAGCCTAGTGAATCTCTTTTGAACTGTTTCCAATGCCAGTATATCCTTTCTTAAATACGGCGACCAAAACTGTGCAAAGTACTCCAGGGATGCCATGGGATCTTT
This sequence comes from Heterodontus francisci, assembly GCF_036365525.1. Lineage (NCBI taxonomy): Eukaryota > Metazoa > Chordata > Chondrichthyes > Heterodontiformes > Heterodontidae > Heterodontus > Heterodontus francisci. The sequence continues at coordinate 74,345,712 of NC_090395.1, read as the reverse complement.
TATTTCCATTTGAGAGGGCAGTTTGATCTCTCATCTGAGAGTTGCACCTCTGGCAGTGCAGCACTCCTTCACTCCCATACTGAACAGGAACAGCACCACAAAAGACTAGTTTATCTCACTGATACTGAAAAACTGAAAGTCTCAATCCGTCAAGTACCAACCCAATTCTCCCTTACATTTTCTGAGCACGTTAGATATTTGGTGATTCCATGCATTACAGAGCAATGAAAGTAATTTTAAGCCAGTGCTGTCCAAGGACCTTTTAAATGAACGTAACATAGGAACAGGAGGAGGCCATTCAGTCCCTCAAGCCATTTCTGTCATTCAGTGAGATCATGGAGGATCTGCGTCCTAACTCCATCCACCTGCCTTGGCATATCCTTTTATACTCTTGTCTAGCAAATGTCTATTGATCTCAGATTTAATGTTAATTGAGCTAACATCTACGGATTTTTGTGAAGAAGTTTTTTTTTATTCGTTCGTGGATGTGGGCGTTGCTGGCTAGGCCAGCATATATTGCCCAACCCTAATTGCCCTTGAGAAGGTGGTAGTACGCTGCCTTCTTGAACCGTTGCAGTCCTTGGGGTGTGGGTGCACCCACAGTGCTGTTAGGAAGGGAGTTCCAGGATTTTGACCCAGCGACAGTAAAGGAATGGCGATATAGTTCCAAGTCGGGATGGTGTGTGACTTGGAGAGAAACTTGCAGGTTCCCTGCCCTTGTCCTTCTAGTGGTAGAGTTATGGGTTTGAAAGGTGCTGTCATAGGAGCCTTGGTGAGTTGCTGCAGTGTATCTTGTAGATAGCACACACTGCTGCCACTGTGCGTCGATGATGCAGGGAGGGAAGGTTGAAGGTGGTGGATAGGGTGCCAGTCAAGCAGGCTGCTTTGTCCTGAATGGTGTCGAGCTTATGTTGTTGGAGCTGCACCCATCCAGGCAAGTGGAGAGTAATCCGTCACATTCCTGACTTGTGCCTTGTAGATGTGGACAGGCATTGGGGAGACAGGAGGTGAGCTACACGCTGCAGAATTCCCAGCCTCTGACCTGCTCTTGTAGCCACAGCATTCATGTGGCTGGTCCAGTTCAGTTTCTGGTCAATGGTGACCCCAGGATGTTGACACTGGGGAATTTAGCGATCGTAATGCCATTGAATGTCAAGGGAGATGGTTAGATTCTCTCTTGTTGGAGATGGTCATTGCCTGGCACGTGTGTGGCATGAATGTTACTTGCCACATCACTCCAAGCCTTGATGTTGTCCAGGTCTTGCTGCAAATGGACACGGACTGTTTCAGTATTTGAGGAGTCACGAATGGTGCTGAACATTGTGCAATTATCAGCGAACATCTCATTTCTGACCTTATGATGGAGGGAAGGTCATTGATGAAGCAACTGAAGAAAGTTGGGCCTAGGACTACCCTGAGGAACTCCTACAGTCATGTCCTGGAACTGAGATGATTGACCTCCAACAATCACAACCATCTTCCTTTGTGCTAGGTATGACTCCAACCAGCAGAGTTTTCCCCTGATTCCCATTGACTCCACTTTTGCTAACTTTTCTCCTGAACAGCCTGATTTTTAAGGTTATGTCTCCTTGTTCTAGACTCCCCCACTAGCAGAAAATGTTTATCTACCCCATGGATTCCTTTCAATATCCTAAACCCCTCAATCAAATCACCCCTTAACCTTCTGTATTACAGGAAATACAAGCCTAGTTTATGTAATCTCTCCTCATAATCTGCTGCTTGGAACTGCTGCTGCCTCTGGTTTTAGGTGAATGAGTTACTTATTACCAAGGAATTCTCTATAAACAACTGCACCTGGGCCAGCTGGCTGGCAGACTTCAATTGTACGGCAACATGTTTTACAGTTGGCAGCTTTCCACCTATTTTTAATTCTCACAATACCAGGGGATTTGTTCTGAGTTTCTGCATTCGCCCCTTGTCTGCAGTTTAGCTGATCCCACTGCAGCATTTTAACAACAATCACCATTGTGATCATCTTTCGGAAATGGATTTCATCTCAACCGCTCAGTTTTGGGTATGACTGTAAACTAGTCTGCTGATTCAGGTAGCCCTTTCAACACAGCTTGCAATGCCGCCTGAAGCAGAGCCATGCGAGTTCTCTCCTGGTGTCTTGGCCAACATTCCTCCCTCACTGAATATTAGCAAACAGATGAACCGCTTTTTCCACCCTCCGCTGTTTGTAGGAATTTGCACAGCGGAAATTGATTGTGCTTCAAAAGTAGTTCACTGGGTGTGAAATCATCTGGAATGTTTGTGTGTTGTGCTGGGAAGCAGTCTTAATGCAAGTCTGTTTTCTGTTCTGAGTTTTTTTTTAAAAGCAAGGTTGTATTGGCTCCATAATTGAACCCTTTTCTGCTTGTTCACTAAATATGGGATTATAGAGAGAGGTCCCAGATCAGCCATGATCTCACTGAATGGCGGAACAGGTACGAGGGGGTTAATCTCTTTTTGGTGGTAGGATAAATATTGCCTGCGGCACCAGGTGTTTCTGCTGTTAGGTGAAAGGAACTTTATTGCTGAAGCACTCTACCTTAATGACACTTTGAACTTGTACAGTGAACATTATACTTATTCAGAGCCAGAGTCTTTGTCAACCTGAGCAGTTAACATGTTCAAAGGTTTCGACAACAGCTTTTCAGCTGTTCAATTACAGATTCCATAATGTTGCAAAATGTCCCAAGGTGCAACACAGGAGCATAATCAGATGAAAATTGACACTGAGCACATGAGATATGAGGACAGATGAGCAAAAGATTAATCAAAGAGGTAGATTTTAAGGAACATTTTAAAAGAGGAGAGAGGTAGAGAGGTGTAGAGGTTTAAGGAGGGAATTTCAGAGCATTGGGGCCTGGGCAGTTGAAGGCATGGCTGCCAATGATGGAGTTATTAAAATCAGGGATGTACAAGAGGCCAACATTAGAGAAATGCAGGGATCTTGGAGGGTTATAGGGCTGGAGGAGGCTACAGAGACCGGAAGAGACAAGGCCATGGAGAGATTTGAACATGAGACTTTAAAATTGAGGTGTTGTCATTGTAGGTCATCGAGCACCAGGGGTGATGGTTAAATAAATGAGGGAGTTGTTGCTGTGATGTCTGGGATTGATATGCAGATGGTGATAACTTGATCTCTTCCCAGGCAGCTTCACGTTGACAGTGTACAATACCAGACACAGCCCCTTGCTGGCGTACTGGTGGGAAGTGCAGAAGGTTTGTTGTGTCTGACTGAATTTCCTTTAGAGTAAGGGTTTGTTTATTGGTTATTTTGGTGCATGTGTCTGTGTGAGCGATCGATCCATCGCCAGCTTGCAATTTGGTGGCAGAACAACCTGGACTGATGCCAGCTTACAAGATGCTATATTTAATGTTTACCCAACAGTGCTTTCAGACCTAGACATCCTGCCATCATCAGTCTGAGCCGTGCATGGGTAAAGTCTGAAAGCTGCAAACTGGCAGTAAGGTTCAGTCTTGAGGGTAATGTTAACTGACATGAGAATTCTCTCTGAGGGGAAAGCAGAACATTATTCTTGTATATTTTGAATGACAACTGGTACCAGTTTAGTTTGTGTTTGCTGACCTAGATTGACTATACACTACTCAAGACCCTCTGCAAAAGCTAACACGCTCCTAGATGAACACCCCAGCCCCCATATGTACTGATACATCCTGAGACTCCCTGAGATAACCCTTGTAAATACTGAAATTCCTGGGACTTACCCACACCCCCCACCCCGACCCCCGGTAAATACTGAAACACTCCGAGACTCCCCCGCCCCCCGCAACCCAAAAAATAGTGAGACGCTCTCAGAGGACCCCACAGTCAATACTGACACATTCTCAGAGAAACCCCCCCCCACCTCCAGTAAATACTGACAGCCACCCAGCAACTCCCAGTCAATACTCATGCCCTCCCAGCAATTCTACCCAGTCAATACTCATGTCCTCCCAGCGACCGCCCCCGGTCGATACTGACTCCTTCCAAGTGATCCCCCTCCCCCCCCCCCCCCCCCCACCCCAGTCAATACTGACGCCTTCCCAGAGATCCCCTTGCAATACTGGCACCTTCCCAGAAACCCCCAGTTAATACTGACACCTTCCCAGAGACTCCTCCCTGGTAAGTATTGGGAACTCCTGTCTGAATTTCGTAAAGGCAGTGTCAGCCATTTAAAGTAAAGCAGTGCTGTTATTGTAGAAAGGTTCAGTAATATGCAGCAAAACAGCTGGTCAAAACATATAGCAAAAATATAGATGATGGAATTCTTGAGATAATGTGCTCATAGTCTCAGACAGACAGGAATCTGATAACCTTGAGAGCTCTAATTGGAACACCCATAACGCAAATTGGATACTGTCTTGTAATCTTGCCCAGGTGTCCATTACCCTCAGCACAAACCCAGTGCACTGAACCCGAATAGTTGTTTCTGTAATCTGGTTACTCTGATGAGGTTTTAACTTAATTCGTTCCTTTGTTATATATGTAGGACGTGCAGAGAAAGTGAGACGTGGAGACCAAACAATAGTAATTTTATTCCCAGGTTGGATTGTGTGTGGCAGCAATGTCAACATTGCCTTGAATCATAAAATCTTCAACATAAAAGGAGGCCATTTGGCCCATCATGCCTTTGCCAGCTCTTTGAAAACGCACAATTTAGACCCACTCCCAGATATTTTCCCCACCATAACCCTGCAAATTAGTCCTCTTCAAATGCATGTTCAGTTGTCTTGAGAGAAAAGTTTGCTCCTGCTCGATGTCCTCTTCCTGCATGACTTTTTAATAACTACTAATTGCATGGTTATAACATAGTAAAAAGTCCCAAGATGCATCACTTTTGTCAAACAGAATTTGACACCTAGCCACAGAGATCTTGGGGAAGGTGATCAGAAGTTTGGTTAAAGAGGTAAGTTCGATCAGTGAGAAAGACCACTGATTTACTTTTTATTCGATCATGGGATGTGACTGGCACTGGCAAGGCCAGCATTTATTGCCCACCCTAATTGCCCTTGAGAAGAGGATGGTGAGCTGCCTTCTTGAACTGCTGCAGTCCTTGTGGTGTTGGTACACCACAGTGCTATTAGGGAGGGAGTTCCAGGATTTTGACCCAGTGACGATGAAGAAGCAGCAATATATTTCCAAGTCAAGATGATGTGTGACTTGCAGGTGGTTGTGTTCCAATCTGTCTGTTGCACTTGTCCTTCTAGGTGGTAGAGGTCACGGGTTTGGAAGGTGCTGTTGAAGGAACCTTGATGAGTTGCTGTAGTGCATCTTGTGGATGGTAAACACTCTGCCACTGTCCGCTGGTGGTAGACGGAGTGAATTTTTAAGGTGGTAGATGGGGTAGTGATCAAGTGGGCTGCTTTATTCTGGATGGGGGCGAGTTTCTTGATTTTGTTGGAGCTTCACTCATCCAGGTGAGTGAGTCATACTCCTGACATGTGCCTTGTAGATGGTGGAAGGGCTTTGGGGAGTTATGTGTTGAGTTACTTGCAATAAGTCAAATGACTTTTTATTAGGGCGTCCCTGTATTTTAATTGGTATTTTGGGGAATTAATTGCACAGTTCTGTCCAACCTTTCATGAGAACTATATGTCAGTGGCCTTGGGAATGATTTGAATGGGACTATAGCACCATCCTATGAAGAGATTGGGCACAGCAGAGCAGATCACTTGCTCCTCGGATGCAGTACTTTGCTATGGGAAACTCTCAACTGAGGCCTCAATCATTCGCCCGGATTTTGCTGTGGGTGGTGAAGGTACAGCTTTCACCGTTCACCTCGTTGCCCAGAGACTTTTTGCAAGCTTGTCAGTGGAAGTTTCTAGTACTCAAGCATCTTATCCAGTGTGGCACCCTCTACAGGGGTTCTGGCATCTGGTAAAGTAACAGGGAGCTTCTTCAACCAATCAGGTTGAAGACTCATTTCTGAGATATGCAGACTGCAAAACATGAAGTGATAATAAGAAATATGAATTTCATTTAAATCATTATGCAGGAAGAGAAATAAAGATTGGGACATAGACATGGGATTAAGGGAGAAAAACAAAAACTAAAAGAAAACAATTAAATTTTTTAAAAATCAGCATTCATTTTCTTAGGGAATGAGACTCCACATTTTTAAACTTTTTCAAGGCCAGAGAGGTAGTTCAACAGTAATTATCACTACTGCACCATTAGAAAATTTAGTTACCCCCTACTAGTGGGTAATTATCTTAAGTTCACGCCATTACAGGTTCTATCAGCAAAGTCTGCAACGGTGGATCCTTTGAAGACGACTGATAGAAACTTCACATATGTGGACGCTAGAGGTTGCTGTCCGATTTATCTTGTAGTAGTGATGAGCGCTGACAGCATTGCTGTTACTGGTGCAGTAAAATCTGGGCCATTATATTTTTCTTGTAGATGTGTCAAAGTCTTACACGGTTATCTTGCCCATGTTGTTGCCAAATCGTTTATGGAATGATCTTTCGAGGGAGGCAGTGGGCATGAATGTAGCAAATTTGAGAAAGTGGAGTAAGTAACTGCAGGAAATATTTGATGGTGTGTCGAGAAATGTTGTGGGAAATTTGATGAGGCAGGAGAGGTTTCTTGGTGTCGAATTTTTTTCCAGATATTGGGACTGGCCAGATGGGTGTAGATGTCTCTTCCAGTTCTGTACAGCATCATGTAAAGCAAGCGTCATTGTCAGTGCATGCTGGGAATGTCTATGGGCACGAGGTGGACTGGTTTAGCCCAACAGTATGAGACAGGTGAAATATTTGAGGGTATTGGTAAGCCTCATCCGTGATGATAATCCACAGAATTTGTTCCATTAGTAAAAGTTGCTTGTGGATGAATTTGAAACATTCCTATATGTTCTTATGACCAAGGTCGGAGGAGTGCACCGTTTATTCTAGTTCCACTTCTCCACGGGTCACAACATATATTTAAATTTTTTCCCACTTACCGATACGGTCAATCATAGACTGTTATTTTTATCTCAGAATAAAACACACCAACCAAGATTCTTTCATAAACATAAAATTATCAGTTTATTATAAAACAAGTCTTAACCAGTAATGAAGTAAAGCATAAACACACTGATTGAAATATTAAAGTTCCCTTTTTACATTCGCCTCTTTCTCCCCCTCACGCACGCATACACTGAAAAAATAAAGGGATTTTTGTTTTTGGAGTTCTATTACAGACAGACAAAATACTTGGGCTGAATACTTGCTCATTCTTGAAGAAATAGCAGATGAGATATGTTGTGTTCCAAAACTGGCATACAATCTGGCTTCTGCGTACACGTAGGTGGTCACTGGGCTTTTTTAGAACAGTTCTTTTCAGGCGCCATTGAGAATTAATTTAGCAGGCTTTTCAAAGGCAGGAGGCGAGATGAGTTGACACAGTGGACTTCTCAGAGTCTTTTAGAGAGGCGCTGGAAAGCTGAGCTGGGTTGTGGTCTCTCCTTGGGAATTCTCTTCTCTCCTTGGGAATTCTCTCCCTTTTTATACAGTTCAACCCCAGTTCAACCCCAACTCAAAACAATTCAAAAGCAAAACCGACAACTTCCATCAGTCTTGACCTGTTACTACTTTGGACACCAGGAGAAGTTGTATACAAAGTTCTCTGTTTATTGAGCTGGAAGTCAGGTGGTTTCCTGGAAAGGCTTGTTTTCCTCGAACTGCTCAGTGTCCCTTTTTAAAAAAAACACATTTCCAGGGACTGTTTTTCAACGTCAAATGGCCTTTACATGACCCCTTTGAAAACTCCAAAAATTGAACATTTCTTCAATCTTTCAAAATTTAATCCTCAAAAAATATATTTAACAAAACACAGAGGCACTTTCGTAACAATATATTTCTGACTGGCCCAATAAATACTTTCACTGGAAGAGGGAAGATGCATTTGATTGGATTATCTGCCAAATGAGGTTAAAAGAAATTGCCATTCTTTATGTATTCAGCAGGTTTGTCTGGGATATTGGCCATTTTTCTCGGCCTTAAAACCCCACATGGTTAGGTGGTTGCAGCTACAGAGTCCTAATGGTTTTTCCTTTAAATTCTCCTGTCTGATACTGCGTGCTACAGGACTTCACTGATTAAGCAAATATTGTAGAATTGCTCGCTTTCAGTATGGTTGCAGGTCAAATGTTAGCCATAGTAATTAAATGTTGTAGTTAACAGCTGGCCATTGTCTTTTTTAGGGGTTAAGTTTATAACATAACTTCACAAAACTTAAATAAAACCTACTAGAGAGGCAGATTGTTCTTACTTAGTCTCTAGTCTGTGAAGCAGCACTCACTTGCACTCCCTGTGTGACTTTGACGTAAAGCAGCTTAGCTTTGCACCAATACTGTGGTTCCAGTCTCAATCCCGTTTGAATCTGGAATAAAGGGCCTCATCTGATACCCAAAGAATGCTGGGTGGAACTCCCTAGAGGAGGCTGTCTCAGTCGCCTTCAATTCGGAGTCAGCCAAGGACTTGGCTCCCAGTGTGTACTCCTCAGTTTTGCAGTTCTGCCCCTCTCCAATTCTAATGTGGTGGAATGTGCGTTCTGGCGAGCAGCCAGTCATTTATATTTTGGCATTGAATCCGTTTGTTTAATTTAATTCAGATTTAAGGTAATTGGCAAAGGAACCCAGAGAGGAGATGAGAAATTTTTTTACATACTGTGTTCTGATCTGGAATGCACTGCCTGAAAGGGTGGCAGAAGTAGATTAAATAACTTTCAAAAGGGAATTGAATAAATACATGAAGGGGAAAAAAAATGCACAGCTATGGGGAAAGAGCAGGGGAGTGGGACTAATTGGATAGCTCATGTGAAGAGCCAGCCCAGGCACGATGGGTCGAGTGGCCTCCTTCAATCCTGGAAGATTCTTGGAATCTGATAGAATGGAATCAATGATTCCACGCCAAGGCTCTGTATATTTGAATTGGCATCAGTGCCATCTCTGGGATGATACGTGTGTATAGTTTGGTAGTGTTTACTCTTGAATTATGGGGATTATAAAACTGTGGGCTGTTCCTGTCTAAACACAGGCTGTGGCTTGAGAGATTTGGGTGCACAGGGCACAATTTCAACATTTGTGATGACACAAAATTTGGAAGTATTGTGAACTGTGAAAAGGATAGTGATAAACTTCAAGAAGACATGGACAGGCTGGTGGAATGGGTGGACAAGTAGCAGATGAAATTTAATGTAGAAAAATGTGAAGTGATTTTTTGATAGGAAGAACAAGGAGAGGCAATATAAATTGAAGTATAATAAAGGGGGTGCAGGAGCAGAGGGAGCTGGGGGTATATGTGCACAAATCATTGAAGGCTGTTGGGCAGGTTGAGAAAGCAGTTAAAAAATGCATATGGGATCCTGGTCTTTATAAACAGGGCCATAGAGTACAAAAACAAGGAAGTTATGATAAGCTGTATAAAACACTGGTTTGGCTTCACCTGGAGTATTGTGTCCAATTCTGGGCACCACACTTTAGGAAGGATGTTAAGGCATTTGAGAGGATGCAGAAAAGATTCACGAGAATGATTCCAGCACGAGGAACTGCAGTTACATGGATAGGTTGGAGAAGCTGGGTCTGTTCTCCTTGGAGAAGAGAAGATTAAGAGGAGATTTGATAGCAGTGTTGAAAATCATGAGGGCAGACCAGATAGGGAGAAAGCACCCATTGACTGAAGGATCCAGAACCAGAGGACACAGATTTAAGGTGATTGGTAAAAGAAGCTACAGCGACATGAGGAAGAACTTTTTTTTTTACAAGCGAGTGGCTAGGATTGGGAATGCATTATCTGAGAGTGTGGTGGAGGCAGATTCAATTGAGGCCTTCAAAAGAGAACTGGATAATTACCTGAAGAGAGAAAATTTGAAGGGTTAGTGGAAAAAGGCAAGGGAGTGGGACGAGGTGAGTTGCTTTTGCAGAGTCGGCACAGCCATGATGGACCGAATGGTGGCCTCCTGTGCTGTAACCATTCTATGATTCTATTTCTAAGCTGGATAACAGGGCATTGGACATGATGGGAGCATTTTGAGGGGATGAATTCCGCATCACATGACCTTGCATAGTCTCTCCCTACATGAAATTTTCACGGTGATGCATTGGTAACATGCCTAGTTACAACATTGACTAGCATTACTGATTGCAGTCCTCTGTTTAATACTTCGCAGGTTACCTAGTAGCAGAGAAATGGGTTCAGTTCACGTGTGCAGTCTCCACTCAGCAGTTTTATCATTGCCACAGGTCTGTGATACTGAAGGTGCAGAAAACTCATTTGAAGGAGAAAGCAATCTTAAATTATCAGCTAGAAATCAACATGAAGGTAATTGGCAAAGGAACCAGAGGGGAGACGAGGAGAATTTTTTTGCACAGTGAGTTTTGATCTGGAATGCACTGCCTTAAAGGGTGATGGAAGCAGATTGAATAAAACTTTCAAAAGGGAATTGGGTATGTACATAAAAAGGAAACAGTTGCAGGACTATGGGGAAAGAGCAGGGCAGTGTGGGGCTAATTGGATAGCTCTTTCAAAGAGCTAATACAGGCGCAGTGGGTTGTATGACTGCCTACTGTGCTATTTGGCTGAAGCAGAATAGCTTGTCTGGATTGAGTGCCTACTTATAGTGTGGTTTTCGTTTGTGAAGAATCACTGCCCATTCCTAGGAATTGTTAACTGAACTGTTCTCCCCCTATACAGGTTTCACGGACTTACTGTTGTGGCACATACAGAGCGGGTCCAATGAGACAGATCAGCTTGGTGGGAGCGGTGGATGAAGAGGTTGGAGATTATTTCCCCGAATTTCTTGATATGTTGGAAGACTCTCCATTTTTGAAAGTAAGTGTGCTGATTTTGGATTGTTCTTTGTTGAAGGCTCATGCAGTGTGTATTCACAGTATGGAACAGGATGGTGCTCCATCCCTACATTGTGTACGCTGCACTCAGTGGTAGCATTTTCGCCTGTGAGTCAGAATGTTCTCGGTTTAAGCCCCACTGCTGAGACGTGAGCCCATAATCCAGGCTGATGCTCCCAGTGAAGTACTGAGCAAGTGCTGCCCTGTCAAGCTACCGTCCTTGGGATAAGATATGAAACAGAGGCCATTTCTGCCCCCTCAAGTGAGTGTAAAAGATCCCAGGCATTCTCCTCTTGATTTAAGAAGGGACCTAGCACAGAGAGATGCTTTCAGGGTAAAGCAGTAACAAAATAATAAAAGGCATTCAGGGAAGAGATACTTCAGATATTAACTAGGCATATTCCTTTGGAGGGAAGAAGTAGACCATCCAAAATTAATGCTCTCTAGATGACTGCGAGTCGAAGAGACTTAGCAGTTGGCAGGAAAAAAGACAGAAGCGCAAGGGGAGAGCCAACTGCGTAACAGCCCTGACAACCAATTTTATCTGCAGCACCTGTAGAAGAGTCTGTCACTCAAGAATTGGCCTTTATAGCCACTCCAGGCGCTGCTCCACAAACCACTGACCACCACCCCTCGAGACAAGGAGGCCAAAGAAGAAGATGACACAGAAAATAAAAGTTAAAACAGAAAAAGGAGACTTATGAGAAATGTCAGGAGCAGGGGGAAATTGAACTGGTTAATATAGGAGGCAAAGAGAGGTTACATGAAAATTATAATAGGATCATAGAATGATTACAGCACAAAAGGAAGCCATTCGGCCTGTCTAATCCATACCGCTCTTTGCAAGAGCAGTTTATCTGGTCCCACTTCCCCACCCTTTACCTGTAGCCTTGCAAATCCTTTTTACCTTCAGATGCTTATCCAATTCCCTTTTGAAAGGTATGATTTGAAGTTGGCTGCACCACCCTTTCAGGCAAGCCATTGCAGATCCTAACCACTTGCTGCTTAAAGTTTTTCCTCATTTCACCTTTATTCTTTTGCCAAGCACTTTAAATCTGTGTCCTCTGGTTCTAGACCCTGCTGCCAATGGGAACAACTGTCTATAGCAGGCAACATTAAAATGAACCCTAAAACATTTTATAAACATATAAAAGCTTTGCTATGGAAAAAGTTGGGCCTATTAAGAAACCAAAGGGTAATTTTTATTTATTTTTTTCTTTCATGGGATGAATGCCGCTGGCCAGGCCAGCATTTGTTGCCCATCCCTAACTGACCTTGAGAAGGTGGTAGTGAGTTGCCTTCTTGAGCAGCTACGGTCCATCTGGTGTAGGTACGCTCACAGCGCTGTTAGGGAGGGAGTTCTAGATTTTTCACCCAGTGATAGTGAAGGAACGGTGATATAGTTCCAAGTTAGGATGGTGTGTGGCTTGGAGGGGAAGTTGCAGGTGATGGTGTTCCCACACGTCTGCTGCCTTGTCCTTCTAGATGGTAGAGATCACAGATTTGGGATTTGCTGTTGAAGGAGGCTTAGCAAGTTGCTGCAGAATGTCTTGTTGATGGTACACAGTGCATCGGTGGTGGAGGGAGTGAATGTTTAAGGTGGTGGATGGGGTGCGGATCAAGGGGGCTGCTTTGTCCTGGCTGGTGACGCGCTTCTTGAGTGTTGTTGGAGCTGCACTCATCCAGGCAAGTGGAGAGTATTCCATCACACTCTTGACTTGTGCCTTGTAGATGGGGAGTCAGGGGGTGAGTTACTTGTTGCAGAATTCCCAGCCTCTGACCTGCTCTTGAAACCGCAGCATTGATATGGCTGGTCCAGTTCAGTTTCTGGTCAATGGTAGCCCCAGGATTGTTGATGGTGGGGGTTTCAGTGATGGTAATGCTGTTGAATATCAAGGGGAGATGGCTAGATTCTCTCTTGTTGGAGATGTCATTGCCCAGCACTTGTGTGGCGCGAATGTTACATTCCACTTATCAGCCCAAGCCTGAATGTTGTCCCAGTCTTGAACATATGAGCATGGACTGCTTCATTATCTGAGGAGTTGTGAATGGTGCTAACATTGTGCAATCATCAGCAAACATCCCCGCTGAAGATGGTTGAGCCTTGGATACTACCCACAGGAATTCCTGCAGCGATGTTCTGCGACTGAGGTGATTGAGCTCCAACAACCACAACTATCTTCCTTTGTGCTAGGTATGACTCCAAACAATGGAGAGTTCTTCCCCGATTCCCATTGACTTCAATTTTACTGGGCCTCCTTGATGCCATACTCGGTCAAATACCGCCTTGATGTAAAGGGCAGTCACTCTCACCTCACCTCTTGGGTTCAGCTCTTTTGTCCATGTTGGAACCAAGGCTGTAATGAGGTCAGGAGCTGAGTGGCTCTGGCAGGACCCAAACTGAGCGTCACTGAGCAGGTTATTGCTAAGCAAGTGCCGCTTGATAGCACTGTTGACGACACCTTCCATCACTTTACTGATGGTTGAGAGTAGAATGATGGGGCGGTAATTGGCCGGGTTGGTCTTGTCTTGCATTTTGTGTACAGGACATACCTGGACAATTTTCCACATTGCCGGTTAGATGCCAGTGTTGTAGCAATACTGGAGCAGCTTGGCTAGGGGTGTGGCAAGTTCTGGAGCACAGGTCTTCAGTATTATTGCCGGAATGTTGTCAGGGCCCATAGCCTTTGCACTGCCCAGTGCCTTCAGTCGTTTCTTGATATCACGCGGAGTGAATCAAATTGGCTGAAGACTGGCATCTGTGATGCTGGGGTCTTCAGGAGGAGGCTGCGATGGATCATCAGCTCGGTACTTCTGGCTGAAGATTGTTGCAAATGCTTCAGCCTTATCTTTTGCACTGATGTTCTGGGCTCCCCCACCATTGAGGATGGGGATATATGTGGAGCCAGCTCCTCCAGTTAGTTGTTTAATTGTCCACCATCATTCATGACTGGATGTGGCAGGACTGCAGAGCTTATATCTGATCTGTTGATTATGGGATTGTTTAGCTCTGTCTATCACATGCTGCTTCTGCTGTTTGGCATGCAAGTAGTCCTGGCATGTAGCTTCACCAGGTTGACACCTCATTTTGAGGTATGCCTGGGAGTTACTTCTGGCATGTCCTCCCGCACTCTTCATTGAACCAGGGTTGGTCCCCCGGCTTGATGATAATGGTAGAGTGGGGGATATGCCAGGCCATGATGTTACAGATTGTGGTTGAGTACAATTCTGCCTTGATGCCACATGTGGTCAGATGCTGCCTTGATGTCAATCTTCATGTAGAGACAGAGGACATGGCTTAAGTATTAAATTAGTACTTTGCATCTGATTTTACAAAAGAAGCAGATGATGTGAAGGTTACACTAAAAGAGGGAAGGGAAGTTATGGACGGAATCATAATAGAGAAGACCTACTAAAAAGATTAGCATTGCTGAAAGTTGGTAAGTCAGCTGATCTGGATGGAATGCATCCGAGGTTGCTGAAAAAGCAAAGCTAGAAATAGAGGCATTGTTCACAATTTTTCAATCCTCATTGGATACAGGAGTAACGCTGGAGGACTAGAGAGTTGCTAATGTTATACTGTTCAAGAAAGGGGAGAGGGATTAAACCAGGAAACTGTCAGCTAATCAATCTAGCATCGGTGGCGGAGAAGTGATCATAAACCATTATCGGACAAAATAAATTTTCATTTGGAAAGGCATAGGTTAATCAAGGAGAGCCAGCATGGATTTGTTGAAGGCAAGTCATGTCTGACTAACTTGATTTTTTTGCTGACGTAACAGAGAAGTTGTATATCTGGACTTCCGGAAAGCATTCGACAAAGTGCCACACAGGAGACTTAAGAAGATGGAAGCCCATGGAATTAAGGAGAAAGTGGCAGCATGGATACAAAATTGGCTCCGTGACAGTAATCAAAAGCTGGTGGTGGATGGATGTTTTTCAGAATGGGAGGTGGCTTGCAGAAGTGTTCCCAAGGGTCAGATTTGGGTGCAGTACTCTCTTCAGTTTTTACGACCAGCCTACACTTGTGGGGAGCCACATTGTAATGTTTACAGATGATAAACTTGGCAAAAGTAGTAGATAGTGACAAGGATAGTTACAGACTTCAGGATGGTGAAATTGGCAGAAGCATGTCAGATGGAGTTCAGTGTGGAGAACTGTGAAGTCATGCACTTTGCCTTGAATATCCTAAATGACTGACCATCCACAGCTCTCTGGTAGCGAATTCCAAAGAATCACAACCCCCTGAGTGAAGAAATTTTTCCTCATTTCAGTCCTGAATGGCTGATTTGAGATGCCCCCAGTTCTAGACACTCCAGCCAAAGAAAACAGCCTATCATCAACCCTATCAAAATCTTGTATTTCAATGATATCACCTCTCATTCTTCCAAACTCCAGGGAGTGTAGGTCTATTCTTCTCAATCTGTCCTCATACGACAATCTGCTCATCCCAGGACTCAATCTAGTAAATCTTCATTGTACCCCCTCTAAGTATATCCTTCCTGCCTTGAGTATTGAGACCAAAAGCTGCGCACACTACTCCAGGTGTTGCCATAGAGTCATACAGCACAGTGGCGCAGTGGTTAGCACCGCAGCCTCACAGCTCCAGCGACCCGGGTTCGATTCTGGGTACTACCTGTGTGGAGTTTGCAAGTTCTTCCTGTGACTGCGTGGGTTTTCGCCGGGTGCTTCCTCCCACCGCCAAAGACTTGCAGGTGATAGGTAAATTGGCTGTTGTAAATTGCCCCTAGTGTAGGTAGGTGGTAGGGAATATGGGATTACTGTAGAGTTATTATGAATGGGTGGTTGTTGGTCGGCACAGACTCGGTGGGCCGAAGGGCCTGTTTCAGTGCTGTATCTCTAAATAAAATAAATTAAAAGCAGGTACTTCGGCCCATCATGTCTGTGCCGGCCATCAAGCACCTGACTTATTCTAATCCCATTTTCCAGCACTTGGCCCGTAGCATTGTATGCTCTAGCGTTTCAAGTGCTCATCTAAACACTTCTTAAATGTTGAGGGTTCCTGCCTCTACCACCTCTTCAGGCAGTGCGTTCCAGATTCCAACCACCCTCTGAGTGAAACAATTTTTCCTCAAATCCCCTCTAAACCTCCTGCCCCTTACCTTAAATCTATGCCCCCCTGGTTATTGACCCCTCTGCTAAGGGAAAAAGTTGCTTCCTATCTAACCAATCAATGCCCCTCGTAATTTTGTATACCTCAATCATGTCCCCCCTCAGCCTTCTCTTCTCTAAGGAAAACTACCCTAGCCTTTTCAGTCTCTCTTCATAGCTGAAATGCTCCAGCCCAGGCAACATCCTGGTGAATCTCCTCTGCACCCTGTCCAAGGCAATCAAAAAATTTTGTCTCACCAAAAATGTTCTTAGTCTTGTCGTCCAACCCCTTTGCAATAAGGATCAATATACTGTTTGCCTTCCCAACACTTGCTGTACCTGTATGTTAACTTTCTGTTACTGTGAAGTCAGAAAGGTGGTGAGAAACTTTTTTCAGTGGAGTAAATTATCATTTGGAATGTGCTGTCTGAGAGGGGGGCAGAAGCAGATTCAATAGTAACTTTCAAAAGGGAATTGGTTAAATATTACAAAGTGTAAAGCAGTTACAGGCCATTCAGCTCATCAGGTCCATATTAGTGTTTATGCTCCCTATGAAAAGGAAAAAGTTGCAAAGGTATTGGGAAAGTACAGGAGGAAGGACTAATTTGGGTAGCTCCTTCGGAGAGCTGACCCAGGCACAGTGGGCTGAATGACCCGCTTCTGTGCACTAATTCTATAAAATCTGGTACGATTTAATTAATCAGTTAAGTAAAACAATAAGGATGGAAGGGCAGGAGATGTGTTGCAGCTGTAGTATGTGCGAGCTGGTGGACACCAGTGTGATCCAAGGCAACCATATCTGCAGTAAATTTCTGCGGCTTGAGGAGCTTTGGCTCAAAGTTGGAGGCAGAATCTGAGATTCTGACACTGCAGTGCATCAGGGAGGGGGAAAGTTACGTGGACATTTTGTTTCAGAAGGCAGTCATACACCTTAGGCTAGGGTCTTAGAATTTGGTCAGTGGTCAGGGACGGGGGTATGACTATGAATGAGGCAGGTAATGGGATCGCGAAGGTACAGGTGGAGGAGCCTCAGCCCTTGCAGTTGTCCAACAGGATCAAGGTTCTTGAAGCTTTTATGGATGAGAGCGGGGGCTCTCGGGTGGATGAGCAAACTGCCTATGGTGCCGTGGTGCAGGGGG
Source organism: Heterodontus francisci (assembly GCF_036365525.1). Classification (NCBI taxonomy): domain Eukaryota; kingdom Metazoa; phylum Chordata; class Chondrichthyes; order Heterodontiformes; family Heterodontidae; genus Heterodontus; species Heterodontus francisci. Next base: position 74,328,617 of record NC_090395.1, on the reverse strand, counting down.
CCATTCAAGTGGGGAGAGTAAATAGGAATGCAGTGGTAGTACGGGACTGTATAGTCAGGAAGATAGACACAGTTCTCTGCAGCCGAGAGCGAGCGTCCAGAAGGCTGTGTTGCCTGCCCGCAGCCAGGGTTCGAAACATCTGCTAAGGGCTGGAGAGGAACTTACAGTGGGAGGGGGAGGATCCAGTTGTCATGGTCCACATGGGTACCAACAGCTTAAATAGAACTAGGAGGGAGGTTCTGCTTGGGGATTATGAGCAGCTAGGGGCTAAATTAAAAAGCAGAACCACAAAGGTGATAATCTCTGGATTACTACCTCAGCCACGAGCAAATTGGCATTGGGTAAGTAAGATTAGACAGTTAAATGCATGGCTGAAAGACTGATGTGGGAGAAATAGGTTTCGGTTCATGGGGCACTGGCACCAGTAATAGGGAAAGTGGCAGCTGTACCATTAGGACGGTCTTCACCTGAACCATGCTGGGGCTGGTGTTCTGGTGAGTCATATAACTAGAGCAGTAGAGAGCGCTTTAAACTCCATAGTGGGGGTGAGGGGTCAAGTCAGGGGAAATGTAAATTAAAGGGAACGGACAAGGCAATAATGCAGGGTAGCGACATGGGTAATAACCAGAGTGTAGCAGGAAGAAACAGAATGTAAAAACTTCAAAGCACCAGCAGATAAGGCCAGAGTTTTTTTTTAATGTAAAAAGGCAGAATTAAAGCCTCTGTTTCTGTATGTGCGCAGCATTCGTAACAAATTGGAAGAATTGTTAGCACAGATAGAAATAAATATGTGAGACCTGATAGCCATTACAGAGATGTGATTGCAAGGTGACCATGGCTTGGATCTGAATATTCAAGGGTATTTGACATTTGGAAGGACAGGAAGTTAGGAAAAGCTGGTGGGGTAACTCTGTTAATTAAGGGTAAGATTAGTATGGTAGTAAGAGATGACCTTAGTTCAAAAGATCAAGATGTAGAACCAGATAAGAAATAGCAAAGGAAAGAAGCCACTTGTAGTTTGTAGATCCCCTAACAGCTACACTGTAGGACAAAGTATACAGAAAGAAATAATGGGGACTTGTAAGAAAGGTACTGCGATAATCATGGGTGATTTTAATCTACATATAGATTGGACGAATCAGATTGGCAAAGGTAGCCTGGAAGATGAGTTCATAGAGTGTATTCGGGACAATTTCTTAGAGCAGTACATTTTCATGCCGACCAGGGAGCAAGTCATTCTAGACCTGGTAATGTGCAATGAGACAGGATTAATTAATGATCTGATAGTAAAGGAGCCTCAAGGCAAAAGTGATCATAATATGATAGAATTTCACATTCAGTTTGAGAGTGAGAAGTGTGGGTCTAAAACTAGTGTTTTAAACTTAAATAAAGGCAATTTCAAGAGTAAGATGACAGAGTTGGCTGAAGTGAACTGGGAAATTAGGTTAAAAGATACAACAGGAGAGAAACGGTGGCAGACATTTAAGGAGATATTTCATAACTCACAGCGAATATTTATTCCAGTGAGAAAGACTCTAGGAGAAGGATGCACCATCCGTGGTTAACTAAGGAAGTTAGATGGAATCAAATTGAAAGAAAAAGCGTAGAATTCTGTGAAGATTAGTGGTAGATCAGAAGATTGGACAGATTTTAAAAACCAGCAAAGAATGACTTAAAGGGAGAAATTAGTGTATGAGAAAAAGCCACCTAGAAATATAAAAACAGTAAGAGTTTCTAAAAGTATTCAAAAAAAGAGTAACTCAAGTGAGCGTTGGTCCTCTAGAGAGTGAGTCTGAGGAGTTAATTGTGGGTAACAAGGAAATGGTGGAAGTGTTGAACGGGTATTTTGTTGGTCTTCACTGTAGAAAGCACAAAAAAATCCCAAAGATCCTTGAAAAATAAGGTAAAAGGGAGGGAAGAACTTAAAACAATCACAATCACCAGGGAAAAGGTACTGGAAAAACTTAGAGCTAAAGGCTGGCAAGTCCTCATGACCTGATGGCCTGCATCCTAAGGTCTTAAATGAAGTGGCTGCAGAGATAGCAGATGCATTAGTTGCGATCTTCCAAAATTCCCTAGATTCTTGAAAGGTCCCAGTGTATTGGAAAATAGCTAATGTAACACCTCGATTCAAGAAAGGAGGAAGACAGAAAGCAGGACACTATAGGCCAGTTAGCCTAACATCTGTCATAGAAAATGCTAGAAACCATTATTAAGGAGATTGTAGTAGGACATGTAGAAAATCATAATGCAATCAGGCAGAGTCAACAAGGCTTTGTGAAAGAGAAATCGTGTTTGACTAATTTGAGAGTTCTTTGAGGAAGTAACAAGCAACGTGGATAAAGGGGAACCTGTGACTGTGGCGTACTCGGATTTCCACAAGGCATTCAATAAGGTGCCACATCAAAAGTTACGACACAAAATAAGAGTTCATGGTGTAAGGGGTAACATAATAGAATGGGTAGATTGTTTAGCTAACAGGAAGCAGAGAGTAAGGATAAATGGGTCATTTTTGGGTTGGCAGGATGTGACTAGTGGAGTGCCATAGGGATCCGTGTTGGGGCCTCATCTGTTTACAATTTGCATCAGTGACTTAAATGAAGGGTAGCTAAATTTACAGATGACACAAAGATAGATAGGAAGTTAATAAAAGCAAAACACTGCGGATGCTGGAAATTTAAAATAAAAACAGAAAGTGCTGGAAATGCTCAACCTGAAACGTCAACTCTGTTGCGCTCTCCGCAAATGCTGCCAGACCTGCTGAGTATTTCCAGCATTTTGTTTTTATTAGGAAGTTAAGTTGTCAAGAGGGCATAAAGAGTCTACAAAGGGATATAGATAGGTTAAGTGAATGGGAAAACATTTGGCAGCTGGAGTATAAAGTGGGAAAATGTGAACTTGTCCACTTTGGCAGGAAGAATGGAAAAGCAGAATATTATTTAAATGGAGAGAGATTGCAGAACTCTGGGGTACAGAGGGATCTGGATGTCCTGGTACATGAATCACAAAGTTAGTATGCAGGTACAGTAAGTGATTAGGAAGGCAAATAGAATGTTGTCATTTATTGCAAGGCAAACAGAATATAAAAGTAGGAAAGTTTTGTTGCAGCTGTATCAGGCCTTGGTGAGACCACATCTGGAGTACTGTATAGTTTTGGTCTCCTTACGTAAAGGATAAAATTGCATTAGAAGCAGTTCAGGGAAGGTTCACTCGACTGATTCCTGGGATGAAGGGGTTATCTTATGAGGAGAGATTGAACAGGTTGAGCCTATACCCATTGGAATTTAGAAGAATGAGAGGTAATCTTGTTGAAACATATAAGATCCTGAGGGGACTTGACAGGGTGGATACTGGAAGGATGTTTCCACTTATGGGCAGGACTAGAGGTAGGGGACACAGTTTAAAAATATGGGGTCTCCCATTTAAGACAGATAAAAAAAAATTCTCTAAAGGTCTTCAGTCTGTGGAATTCTCATCCTCAGAAAGCAATATATTCAAGGCTGAGTTAGATTCTTGATAGACAAGGGTGTTAAGTGTTATGGGGGGCAGATGGGAAAGTGGAGTTGAGGCCACATTCAAATTAGCTATGATATCTTTTTTTTAAAAACTCGTTCATGAGGTCTGGACGTCACTGGCTAGGCCAGCATTTATTGACCATACCTAATTGCCCTTGAGAAGGTGGTGGTGAGCTGCCTTGTATCAAATGGCTCGAGGGGCCAAATGGCCTACTTCTGCTAATTCGTATGTTTGTATGATTTAGACACTGGAGCCCCAAATTATTGAGTGATGTTTGGTGTTTCTCTTTAATCAGATGACGTTGCCATGGGGCACCCTGTCCAACCTACAACTGCATTGCCGGTCGCAGAGTGATGATGGCCCCATTATGTGGGTGAGGCCTGGCGAGCAGATGATTCCGACTGCAGACATGCCAAAGTCCCCCTTCAAGAGACGACGGTAGGAAGCCACTTGAAATGTATCTTATTTTGAGAGGCTTTTGAATACGCAGTGAGCTTGGCTCATGACTGTTTCCATTCTTGCGCAGGTCAATGAACGAAATCAAGAATCTCCAGTATCTACCTCGGGCCAGCGAACCTCGTGAAATACTCTTTGAAGACAGGACGCGAGCCCATGCAGACCATGTGGGCCAAGGCTTTGATTGGAAGAGCACAGCGGCTGTAGGTGTGCTGAAAGCAGTCCAGTACGGAGAGTGGTAAGAAAATTGTAACTTGCATTTACGGCTGACTTTTCATGCACGCATGTATTTATATGTGCATGCACCCACCTCCCTTAAACTCCTCCTTCATATAAACTCCAATCTCCTCAACCAGGCCATCTCATGTGGCCCCTCTATTCTCATCATCTCAATCCATGACAATCTCTGATCATTTTCTTCTTTCCCTTACCATGCACATCCTCCATCCAACCCCATTTCCTTCTACATCTGCCTTGGAAAAAACACTTTCTAGATGGCCTCACCAACGGTGCAGCATGCTCTCAGTGCGGACCCTCCAACAGTGTAGTGCAGTCAATGCGGCCCCTCCGACGGTGCAGCGCGCCTTCAGTGCGGCCTCTCCGACGGTGCAGCATGCTCTCAGTACAGCCCCTCTGACGGTGCTGCGCGCCCCCTCCGACGGTGCAGCGCGCTGTGAGTGCGGGCCCTCCGACGGTGCAGCGCGCTGTGAGTGCGGGCCCTCCGATGGTGCAGCGCGCTGAGTGCGGGCCCTCCGACGGTGCAGCGCTGCAGTGGGAGTGTCAGCCTAGATTTTGTGCTGAAGCCTCTGGAGTGGGACTTGAATCCACAACTTCCAACTCAAAGATGAAAATGGGACCCACTGAGCTATGACTGACATCTTTTAGGTTTTTTGGCAGCTTAGTCGGTGTGTTTACTTGTAAGTCTGATGGTTAAAAGGTTTACAACCCATGTAGTCACAACATTGGATTAGAGTTGATTCCTCCTCTGGGGTGAGTTTGTGTCTCTGGCTTCTGTTTGTTTCTAGGCTATGCCTTTTGAGAGTCCTCCACAGTATTGCATTCCTAATTCATCAAACATCATCTCTGTTCCATTTAACTACTGTTCTATATTTGTTCTACTTTGGGAATATTTTACTGAGTTAACTTTTCGATTGCTAAACTGCTGTCATTGTAGTTTTCTTGAATTCTTAACTAATCTGCTTTTTCTTATGCTCTCCGGTGCACTCTCCCCCAATTGATACTTTGTCCTGAAAGTTATCTCCCCTTTTTTAATGCTGTTTGCTAAAATGGGGCAAACCCATTCCAAATAAAATCTTCGGCCAATCTGGCCTGGCTATCACCTCAAGATTGGAATTGCTTTTAAATCTATTTAACCTAGCCTTAAATTTCTGTTGTTTTCTCGACAGGAGTGACCAGCTTCGGGTAACCAAAGACGTGATCTGCTTTCATGCAGAGGATTTCACGGATGTTGTACAGAGATTACAGTTGGACCTACATGAGCCACCAGTGTCTCAGGTATTGTATTCACTGCTTCCAAGTGTTTTGTGTTAGTTTGCATGTGGAATTGTACGTATATCAAGTATTTATTGCTGGCCATTGGGGCTTTGCTCGTTGAGTAAATGTTTTGGAGGCGGGGTTTCTCCAAACTTTTACCGTGAATTGGAACTAGGTTCAGTTTGCTGAGGAGGATTCACACAGTTGCCCTCTGTGTTCAGCAGAGCCATGGTGTTAAGAGGTTCTTGTGTGGGTCTCGCAGGGATCCCAGATGACTTGGTATTTATACCATATTTATGGGTGGGGAGAGTGAATGCGCTTTTGCCACAGGCAGTGAGAGTTGCAGAACTGTGCATGTTGGCCCAAGTCTACCTGAGTGGCTCTGAAGACAGGGTCTGGTGAGACCAGATGATTTTTTAAATTTGTTGTTGGGATGTTGGGCGTCTGTCACTGGCATAGCCAGTGTTTATTGCCCTTGAAAGTGGTGGTGAACTACCACCTTAAATTCAACTGAGTGGCTTGCTAGGCCATTTCAGAGGGCAGCAAAGAGCCAACCAAATGCTGTTGGTCTGGAGTCACAAATAGACCAGACCAGGTAAAGACAGATTTCCTTCCATAAAGGACATTAGTGAACCAGATAAGTTTTTACAATAATCTGATCGTTTCATCATTACCGATACTATTTAATTCCAAATTTTAATTAATTCATTGAATTTAAATTCCACAGCTGCCATGATGGGATTTGAACTCTTGCCTCCAGATCCTCAGTCCAGTAACATAACCACTATGCTGCTGTAGCCTTACACAAACATTTCTTCTTGCCTCAGGATCTCCCAAGCTAATTTCTCGGGCAGAGTTGAAATTTGTGGTTGTATGAGATGTGGTTCATTTTTGAGATTGGGTTGACCCTGAGGTGTTTGTGTGAGACTGGATTGACATTGGGTTTGTTGCATGAGGCTGTGCCAACCCTTTCTTCACAGATGCTGTCTGACCTGAATATTTCCAACAATTTCTGTTTATATTTCAGATTTATTTCTTCTGTGGTATTTCGCCTTTTGGTTCTCGTGAGGATGACTTGATCCTGGGATGTTTTAGAGAGTTTGGGTTTATTCCAGAGTTTTAAGATGTGAAGTTTTGGGTCCCTTTCTTACTAGAATTATTCTTTTGTCATCTAGCAGCTAACTCTCAGCCCCTGACCCCTTTCAAGTTGTGTGTTACCTGCAGACATGGATGTAGATAAGGTGTTCTAGGGTGATGCTCTGTATAGCTGAGAGATTGAGAGTTGGAGGCCTTGTCCAAATGGCATTTGATGTGCTGCATGTTCTTGGAGGAACTACTTCATTTGGAAATATTGAAAACAGTAGAGAATGAGATGCGATTCGTCAGCTGACTGTGCTTACTAATTTGAATTAATTTCATCAGTAGTGGCAAGAGATGCTGAGATTGAGGAGCTAAGGATTTATCCTGGCACCTACCAGGGTTGTGGTCATTTGATCATTTGTCTATTGTCACTGGAGCTTCTGCGACTGTCCTCACTTCTTTACGGCAGGATTTTGAACCCTGGTGTTGTGTTTGAGACTGCCCATTGTTGCTCTTTCACTAACTTGTTCTGCATTGCAGCATATCCACTACCTGCAGGTTGTGGAAAATGTAGTCTTATCCAAAAATTAGCTCATCTGTCTTTCGATGGCATTTCCTCCATCAAGTTCCCTCCTCCAGGCTCTCATCCACCCAAAGCCATTCGCCCTTTCTTAACCACCACCCAGCACTCAGCATTAACCTATGACAGAATCTCAGAATGTTATAGCACTGGAGGAGGCCATTCAGCCCATCATATCACAGGTAGTACTATCTATTATCATTAAGATAGCAGGTTTAACACCTGACCTGTAATGTTGGGCAGAACTGCTGCCAAAATAAAGGGGAGTTTAATGGTGCTTACCATTAGCAAAGTGTCTGTCATCCGGCAACTTGTGGTGAGGAAGTGATACCCTGTGAATTGCGAATTGCTGCAAGTTGCTGGATGATTTGCACTTCTGCCATTAACTTTGTCAAAACAGGAGCTCACCCTCGCCTTCATGAAGTTGCTGCAATAGCGCATTAATTGCCAGTTGAACACACTGCAGAAAGCTTGGGCACGTATTGAAAAGTTTTTTTCTTTTTTGTCTTTTTTTTTCCTCAATTCCATTTTTCTTTCCCTCTAATTTTCATTCTGTACCCAATTTGACTCAAATTTAACTGATTCTCTTTTCCATAATTCCTCTGTTTCTTTCTCAATCCTTTAAATCCCATTGGTTAAGGAGAGCGACTGATGGTCCCATCGCTCATCAAGGTCCCAGATGCTCTATTACCCTCACGGCACCTTCAGCAGCTTGCAGGGCAAAAAAGTTGTCAAGCTGAAGGTTGTAGGACAAAATCTAACTATCAGGGCACGAGGTGAGATGCCCTACTCGAGCAAATTCTGGGCTGGTGTTTATTGCAAGGGTAAAATACCAGACTAATTTTAATATTTCCCTTTTACTTTTCAGTGTGTGCAATGGGTGGATGAAGCAAAGCTCAACCAATTAAGACGAGAGGGCATCCGCTACTCAAGGATCCAACTCTCGGACAACGACATATACTTTATTCCTCGAAATGTCATACACCAGTTTAAAACTGTGTCTGCCGTTTGCAGCTTAGCCTGGCACATACGCCTGAAGCGATATCACCAGGAGGAACCAGAACCAAACACTGACTCTGACGTCGCTTCTAAGGAAATTAAGACAGAAACTGATGTGAGCTGTTCAGATGATACAATAATAGAGCCTGAGGTCCAGGTCAAGCCGCCAATAATACAGGAAGATCACAGTCGTCACCCCCAAGATCAGCAAGGTTTTCCACAATGACGTGTGTACATACTCGACTTTTTAAATAAATATTTTTTCTTTCTTTTTAAACAGGGATGTGAAGTTTTAGTTTTATAAGTTGGCCGGGATTCAAATTTTAGTGAAGAAGTCGTGCTGTTCCTAAAGTGTGCTTCTTGAATTGCAGTGAAGTTTCAAGCACTCGGCGAGTGAATATCAGCCCTGTTTACACAGATGTGCGATCCACTTGTGGATAGGAATCGGGTCTTTTTAATCTGACCCTTTGGTTGATATACTGAAAAACTAATGCCATACTGATCCTCCAGCCAGTTACAAAGAAACTAGTTCAGAAAGTCGCAGGAGTGCAACCAGTACTACAAACCACCTACTTAACAAAAGGAGTCCACCCCTTTAATTTCTCTAGACTGTTTAAAATGAAGAGTGCCATGCTGTTTGCTGCCATTTCATATTCTATTTGCGTTTAGTTATAAGCAGAAAATTTGCATATGGGCAAAACAGATTCTTTGGAAACCTTTGGAAGATGTGAGCTCTCAGTAATCTCTCATCTTTGTGCCCAATTTTCTCTGCATTGTTCACTAAGGTCCTTAAGGGAGGGAAACTTGCCATAATCACCCTGTATGTGAATTCGGTCCCAGATCAATGTGGTTAATTCTCAACTACCCTCTTAATTGATCTAGCATGCCACTCAGTTGTACGCAACTAGGACAGGCAATAAATGCTGACCTTGCCAGTGTCTTCCACATCCCGAGAATAAACAAAATTTAGAAATCCCATAATTAACAAAACGCTGGGTGTTGCTGCTAGGAGGTTTTTGATTTGTAATTATCCTTTTGGATTTGGCCCAACAAAACCCATTCACCTTTGGGTTGCAAGCGTACAACAAAAATGTAGCATAGCTAAAGGCCCATTTTACCCCAATTGCTGTATCAGTTTTTATAGTCCACATGAGACTCCTCCATTCTTAATTACCTCTGCCGACCTTCTCAGCCCTGGTGCCCCGCGCATCATGATTTCCAGCGCCCGCCAACATCCATGCGATCTTTCAGGTTAGGAAACAAACAGATTTAAAAACAAAAGCCACGGTCAATTTAGGGGAGAAAAATATGGAATATCTGACCCTTTTAGCTGATCAAAACTAGTCCAGGGGAACAAATTTTCCGCTATTTATATGATGATTATTCCGCCTATCTTTTGACTACTGTGATCTCTGCCCCAGCCAGGAACTGGCCCAGCTTTCTTTTGAAAGTGTTCTGTTAGTGCCCGAGTTGGCAGCTTGTCCCGTAGGTTCATGATCCTCTGGGAAACAAGAACTTGCTCATATATATAACCTAGTCCTATCCTTACACAACAAAGCACATGACTGCACCCCTGTCTCTCTCCCAACCTCACCATAATCTATTGCAATGATCATAGTCTCCTCCCAGAGTCTCTGCTTTTGAAAAAGAAACTGACTCCACTTTTTTAAACCTTACTAGGTAACAAAGGTGTTTTAAGATGGGTTCAAACACTACACAGACTTTTGGGGTGTAGATCCCCATACCTTTATTTATTGGAACTGATGGTGACAGCAAATTCAAAAGGTAACTGGATAATTTTTAATTTAAGTTTGAGACCAGCCAGGTGCACGCTGAGGTCTCTTCTAGTCTTGTATGTTGTGGGGTTGATGCTGTTCCTGAGAGGCTAGTTCTAAAGTAGCTGTGTCGTTGTTTTTCAAACTTGGCCCAAATCCCAGAGTGCAGGAATGCATGTGGTCCCTGTTGGGAATCATTGCTGCTGTTCTTGAATAATTTAGTATTTGTTTAACTGAGGTACCAGGTTTAGCTAGTATCCAGCGTCCCAGTCAGTGTTGGCCATGGACTGTGGTGCCATCTGCTGCTGATCTCGCGATGCTAAACTGGCAGTGTTGGCCTAGTTTCTTAAGTTCCATTTACCTCTGCAGTGTTCAAGGTGCAGTATGAGTTACAGTCTGTCATTTGTCACCAAATCCCTTCCCATTTGAAATGAATCATTTGATATTCTGCCAAGTTTCTGCACTAAGATTGGGCAAGAAAGTGGAAAGATGCATTTTTTGGCAGTTTCTCTGGCCCTCTGTTTGAGCATACTGGTTAGGACTGAAATATGACCTTGCTACTTTTTAATTAGCCTGTGCAAATTTGCCTCTTCCCAGCTGTGTTTGGTAACTCATTACTTAGCATTGCCTTAATTGCTGCCTGGTTGAGAGCTTAGATGAAAGGATAGGTATTTAAAACTGATCAGGGGATTTTAAGGGGCCTTCCTGGATGGATAGATTAAGATAGGCCGAATGGCCTCTATGTTGTTTGTAATTGTTAGGAACCTGCCACTGTATGGGAACCGATGAAACTCAATGCAGCGTTGTGACTCTGGAGGAAAATACAGACTGGAGTGAATAGGCAGATGACCCATGTCCATCCAAGATTTGTATACTGTTCCTATATTCTGGGGAGGGCTCACTGTTCTATATTCTGGGTAGGCTCTCTCTCTCTCATTAAAAGCTGCCACACACAATCAATCTCTTTCTATCTTCTTCCCCCTCCCCCCAAACAATTAATCTTTCATCAATGTGGCTTTGATCATAGTTTCTTCTCTCTGTACTTAACATTATGCTGTCCCTTTTTCAGCTCCCTTTATCTGTGTTGAAACCGAGACTCTGCACTGTCTCTTGAACCAGGGTCTTTCAGGGATGATATCAGGAAGCATTCTTACCAAGGGTAGTGGAAATCTGGAACACTCTTCCCCCAATAAACTGTTGAGGCTGGGGGTCAATTGAAAGTCTCAAAACTGTGTTTGTTAGATTTTCTTTCAGACAAGGTTATTCAGGGTTATGGCACCAAAGTGGGTAAATGGAGTTAAGGTACAAATCAGCTATGATCTAATTAAATGGCAGGACAGACTCGAGGGGCTGAATGGGCTCCTTCTGTTGCTATTTCCGACTCAGACTCACTCTTTCCCAGCGCCTCAGAACATAGGAATTGCAAGCCAACAAAAAGACTAGTTTGCTTCTGAGCATCCAGATAGCCACATGAAACAACGATAATGGAGTTGTTGACTAATCAGTGAACAATCTCTTATCAATTAGTCTACAACAGAGCCAGACATGTGACGAAAACCCCCAGTGGTGGAGAGCTTGGAGAACTATATACAGCTGACCATTGCTAATTTATCTTGTCGTCTCTCCGTTTCAGTCCAGTCCTGGCTGCACTGAGCATTGGCCCTTCCAGCTAGATTTCTTAAATCACAAATAGACCACAAGGTGCAGAATAAACACTGAGCCAATCACTGTAAAGACCAAGAAATTGTGAGGGGGAGGCATTAAAATATCATTCGTTGCAGCCCACTGGCACGTTTCGTTTTGTTTCTTTTGTGATAATTTAATAATTAACCAGGCCCAGCTTTTGTGTTGTGTAGAAAATATCCTAAGCTGCAGAGCACATGACCCTCCCTCCTCTCCCCACACAGACAAACTCGTAACGAGCAGCGTTAGACTCGAGTGTGAACACACCCTGAAAGTTTAGGGAGGGTGGGGGGGGGCTCCTTATTTTTAACAGCGGTGTTTCTGTTTCCGGGTCTTTCTCCCTCCAGTGAGTGTCGGACTCTTACTCACCCGATCCTGTGATTGCTGCCCTGAGACAGTGGCTCGTTTCATTTAAGGAACTGACCACTTCAGAATTAGCAACTTTTCTATTTTTAAATATTCGACCTAATATCCACTCAAAATTCCAAGGGATTCTAATGAGATTAAATCAGGAGGAACTGTTTCCACTGGCTGGCGGGTCGGTTAATCAAGGTCGCAAATTTAAGGTGTATAACAAAAGAGATAAAAAGGAAGATGAAAAAGAATTACATTATTTTTATGCAGCGATTTGTGATCTGGAACACGTTGCCTGAAAGGGCAGTGGAAGCAGATTCAGTAATAACTTTCAAAAGGGAATTGGATAAATACTTGCTGGGGAATAATTTGCAGGGTGATGGGGAGATTTTTGGGCATTAAGGGAATGGAGGGATATGGGGAAAGTGTGGAAAAGTGCTGTTGAAGTGGAAGATCTTATTGCATGGCATAGCGGGGTCAAGGGACCGTTTGACCTGATCCTGTTCCTATTTCTTAAGCTCCTGTGAAAGGACAAGGCACGATGGGCCGAATGTTCTCCTTTTGTGCTGTATCATTCTGAGACGGTTACAATTCCTACATTATAACAGTGACTACACTTCAAGAGTACTTCATTGGCTATGAAGCACTTTGTGATGTCCAGAGGTCACAAAAGACGCTATATAAATACAAGTCTGGTTTAGTGTTTAGAGATACAGCACTGAAACAGGCCCTTCGGCCCACCGAGTCTGTGCCGACCATCAACCACCCATTTATACTAATCCTACACTAATCCCATATTCTTACCAAATCCCCACCTGTCCCTATATTTCCCTACCACCTACCTATACTAGTGGCAATTTATAATGGCCAATTTACCTACCAACCTGCAAGTCTTTTGGCTTGTGGGAGGAAACCGGAGCACCCGGAGAAAACCCACGCAGACACAGGGAGAACTTGCAAACTCCACACAGGCAGTACCCAGAATTGAACCCGGGTCGCTGGAGCTGTGAGGCTGCGGTGCTAACCACTGCGCCACTGTGCCTCCCTTCTTCTTTTTATCTTTTCAAGGTTGTTTTTTTAGCGTTGTCTTAGCTTCTCCTCTTGACCTCCTTGCCTTTGAATACCAGTAGGAATGTTCGGCTCCGGGAACAATTGGGCCAGAATCATGTGCTGTCTTAAAACAGCAGCAGAGAGGCAGCTCAATGCACGATCTATACAGAACGCACTTTTTATTTCAGTAATGGACTTGATTTGAATTCAGTTAGAAGCAGCACTCCCCAGCAAAGTTTAAGCACTTGTGGTTGAGCCACAGCTTTTGGAGAAAGCAGAACCAGAGTAGCACAAGATCTTCAGACTGACATGCCAGAGTTCAGGTATTGAAAGTTAAACTGGGCCCGCGTAGAAAGTTTGTGTAACTTACAGGCTAAATTATGGGCACTGGCTGAATAATCTTCGGCTTGTATTCCCTTGACTTTAGAAAGTTAAGGGTGATTTAATTGAGGTATTTAAAATGATAAAATGATTCAGTAGGGTGGATAACAGAAACTATTTCCTCTGGTCAAGAATCCAGAACAAAGGCACGTGATCTTAAAATTAGAACTCAACAATTCAAGAGTGAAATCAGGAAGTACTTTTTCACTCAAAGGGTAATCTGAAACACTCTTCCATAATAAAAACAACTGTGGATACTGGGGATTGACATTTTCAAGACTGAGATCAGTGGATTTTCTTAGCTAAGAGTATGAAGTGATTTGGACTGAAGGTGGGTAAAGTTGAGCTACAGACCAGCCTTCGTTAAATTGACTGGTGGAACAGGCTTGAAGGACTGAATGGCCTACTGCTGCTCTTATGTTCACTGACATCTGGAGAAGTTTAAAGATGGGGTCATGTACTTGCATTGTTCTGTGGACATGTAATTTGCATTAAAGGATTAGAAAGGAACGTGCATTTAAATAGCACCTTTCACAACGTCAGAACATCCTAAGTGCTTAATAACCAATTAAACATCCTTGAAATGTACTTACTCTAGTGACCTGGAGAAGGTCTAGCAAAAAAAAAACTGCTTTAAATACCCTGTAGGTGGAAACTTTCCAGGCCTTCTGAAGTGGTTACACCTCATGTCAGAATAAATAGATCAACTGATGACAAGATGAGGAAGAAGCCATTCAGCTCATTCACTTTAGCTCAGCATTTTAGTATCCAGCTGTCCCATATTCCATGAGACCCTAACAAGTGCCACCAGTTTCCCCATGCATGGTTCTTGGACAGTCAACTCAAACCAACCTGCCCAGACTAGCTAAATAGGCCAGTTTTCAGTGGTTCACCGTGTATGCTTGGCATGCAGCTGGCTGCATATCTGCTGCACTTGGGGAATCCTGGTGGCACTACCATGATAATATGCATTTTCAAATTACTCCAAGCTTTTTTCCTTCTGTCACCCTACCTGGCAGTTGTCTGCTAGGAACACAGGAACAGGAGTAGGCCATTCAGCCCCTCCACCTTGTTCTACCTGTATGGCGAAGGGCTACCCAACACGGGACCCATTTATGTACACCTTTCATCTTGAAACTGTCTGTCCATTTACACTTCCTATATTGCCTTGGCTACTGCCTAAATCACCTGTAAATTTGACTGTTTTCTAAATCTCAAGTTGAACCAAGTTGAAAGCAGTGGGTGACCAATCCCCAGGGAACCTCACTCTACGATCACTTTCCCCAATATTGCTCTCCCAATCAGTGAATCATTTGCTTCCTTCAGTATATTCCCTGTCTGATTCCATTCAGTGAATCATTGATCCCATTGCAGTAAAATGGGCAGTTAATTATTACAGAGACATAAACGAGAGCTTAACAGATGGCAAAATCTGATTTTAAACCTGTAGAATTTAATCTAACAATAAAACGATGTAATCTGTGTGAACAGGGCTCCCAAGCAGTGAGCACTTGCCAACATGATGGACAGCCTTTATACTGAAGAATAATTTCATCCTCCAGACACACAGGGAGGTAGGAATTCAACAAACCGGTTCTCCGATTTTTAACGAGAGGGGCTGTGTGCATTGTCTTGTCCCGAAGATGATTTTTAAAGCTTAAACCTGGTCGTTCAAAGTAAAAATTGCTTCCCAGGCACTTGTATTTTCTATTCACTTTACTGTATTTGTAATTTTTTATCCATTTATATTCGTAAGTTGTTTTAAAACAAAGTATGGCTCCTTTAAGATATTGTAATATCGTAGCTTGCAGGAGAATTCCTTCAGGTTTATCTTAATTTACCAATAGTCAGCATTATTGAAATGCCTCGGTGTATCTAGCAGTAATTTATGAAGACATCTACTTTATTTTTGAACATTTCTATCAGTGTAGCAGAGTTAATGCCCTGAAGGGTGTTGTATTTTTGTATTTCTGTTGAGTATATTTACATTAATGTAAACTTTTCAGCCAGTCTGCATGCTTTATTGACATCATTGGCTTATAAATCTTCAGAATACTGTGACACGGTGTCACACTGCAAGTGTGTTCGTTTGTTCTTGGGGGTCAGTGCACTGTCACATTGTACATACATCTCCCATTGTCAGGACCCAAGAAAGCTCAACACAACTTCACACTGCACGTGGGGCTTTCCAGTGGGAGTGTGGGAGAGGTAGGCAGTAGTGCACCGCCTGCCCATTATACACTCTACACGCTACACATTCACTTCAATCTGCTACAATCTATATTAAGGCCCCTTCCCCACTTCCAAAGTTGATTGTTCCACTTTCTAAGTGTGCTTGCTCATTTTAGACTGCAAGACTATTAACTAAGAGACAAGGCGAGGAGGGCTCGGTTGCTGTTGACCAGGTTCTGTTTGAGAACCTGTTGAGTATTGAATGCTCACAATCGACTGCAAAAATGTCAATGATACTGGATATCATTAGAGATGGGATGGAGGATCTACTGATGGGGTTCGTTGAGTGAGACACTATGACATGAAGATCAAGGGAGTGCTCTGGTTGAGTTGCTGGTCTGCTGTGGCAGTGATAGCAATATTCCAGTTGGCCTCAGAACCCATCAGACAGGTGGGGGAATAAATCTCTCAGGACTCCTGCTTATCCAGTGCCATCTGTTGGAAAGTGTGCTCTCCACGGTAGGGTCACAAGGGAGCAATGGCCTCCTTGCTCTGATCCGCCGGAAGTTGGGAAAGCCTTAAAAGAACAGATGTGATTTCTCAATAAACTGAGAATGGCTAAGCCACTTCTCATCTTTTGATGCAGTGGTACATTTACAATCCTCTGAGTGCTCAGTCCCCACCCTCAACCCGCAGCACCCCAGAAGACTTTCATTTCACCCGCCCTGTACGAATGGAAATGAAAGGAGCGATTGTGCTCCATGCAAACTTCGATGTCTGATTCTTGTTACCTCATTTTGTGGACAGATAGCTACTTGTACTGACAATGTAAAGTACTGCTCGAAACAAACACACGATCACACGACTCTGTGCAAAGCCACTGGTGCACTGAGAAAACTATTCATGAGAAGCTTACCTACAAATAAGATTTCAGAATGTCATTTGCTTGGGAAGGAAGCTTTACTTTGCTTGGGCTTAGTTCTATAGCAAACCCTATAAATCCTTGTCTCACCGAAGGATGTAATAACTTTTTAATGACGCAGAGTGTGAGCAGATGGTACATTTTAAGATAAATAAACCTCTACGTGATATTAATCCTTTGCTCAGTGAATTTCTTTAGCTCACTATATGAAGCATGTTTTAACCTTTTAAAATGTTGCTTTGTAAGATTTTAAATTTGAGTGCGCAGATGGAATACATAGAACATTTTTCTTTGAAGTATTTTTTTAAATAAACTGGAAAATGTGCTGACGTTGTCCTTTTTTGAATTGTGATTTTCAGATGTGAGGGGGTGGTATTTTGCATAGAATTTACAGCACAGAAACAGGCCATTCGGCCTGTCTGGTCTGTGCTAGTGTTGAACAACGCAAGCCTCCTCCCACCTTCCTTCATCTTACCCTTTCACTCTCTTCTATTCTTTTCTCCCTTATTTGTTTACTTAGCTTCCCCTTAAATGCATCGCTGCAATTTGCCTCAAAGACTTCTTGTAGCAAGTTCCACATTCTAACCTCTGAGTCAAGACGTTTCTCCTGAACTCCTTACTGGATTTATTAGTGACTATCTTATATTTATGGCCCCTAGTTTTGGATTGTTCCACAAGTAGAAACATATCTACGTTTATTGGAGTCTTTGCATACACTCCATAATGCTATTGGTTTTTATGCACACTGGGCAACTGTGAGGAAAACCTGGTTAAATGTTCTTTTGGTGATAATCCAATGAACTGCAACAGAGATTGTGCTCAGTGCCCTGTGCTGCATGTGCTTGTTAGATAGGGAAGCATGGGAGTGAGGAGGAGATTTGTTTTTGGATAACAGCATATTGCATCTTCAATATCTCAATACACTTTAAATATAACTGATTACTTTAAAATGCAGTGACTGTTATCAAGGCAAATGTAGCAGCCAATTTACAGGCAGTGAGTTCCCATAAAGAGCAATGAGAGAGATGGCCAGTTGCTCAATATATCTCCCAGTCCCTGTCCTTCCACCCCCCTCCCGGTCCCTGTACTTCCTCCACCACCCCCAGTCCCTGTCCTTCCACACCCACACCCCCCCCCCCCCCCCCACCCCAGTCACTGTCCTCCACCCTGGGGCCCAGTCCCTCTCCTCCTCTCTCCACAACACCCCCCCCCCTCCCCCTCCCAGGGCCCAGTTCCTCTCCTCCTCTCTCGCCCACCCCCCCCCCCCCCCCCAAGGGCCCAGTCCCTCTCCTCCTCTTCCCCCCCCAACCCGGGGCACAGCCCCTCTCTTTGTCCCCCGCAACCTCGGACCCAGTCCCTGTCTTTCCCCCTCCCCCCACTCACCCCCGGTCTCTGTCCCTTTGTCCACTCCTGCACCCCTGAGGGAGGAATGTTGATTGGGATCTGTGCTCTTTCTATAATGTCTTTCAACATTCAAACGTACCTTTAAAACTGGCAGGCAGGAACTCAATTTACTGTCCCACGCAAAGGATGGCACAACAATAATTGCATTTATATAGCACCTGTAATGTAGTAAAACACCCCAAAACACTTCCTTCTGTCAATGCAGTATGCCATCAGGTCCATCAACCTCGATTGCAGTCCTCTTAATGTTGTTTAATTTCAGTTACCTAATTAACGCAATTTTCTAACACTAAATTCCTGATGTTACATTACTTAATTCAAATGATCTGATTTAAATGCCTTTAGCACAAAAATTGCTTGTCAGCTTAAACCCGGGAGTGGGACTTGAACCCGAGGTGAGTATTGCATAACTGAACCTGTAGCCTTTTAGAACTGAACAAATAAAAACTGGGAATTACCTAACTGGCTTCAAGCTCTGTGTAAAGGTAAATGTGATCAAATCTCCTGGCTGTGATGTAATTGGATTTACAGACAATTGGTTACTATAAATATAGATTAGCTTCCCAGTGGGTGTAATAGTCCAGTAATAGATGTTGAAATAAGGGTTAAATAGATTGCCTGGTGCAGACACTGGAAAGTAGCAGGAGACTGCATTAGTACACAGCACTACCTGGGAAGTAATGATTGTAGTCACGCACAGCACAGTGCTCCTAAATACCAGCGTTTAATATTGACCTTTGCAGTTCCAGTTGCAATTGCCTGTGTTTACCATTCTCTGTACTAAGTCAGCGCTAGTATAGACTGGGCAGCACTGAAGTAATGGAAAGGAATGATCAATCAGAACCTGGACGGCACTACAATGAGATTGCATTGTGTATGGTACTTGTACTGAACTGTTCACAATTGGTATTGTAAGGTCATTACAACTAATTACTCACTTTATGGCTGGATTCGTGACTGCGCACAGACCCAATACAGGTTACGAGTGTTTTGTTCAATTATCAGGTAAGTGTGTTAAATATTAAACACACAGACACCAATATGCTTCTACTTAAGAAAGGCGATAGGAAACAGCTGTTCAGATCTTGAACCCCGGACCGCAGTAGCTCAGTTGCCGCGGCGCTGTTACTTGACATGAGTCTAGACTTCTTGGAGTGCATGCTGAGGGTCTCAAGACTTTTCTTGGGTCTACCCTTGTGCTGTATTAGGTAAAAATTAATTTACCATCAAGCCAAACTGATTAATTTACACCAAAGCAGGGTAACAATTTAGTTTTAGCCAACCTGATTGATTTACCATTAAGCAGGAGATCCAAAGTCCACACCTTTAGCTAACATGGTTAATCACATTTCCTTATCTTTGCTATTGTCTGTCTTCCTACAGGTCAGCAGACGAAAATGCTTATCCAGGTTTTCAATCAGCCAAAGGTCAGACTATTCCAATACAAGTTCTTAGAACAGCTTGGCATTTTCTTTCCATTGTCCCTATACATCGGAATCTGACGTTGATTTAATTAATTAAAATCGTGCCTTGCCTCTTGGCATTTCCTGAATCCATAATTCCATATTAACCTACATATTCCTACAGTATTTTTTGAGTATTGCTGAAAATAAAGACATGTTATCAAAGCTTTTAGTCTTGCACTCATCAGGACAATCCGCAAGAATAACCATTGTAAAGGAAGAAAACAACTTACACTGCATGAGAAGAACGTGCTGATTGGTTGGCAAGTGAACTCTGATTGGTAGAGGCGTTGCCATGGAAAATGCGCCAGTTTACGCTGACTGGCAGTTAACTGCCAAGCTTTGTTTGAAATTTAAACCAGGCAGCTTGACTCTAGTCAAGGCATTGCCCTGAGGAATGAACCAGTGAATGGCTGTCACTTATTTTGTTCAGCTGAAACAGGTGCAATGTTTGTACATATTAGATTAGATTAGAGATACAGCACTGAAACAGGCCCTTCGGCCCACCGAGTCTGTGCCGAACATCAACCACCCATTTTATACTAATCCCACACTAATCCCATATTGCCAACAAACATCCCCACCTGTCCCTATATTTCCCTACCACCTACCTATACTAGTGACAATTTATAATGGCCAATTTACCTATCAACCTGCAAGTCTTTTGGCTTGTGGGAGGAAACCGGAGCACCCGGAGAAAACCCACGCAGGGAGAACTTGCAAACTCCACACAGGCAGTACCCGGAATCGAACCCGGGTCCCTGGAGCTGTGAGGCTGCGGTGCTCGCCACTGTGCCGCCCTAAATATTCTTTCTGTCTGCAAAGAACAGGACCCTGTGTATTAATATATGTAGCTTCCAGCATGTGCAAATGCACCACACTGCGAGCCCTACTGTCAATCTTAACTCCCTCTACACTGTCACATCCTTACACTTAAGTAAGTTCAAGGTAAGATTAATAAGACGTTACAGGAGGGCATTTAGAAAAATTCAAGGTAATCAGGCAGAGTCAACATGGTTTTATGAAAGGGAAATCATGTTTAACCAATTTATTGGAGTTATTTGAGGGAGTTACATGTGCTGTGGATGAAGGGGAACCGGTGGATGTACTTAAATTTCCAGAAGGCATTTGATAAGGTGCCACATCAAAGGTTATTGCAAAAAATAAAAGCTCCTGGTGTAGGGGGTGACATATTGACATGGATAGAAGATTGGCTCGCTAACAGGAATCGGTCGGCATAAATGGGTCATTTTCTGGTTGGCAAGATGTAATGAGTGGTGTGCCACAGGGATCTGTGCTGGAGCCTCAACTTTTTACAATTTATATAAATGACTTAGATGAAGGGACCGAAGGTAGGTTTGCTAAATTTGCTGATGACACAAAGATTGGTAGGAAAGTAGCTTGTGAAGAGGACATAAGGAAGCTACAAAGGGATATCGATAGATTAAGTGAGTGGGCAAAGACCTGGCAAATGGAGTGTAATGTGGAAAATGTGAAATTGTCCACTTTGGCAGGAAGAATAAAAAAGAAGCATATTATCTAAATGGTGAGAGATTGCATAGCTCTGAGATGCAGAGGGATCTGGGTGTCCTAGTGCATGAATCACAAAAGGTTAGTATGCAGGTACAGCAAGTAATTAGGAAAGCTAATAGAATGTTATCGTTTATCGCGAGGGGAATGGAATACAAAAGTAGGGAGGTTTTGCTTCAGCTATACATGGCATTGGTGAGACCACATCTGGAGTACTGTGTACAGTATTGGTCTCCTTATTTAAGGAAGGATGTAAATGTGTTGGAGGCAGTACAGAGAAGGTTTACTAGACTGATATCTGGAATGGCGGGCTATCTTATGAGGAAAGATTGGACAGGCTAGGCTTGTATCTGCTGGAATTTTGAAGATTAAGAGGTGATTTGATTGAAACATAAGATCCTGAGTTGTCTTGACAGGGTGGATGTGGAAAGGATGTTTCCTATTGTGGGAGAATCTCAAACTAGGGGTCACTGTTTAAAAATAAGGTGTTGCCCATTTAAGACAGAGATGAGGAGAATTTTTTTCTCAGAGGATCGTGAGTCTTTGGAATTCTCTTCCTCAAAAGGCAGTGGAAGCAGAGTCTTTGAATATTTTTAAGGCAGATGTAGATTCTTGATAAGCAAGGGGGTGAAAGGTTATTGGGTGTAGGCGGGAATGTGGAGTTGAGGTTACAATCAGATCAGCCATGATCTTATTGAATGGTGGAGCAGGCTCGAGGGGCTGAGTGGCCTACTCCTGCTCCTAATTCGTATGTTCGTTTGTGTCAGGGATCAGACAGTCTTTATCGGGAGGGTTAGTTGATTTTTCCTAGCTCATCTAATTGTTTTCCAAAACAAGTCCACAATCTCTCTTCACTCTGGCTAAACTGTGCATCACTGACTAATTAATGCGTCTAACTCATTAATCTTTCATTTCTGGTATCAGTGGCAGCATGTCATCATTTCCCAGGAGCTGGACAGCTTTTTTTTCTGGTTAATACTTGGATTTTATCTCTATCTCCTGTTGGATAAACTTCAGTTCCTGTGATGCTTTTCATGGAAACAATAAAATATTTCTCTCCGCCCTCACAAGAAAACCATGTGTGTCGTGAAACGTGCAGACACCCAGCTACTAACAGCTTCAACACAGGACCAAAAATTAACAGTAATTACAAGGCATTGTCACAGAAGGGCAGCAATGAGCACTGTAAATACAGTCAAAGCTACTTGAACTTAGAGGAAGAATTGCATTTATATAGCACCTTTTACAACCTCAGGGCATCCCAAAGTGCTTTACAGCTAATGAAGCACTTTTACAGTGTAGTCATTGTAGTAATGTAAGAAATGCAGCAACCAATTTGCGCGCAGCAACCAATTTGCGCACAGCAAGCTCTCACAGATAGCAATGAGCTCATGACCAGATAATTTGTTTTGGTAATGCTTGAGGGATAAATATTGGCCAGGACTGCCCTGCTTTTCAAAATAATGCTGTGAAATCTTTGACATCCACCTGAGAGGTTAGATGGGATCTCAGTTTAATGTCTCATCTGAAAGAGGGCATCTCCGGCAGTGCAGCACTCCCTCAGTACTGCACTGGGAATGTTGGTCAAGATTATGGGTTCAAGTCTCTGGAGTGGGAATTGAACCCATGACTGTCTAATTCAGAGGCGAGAGTGCCTGCCACGAAGCCATGGCTGACGTTAAACCTGTCATGTTAGCATCAAGAAAAAGACAGGTTAATGTTACAGATGTGGCCCTTCCTCAGTTTTTTTCCCCTCTTAGTGTTGCTAACGGAACTGCCTCTTGATGCAGTTGCTGTTTTTATTGCCGATTTCTGGTGTTTGCAGTTTTTTTTGCCTGCTTCCTATCTAACCTGACTCTGTGCCTGGTGAAACCAAATCCCATTTTGTTCACACACTCATGTTCTGAATTGCTAATCTCAGTAGACAGTCTTCCTGAACTGCCTACTTTTACCTCTTGTACTAAAATTCACGCAAAAACAACAGGCTGAAGATCTGGTCATTCGCTTTCACACCAATGGATAGTAATTTTGATTAGAGTTACTGAGTGAAGGAAGGGACGGGTTTAGAGCACAGCTGCACATTGGTGCCAACAGCTGGATTTTAAAGTTTGTGCAGAATACTACAACAACTTGCATTTACACAGCACCTTTAATGTAGTAAAACATCCCAAGGTGTATCACAGGAGCATTATCAAACAAAATTTGACACTTAAGGAGAGATCAGGACAGGTAACCAAAAACTTGGTCAAAGAGATAGGGTGTAAGTATCGTCTTAATGAGAGGGATAGGTTGAGGGAGGGAGTTCCAGAGCTTAGGGCCCAAGCAGCTGAAGGCACGGCCATTAATGGTGGAGCGATTAAAATCGGGGATGCGCAAGAGGCCAGAATTGGAGGAGTGCAGATATCTCTGAGGGTTGTGGAGCTGAGGCGATTACAGAGATAGGGAGGGGCGAGGCCATGGAGGGATTTGAAAACAAAGATGAGAATTTTTAAATCGAGGCATTGCTGGACCAGAAGCTGGTGTAGGTCAGCGAAGACGGGCTGATGGTGAACGGGACTTGGTGCGAGTTAGGAAATGGAGTTTTGGATGTTTTGCATGAGCTCAAGTTTATGGAAGCTGAACGATGTGAGGTTGGCCAGGAGACCATTGGAATCATTGAGCCTGGAAGTTATAGTTTATACAGAGTAAACCCAGCTACTTCTCCCTTCATGTGATCTTTCCACTTGTGAATCTTGTCCAAGGTCTTCTCTCGCCTCTCCTCTTACATTTTGAAAGGATTTGGGAATCTCAGCATGGCTTCTGGAAAAGAGTATCCCATGTCAGCAACCAGCTTGGATTTTTTGGGACAACGTAATAAAATTGGTAGATCTGAGCGATGCAGTCGACATTGTGTACCTCAACTTTCATAAAGGCTTTGACAATGTTCCACATGAGAGCAGGATTCAGTCCGTGTGATTAACGGGTTCATTTCAGGAATTAAGTATGGAACATGTTGCATTGTTTCAGGTAGAAGGTAGAAAGGGTTCTGATGAAAGATCACAGACCTGAAACATTAACTCTGTTTCTCTCTGCACAGAAGATGCCAGACCTGCTGAGTATTTCCAGTACTTTCTGTTCTCATTTCAGAAGGTCGTTATTGGTGGCAGTGATGCTGTATTAACACTGGTCAGCATCCTCCTGTGTGGGCAACATTGGCAAGGCCAGCATTTATTGCCCATCCCTTAGTTGCCCCTTATACAACTGATTAGCTTGCTGGGCTACCTCAGAGGGTCACCCATGTTGGTGTGGAACTGGAGTCACGCATAGGCCCAGAGCAGGTAAGGACAAGTTTCCTTCTCCAAAAGCACATTAGTGAAGCAGTTTAGTTTTTACAACAATCCAGCAGTTTCTTGGATCCTGATCCCGCAGTTTGATGATTGTTGTTCTTCACCTTGCTATTGAGGATCTGGATAGGGCATCGAAGAAATGATTGGGGATGACACAAAGATGTCTGTGGGTAGGGGAGTCTGCATTCAGGGCACTACTGTAATTAACTCGAGACAAATCAAAAACTGTAGGGAAATAATAGTTGGTGATTTCAACTACCCCAATATCAACTGGGATACAAACAGTGTGAAGGACACAGAGGGGACAAATTCTTGAACTGCGTTCAAGAGAACTTTTTAGGCCAGCACGTAACAACCCCAATGAGAGAGGGTGCAATTCTAGATTTAGTCTTCAGTAATGAAGCTGAGTAAGTGGATGAAGTAACAGTGGGTGACCATTTTGGAGATAGTGGCCATAATACAGTTAGTTTTAGCATAATCATGGAAAAGGACAAAGATAAAACAGGAGTAAAAGTTCTAAATTGGGGGAAGGCAAATTTTAAGAAACTGAGAGGTGACCTGGTGAAAGTAGACTGGATACAGCTACTTGAAGGAAAATCAGTGGCAAACCAGTGGGAGGCATTCAAAAGCGAGATACTACAGTCACAGTGTAGGCATGTCCCCACATGGTACTGCCAAATCTAGAGCCCCCTGGTTATCTAGAAGATTACAGGGTAAGATAAAGCAGAAAAAGAAAGCTTATGACGATCACAAAAATCTTCATACTTTAGAAAGCCTAGAGGAGTATAGAAAGTGCAGGGGGGAAGTAAAAAAGGAAATTAGAAAAGCAAAGAGAGGACATGAAAAATTATTGGCAGGTAAAATCAAGGAAAACCTGAAGGTGTTTTATCAGTACATTTAGAGCAAGAGGATAACTAAGGAAAGGGTAGGGCCTATCAGAGATGTACAAGGGAACTTATGCGTGGATGCAGAAGATGTGGGCAGGGTTCTTAATCAGTTTTTTGTCTGTCTTCACAAAGGAGAGGGTTGATTCGGGCACTGTCGTTAAAGAGGAGGAGTGTGAAATATTAGATATGATCAGCATAAAGAGAGAGGAAGTACTAGAGGACCTGACATCCTTGAAAGTGGATAAATCGCCAGGGCCGGATGGATTGCATCCCAGGTTAAAGGAAGCCAGGGAGCAAATGGCAGATGCGCTGAGGATCATCTTCAAATCCTCACTAGATACAGGAGAGCTACCAGACGATTGGAGGTCTGCAAACGTTGTACCATTGTTTAAAAAGGGTGCGAG
The DNA here is from genome assembly GCF_036365525.1 of Heterodontus francisci. Taxonomy (NCBI): domain Eukaryota; kingdom Metazoa; phylum Chordata; class Chondrichthyes; order Heterodontiformes; family Heterodontidae; genus Heterodontus; species Heterodontus francisci. Next base: position 74,303,141 of record NC_090395.1, on the reverse strand, counting down.
GAATAGGCCTCAGTGGTGGGTAAATTATTAGAATCTATTCTGAGGGACAGGATAAACTGCCACTTAGAAAGGCACGGATTAATCAGGGATAGTCAGCATGGATTTGTTAAGGGAAGGTCATGTCTTACTACCTTGATTGAGTTTTTTGAGGAAGTAACAGAAGGATTGATGAGGGTAGTGCAGTGGATGTGGTCTACTTAGATTTTAGTAAGCCTTTTGATAAGGTCCTGCATGACAAACTGGTCAGTAAAATGAAAGCGCATGGGATACAGGAGAATGTGGCAGGTTGGATCCAGAATTGGCTCAGGGCCAGGAAACAAAGGGTAGTAGTCGAAGGATGTTTCTGTGAATGGAAAGCTGTTTCCAGTGGAATTCCATAGGGCTCAGTGTTGGGTTCCTTGCTGTTTGTACTTTCTATTAATGATTCGGACTGAAATGTGGGAGGCATGATTGGGAAATTTGCTGATGACTCAAAAATTGGCCATGTAGTTGATAGTGAAGAGGATAGCTGTAGACTCCAGAATGATATCAATGGTTTGGTTGAGTGGGCAGAAAAGTGGCAAATAGAATTTAATCCAGAGAAGTGTGAGGTAATGCATTTGGGGAAGGCAAATAAAGCGAGGGAATACACAATAAACAGGAGGATATTGAGAGGGGTAGAAGAAGTGAGAGACCTTGGAGTGCATGTCCACAGATCCCTGAAGATGGCAGGACAGGTAGATAGAGTGGTGAAGAAGGCAAATGGAATGCTTTCCTTTATTGGCCGAGGTATAGAATACAAAAGCAGGGATGTGATGCTGGAACTGTATAAAATGCTGGTTAGGCCACAGCTGGAGTATTGTGTACAGTTCTGGTCACCACATTACAGGAAGGACATAATTGCTCTGGAGAGAGTGCAGAGGAGATTTACAAGAATGCTGCCAGGGCTTGAAAGTTGCAGCTATGAGGAAAGATTAGATTGGCTAGGGTTGTTTTCTTTAGAACAGAGGAGGCTGAGGTGTGACTTAATTGAGGTGTACAAAATTATGAGGGGCCTGGAGAGAGTAGACAGGAAGGACCTGATTCTCCGAGTGGAGAGGTCAATTACCAGGGGGCACAGATTTAAGGTGTTTGGTAGAAGGATTAGAGGGGACATGAGAAACCTTTTCACCCAGAGGGTGGTGGGTGTCCGGAATTCACTGCCCGGAACAGTGGTGGAGGCAGATACCCTCAATTCTTTTAAAAGGTACCTGGACATGCACCTGAAGTGCTGTAACCTGCAAGGCTACGGACCAGGTGCTGGAAGGTGGGATCTGATTGGGCGGCTAGTTTTTTCATCTGGACACGATGGGCGGAATGGCCTCCCTCCTTCTGTGCCATAATTTTTCTATGGTTCTATCATATGGGCGCAAATAAAAAGTTGCCTTAAATGTCTTTGAGAAGTTCTGTTCAGCATTTATAAAAATATCAGACATGGAGAAAAAAGATTTATTGGGGAGAGAGCTTAGGTGGATTGGGGGCTCAGCGAGAGGGAGGGAGTTTAGGCAGATTTCGGTGGGGGAGAAGGTTTGGTAGATTGGGCCTTCAGTGGCGTGTTTAACTGGGTTGGATTTTGGGGAGGGTGGGTGTGGGATGGGGGTCCAGTAGATTGGGGATTAGGTGGGCTGGGGTTTTGGGGGCTTTCGGTGGGTTGGTGTTTAGTGGAGGGGTTTAGGTGGGGTTGGGGTTTTAGGAGGTTTAGGCAGGATGGGGTTTTGGGGGTTTAGGCTGGATGGGGTTTAATGGGGGGGTTTAGGCGGGTTGGGGTCTAGTGGGGGGGGGGGGGGTTTAGGCGGGTTGGGTCCAGTGGGGGTGTTTAGGCTGGATGAGGTTTAGTGGGGGGGGTTTAGGCAGGATGGGGGTTTTGATGGGAGGGGGATGGGGGGTAATCGATGCTCTGAGGGTGTGGGTGGTATTGGGATTTTATTGATATTTACTGGAGTTCGGGGCAATCTGAGTGCCGATGAGGGGGAGGGGGGTGCAGAGACATTTTTCGGGCCATGGGGCAGAAATGGGATCTTGCTGTGCCTATTTCCTGAGTTTCATTTCAATGCTGCGGGCCCGGGTTCATTAAATATTCATGAGATGATTAATATTCCGAGTTCATTATATATTCGTGCGCGTATTGAATATTTATGAGCTGATTAATATTCATGTCCCGGAGAAGTTTCCGCCGGGCGAGTCCCAGGCTCAGGCCGCGGCCCAGCTCCCGGCCCCGGGCGGCGGCTGCAGGTGAGAGCGGGGCCGGGGCAGCGGGGCCAGCCCCCGGGGGGCAGAGGGAGGGTCTCTGGAGGAGGCGGTGAGGGCAGGAGGGGGGAAGGGCGTGTTAGTGTGAGGGAGGTTCTGAGGAGGAGGGAGAAGGGGGCCTGAGGGTGAGGGGGTTGAAGGGAGGAGAGGGGCTGAGGGGGTTTGAGGGAGGCCTGGGTGAGGAGGAGAGGGGGGTTTGAGGGAGAGGGGCTGAGGGGGTTTGAGGGAGAGGGGCTGAGGGGGTTTGAGGGAGGCCTGGGTGAGGAGGAGAGGGGGGTTTGAGGGAGAGGGGCTGAGGGGGTTTGAGGGAGGCCTGGGTTAGGGCATTATAGGAGGGTCTCTGGGGGGAGAGGAGGGGGAGGGGGTTTCTTTGGGGGTTGAGGAGGGTTTCTGGAAGGGGGCCTGGGGAAGACGGGGAGGGGTTTCTAAGGGGTAGTGTCTCAGAAGAGAGTCTCAAGGGGAGGAGGAGGGAGAAGGGGGTCTTTGGGGGATGGGGAGGGAGATATCTGAGATGGAGAGAACCCTTTTGGATGAAGGTGGGGGTCTTGGGTGAGGGGAGTCAATATGGGGGTGTTTTGGATGCACGGGGAGAATAAGGAGTGTTGGACAGAGAGAGAGTGGGATATATAAGAGCTTGGAGTTAACAAGGAAATGTTGGTTATATGATACGAGTGTGCTGTATATAGGGGAGTGTGGGCGTACATTGGAAAGTGGGGGCATGTGGTATTGGGTGGGTGCAGATTGGGGGAGCTGTCGATTCACAGGGTTCCTGGCTTGTTGCCCCCTCCAAAGCTGTTGCTATATTTACCCGATTGCAGTGTAAACTGTGATTTCCACATTGTACTGCCACAGATCAGTAACGTTGTTATGCTTTTGACCTCTCTGTGTAGCTGAAGTTTTTAGGGTTGGGTTTGTTGACGTTGAGTTAAAATTAGCGACTGTGACGATGCCCATTTTGCAACAGTCTGAACCCGCACACACCTGTTTTATTTCAATTTTCTTTTTCAGATAAGATGAGTGGCTGGTGACTGAGCACCAAATGGCCTCGAAAACAACAGACACCATAACATGGTACCAGAGAAAGGTATGTACCCAAAATCTGGGGCAGTGGAAGCTAATGACCAGTAATTCATAGAATAACATAGTGCTCACAGAACAGAAAGAGGCCAGCTGGTCTGTTCCGGTGTTTAATGCCACACACAAACCTCCTCCCACACCTACTGCATCTCACCCTATTAGCATAACCTTCAATTCCTTTCTCCCCTGTGTTTATCTAACTTCCCCTTAAATGTTCCTGTGCTGTACTGTTCTTTGTATCTATACTATTTGCCACAACCACTCCCTGTGATAGCAAGTTCCACATTCTCACCACTTTCTGGGTAAAGAAGTTTCTCCTGAATTCCCTAATGGATTTATTCGTGACTATCCTGTATTTATGGTCCCTAGTTTTGGTCTCCCCCACAATTGGAAATATTTTGTCTCTAAGTCTATCCCATCAAACCCCTTCTTAATTTTAACAAAGTGACCCCTGACAACACAGCCAAGCGCCGATGTCGTCAGTGCGTTCCCAGCTGCGCACGTTCGCAGAACGGTTTCTTTCTGCCGGTATGGGGCTGCACATGCTCAGCCTACGTCAGAACCTGGCTTGCCAAGACTAACTCGCGCATGTGCTCTAAAACGTGATCGCATACTGGAATGGGGCCAGTCATACCCGCCCTCACTGCAGGCCTCGCCAATTCCCCCTTTGGCCGATCGCTCCCCACTGCGTTGCCTGAAGAAGTAGTTGGGGGGTCGGGGAATGAGCCGCCGAAGCAGCACGGCAAGGACCGAGCAAGCGAGGGGTGACGGAGCGACGCGGGAGCCAGTGACCAATTAGAGTGAAGCGGTGAGGCCTGGAGCGACCGGCCAAAATGGGGAAGTGGCGAAGGCAGGAGCGAGTGGCTGAGGGGGGGAGAAGCGGCGAGCAGATGGGTGCGGGAGGGAGCGGCAAAGAGAAGCGCGATGGTTTCTGTCATAATTATAGCCCAGAATTCATTTGCACTGCTGTAATTGTGCAAGAGGATAAGCCACACGAATCTATTTCCAAAACCAATATGTTAGAATAATAAACATCATACAAAGGGCAAATTGAAAGATGCCATACAATGAGATTATTAGGTTCTATACTAGCACAGGTACTGTTGGGGGTGGGATGGGGGCAGCGATCGCAGCCATTGTGGGGATTTGGGTTTAAGGCTGCGTTTACTTTTTGTGATAAATTGAGAAGCTCCATCTTTATTACTGGCAGCTGCCTGAGACGTTGCAGGCAGTGATGGTTCAGTGGATGAGGCTGCATTTGCGCTTGTGTCAGTCCTGCACCACCTAGTGGTTGCATTGTCAGCAAACGCAGCCTAATTTTAAACACCTCAATTTGGTCACCTCTCCACCTTCCCCTTTCTGGAGAAAACAGATCCAGTCTATTCAGTTTTTCCAGATAGTTAGAGACTCTAATTGGGTGTAAAATATTAGTTCAAGAAATTTTTAATGTCCTCTGTTTTGTGGTCCTTATTTGTTTTAATTGACAAGTTTGATGAAATAACAGAGGCAGTGGTAGCAAGCCCACACGTCATGTTGATCTGGTTGAACAGCAGTAAACTGAGCAGGAATTCATTCTGAGTTCTACAGGAGTGAATGTGACTGATTTTTTTTTTAGTTTTCACTCCCTGTTCACACACCTACTCACACTCTCTCACACACACACACAATCGCTCATCCTCCCTCCCTCCCTCCCCAAACACTTAGTGTCTTTTGGAGATGAATTACGTAATTTATGGTAGTAGATTCACAGTCCTAATACATTGTTGCTACAACACACAGAACTTGGAAAAGTTTTCTACCAGTCTTTCACCAAGTCACTTGCCTGATTGGAATTGTTCTGTTTCAGATTGGAGCGTATGATCAACAGATCTGGGAAAAGTCCATTGAGCAGACAGAGATTAAGGTGGGCCGTGAGAATGCAATAACGCTTTGTTAAAATGCTCCGTGCATCTCATTCCTCCTCTGATTGAGAGGCTGGGTGCGACTCGCTGAGTAGCTGTGGGGTTTTCCTCAAAGACTGGGTCAGGGATGGCAGTATTTCCTGGTTGTGACCGAGTGGTTCAGGTGTTGGGTTATTAAATCCATTGGGCAGTGCTGGCTCGTCCGCAGCAATGGTTCTTAACCTTGCAGCATTGCTTCAGCTGGGCAAGGACTGATCGTGGTCCTGTGATTTTTGACTACATGAATCACATGGATTTGTTTTTGTCAAGCCAGAGAGGTGGAGGGGAGCTGTGATAGTACCCGGTTCTAGGGACAGTTTTTAAATAAAGGGTTGAAATTTTTAAAATATTCAAAATCCTTTCTATTAACGATTGTAATTTATTTAACATCACATTGCTCACAGTGATTGATCAGTGTAAAGGGCCTCAATTAATCCAGCTGTATAGTGAGTATAAACTAGTCCCTGTAGAGTGGGCACTGACTGGTCAGTGTGCAATGAGACCCACTTGTCAAGCAGCCATGGCCAACACATGGATACAGAGTACGCCCCACCACTGACCAAGCTAATGATCTGTAAATCCTGTGTCGGCCCCTGAGTGCAGCTTTTCACAAGTTTCTCTGCCATTTTGAAATGTGGTTTTGTAGCCGTCCCAGTTCTCTTGCGGTGAAGATACAAGTCACCTCTCACTAAACACCCTGATCTCAGGGACAGGCCTGAAACGTGAGGAAAACTCTACTGGCCACTTCCAAACTTGCACCAACTCCTCTCCACCCATCGCGTCCTGTGCTCATTGACCTACATTGGCTCTTGGTCCGACAGCACCTCGATATTAAAATTCTCATCCTTGATTTCAAATCCCTCCACAGCCTCGCCCCTCCCTGTCTCTGTAACCTCCTACAACCCCACAACCCTCCAAGATCTCTGCGCTCTTCCAATTCTGGCCCCTTGTGCATCCCCAGTTTTAATCGCTCCACCGTTGGCAGCTGTGCCTTCAGCTGCCTGGGTCCTAAGCTCTGGAATTCCCTCCTTAAACCTCTCTGCCTCTCTCTCCTCCTTTATGACGGTCCTTAAAACCTACCTGTTTGACCAAATTTCACCTTGTATGGCTCGGTGTCAAAGTTTGTTCAAAAACACTCCAGTAGAGTGCCTTCAGATGTTTTATTTTGTTAAAAATGCTACATCAGTGCATGTTGTTATTGAAAAATGTGAAATATGATCGGGGCTTGTTGCTCCCACTAAGATCGATTGAATCGAAAGTGTCTGCCTCAGATGCCTGAGGACTGTTGTTCAGCTCTTCAGTTGGATATGAATACTACTGAATGCTCCATATAAAATCGATGCCTGTTTCTTAAATTGTTTAGTCTGTAGTACAGTACTAGAGGAACTGGGAGTCCCCAGGTATGGTAGAAATGGGGGAAGCCTGGCAGCATAGTATGAAGTGAGTATGTGAGATGGCCTCTGATGGTGCAGTGTTATTAAACAAAATGTGCTTACTTAATTCCAGGGATTGCGAAGCAAACCAAAGAAGACGGGCCGAATAAAGTCTGACCTGATAGATGTCGATCTTGTGAGAGGTGAAGGCAACCAGGAAGTTTTCACTTTTTATCGCATTTTGTCTTTTAAATGTTGCTATTTGCTGCACTATCACTTCATAAAGTGTATTTATACTCAGCACAATGCTTAGGAACATTAGGAGCAGGAGGAGGCCATTCAGCCCCTCGCGTCTGTTCCACCATTCAGTTAGATCATGGCTGATCTGTATCTCAACTTCACCCATATGTTAACAGTTATATGGAAACTGCCAATGTAAACATGTCACGCTATAATGAGCCCCTCCCATCAGTGGAGTCCAAGATTGGATATTGGTATGAAATGGCCAGCCTCGCAATTATTGCACATAATGTGCTACATAAACACTGGCATAGACCAGTTGGGCCAAATGGCCTGTTTCTCTGCTGTCCATTCTGTGTAATCTCATAGCTTTGAGCACACGGGAGCTGGAAACATTGGAGGGATTCTTCTGTTCTGAGCAGATGGTCTCACCCCCAAGAAAGGTTCACTGGATAGCCCACGCTGGGCTACTCACCTTACACCAGCCCTGCCAATGAGGACTCAGTGAGAGGGAGGCAGCCACATTTGAGCACTAGACATGAGGCAAAGGAGCAAGCGACATTTTTTGACAGGATAAAACAGTTACATTTTGTTTGTGATCTCAGGAGGTGAAATAAATGCACTGAATTTTACAGCACAGAAACAGGCCATTCGGCCCACCTGGTCCATGCTGGTGTTTATGCTCCACACGAGCCTCCTCCCACCCTGCTTCATCTCACCCTATCACCATATCCTTCTACTCCTTTCCTCCTCATGTTTATCTAGTTTCCCCTTAAATGCATCAATGCTATTCACCTCAACCACTCCCTGTTACAGCAAGATTCACATTCTCACCAGTCTCTGGATAAGGAAGTTTGTCCTGAATTCCCTATGGGATTTATTAGTGACTATCTTATATTGATGACCTCCTAGTTTTGGTCTCCAACCATAAATGCAAACCCCTTTGTAATTTTGAAGACCTCTATTAGGTCACTCCTCAGCCTTCTCTTCTAGAAAAAAGAGCCCCAGTCCGTTCAGTCTTTCCATATAGTTGTAAACTCTCAGTTAGAACCACAGAAAGGGGTCATTCAGTCCATCGTGTCTGCATGCTGGCTGAAAAAACTAGCCGCCCAGTTAAAAAAGAGTTGTTTTACTATCCTTGTAAAGATGTTTTTGCACCTTCTTCAGTACCTCTGCATCCTTTTTAACCAGTTGTCTTAATTGTCCAGGATCAACCTTTGTCAAAGCGAAACCTGAAAGTCCATGGACCTCTTTGACTCGGAAGGGAATAGTGCGAGTGTTATTCTTTCCGTTTTTCTATCAATGGTGGATCCAGGTAACCTCACTGGGTATCTTCACATGGCTGCTGCTCCTCTACTTCTTTGAAGGTGCAGTGAAAAAACATTCTAGGACATTCCCCTGCGTGTTGCAGCTACATTTACATCCCTGTAACTACTCTGTCTAAAGAGACACTGACTCTTTGCCTATTTTTGTGTTTCCAGTGGTGACAATTGGCCTTTATTTGCTGGTTCCAGTTTTGTACATCAGTGAAATTGTCAGCCCCTTGGTTCTGATGCTGCTACTGGGGACAGTTCATTGCCAGATAGTCTCGACCCAGCGACACACTGCTTCACCCACAAGCGGAGGCAGGCGCAGGAGGTGAGCCTTGTGACGATAATGATAATTTTACAAGTGACACAAAATTAACTTCCCGTGATTCTCTAATACATTAAAAATCTTGACAAAGTGCACGCTTTGTGTCAGTTTTTTTCCCCATTATAAATACCTGTCAGCATTTAGGGAGGTTTAGGGAGGGTGAAGTCTTGGAAGGATTTGAACACGAGTGTGTGAAATTTAAATTCAAGGCATTGCAAGATTGGGAGTTAGTGCATGTGAGAAGCACAGAGGTGAACGGGACTTGACCAGGAGACAATGTCAGCCAATACTCTCCTCTGATGATGAAAGAGTCCTCACTCCTTCAAACTCAATTGTTTGATGTTTGGATTGGACTCATGGCTCCTTTCTACACTATGTCTGGGACCTGAATGTGCCTCTTGTAACCCGGTGGGCACTGTGCTCAAGGTGCAGTTTGAGCGCCAAGTCTTCGAACTCTCATTTAATCCACTAGGGATGCAATTCAACATTCGATTCACTTTCCTTGTTGCAGACCCACGGTGATTGGACAGGTCACGGTTATCTCATGTGGTCTAGTTTTCTGTTGACGGGAGTGAAGGGTTAGTAATAATGAGCCTCGATGTTCTTTCATCCTGTGCATCCTTCAGCTAGGCATCTTCAACTGCGAATATCCACCTCCCAACTGCAGAAATCCCTTCTAAATTCAGGGATTGTGGGTGCTCCACATTATCCCTTAAAATGTAAATGTTTAATGAAGAGTTTTTCTTCTTCCTCAGGGCAACGCAGACAAGAAACCTGTCAAGGAAAGTTGGACGGTGCGCTGCAGGCTCTGGGCCCAACGCTGGGAGGGTAGGTCTCTTTGCCATCTCTAAAGATCTGATGCGTGAAATAACAAAGAATATTAGGAACAGGAGGAGGCCATTTGGCCCCCCGAGCCTGTTCCGTCATTCAATTAGATCATGGCTGATCTGTAGATTGATTAATGGTACATGGATTAAACAGATTAGTTAATGCTAAAGGATTAATTAGTACATGGATCAGTGTTTCATCGGCTGATCAGCTAATTGGCTGTGTCTGCTCACCCACAGTTACTAATGTTTTAAGGGTTTAAAAAAATAAAATTACAGTTCTTGGGAGAAGTTCATTTCGTTGCCCTTGGCTATTTGCCAGTCTCTGAACTTTCTGAAGTTTGTGTTGGGCTGGAACTGGTTTTGAAAAGCTGTGCGGTGTTTTCAGGATGCTGACCATCGAGTTGCAAATCAGGGCTCAGATGAGAATTCCAGCGAGGACACAGAGAGCCAGTCGCAGAGGCCGTTGCTGCAGCAAAGTGGCAAGGTGGCTTTGAACGACTGCACGCTAAGGCTTAGAAGGAAGGCACAGAACAGAACTCCGGGAGTAGCAGAGGTAACTCGGGTTTATTCCTTCTCGCTCAGTGGCATCTGCAATTTTAGTTCTGTAATAACATTTCTGCTCAAATCAGACCCCTCCCAACCTTTGAATTGCACACTGTGGAGTAATGTTTAATTCCCTCAGGCGAGAGCTGGTTGGGGCGGGCATCACCCCTTACAAAATGGTAGGTACTACAGGGATTTCAGGGCCAGAGTGATCATAGATTCATAGAAAGTTTAAAGCACAGAAAGAGGCCACGGCCCATCGTGTCTGTGCCAGCCGAAAAATGATCCACCTATTCTAATCCCACCTTCCAGTATTTGGTCCATAGCCCTGCAGATTACGGCATTTGAGGTGCATATCCAGACTCCTTTTGAATGAGTTGAGGGTCTCTACCTCAACTACCCTTTCAGGCAGTGAGTTCCAGACCCCCACCACCCTCTGGGTGAAAATGTTTTTCCTCATCTCCCCTCTAATTTTTCTACCAATCACTTTAAATATATGCCCCCTCATCACTGATCTCTCTGCTTAGGTGAATTGACCCTTCATCTCGACACAATCCAGGCCCCTCAGAATTTTGCACATTTCAATCAGATCTCCCCTCAGCCTTCTCTGTTCCAAGGAGAACAACCCCAGCCTATCCAATCTTACCTCATAGCTGCACTTTTCCAGTCCTGGCAACCTCCTCGTAAATCTCCTTTGTACCCTCTCTCGTGCAATTACATCCTTTCTGTAATGAGGTGACCAGAACTGCACACAGTATTCAAGTTGTGGCCTAACCATTGAGTTATACAGTTCCAGCATAACCTCCCTGCTCTTATATTCTCTACCTCGCTAACAAAGGAAAGGATTCCATGTGCCGCCTTAACCACCTTATCGACTTGTCCTGCTACCTTCAGGGATCTGTGGACGTTCACTTCAAGGTCCTTCACTTCCTCTACACTTTTCAGTATTTTCCCATTTATCGTGTATTCCTTTGCCATGTTTGACCTCCCCAAATGCATCACCTCTCACTTCTCCAGATTGAATTCCATTTGCCACTTTTCTGCCTATCTGACCAGACCATCAATATCTTCCTGCAGCCTACAGTTGTCCTCCTCGCTATCTACCACACGGCCAATCTTTGTGTTGTATATCGTTAATATATACCACAAAAAGCAAGGGACCCAGTACTAAGCTCTGCAGAACGCCAATGCAAACTGCCCTCCAGTCGCTAAAACAGCTGTCAACGATTACCCTTTGTTTCCTGCCACTGAGCCAATTTTGTATCCACCTTGCTGCATTTCCCTGGATCCCATGGGATTTTGTTTTTAACCAGTCTGCCATGTGGGACCCTATCAAAAGCCTTGCTAAAATCCATGTAGACCACATCAACTGCGCTACACTCATCTATCTTCTGTGTTACTTCTTCAAAAATTTGATCAAGTTGGTCAAATAAGATCTTCCCTTAAATCCATGCTGACTATCCTTGATTAACCTGTGCCTTTCTAAGTGACAGTTTGTCCTGTCTTTCAGAATAGATTCCAATAATTTGCCCACTACTGAGGTTAGACTGACTGGCTTGTAATTATTTGGTCTATCCCTCTCTCCGTTTTTAAACAGAGGTACAACGTGAGCAGTTCTCCAATCCTCCGGCACCACACCTGTATCCAGTGAGGACTGGAAAATGATGGTCAGACCCTCCGCTGTTTCCTCTCTTGCTTCTTTTAAGAGCCTAGGGTACATTTCATCTGGCCCTGGTGATTTATCAACTTTCAAGGATGCCAATCCCATTAATACTTTCTTTCTCCCTATGTTTATCACATACCAACATCTTCCACCCCTACACATAGGTTACCTTTTTGGTCTTTTATGGGCCCTACTCTCTCCTTAGTTATCCTCTTACTCTTAATGTATTGATAAAATGTCTTTGGGTTCACCTTGCTTTTGCTTGCTAATATTCTTTCATGCCCTCTCTTTGCTTTCCTAATTTTTATTTTGATTTCACCCCTCCACTTTCTATACTCCCCTCGGTTTTCTGTAGTATTGAGTTCTCGGTGTCATGACAACATAAGAAATAGGAGCAGGAGTAGGCCATTCAGCCGCTCAAGTCTGCACCGCCATTCGATAAGATCATGGCTGATCTGTCCCAGACCTCAACTCCTCTTTCGTGCCAGCTCCTCATAACCCTCAACTCCCCGATATTTCAAAAATCTATCTACCTCCTCTTTAAATACTTTAAGTGATCTAGTCTCCACAACTCTCTGGGGTAGAGAATTCCAGACATTCACTGCCCTCTGAGAGAAGAAATTCCTTCGCATCTCAGTTTTAAAAGAGTGTCTCCTTATTCTGTAGCTATGTCCCCTAGATCGAGATACCCCCACTAGTAGAAACATCATCTCAACATCTACCCTGTCAAGCCCCCTCAGAATCTGTACATTTCAATAAGATCACCCCTCTTTCTTTTAAACTCTAATGAATAAAGGCCTAACCTGTTTAGCCGTTCTTGATAAGTCAACCCCTTCATCCCAGGAATCAGCCTAGTGAATCTCTTTTGAACTGCCTCCAATGCCAGTATATCCTTCCTTAAATACGGGGACCAAAACTGTGCGCAGTACTCCAGATGCTCGGACATAGCTTTCCTTTTCTGCCTTATCTTACCCTGTAAGTTCCTTGACATCCACGGGGCTCTAGATTTGGCCGTCTCACCCTTTTTCTTTGTGGGAACATGTTTACTCTGAACCCCTTGAATCTCCCCTTTGAATGCCTCCCACTGTTCTGACACTGATTTACCTTCAAGTAGCTGTTTCCAGTCCACTTTCAATAAATCACTCCTCAGTTCAGTAAAATTGGCCTTGCCCCAATTGAAAATTCTAACTCCTGTTCTATCCTTGTCCTTTTCCAGAATTATGTTAAAACTGACAGAATAATGATCACTACCACCAAAATGCTCTCCCACTGCCACTCCTTCCACCTGCCCATCTTCATTTCCTAAAACTAAGTCTAAAACTGCACCCTCTCTTGTTGGACTTGCTACATACTGGGCAAAATAGTTCTCCTAAATGCACCTCAAGAATTCTGCTCTCAATTCCTTTCACACTAAAACTATCCCAGTTAATATTGGGGTAATTAAAATCCCCTACTATTACTGCCCTATTGTTTTTGCACTTCTCAGGGATTTACCTACATATCTGCTCTTCTATCTCCCTTTGACTGGGGGTCTGTAGTGTGATTGCCCCTTTTTTGTTCCTTAGCTCAATCTATACAGCCTCATTTGATGAATCTTCCAGCATATCATCCCTCCTCACAGCTGTAATAATTCCCTTGCCACTCCCCCTCCTTTCTTATCGCCCTCCCTATCGTGTCTGAAAAACCTGTAACCAGGAACGTTGAGCTGCCATTCCTGTCCCTCCTTAAGCCGTGTTTCTGTCATAGCTATGATATCATACTGCCACGTGTCTATCTGTGCCCTCAGCTCATCTGCTTTATTTGCTATCTTCCTTGCATTGAAATAGATACCCTTGAGCACTGCCAAACTCTTTTTTAATATTCAAACCTTTGTTTCCTCTGTCTTCCAGACTCATCCATTAATTTTCCACCTTCCATTTCATTTCTGACTTTGTCCCAACTGAGTTTACCGTCAGGTCCCCATCTCCCTGCCAAACTAGTTTAAACCCTCCCCAACAGCACTAGCAAAACGTCCCACAAGTAACAGTCCTGGCTCTGTTCAGGTGCAACCCGTCTGGCCTGTCACAGGTCCCATCTCCCCAGAGCCGATCTCCTGGCTTAGTTTTAATCACCAGGATGGTTCACAGAAGTAATTCCCAGATTTTCTCCCCCAAATTGCCCTGGGTTTTTATCTCGTTTCCTGTTTCCCCAGGAGATCATGGTTTTGGGTGGGATGGAGAGTGGATATATTGTGGTGTACAAAGTATTGCAATTGTGTGGATGACCCGGAGGGTCTTTACCTGTCTGTCACTGTCTGTATATTAGAAATATGATTGAACTCAGTGCGATCTATACACTGGAATTTAAACCGAGTCCTGCCTTTGTTACTACAATCCCTTTCCCACATAATTACAGAGTGGAGAAATAATTCCGAGATGGGAGATTCCAAAACGAGACTCTGACAGTTTACCGGACTCTGAGATTGAATCTACAGCCCCAAATCAGGTATGAACAGCCATGGTGGGTTTATCAAAGTGCCTGACACAGGTCTGGGACTGGGGGGCACATGACATTGAACCCCAGTCACATGTGAGTGTTTGCCCCTCTCAGCCTGCCCATTGAAAGATGGTGGGAGGGAGGAGAAGATAAAACTACCGCGAGAAGGAGTGCTGCCTTAGAATCAGTGGGTGTAATCAGTTGTGCATGTGGAGATGTGTGAGTGATGAACCTCACTCCCAATTGAGAAGGTTCCTGAACAGAAAGTGCTATAAAAGATTTACAAAGATGATAACCAGAACTGAGAGGTTATAACTATCAGTAAAGAACAGGCTGGGGCTTTTGTCTCTGCAAGGAAGAAGGCGGAGGGGTGACATGATAGAGGCCTTTAAAACTTTAAACTACAAAGGGGTCTGAAAGGGTAGATGTAGAGAAGATGTTTCCACTTGTGGGGAAGACTAAAACTAAAGGCCTTAAATATAAGATAGTCACAAATAAATCCAATAAGGAATTCAGGAGAAACTTCTTTACCCAGAGAGTGGTGAGAATGTGGAACTCGCTATCACAGAGAGTAGTTGAGGCAAATATATAGATACATTTAAGGGGAAGCTAGATAAACACATGAGGGAGAAAGGAATAGAAGGATATGGTGATAGGGTGAAATGAAGTGGGGTGGGAGAAGTTTCGTGTAGATCATGAATGCCAGAGTAGAGCAGTTGGGCTGAATGTGCTGTTTCTGTGCTGTGAATTCTCATTCATTTTGAGATTTCTGCTTCTGGTCCCAGAGGTGTCTCCTGAACGTTTCAGCGTAAGTTTCCTATTGCTCTCATGCTGCTGCACAAAGCCGTACAATTTTACTAAACCTGGCCTGTCTCAACCTGGTATTTAATACTAAGAAAGACAGACTTGCATTTCGAGAGTGCTTTTCACAACCTCAGGCCATCCCAAAGCGCTTTACAGCCAATGAAATACTTTTGAAGTGTAGTGACTGTTGTAATGTAGAAAACATGGCAACCAATTTGCACACAGCAAGCTTCCACACAATGTGATAATGACCAGATAATCTGTTCTTGTGATGTTGATTGAGGGATGAATATTGGTCAGAGCCCTGGGAAGAACTCTCCTTTCTTCAAAAAAAAAGTGGCATGGGATCTTTTACGTCCACCTGAGAGGGTAGATGCATTAATATGCTTAACATTTCATCCAAAAGACATCACCTCTGACAATGCAACGCTCCCTCAGTACTGCACTGAAGTGTTAGCCTGATTTATGTGCTCAAGTCTCTGGAGTGGGAGAGAGTGCAACCCACTGAGCCACGATACTTCCCAGCATCAGTGTCCTGCTCATCCCTCGTTCCAACTCCTGATCAGTCCACCAGGATGGGGGGGTGTGCAATGCTGTTGGGCAGCTGTGCTGAGAATGCGATATTATCTATGTTGATAAATTCCATGGATGCTACTGGAAGAAGAGCAAGGATTTCTCTTAGGGTCCCGGCTCCTTATTTATCCCTGAATCAGCACTGCCAAAAACATGTTAAACTGGTCATTTATTCCTGCTGTTTGTGGGATCTTGCTTTGTATAAATTGGTTACTGTGTTGATCCATATGCAAGTAATAAATGTAGGTCTTCCTAACAAACTGATTAGGATCAAATTAAGATCAGGCATCAGCAAGTTCCAGTTCTTGTTATTGTGCTGAATCGACCAGTTCCTGCGAGTATGCTGGGGTATCTTTTATGGGCATACACAGCCTCTCATTTTATATATACAGAGATAGACATATTTCTTCCATTTCTTTCAGGGTGGTTCCAAGTTCTACATGAACCTCGACTCCCTGAGCTGTGGTACCTCCCGGCAGGATTCAGAGAGCAGCCAGCACGGCTCGGAGACTGAGGACATGCTGTGGGACGACCTCCTGAATGGTCCCCGGTGCCATTCTTCCTGCACCAGCGAGAGTGAGTGTGACGGTGTGCAGAGAGTGACTCTGCCCAAGAAAGTATCAATGGAAGAGCCGTACCAACAGGTGGGCTTTGCTAACTGGCGATCCATTCCGTGGCTCTTTCAACAATTTGTATTTATATAGCGCCTTTAACGTAGTAAAACGCCCCAAGGCAGTTCACAGGAGCATTATCAATCAAAGAGCTAACGCAGGCCACACTGAGGCTGAATGGCTTCCTTCTGCATTTTTTTTTCATTAATTCACGTGATGTGAGTGTCTCTGGTAAAGCCGCCTTCTTGAACCGCTGCAGTCCATGTGGGGTAGGTATACCCACAGTGCTGTTAGGAAGGGAGTTCCAGGATTTTGACCCAGCGGCAGTGAAGGAATGGCGATATAGTTCCAAGTCAGGATGGTGAGTCACTTGGAGGGGAACTTGCAGGTGGTGGTGTTCCCATGCATCTGCTGCCCTTGTCCTTCTAGGTGGAAGAGGTAGTAGGTTTGGAAGGTGCTGTTGAAGGAGCCTTGGTGAGTTGCTGCAGTGCATCTTGTTAATACAAAAATACAACTGAATGTTTTGCTAGGCCATTACAGAGGGCACTTAAGGGTCTGGAGTCACATATAGGCCAGACTGGATAAAGACAGAAGATTCCTTCTCTGAAGGACATTAGTGAACCAGATGGGTTTTTACAACAATCCAGTCGTTTCCTTGTCACCATTACTGAGACTAGCTTTATATTCCAGATTTATTTAATCAACTGAATGATTCCCAGCTGCCATTGTGGGATTTGAACTCCTGTCTCTGGAGCATTAGTTCAGGCTTCTGGGTACTAGTCCAGTGTCATGCAGGCCCCCACCTGCCAAGAATGAGGCACATTAATTTCGCCACATGGACATTAAATTTCAAATTGTAGCTGGGAAGAAGAGAAGGCTTGTGACAAGGGGTTGCCAGGCCCCTGGCTGGAATGAAACTTTTGCATATTAACAGACAGTGTTGGAACAAAGGAGCTAGCCCCTGCTCCATACAATCCACAACCAGACCTAGTCAAACCAGTTAGTCACATGACTAACCTGCTCGGCAATCTGGGGTTTTTTCTGAATTGTGTAGTTTGAACTGAGAGTCTGCAGAACGCTGTTTGCTCCTGGACTGAAGAAGAGCTCCCATCTCTTTCTCACGGAACTCCAAAACCCACTTAAGACACATGAACCCCAAGAGAGAAAAGTCTCATACAGTGAACAGGTTTAACAAGAATACTGGGCCCCAACGAAAAGCAAGATCTACCTACAATCAAGGACTCTACACTGAGCTCGAAGACCCGTAGCAAAACTCTTCAGATATTGCCTCAAACCTTTCCCCTTTATTTCTTATGCTGTTTTCTGTCTGTATCTGCATGTATGTATCGCGTATGCATGGTAGTGTGGGTGTGTCGTGTATCCGTAGGTGTTAACCGAATTAAAGTTTAAGTTTAATAAATTTCAATCTTTCTTCTTTAAACCTAAGAAAACCTGTTTGTGTGTGCCGGATTCTTTGCCTTATAATTGGAAAGTGGTGAACAGGGATTCATCAAGGGGGAAGCTAAGAACAGTGTGATTAAAATTAAATCCTGTTACAGTAAGACCAGGTGAAAGCTGAAAGGGAACCCTAGACCTCTTTCTCACTGGTTCATAACACCAGTAACATAACTACTATGTTACCGTGCCCCTGTAGTATGATTCTACCATCCCTTAACCCGACAGGTTTACAGTCAATGTATCCTTGGATACCAGATTCTTTAAGCTACTGACGCCCGTCTGAGAAAGCACCCATTGCCGGAAGAGGGTTGGGGGTTTCCTGAAGTTGGAGCATGTAGTGACTGCTTCCTGGCTCAAAATGTTGGACACATATACGCACATTTCCAAAGTGACGGGCAGTTTGAGGGCTGTTTCTACAAGATGCCAATAGAGAATTCCCCTAAATGCTTGTCCCCACCTATTGCGGGTCACTAACAGGTAAGTGAATAAGTAATCCACCAGTAAAAGGCATGTTGATACAGGATCGTCTCTTTGTGCCGTGCTGAAGTTGGTTTTTCTCCCCCAAGTTGGTTTCTGCTTTTAACATCTGTTCACTGACTTACGTTGGCTCCCTGTCTGACAATGCCTCAAATTTTAAAATTCTCATCCTGGTGTTCAAATCCATCCAGAGCCTCGCCCTCTCCTCATCTCTGTAACCTCCTCCAGCTCTACAACACGGCTTTACTGCGTCTTTAAATGATGATCCTGCTTGATTTCAGTGCCTTATGATTTGAACTGAATTTCCTTGTTTTTTTAATTTCAGAACCACTTGCACTGGCTGTACAGCGCCAGTCCAAACTTTCAGCGAGTGAGCGCTATAATATGGGAAGGAACTGACTGTAAAAAGTTCGACATGTCTGTTCTGGAGATTAGCGGAATGATTATGAAGCGGGTGCGTTTCCAGACACAAGACAGCAATGAGGGTTACAAAGTAGCTCAGAGTTTAATTTCTGTTAGGAACAGATGTGGAACAGTGACTCGAGGGCATTGAGGGAGGATATGGTGAAGGGCATGAGGGTGGGTAGAGGGGGAAGGGCTGGGTGGAGGGGTTGGTGTGGGATAATGGACAGTGACCCGGAGGGGGAGGTGATTTTGTTTAAACATCCCCTTCATCTTTTTCAATTCAGAGTTTCACAGCCTCTTTGGGGTCCTCCTTCTCACTCACTATTCTACTGATTACTCAACAGGCCAGTACCCTTGAGCAGGAGAATGGTTACCAGATTCTGGGATACTTAGTGACTGCAGTCCTCACCGTGCTACCCTTTGCATTTCGCCTTTGCCAGCAGAAGGACCTGGAGCAGCTGGCCTCATCCTCCATTATAGAGCTACTGACTATTGCTTGTGGGGCGAAGCCTGATGGGTTGCTCTTCACCTTGGTGCTTATTAACATTTTGGAACGATTCTGTCTGATGTGGATGTTTTTCTTCATTCTATCTGTGGCAGAGAGAACGTACAAGCAGGTAAGTGACAAAGGAGTCTTGGGATATGGGCAAAGCCACCATTTATTGCCCATCCCGAATTGCCCTTGAAAAGGTGGTGGTGAGCTGCCTTCTTGAACCACTGCAGTTCATGTGGGGAAGGTATACCCACAGTGTGGTTAGGAAGGGAGTTCCAGGATTTTGACCCAGCGACAGTGAAGGAACGGCGATATAGTTCCAAATAAGGATGGTGTGTGGCTTGGAGGGGAACTTGCAGGTGGCGGTGTTCCCACGCATCTGCTGCCCTAGTCCTTCCAGGTGGTGGAAGGTTTAGAAGGTACTATCAAAGGAGGCATGTGAGTTGCTGCAGTGCATCTTATAGATGGTACAAACTGCTGCTGCTGCTGCTGTGCTTGGTGGTGAAGGGAGTGAATGGTGGTGGATGGGGTGCCAATCAAGCGAGCTTCTTGAGTGTTGTTGGAGCTGCACCCATCCAGGCAAGTGGAGAGTATTCCATCACACTCTTGGCTTGTGCCACAGAAAATCCAGCCTCTGATCTGCTCTTGTAGCCACAGTATTTAAATGGCTGGTCCAGTTAAGTTTCTGGTGAATGGTAATCCTCAGGATGTTGATGGTCGGGGGACTCAGCGATGATAATACCGTTGAACGTCAGGGGAGGTGGTTAGACTGTGTCTTGTTGAGATGTTGCTGTGTCTTCTCTGGAAGAAGAAGCCTCAATCTGTTCATTGATGTCTATGCAGCGATTCCTGTTTGCCAAGCTCTTCAGTCACCTGACATCAGCTAGGAAGGCTCGTAAGTCTGAGATCCCTCATTTTAGGCTGAAGAAGGTGCAGAACATTAAGATGTGGCTGTCACTGCGCTCATACCTGAAGGTAAGTACAGAAATCATACTTGCGTACATGCAAACAGGATCATGGCTGATCTGATTGTAACCTCAACTCCACATTCCCACCTACCCGATAACTTGTCACGCCCTTGCTTATCAAGAATCTACCTCTGCCTTAAAAATATTCAAAGACTCTGCTTCCACCACCTTTTGAGGAAGAGAATTCCAAAGACTCACGACCCTCTGAGAAAAAAATCTGTCTTAAATGGGTGACAGCTTATTTTTAAACAGTGACCCCTAGTTCTAGATTCTCCCACAAGGGGAAACATCCTTTCCACATCCACCCTGTCAAGAACCCTCATAATCCTATATGTTTCAATCAAGTCACCTCTTACTTTTCTAAACTCCAAATGATGCATGTCTAGCTTGTCCAACCTTTCCTCATAAGACAGCCCGCCCATTCCAGCTATTAGTCTAGTAACCCTTCTCTGTACTGCTTCCAACACATTTACATTCTTCCTTAAATAAGGAGACCAGTACTGTACATAGTACTCCAGATGTGGTCTCACCAATGCCCTGTATAGCTGTAGCATAACCTCCCTCCTTTTGTATTCAATTCCCCTTGTGATAAACGATAACATTCTATTAGCTTTCCTAATTACTTGCTGTACCTGCATACTAACTTTTTGCAATTCATGCACTAGGACACCCAGATCCCTCTGCATCTCAGAGCTCTGCAATCTCTCACCGTTTAGATAATATGCTTTTTTTATTCTTCCTGCCAAAATGGACAATTTCACATTTTTCCACATTATACTCCGTTTGTCAGATCTTTGCCCACTCACTTAACCTATCTATATCCCTTTGTAGCCCCTTATGTCCTCTTCACAACTTACTTTCCTACCTATCTTTGTGTCATCAGCAAATTTAGCAACCATACCTTCAGTCCCTTCATCCAAGTCATTTATATAAATTGTAAAAATTTGAGGCCCCAACACTCATTCCTGTTTCACACCACTCGTTACGTCTTGCTAACCAGAAAATGACCCATTTATGCCTACTCTGTTTCCTGTTAGCTAGCCAATCTTCTATCCATGCCAAAATGTTACCCCCTACACAATGTGCTTTTATTTTCCGCAATAACTTTTGATGTGGCACCTTATCAAATGCCTTCTGGAAATCTAAGTACAGTACATCCACCGGTTCCCCTTTATCCACAGCACATATTACTTCTTCAAAAAACTCAAATAAATTGGTTAAACTTGATTTCCCTTTTACACAACTATGTTGACTGTATCTGATTACCTTGAATTTTTCTAAATGCCCTGCTTTAATAATAGCTTCCAACATTTTCCCTATGACATATGTTAAGCTAACTGGCCTTTAATTTCCTGCTTTCTGTCTGTCTCTGTCTCCCTTTTTGAATAAAGGAATTACATTGGCTATTTTCCAATCTAATGGAACCTTCCCCAAATCTAGGGAATTTTGGAAAATCAAAACCAATGCATCAACTATCTCATTAGCCACTTCTTTTAAGACCCCAGGATGAGGTCCATCAAGTCCCGGGGACTTGTCAGCCCGCAGCTCTAGTAATTTGCTCAGTACGACTTCCCTGGTGATTGTAATTTTCTTGAGTTCCTCCCTCCCTTCCATTTCCGGATTTACAGCTATTTCTGGGATGTTACTTGTATCCTCTATGGTGAAGGCCGATGCAAAATACCATCTGCCATCTCCTTATTTTCCCTTATTAATTCCCCAGACTCACTTTCTATAAGGACCAATGCTCATTTTGTTAACTTTTCTTTTTTAAATATCTATAGAAACTCTTACCATCTGCCTTTATATTTCTCACCAGCTTTCTCTTGTACTCTAATTTTTCGCTCCTTATTAATCATTTAGTTGTTCTTTGCTGCTTTTTATATTCTGCCCAATCTTCTGACCTGCCTCCCATCTTTGCACAATTATATGCTTTTTCTTTAAGTTTGATACTATCTTTTACTTTTTTAGTTAACCACGAATGGTGGGTCCTCCCCTTGGAATTTTTATTTTTCGTTGGAATGTATCTATTCTGTGTATTCTGAAATAGCCCCTTAAATATCTGCCACTACATCTCCATTGACATATCCCTTAACCTATTTTGCCTGTTCACTTTTGCTAGCTCTGCTTTCATGCCCTCATAATTGCCCTTAAATAAAGTTTAAAATACTAATCATAGACCCACTCTTCTTTCCCTCAAATTGAATGTAAAATTCAATCATTTTATGATCACTGCTGCCTATGGGCGCCTTCACTATGAGGTCATTAATTAATCCTATCTCGTTGCACAATAACAGGTCTAGTATAGCCTGCTCTCTGGTTGGCTGCAGAACGTATTGTTCCAAGAAATTATCCCGAAGACATTCTATGTACTCCTCATCTAGGCTACCTTTGTCCATCTGATTTTTCCAATCTTTATGTAGATTAAAATCCCCCATTGATTATCGCCATAACTTTCTGACATGCACCCATTATTTCTTGCTTTGTACCCCATCCTACTGTGTGGTTACTGTTAGGGGGCCTGTACACCCCTTCCACATGGAATAATACAGCACAGAAAGTCGATTAAATACGGAGAAACTGTTTTCAGTGACTGAAGGGTTGGTAACCAGAGGACACAGATTTAAGGTGATTGGCAAAAGGATCAGAGGCAACATGAGGAAACATTTCTTCACATAGTGATCTGGCTGAAAGGGCAGTGGAAGCAGATTCAATTGTAACTTTTAAAGGGAATTGGATAAATGCTTGAAAGGAATAAATTTTCAGCGCTTTTGGGAAAGAGTAGAGGAGTAGGATCAATTGAATAGCTCCACCAAAGAGCTGGCACGATGGGCTGAATGGCCTCATTCTGTGCTGTATCATTCTGAGAGAAGGCCATTTGGCCCATGTGCCTGTGCCGCACCTATTTTTATTGTTCTCTTGGTGTGATGTGGGGATGTTTATATCACCATAGGAGTCTGCAATTAAGTGTTTTTGCAAAAGTTCGTTCTTGGGTTGCAGACATCGCTGGTAAGGCCAACATTTGTTGTCCATCCCTAGTTACCCTTGAGAAGGTGGTGGTGAGCTGCCGCCTTGAACCGCTGCAGTCCATGTGCTGTTAGGGAGCCATGTTTGGAAGTGAGCAGCGCGAAGGGCAGGAGGTGAGGACCCGGGGAGAGACTGAGCTTCAGAAAGTGAGAGGCTGCTGGAGGAAAATTCCCTGGTAGGCAGTCGGCCTGTGAGGGGAAGGACTGAACCGGATGAAAGTGATGGGATCCGCGGAGTTGCCAGATCTGGATTGGAGCGCGACTCGAGACTGCTCCCCATTCAGCAGCTCTCAATGGCCAAGGACACAACCGGGAGCAGAATGGCTCAGAAAGGCCCACAGCAATAAAAAGTCATAAACACAGTGGGCCTGGCCCATCCTGGCCAGATAAACACACTCAGACTGGGGTGAAGTTGGTCAAAGCGATCCCACAACCAATGGATCTAAGCTCTGCAGTCCTGCCACATCCAGTTGTGAATGGTGGTGGACAATTAAACAACTAAATGGAGGAGCAGGCTCCATAAACATCCCCATCCTCAACAATGGGCGTGCCCAGCACATCGGTGCAAAAGACAAGGCTGAAACATTTGCAACTACCTTCAGCCAGTAGTGCAGTGTTGATGATCCATTTCAGCCTCCTCCTGAGATCCCCACCATCATAGATGCCAGTTCGATTCACTCCACGTGATATCAAGAAACGGCTGAAGGCACTGGATACTGCAAAGGCTATGGGCCCTGACAACATTCTGGCAATAGTACTCAAGACTTGTGCTCCAGAACAGCTACAACACTGGCATCTACCCAGCAATGTGGAAAAATGCCCAGGTATGTCCTGTCACAGAAAGCAGGACAAATCCAATGCAGCCAATTACCACCCCATCAGTCTACTCGCGATCATCAGTAAAGTGATGTCACAAAACTGGGTGGGAGGGTGAGTTGTGAGGAGGATGCAGAGAGGCTTCAGGGTGATTTGGACAAGTTGAGTGAGTGGGCTAATGCATGACAGATGCAGTATAATGTGGATAAATGTGAGGTTGTTCACTTTGGTAGCAAAAACAGGAAGGCAGGCAGATTATTATCTGAATAGCTACAAACAGAGAGGGGAGTATGCAGCGAGACTCGGGCACTCTCGTACACATTTCGCTGAAGGTAAGCATGCAGGCGGTAGAAAAGGCAAATGGTATGTTGGCCTTCGTAGCGAGAGGATTCAAGTACAGAAGCAGGGATGTCTTGCTGCAATTATACAGGGCCTTGGTGAGGTCACACCTGGAATATTGTGTGCAGTTTTGGTCTTATCTGACGAAGGATGTTCTTGCTATAGAGGGAGTGCAGCGAAGGTTTACCAGACTGATTCCTGGGATGGTGGAACTAACGTATGAGGAGAGATTGAGTTGGTTAGGATTATATTCACTGGAGTTCAGAAGAGTGAGGGGGGGATCTCATAAAAACCTAGAAAAATCTAACGGGACTTGACAAGGTAGATGTAGGAAGGATGTTCCCGATGGTGGGGGAGTCCAGAACCAGGGGTCATAGTCTAAGGATACGGGGTAAACCTTCAGGACTGAGATGAGGAGAAATTTCTTCACCCAGATAGTGGTGAGTCTGTGGAATTCACTACCACAGAAAGCAGTTGAGGCCAAAACATTGTATGTTTTCAAGAAGGAGTTAGATACAGCTCTTGGGTCTAAAGGGATCAAAGGGTATGGGGCGAAAGCGGGAACAGGTTACTGAGTTGGATGACCAGCCATGCTCATAATGAATGGCGGAGCAGGCTCGAAGGGCCGTATGGCCTACCCCTGCTCCTATTTTCTGTGTTTCTCTGTAGGTGTCATCGATACTTCTATCAAATGGCACTTATTCAGCAATAACCCGCTCAACGATGCTCAGTTTGGGTATGCCAGAGCCACTCAGCTCCTGACCTCATTACAGCCTTGGTCCAAACATGGACAAAAGAGTTGAATTGCAGAGGTGAGATTGACTGCCCTTGACATCAAGGCAGCATTTTACAGAGTGTGGAATCAAGGGGCCCCAGCAAAATTGAAGACATTGGAAATCAGGGGAAAACTCTCAGCTGGTGGGAGTCGTACTAGCGCAAAGGAAGATGGTTGTGGTTGTTGGAGGCCAATCATCTCCACCCCAGGACATCACTGCAGGAGTTCCTCAGGGTAGTGTCCTAGGCCCAGCTATCTTCAGCTGCTTCATCAATGACCTTCCCTCCATCATAAGTGGGGATGTTCACTGATGATTGCAGTGTTCAATACCATTCGTGACTTGTCAGATACTGAAGCAGCCCGTGTCCATATGTAGCAAGACCTGGACAACATTCAGGCTTGGGCTGATAAGTGGCAAGTAATATTCATGTCACACAAGTGCCAGACAATGACCATCTCCAACAAGAAAGAATCTAACCATCTCCCCTTGACATTACCATCGCTGAATCCCCTACTATCAACATCCTGGGGTTATCATTGACCAGAAACTTAACTGGACAAGCCACATAAATACTGTGGCTACAAGAGGCTGGGAACTCTGCAGCAAGTAACTCAACTGACTCCCCAAAGTCTGTCCACCATCTACAAGGCACAAGTC
The DNA here is from genome assembly GCF_036365525.1 of Heterodontus francisci. Lineage (NCBI taxonomy): Eukaryota > Metazoa > Chordata > Chondrichthyes > Heterodontiformes > Heterodontidae > Heterodontus > Heterodontus francisci. The sequence goes on along the minus strand of NC_090395.1, from coordinate 74,277,700 downwards.
AGGAGTGTGACGGAATACTCTGCACTTGCCTGGATGAGTACAACTCCAAAAACACTCAAGAAGCTCAACACCAGTCAAGACAAAGCAGCCAGCTTGAGTGGCACCCCATCCGTTACCTTAAACATTCACTCCCTCCACCACTGACACACAGTGGCAGCAGTGTATACCATCTACCAGATGCACTGCAGCAACTCACCAAGGCTCCTTCAACAGCATCTTCCAAACCCGCAACCTCTACCACCTAGAAGAACAAGGGCAGCAGATGCAAGGGAACACCACCACCTGCAAGTTCACCTCCAAACCGCACACCATCCTGACTTGGAACAATATCGCCGTTCTTCCACTGGGTCAAAATCCTGGAACTACAGCAAGTTCAAGAAGGCAGCTTACCACCACCTTCTCAAGGACAATTAAGAATGGAAATAAATGCTGTCATTGCCCACATCCCAAAAATGAATTAAAAAAAGACAGATTTAGTTTCAAGAATGCTGGGCATATTTACAATGCCAATTGGGTTATTGGTAGAGAGAGCATTGCCAATGAGCAGCTATCTTTAGCATTGACTGAGCCACATATACCGGCCTGGAACTGCAGGTTGAAGCTGTCTGTCTTACTGGATAATCAATGAGAGACCAAGTTAATGTGAGCTTCATTTCACTGTTTGGCGAGACAAATGGATTTTTAAGGTTCCTTATGATCTAAGCCCAGACTTGTAAGCTTTGTGCATCTCCCCACTCCTTTCGCATTTCATCTACACTGCTGAAAATGTGAACTCTTGTGTTGGGGATGGGGAACTAACAGTCAGGTGTGGGATGTGTGAGGAGAGCGAGAATGCAACCAGTGATTGGAGTGTTAGAATGGGATGCGTGAGGAGAGAAGCGAGGTGGATTGGTACATGTGAGGTGTGCATGAGTACGGCCGTACAGAAATCAAATGTACTGAACGTTGAAATAAACTGGCCACTCACAACTTGTGAGATTTCAGTGACTTTTAAAATGTTAGCAGCCCATGGACAAAAAAGTAGTGCTCAGAGGAGTTTGTGGTGTTCCCATGTACTTCAGGCCTTGTCCTTCTAGGTGGTAGAGGTTGTGGGTTTGGAAGGTGCTGTCGAAGGAGCCTGGGTGAGTTGATGGTACACACTGCTGCCGCTGTGCACTGATGATGCAGGGAGTGAATAGTTAAGGTTGTGTATGGGTTGCCGATCAAGAGGCTGCTTTGTCCTGGGTGGCACAAATCTATTCAAAGCTCAATTTAAACAGACATCCTCCACAAAGAGTTGATATTCAGCAAGCCTTGGAGAATTGTGTCCTGTTTCCTCTCGATCCTGAGACTTGACCTGTGGACCAGAAGACTGTGTGGGATCAAAATGTCTGTGTGAAAACAAGATTTAAACTACTTCAACAGAAATATCAGTCACCAGATTCCAACATTTCTGGGTTTAAAAACACTTTAGATATTTGTCTTCAGTGTGAAAGCCTAAACCTGAGAAATACTCAGGTGACAATCATAAAAACTTTAACCTGCATCATTGCCTTTCAAACTGAAATGAAAAACCAGCTAATTGACTATCATTTTCTTTTTTATCTCTCTTTGCCACTTTCTCACTCTGCCTGTCTGACATTCACTGCATTTCTCCCTTCTACTGGGAGTCTGCTTTGCTTGCTGTCTTTGCTCTTTCTATCTTTTTTCACTCTCCTCCATTTCTCCTTTTTCTTTATCTCTCATTCTCACTGCTACAGAGGCGGGGCCCACAGCGCTCAGTTGATGTCATTGTTTCATCGGCGTTCTTACTCACTGTGTCCATCGCTTTTGTCTGCTGTGCTCAGGTAAGACTCAGAACTTGTTTCAATTTATTGAGGAAAAGGGATGTTTGTGCCTTTAGTGACCTACAGTTATCCCCTGTCTCTCGGGGGAAAATATATCCGAGTGTGTGTGGGGCGAGTTTCTGATTGTCAGTGCTAGTTATGCTGTGCAACTTTTGATGTCACTTGAACCCCTCAGTCACATCCTTGTAACTCCCCGTGTGTTATTTCCGTTCCCCGCCCCTACCCCAATGCTGGCAGCTGCTGGCCAAGTTACCAGAAACATGCAAACATCTTAATAATTAGAGTTGTGTATAGAAAGAACTTGCACTTAGTGTCAGAAGGTTGTGTGTTCAAGTCTCATTGCAGAGAATTCACACCATAATCCAGGCTGACACTCCAGTGCAGTACTGAGGGGGTGCTGCCGTCTTTCAGTTGAGGCCCCATCTGCCCTCTCAGGTGGCTGTAAAAGATCCCATGGCTGCTATTCAAAGAAGCACATGGGAGTTCTCCCGGTGTCTGGGCCAATATTTATCCCTCAACCAAAATGACTAAAACAATGATCAGGTCATTCTCACGTGGGATCTTGCTGTACGCTAATTGGCTTCTGCATTTCCTACATTACAGCAGTGACTATACTTCATTGACTGTAAAGCACTTTAGGACATCCTGAAATCGTGAAAGGCGATAAAGAAATGCAAATTCTTTGTTTAGTGAGGGGTGGGAATTGATTACTCCCAAGGGGCTGCTGGGTTCTGTTGTTACCAGTGAAGGTGGGAGTGTCTATCTGTGATAACCATAATATAGATACTCCTTTTCCATAACACATGCACAACTAAATTTTTAATCCCCAGATCCTTCATGGCCGCATGAGCTTCCTGGATTCCCTGTATAACTGGGAGTTGCTGATATGGGGGGCAGCTCTGGCAGTTTTCCTGTTGAGGTTGGTCACACTGGGATCAGAAGTCAGCAGGAAATACAATAACATCTCTGTCTTGCTCACAGAACAGGTAGGTGCCCGATGTTTAATCAGCAGAGCCTGTTAATTGGGACACTGTTGGAGAGTTGGGATCTTGATATTGCTCTTAGTGAGCCTGACTCATGGAGCTCAGTTCATTATCCAGGAATCGTTTTTATCCTTGGGGCAAATCTGCAGAAAGTGTTGGGAAATATTAACAAAATCCATTCTGCTTCGGGTGGGGTTGCTATGACAGTCTGTGCTGAAACTGGTTCGGTGCCTTTTTCTTCAATAGATCAACTTGTATCTTAAGATGGAGACAAAACCCAACAAGAAAGAACAGCTCTCCATCATCAATAATGTGCTAAAACTCGCCACAAAGTTACTGAAGGTGAGCAGTTCTGTTTTTCTACCCCTCTCCTGCATTGCTTTCCAATTCTTCCCTTCACTTCTCTCAATATTTTGTTTTTAATCCTTTATTTCAAAAGAATGGTGGAATCCTTACTGTTGCACTCAGATCCATTAGGTGAGGAAACTGAATAGGAGCGCAGTAACACGAGCTCACTGGCATCCAGCCTCTCAAGGTAGCAGTCCCACTGCAACAGAAGCATTGCTGCCTCTTTTGAGTGAGAAGACTTGCTGTCCTACTCATGCCTGTACTGGATCGTGCATTTAAGTGACTAACAAGGACAGGAGCAGGCTCTGCTGTGATGCCTTTCACAATTGAAAAGCCTGATGAAGGGCCTCTGGCATGAGGTGTTCAAGAATGCTGTGGAGTATTCCTTTACAAGAGTCAGCACTTGCAAGGGGAGAGAAAATTGACTTTTAGTTCTTGATGGGGTCTGGGAGTGATGAGCATCTGTAAATGGGATCACTGTTATCACTCATTCACTGCTGTGCTTCCCCCTACAGGAGCTGGATTCTCCTTTCAGGGTATATGGACTGACTATGAACCCGCTGCTGTACAACATTACCCGGGTTGTTATTCTGTCTGCAGTATCTGGAGTGATCAGCGACTTGCTGGGCTTTAACCTCAGAGTGAGTTACCCCACAACAACCAACAGCAGACACATTGGGCCATCCACACTCCCTGCTGCATGTTAAATCAGGACTTCCCTCAGTTCACAAGACATTTGCCTCCACAGATCCTCTTCCTTAATTCAGTTGCTGTAAAAATCAGTAATTCTTTTTCCTCTCCCTTTTCCTAGCTGTGGAAGATTAAGTGACCCAGGGGAGTTGACAGAAGTCACAGGAAGATGAGATATCAGTTTGCTGACGTGTGCGAGAGGGAGGAGCATCTGTTGGTGAGATTGGAGTGGGGAGGCTCTCCGATCAGCAGAGGGCAAAATCCTTAGAAGCTCCCTGTACTGGAACACTGAAACTGCATCTCTCACTGCTACCCTAATAAAGAGAGACGGAGACAGGGCAGGAAAGTGGAGTGGGGCAGATCAGCCATGATCTTATTGGATGGTGGACTAGGCTTGAGGGCCCTATTTATGTTTATTCTCCTGCAACCTTGGGATCTGGTCCCTCAGACACAAATGCACAACTCTTGCCCCACATGTATCTCCATGTCTGCCTCACTGCTCCTTCCCTCAAGCCCGACACTGTAAATATATCGAAGAACAAGTTGCTGCTAAATCATGTGTTTATCAGGGTGTATAATCCACCCCTTCTAATTATTGCCAACTGTACATTTCTTTCCAAATAAAGATTCCACTCAAACACCTTTCAGTTGCTTCATTATAGGTTTTTAAAAGAAGGAACTTGCATTAATTTCACCACTGCAGAATGACCCAAATCTGTTGCAGTCACACTATTGAAATGTGTGATAATTAACAATTTTTTTTAAAAAGTGATGGTCGAGGGATGAATATTGGCCAGGACACCAGAGTGAACACCCCTGCTACTGTTCAAAATAGTGCCATGGGATCTTTTACAGCCTCCTGAGAGCATGCAGAGGCTCAGATTCACATCTCAACTAAACGATGGCACCTCTACCTGAATTTTGTGCTCAAATCTCTGGAGTAGGACTTGCCAAGATGAGAATGCCACCCACTGAGTCATAGCTAACACTCTAGCTTAAGTTGAACTATAGTAAATAGGACTTGACAGAAGAATGATTGAGCATGAGGCTTAATTACCTTTGATAGACCACTTGTTAACACCTTAGTCCTTCTCTTCCTCACCCCTGTATAAATAACAGGAGGCACAATGAAACCTCTCATTAGCCTGACTCAATTGGAGCCACCTGCCTTTTAAAAAAACTTGCACAGCAAAACCTCCCACAGTTTAGAAACAACAGGGACTGCCGAGTCCCACCCACTAAGTTAGAGCGTTGAAGCAAGTTGTACTTGAGCAGCATCAGCTCAACAAACAGCACAGCAAATGAATCCTGATCTTGACCTCACGTTTTGAAACAAAAATGTTGAGATTGAAAGTTAAGGTTTATTTTACAGTGCAACACCATGACAAAGGATTTCCATTTCTCATGTCATACATAAAAAAATATGAGGGTTTACAGCTCTTGCCCTAATGACAGTATTTATAGAGACTGTACAGTATAAAAATTTACAACCAACACACTCAAGGCTTGTTCAGCTTTACTCAAAGGCCACACCCATGCCGTGAGTACTGTACAGTCTACAAGATGCTGTGGATGCTAATGATGGGGCAGAACAATGAGTGTTAGTTTACCGTACCAACAAGGAAATAAAAATCAGACATCGACCACAGTGTGGAGTGAAAGCTGGGCCTGACCAGTCTCAACCATTTGGAATTTCAAACCACTTTCACATGTATTCAACTTTTGGCATTAACAGGATATGAAGTACAGCAGTAAAGTGGTCACAAGACTCTGCCTGCACCACACTCACAGTACAGGGTCTCCATTCTAACTCCGCCAGGCTCTCAGCAGAAAGGGTGTACAGTACTATGCAGGCTAATGGGCTACGGGAACACTTAGCGGCAACAAACCTCCCTGGAGGCCAGTCCAATGACACAAAGATATAAAAAGTACAACATGATTTAAGTTTGAGGTTGGAGAATGCGCCTTACAGAATGAGAGCAGGATAATGGGGGAGGTTCAAAGAGGCTTCACATGAAGGAGAAGTCATTTGAGAGAGAGGAAAATAATGACGGAACAATTCATCCACTTTATCACTGCCCTGCTCATTTCCAGAATACTGTAAATAACAAGTGTTGCCCAGAGCACTGATCTCATTGGGGAGCAGAAGTGAGGTGAATCAAACAAATGAAAATGGAACAGGGTGAATTTCCCACACACATTGGCACAGGAGAGGTAACATTTTGAAAAAATTATTTTTAAAAAAAACAATCTGTTAACTGAAATACTGAAGATGTTGTTTACAAACTGCATTGGAATCACAAAAAACTTTCTATTCTGATTGGTCTAATGAGCAGTGACACACATACAAAACAAGTTTACAGAACCCTGTGAACAGCAGATTATAATCAGAGCAGCCTGCAGACAACACAAAGCTCACAGGGGAGAGAGGAATCCAATCTCTGATGGACAGCAAGAGATTTCTCATGTACAGTATTAGAAAACATCAAGAGCAGCACATCTACAGTGTGACACTGAGCTGGTTTAAGCCAGATGATAAGAGTATGAGACAGCCTTTTGAATACTAAAGGATTTTCAGAAAATAAAAGCTAAAGGCCCAAACAACAAAAAAAATAGCTGCCTTGGTTGACGTACGTGTTTTAGTTCATTAAACTGTGTTGATTTCAGAACTGTGCAGAAACTAATCAATATTCACAACCCTGTTAGAGATAAGTCACATCAAAGTCTTGGTGATGGTAAATTTTGCAGCTCTCACGCATGAAATCACCTGCTCTGCTATTCTGCAGTTTTGATGTTCCGGCGAGCAACTGACAGGGAATCTGGGCTGTGAAATCACCGTTGTGATTGGATGAGACACGTACCGAGTGTGAGGAACGGATTGCTGTTGTACAAAGTGTAAATTACACACATCTACAATCAACACCCTCTATTCACAAAGCAGGAGAGCCCCACAGCCTCACCAAGACTATGCATTTCCTTTGCAAGGCAGACAACAGTGGAGAAACCAGAGCAATCCTTCACTTAGACTAAAACAATTAATGCAGAAAATCTCCACTGAACTATGCAATTTTAAAGATGATGCAACTGACACTTAACAGAAACCAAATGTTTATAGAAATAATTTAACTTATATAAAACTTGAGTTTGTTTTCTGTTCCATGGGTCTCTGAGCATCTGGTTTCTTCCAGGGTCCAGGGGTTATTTGGGTTTTTTTTGCAGCAGGTGTAGATCTGGACCCTGGGCTGTGGTGTTGTGTCATGGTGCCTCGCTCACCATCACATTCTGCTTTCCTTTGTTCCTGGCTCTTTGATCGATCACCACTCTTGTTCAAAGTACTGGGCTGCTTGGTTGCTGGAGAGCGGGCCCAGTTTTGCACGGGGCTGTCTGTGTCCTGGTCAATTCCAGGAGCGCTGAATGTCTCCTGGCTGACTCGTGAGATCTGTCCTTTGTTTTGGGACCTTTCACGGGTCTTTCCTGCTGCCTCATCGCACTGGAGTGAAGCAATGGCCAAATGATCTGCGTTGCTGGCCGGACGATTGGGAGATTGAGAGTTTCTCCTGTTGCAATGTCTGTGCTTTGGGCTTCCAACTTGCTCACCTGCTCGTTTAGAATAAGCTGTTTTAACCGGTCTAGATCCATTGTCTCTGCTCTCACCCACCTGTCCCCGAACCGTGCTCTCAAACTCCTCTCTACTTCCTTCTCTATCCTTCCTGCAGATCTTCCTTGGACTATGTGACCTGCCCCGCCCTCCTGGTGGCCTTTCCTTTGCATCGACCCCCCAGGAGCTGCCCTTGTTGCTATCTGATCGTTTCTTGAACTCGTCCCTCCTCGGGCTCATCGATCCTTCCAGCTTCTCTCTCCTTTTCTTCTCAACCTTCCTTGGGCTAGCTGACCGCTCCCTGTGCCCAGCAGCTTGTTTTCCACCACCTTTGCGTGGGCTCAGTGCCCTTTCACTGCCAGTGATGGACACCTTGGCATTCCTGGCCGATCGCTCTCTCCTTGGACTGCACGCACTCTCTCCGCCTTCTGGTTTTCTTTTTTTTGTCACCCCATCCCTTGCAACTTCCGTCTCACTTTCATCCTCAGCATTCTGACTGCCCGCTAGGCTTGCAGTTCCGGCATCTACCCAGTGCTGGGCACTGGCAGGTGACTCTGGCCCCCGCTGGGCACTGGCAGGTGACTCCGGCCCCCGCTGGGCACTGGCAGGTGACTCCTGTTCTCTCAACAACTTTTCATTCTCAAAAGTCTCTTCAGGGTCAGTAAAATGGGGGGCAGGAGTAGGATGTGAAAAGGATGATGGTGGCTGGTTTTCAGCAGCTGTGGTTAGTTCCTGGAGGCTAGAATATGGAGTGTTCTGGGCATCCAGATGGTCTGGAAAATAAGAAAAGCATTTATTACCCCAGGTTAAATAGAAAATAAATAAATTTAACTACAAAGAATAAAAACATATACATCAACATTCCCCCTTTCACGTGATGCACAATCCCATACCTCACCCAACCAGTGCATGCAAACGACAACCCCCTCCCAGCTCACATAACATAGAGAAAGACAGAGAGAAGTGACTAGAAACTGCAGTTGGTATGGGTGAACTAATATTAGAGTTATCACAGGGCCCCATGATCCCTCATATCAAGCATTCAAATCCCTCCATAGCAAGGCAGTGGAAATGAATTTTATGGATCTTGTTTCTTTGTATAATTTCTGGGCTGGCATCAGGAAAATTACCACAAAAAGCTGTCAGATTTTTATAAAAAGCCAACTGGTTCACAAATGCCCTTCAGGGAAAGGAAATCTGTTGTCTGAGCCACAGTTCCACAATATGTCACTCCAGTGAAGTGCCTTCTGAAACAGCTCTCATGAGCTACCCCGTTGTGAAACAATAATCATTAGACCAGGCTTTGACAACAATGCAGCACCCCATGAACAGTTCGATAGAGAGATTTGGAGGGCTGCACGAATCACAAGTCAGGATGTTGGATTAAATATTCTCAACTAGAGAATAGATAAACCACAGCTAAACTTAATCCAGCAGTAAACAGCAACCACACTTTTAGTAAGTAATGTGTGAAGCAGGTTCCTTAAGGGACAAAATATAAAAATAAATCTCAAAATACTAGCTCAAGTCTTAGATTTCCAGACAATGTAGTTTAATTAACTTTGCCCTCTACTAATCCTATCTGTTGGAGTGAAAACAATTTGCATTTATATAGTGCCTTTAACATAGTAAAGCTTCCCAAGGGACTGCACAAGAACATAAACATTTGACATCGAACCACATAAACAGAGATTAGGATAGGTGACTAAAAGCTGGGAAAGTCTTAAAGGAGAGGTTTAGGGAGGGAATTCCAGAGCTTAGGGCCCAGATAGCTGAAAGCACGGCTGCCAATGGTGAAGCGAATAAAATTCGGGATTCGCTAGAGGCCAGAATTAGGGAGAGTAACTGTGACAGGGCTGTACAGATGTAGGAGATTAGAGATAGGGAGGGGCAGGACCGTGGAGGGATTTGAAAACAACGGATGAGGTATTTAAAATTGAGCCATTGTCCAATTGGAAATTAAAGTACGCCACCGAGCATGTGCAGGCTACATACTGGGAGGAAAAAGATTAAATTACGGTAGCGAACAGCAGGGGAGTCCCAGCCAGGGGCGGCACAGTGGCACAGTGGTTAGCACCGCAGCCTCACAGCTCCAGCGACCCGGGTTCAATTCTGGGTACTGCCTGTGTGGAGTTTGCAAGTTCTCCCTGTGTCTGCGTGGGTTTCCTCCGGGTGCTCTGGTTTCCTCCCACATGCCAAAGACTTGCAGGTTGATAGGTTAATTGGCCATTATAAATTGCCCCTAGTATAGGTAGGTGGTAGGGAAATATATAGGGACAGGTGAGGATGTGATAGGAATATGGGATTAGTGTAGGATTAGTATAAATGGGTGGTTGATGGTCGGCACAGACTCGGTGGGCCGAAGGGCCTGTTTCAGTGCTGTATCTCTAAACTAAAGTAAACTAAACAATATTTAGTCCTCGAACAACATATTAGAAACAGATTATCTGGTCATTGTCACACTGCTGCTGTGGGAGCTTGCTGTGCACAACTAGCTGCTATATTTCCTGAATTACAACAGTGATAGTTCAAAAATGTATTTCAATGACTGTAAAGTCCTTTAGTACATCCTGAGGCCAGGAAATGTAAAATGCAAGTTTTCGCTTTAGTAACGCTGGGAATGCGAGCTGTCAGATCAGTGATATCACATGGAAATATAGAACTCTCATCAGCTAAGGAGTTTCAAACCGACTTGCAGGACCCTGACAGAGCGTGAACGGGGGCCAACAAGCAGCAAGGTGGGCAGAAGCACAAACGAGCAGCGGACAACGTGAGCAAGAACAGTGTAGAGCACAAGTGAGAGAGAAGGAAAGAAAGGCAGGGAGAGAGAGAGAAGGAGAGAGAGAGAGAAGGAGAGAGAGAGAGAGAGAAGGAGAGAGAGAGAGAGAAGGAGAGAGAGAGAGAGAAGGAGAGAGAGAGAGAGGAGGAGAGAGAGAGAGGAGGAGAGAGAGAGAAGAAGAGAGGGGAGAGAGAGAGAGAAGGGCAGAGAGAGAAGGGCAGAAGAGAGAAGGGCAGAAGAGAGAAGGAAAGAAGGGCAGAAGAGAGAAGGAAAGAAGGGCCGAGAGAGAAGGAAAGAAGGGCCGAGAGAGAAGGAAAGAAGGGCCGAGAGAGAAGGAAAGAAGGGCCGAGAGAGAAGGAAAGAAGGGCCGAGAGAGAAGGAAAGAAGGGCCGAGAGAGAAGGAAAGAAGGGCCGAGAGAGAAGGAAAGAAGGGCCGAGAGAGAAGGAAAGAAGGGCCGAGAGAGAAGGAAAGAAGGGCCGAGAGAGAAGGAAAGAAGGGCCGAGAGAGAAGGAAAGAAGGGCCGAGAGAGAAGGAAAGAAGGGCCGAGAGAGAAGGAAAGAAGGGCCGAGAGAGAAGGAAAGAAGGGCCGAGAGAGAAGGAAAGAAGGGCCGAGAGAGAAGGAAAGAAGGGCCGAGAGAGAAGGAAAGAAGGGCCGAGAGAGAAGGAAAGAAGGGCCGAGAGAGAAGGAAAGAAAGGCCGAGAGTGAAGGAAAGAAAGGCCGAGAGAGAAGGAAAGAAAGGCCGAGAGAGAAGGAAAGAAAGGCCGGGAGAGAAGGAAAGAAAGGCCGAGAGAGAAGGAAAGAAAGGCCGGGAGAGAAGGAAAGAAAGGCCGGGAGAGAAGGAAAGAAAGGCCGAGAGAGAAGGAAAGAAAGGCCGAGAGAGAAGGAAAGAAAGGCCGAGAGAGAAGGAAAGAAAGGCCGAGAGAGAAGGAAAGAAAGGCCGAGAGAGAAGGAAAGAAAGGCCGAGAGAGAAGGAAAGAAAGGCCGAGAGAGAAGGAAAGAAAGGCCGAGAGAGAAGGAAAGAAAGGCCGAGAGAGAAGGAAAGAAAGGCCGAGAGAGAAGGAAAGAAAGGCCGAGAGAGAAGGAAAGAAAGGCCGAGAGAGAAGGAAAGAAAGGCCGAGAGAGAAGGAAAGAAAGGCCGAGAGAGAAGGAAAGAAAGGCCGAGAGAGAAGGAAAGAAAGGCCGAGAGAGAAGGAAAGAAAGGCCGAGAGAGAAGGAAAGAAAGGCCGAGAGAGGGAGGGGGAGAGAGAAGGAAAGAAAGGCCAAGAGAGAAGGAGGGGGAGAGAGAAGGAAAGAAAGGCCTAGAGAAGGAAAGAGAGGGGGAGAGAGAAGGAAAGAAAGGCAGAGAGAGAAGGAAAGAAAGGCAGAGAGAGAAGGAAAGAAAGGCAGAGAGTGAGAAAGAAAAGAAAGGCAGAGAGAGGAAGAGGGACAGAAAGGCAGAGGGAGGGAGACAGAGAGAAGGAAAGAAAGGCAGAGGGGAGGGAGGGAGAGAGGGAGAGAGAAGGAAAGAAAGGCAGAGGGGAGGGAGGGAGAGAGAGAGAGAGAGAGAAAGGAAAGAAAGGCATAGGGAGAGGGGGAAAGAGAGAGAAAAGAAAGGCAGAGGGAGGGAGAAGGAAAGAAAGGCAGAGAGAGGGAGAGAGGGGCAGAGAGAGAAGGAGAGGGACAGAGAGAGACAGAAGGAAATAAAGGCAGAGGGGAGGGAGGGAGAGAAGGAAAGAAAGGCAGAGGGAGGGAGAGAGAGAAGGAAAGAAAGGCAGTGAGAAAGGAAAGAAAGGCAGAGAGAGAGAGAGAAGGAAAGAAAGGCAGAGAGGGGGATAGAGAAGGAAAGAAAGGCAGAGAGAGAGAGAGAAGGAAAGAAAGGCAGAGAGAGAGAGAGAGAGAGAGAGAAGGAAAGAAAGGCAGAGAGAGAGAGAGAGAGAGAGAGAGAGAAGGAAAGAAAGGCAGAGAGAGAGAGAGAGAGAGAGAGAGAGAAGGAAAGAAAGGCAGAGAGAGAGAGAGAGAGAGAGAGAAGGAAAGAAAGGCAGAGAGAGAGAGAGAGAAGGAAAGAAAGGCAGAGAGAGAGAGAAGGAAAGAAAGGCAGAGAGAGAGAGAGAGAGAGAGAGAGAGAAGGAAAGAAAGGCAGAGAGAGAGAGAGAGAGAGAGAGAGAGAGAGAAGGAAAGAAAGGCAGAGAGAGAGAGAGAGAAGGAAAGAAAGGCAGAGAGAGAGAGAAGGAAAGAAAGGCAGAGAGAGAGAGAAGGAAAGAAAGGCAGAGAGAGAGAGAGAGAGAGAGAGAGAAGGAAAGAAAGGCAGAGAGAGAGAGAGAAGGAAAGAAAGGCAGAGAGAGAGAGAAGGAAAGAAAGGCAGAGAGAGAGAGAGAGAGAGAAGAAAGGCAGAGAGAGAGAGAGAGAGAAGAAAGGCAGAGAGAGAGAGGGAAGGAAAGAAAGGCAGAGAGAGAGAGAGGGAAGGAAAGAAAGGCAGAGAGAGAGAGAGGGAAGGAAAGAAAGGCAGAGAGAGAGAGAGAGAAGGAAAGAAAGGCAGAGAGAGAGAGAGAGAGAAGGAAAGAAAGGCAGAGAGAGAGAGAGAGAGAGAAGGAAAGAAAGGCAGAGAGAGAGAGAGAGAGAAGGAAAGAAAGGCAGAGAGAGAGAGAGAGAAGGAAAGAAAGGCAGAGAGAGAGAGAGAGAAGGAAAGAAAGGCAGAGAGAGAGAGAGAAAGAAAGAAAGGCAGAGAGAGAGAGGGTGAGAAGGAAGGAAGGAGAGGCAGGGAGAGAGAGAAGGAAAGAAATGCAGAGAGAGAGCAGAAAGGCAGAGAGAGAAAGAGAGAGAGAAGGAAAGAAAGGCAGAGAGAGAGAAGGAAAGAAAGGCACAGAGAGAGAGAAGAAAATAAAGGCACAGAGAGAGAGAGAGAGAGCGGATGAAAGAGAGAGATACACGGCTGAATCAAAATTGCAAAATAAGGTTTTGAAAGTCTGAATAAAACCAAGTAAAAGACGTGCAGATTTACCAGGTCCCAGGAGAGATGAGAGGAGATGTGAAGCCTCAGCGCTGCTCATGGGTCGTACAGGTGGAGAGGCTGCAAGGTGCCATTCCTAGAGAAGGGGAGGAGGGAGAAGCCTAGGACTAAATGCAACTATGAGAATAAAAAATAAGTTCCACAGAAGATTATATTTCAGCAAAGCCAGTGGCCAAGAGCGGGTCGAAGAGACAGACAAGCACACACACAGACCGAGGGGCAGGGATGGTGGGAGGGCAGTGAGTTAGACTGGTCTTAAACAGAGTCTTCCAGCATTACTGCCTCTTGAAGAAAACAGCATTCAGCCCCAGATCAGGTGTTGGTTTGGGTGGTTCTGGGGGCAAAATGACTGCTTCACTATTGCCCTGCCCCCTCACACCCTGCTCCCCCCCCCGCCCCCCCCCCCCCCCCGTTCCCCCACAATCACTTAATGCATTACAGTAATTTGGTCTGTAAAATTAAGACTCATAGGGAAACCCACCAAAGTCAGGCACCTGACCTATGCCTGGCTTCAGAACAAGGTGTGCTCTCCTCCCTCCAGACTGAATCAACTCGATAGCTCGTTTATGCGTGATCCCTTGAGTAGATTCTCCGTTAATTTCAACAATCTGGTCACCAACCTGCAGGAGAAGGAGGGAAAAAAAACTAATCACATCTGGAATGGTGGGGATAGGGCAGCGGGGGACTGAGAGGAGTGGGGAGAATGTTGCTGGTAGGCTGTGCTGTGAGCTTGCTGCTCATGTACTTCAAAAAGAGATACTGACTTCTCTCACCCAGAATCACACTTCAGTGATATAAATGCAAAATACTGCGGATGCTGGAAATCTGAAATAAAAACAAGAAATGCTGGAACCATTTCGAAGAAGGGTCACTGACCCGAAACGTTAACTCTGCTTCTCTTTCCACAGATGTTGCCAGACCTGCTGAGTATTTCCAGCATTTCTTGTTTTTATTTCACACTTCAGTGAGATTCTCTCTCCCACCTTCCTAGTGTCTCCCTGCACCGCAGTACCCCATCTCTGCTCAGGTGGGGACAGGCAGTACACTCTCCTCTACGTACAGGAAGGAAGTGATCTGCTCTCTCTCGTCTCATGGTAACACCACTGAGATCAGTGTTAATCAGTTAATTGCGTGTCAATGGCTTGATTATGTGAAGGGTGTTAATTGGGGGTCTTTGTTGAGCACATAAGCAGATACTCACTGAGCCTGGGGAAGATTTTGAGTGAGGAGCTACAGGTTTGTAATCTTTTTATTCTGCACAATAAATGTGAAACTGAGTAAATATAAGCTCCAGCATCATGCTTCCATAACAAGCTTTCTGGAATTTAACAATCAGGACCTCAATGCCCAGTGAGAGGACCACAGCAAAGTGCCAGTGCCATAAAACTCAGTGGCATGTGCGCCCACCCCCATAACTGGCATGACTCTGCTTTAACAAAGGACACTTACATGGATTCTACCATCGAGTAACGCAGCACCCCCTTCTGCCAGGCGAAGTATGAAGAGGCCCATGCTGTACTCCTTGCCGCCACGAACACTGAACCCAAACCCTCGGGGACCCCTCTCCAGTTCCACAGAGAAGCAATCAGGGTTCTGCTTGGAAACATGCACAAAAGAGAGATGCAAAAGAAACCACAATATGAACATGTAAATGAGGAACAGGAGTAGGCCATTCAGCCCCTTTGAGCCTGTTCCGCCATTCAATAAGATCATGGCTGATTTGATGTATGTATGTATGTATGCATGTATACCACTTTCCCGCTTACCCCCGATAGCCTTTGACTCTCTTGTTAAAAATATTCAATGACCCACGATCTTAAAACTCCAGAGCACGTGCAATTCGCTGGGTGGTGAACTGCAACTTAACACAGAGACTTGTTGCTTATTCATCCTTGGGATGTGGGTGTTGCTGGCAGTCACCCTGCTTGTTAGGCCACTTTAGAGGACAGTTAAGAGTGAACCACCTTGGTGTAGCACTGGAGTCACATTAGCCCAGACCAGGTAAGGACGGCAGGTTTCATTCCCGAAAGGGACATTAGGGAACCAGCTGGGCTTTTACGACAATCTGACAGCTTCATGGTCACTTTAATAACCAGACTTAGAAAAAGAGAACTTTAAACTGAATTAAATTCTCAAACTGCTAGGGTGGGATTTGAACTCATTCTCTAGATTATTAGTTTAGGAAAATCAACTGCAAATTCCAGCCCTTTTTAGACTGTTTCATGGTTAAAATCATGGAACCATACAGCACAAAAAGGAGGCCATTCAGCCCATCATGCATGTGCTACCTTTTGAATGAGCTATCCAATCACTCCCACTCCCCTGCTCTTTCGCCATAGCCCTGTAAATTTTTTTCCCTTCAAGTATTTCTCCAATTCCCTTTTGAAAGTTACTATTGGATCTGCTTTCCTTCAGGCAGTGCACTGTAGATCACAACAACTCACTGCTTAAAAGACAAACCTTTCTTTTGCCAATTACCTCAGATCTGCATCCCCTAGATATTGACCCTCTCACCAGCAGAAGCAGTTTCTCCCTATTTACTCTATCAAACCCCATGCTTTTGAACAGCTCTATTAAATCTTCCCTTAACCTTCTCTGCTGTAAGGGGAACAACCAGCAGCTTCTCCAAAAACCTGAAGTGCCTCATCCCTGGTACCATTCCAGTAAATCTCCTGGGCATCCACTCCGAGGGCATGACATCCTTCCCGAAGAGTAGAGCCCAGAACTGAACACAATTCTCCAGCTGAGGCTTAACCAGGGATTTATAAAAATTCAGTGTAACTTGATTGCTTCTGTATCTTTTTCTGGAACATTTCACTGAAGAATCGCACTCGCGCAAGGAAACCAGATTTTTAGGCTTGAATATACTGACAGTGATGGAGCTCGATGTATTTGTTGCATGAAATCCAGAGCAGGAGAGCACTTTAATCTGAAGCGGGCACAGGTGAATGGGATGTTGGAAGAAATCACTTTATACTCTAGGGCCTCAAACACTGAACCCAAACCCTCAGGGACCCCTCTCCTGCATCATACTGAAAGAGGCAGTATCAACTGTACCTGGGAGAGTCTGCTGCCTGCAGGCCTCATGTCTCTGTCAGGAGTTGGCTGCAGGTACTGCTCAGACGGAGGCTGTCTGTAGTCCAAGGAAGGAGGCTTCACGTAGTCACAAACTGGAGGCTGTCCACTGCTCCTTTCATCTCCGTCCATCTTTCTGTTAAACAGAAACTTACATGAGTCCTGTTGGCCCCTTCCATCCCCCACTTCATTACCCCTTCCCCTTCTCCCCGCTCCCAATCACAATGAGGAATTCGCTGCCAGGAAAATCAATAGGATGATCACCGGAGACACCAATCCACTGATGCTCAAGCCAAGTCTCATTTATCCAACTTCTGCTCCAGTTAAATGGTGTGAGCCCTTTCTCCCACAGTCACTCCCACTCCCTCCCCACCATCCCATTCATTCCCGCTCCCCGTCACCATCCAGTTAGGATATCCTCACAGCCGCAGAGTAGCATGATCTCTCACCCGGTCTCCAGCGTTGGGATGTGCAGTGCTGGGGTCCGTCCTATGGGTTTGTGCTGCAGGGCTGGGCTCTGTCTGGCTGAGCTGCCACCTGACGATGGACCGGTCACATCTCAAAGAAAGACAAAACAAATGAGTGAATTAACAGATTAAAGATGCCCATCGTGTGTCACTCCTGTGATCAGCAAGAATCATTCGGAGACTCAAAGCTCCACAATTCCAGAGATCACCAGCTGGGGATCTGTCACGCCAGCCAGCAAAGGTGAGAGGCTCATCAGTGAGCAGTACCTGGAGAAAACAATCCTCCTGCCCCCACACCCCAAACCCCTGCCCTGGACTTGGATTAAATGCAGGGCACAAGAGGCAAGGCTTTGCTCAGCAGAAGAGCACCAACCCTCAAAATCCTGCACTGCACAGAGCAAAGCCACACTTCATTATATTGGATCAGACTAACTCTGATGGAGTTTAAGGCACCAGTCTGTTACCTCTGGGACCTGGTTCAAAGCCAGCCCAGACTGAAGGGCTGTCGCCTTTGTCTGTCTGTCTCCAGGAGTCCCATCGGAAATGAGCTTGGCAGATCTCAATCTAGTTCCTACTGGGCATGAGTCCATAGCACAAATCTACCCCAATAGGGTACAGACTAATTGGCAATGCCAAGGGTGTTTAATGTGGGAAATGAGAACAATGCCTTGGATGCTGTTGAAGTTGGAGACGAGGCCCCTTGTTAGTAAACCTTTGAGTCAGATGGAACACGTTCAAGTCCCAATCTGGAGATTTGAGTGCATTATCTAGGTTGACACTTCAGAGCAGTACTGAGGGAGTGCTACACTGTTGGAGGTGCTGTCTTCTGGATGAGATGAACAGAGGCCCTCTCAGGTCGACATAAACAATCCCACAGCACTATTTCAAAGAGCAGGGGAGTTCTCCCTGGTGTCCTGGCCATTATTTATCCCTCAATCAACAACACAAATAGATTACCTAGTCCTAATCACATTGCTGATTGTGAGAGCTTGCTGTGCACAAATTGGCTTCCATGTTTCCTACATTACAACAGTGACTACAGTTCAAAAGTACTTCATTGGCAGTCAAGCACTTTGGAATGTCTTGAGGATGTGAAAGGTGCTATATAAATGCAAGTTTTTCTAGCCCTTAAGTACCATCAATTGTTTTCCAGTGTTTACTTACAATTAGTCAGCTTTAAGTCCTTTACAGCTTCAGCCTATTTAAAACATTTAAAAGTAACATTCTCTTGGCTTGAAAGTATTTAAGATAAAACTTAATGGAGGCGACTTTTCCCCAGAATAAGCTGCCATTAAATTAATGGTCCATTGACAATCCAGACCTGAAATCCCCATTCAGCCAGACTCACTTTACTGGCTTGTCCAGTTTCAATGACATGGGGCCTGGAGGTGTGGGAAAAGGGCTGCACTTGGTGCTGTTGCCTCACTGGTGGATAATTCCTAAATCTGAAGCTGAGATATGTTGGTATTAGCAACAAGCGATACCTGCAGATTAGCTGGAACGTGGGATTTACAGTTTAGCTGCAGACCTGGAAGTTATATGTCACATGAGCCACAGAAAACGCAGATGGGCGCCGAGAGTTTTAAAGCAAGACTTTTTTGGTGCTTTTGGCTATTTACCTTCTTCAGGAGTGACTGTGAGAGTGACTGTCTGACCCGCGTCCTTGATCAGCTGGACGATGTCATGGTGGGGCATCTGGACGATAGACTGGCCGTTCACTGCCGAGATACGGTCCGTCACCTTCAATTTCCCACAGCGATCAGCTGGGCTCCCCTCAATGATGCGACCAATTTTGTGCGGCACCGCTATGGGGAAACAAGTAATAGGAAAGGGTTAATCAGGATTCAGACCAATTCAGACAATACAATAAAAATTTTAAAGGCTAATGGAATGTTGGCCTTCATCTCAAGTGGGCTGGAATATAAAGGGGTGGAAGTTAGCTATAGCTGTAAAGAGCTCTGGTTAAAATGCATCTGGAGTAACTGTATTTAGTGCCGGGCCCCACACCACGGGAAGATTACATTGGCCTTGGAAGGGGTGCAGCGTAGATTCACCAGAATAATACTGAGGCTAAATGGGTTAAATTATGAGGACAGGTAGCATAGTCTAGACTTGTATTCCTTTGAATATTGAAGATTAATGGATGATCTAATTGAGGTGTTGTAAGATGATTAAAGGATTAAAGAACAAGGGGGCATAACCTTAAAATTAGAGCCTGGCCATTTAGGGGTGATGTCAGGAAATATTTCTTCACACAAAGGGTAGTGGAAATCTGGAACTCACTCCCCAAAAAGGCTATTGAGACTGGGGTGGGGGGGCAATTGAAAGTTTCTGTTTGAGGTTGGTACTTTTTTTTAGACAAGGGTATTAGACAAGGTGGGTAAATGGAGTTAAGATACAGATTAAACGGAATGGCAGAACAGACTTGAGAGGCTGAATGGCCTCCTTCTGTTTCTGTTATGGGCATCGAGAACAGGGGAGTTATTCCTCAGAGATGGACTTCCCTACCTACCCTCCGCACCCCCACCCCACAACTTTTCCCGGGTTTCACCATTCCCAACACCTGCGGGGGCGGGGATAGAACAGGACAGGGGAGGATGAGGGGGAAGAAACATGTTACTGCCACTCCCTAGACAGGGAGGGCATTTGGGACACAGCAGGCCCAATCCCTACCCCTGGCCATTAGATGGCAGGCTACACTGAAAACTCTTTACGGAGGAAAGAGTTGAAAAAAGAGAGAGAGAAAATGAGTTTCATAATTTTACAAACTTCAGAGATAATCCCCTATGAGTAAAGACCAAAAAAAAGACTGAATGCGCAACATAAACTTGTCTTCCATTTCACCCAGTACCTAAAACAGTGTCTGAGAAAAGGAATGGCAGGTTTGCAATAATCAGAATGAGGTTCAAAAACTAAACCAGAATAGTCAAAATAGAACAGAATAAAATTCACTGTGATAATTGGTGGCACCCAACAGATTGAAGCCTAAACTCAGCCTAGTAATGCTGTTAATCCAGCTCACTCTCAATCATTCAGTATCCTCTCCCCCAGCACTCTATGTTACTGACTTTTGTTATCAATGTTAATCCAGCTCCCTCACAGTCACTCACTAACCTCTCCCCCAGCGCCCTGTCACTGACATGGCTTTTTAAAAAAAATTTTCATTGGATGTGGGTTGCACATCCCAAACTGCCTTTGAGAAGGTGGTAGTGAGCCGCCTTGAACTCCTGCAGTCCACGTGGTATAGGCAGTATACTTTTTTGTAGCAGTTTGATACAACTGAGTGACTTGCTAGGCCATTTCAGAGGGCAGTTCAGAAGCAACCACATTGCTCTGGGTCTGGAATCACATATAGGCCAGACCAGGTAAGGACACCAGATTTCCTTCCCTAAAGCACATTAGAACTTTTGAACTCACGTCTCCAGATCATGGGTCAGGCCTCTGGATTACTAATCCAGTAACATAACCACTATACTACTGTACACATGTTTGTGACCTAACTCTATATATCTGCATTTTCTCCATATACCTTAGTACCTTTAGCTAACAAAAATCCATCAATCTCTGCTTTAAAATTAACAACTGATTCAGCATTAATTGCCATTTGTGGAACAGAGTTCGAAACCTCTAGCAGCGTGTGTAGAAGCGTTTCCTAATGGCAGTCTCAAAAGGTCTGGCTCTAACATTTAGATTGTGCCGTCTAGTCCTAGTCTCCCCAACCAGCGGAACTAGTTTCTCTCTATCTAATCTATCAGTTCCTAGGACCTAAACTCGAATTCTCTCCCTACACCTCTTCACCCCTCTCTGTAGTGCCTAAAGCACAATTTCTGACTATTATTCTATTCTCTTCCCTTCCCTTTCATTTTAGGATTATTTCTACTACTTTTCCTACATAGGAAGATAGGGACAGGAGTAGGCCATTCAGCCCCTCGAGCCTGTCCCGCCATTCAATGAGGTCATGGCTGATCCGCGGCCTAACTCCATATAGCTGCCTTTGGCCCATATCCCTTAATATTTTTGAACAAAAATCTACCGCTCTCAGATTTAAAATTAACAACTGTTCTGACTTCAACTGCTGTTTGTGGGAGAGTGTTCCAAACCTCTACCACCCTTTGCGTGAAGAAGTGCTTCCTAACATCTCTCCTGAACAGCCTGGTCCTAATTTTTAGACTATGCCCCCTAGTTTTAGAATCTCCAACCAGTGGAAATAGTTTATCTTTATCTAGCCTGTCTTTTCCTGTTAATATCTTGAAGACTTCGATCAGATCACCCCTTAACCTTCTAAATTCTAGCAAAAACAGGTCTAATTTGTGTAATCTCTCCTCGTAACTTAACCCCTGTAGTCCAGGTATCATTCTTGTAAACCTACGTTGCACTCCCTCCAAGGCCAATATATCCTTCCTAAGGTGTGGTGCCCAGAACTGCTCACGGTACTCCAAGTGGGATCTAACCAGGGTTTTGTACAGCTGCAGAATAACCTCTGTGTCTTTAGACTCCAATCCTCTAGATATAAAGGCTAGCATTCCATTAGCCTTTTTGATTATTTTCTGCACTTGCTCATGGCATTTTAAAGATCTATGCACCTGAACCCCCAAGTCTCTTTGGACATCCACTGTACTTAACCCCTTCCCATTTAGAAAGCACCCTGCTCTATCCTCTTTTGTTCCAAAATGGATAGCCTTACACTTGCCCGCATTGAAATCCATCTGCCACAGTTTTGCTCACTCACCTAGTCTGTCAATATTTCTTTGCAATTTTATGCTATCATCTAGACTGTCTTAAGTTTATATCAGCAGCAAATTTGGATATATGACTTACTATGCCATCATCCAAGTCGTTAATGAATAATGTGAATAATTGAGGCCCGACACAGATCCCTGCAGGACACCACTAGTCACATCCTGCCAATCGGAGTACTTACCCATTATCCCCACTCTCTGTCGCCTACCACTCAACCAACTTCCTAACCATGTCAATAATTTGCCCTCAACTCCATGGGCAACTCCTTAGTTAACAGTCTCTTATGTGGGACTTTATCAAATGCCTTCTGGAAGTCCATATAAATAACATCCATAGACATTTCCCTGTCCACTACCTTAGTCACCTCTTCAAAAAATTCAATGAGATTTGTCAGGCATGACCTTCCCATCATGAATCCATGCTGGCTGTCCCTGATTAACTGAATTTTTTCTAGGTGTCACCCTATCCTTGATTGTAGACTCCAGCAACTTGCCCACCACAGATGTCAGGCTAACTGGTCTGTAATTTCTTTGGTTCCCCCTTTCACTCTTCTTAAAAAGTGGAGTGACATATGCAACTTTCCAATCCAGAGGGACCACTCCTGAATCTAGGGAACTCTGAAAGACTATAGTTAGGGCATCTACAATGTGCTCCCCTACTTCCTTTAACACTCTCGTATGGAAACCGTCAGGTCCTGGGGATTTCTCACGTTAATTGTATTAAGTCCCTGTCCCCTATCGGCTATTAATTTTTTTGGGACTTCCGGCAAGTTATCCTCCTTTTCAACTGTAAATACTGAGGCAAAGTAATTGTTCAACATGTCTACCATTTCCCCATTATCAATGACAATATCTCCATTTTCAGCTTTTAGTGGGCCTACATTGCTCTTGACCACCCGCTTTCCCTTTATGGAACTATAAAATTTCTTCTTATTGATTTTGATGTCCCTTGCAAGTTTCCTTTCATAATCTCTTTCAGTAGCTCTTATAAGCTGCTTTGTGACCCTTTGCTGGTCTTTGTATCGATCCCATTCGGCCAGATCTGTGCTGCATTTTACATTTTTGTAAGCCCTTTCTTTTTGTTTTATGCTATCCCTAATCTCTTTAGTTGTTTTTTCTGTGAAGTGGAGCTTTTTCCTCTCAGGGGTATATACTCGCTCTGTATTTCGTTACATGTTTCTTTAAATATTCTCCACTGTTCTTCAGTCGTTTGACCCATTAACAGATCTACCCAGTTTACCGTGGACAGTCTCCGTCTCATCCCAGTAAAGTCATCCTTACCCAAGTCTAAAATTCTAGTAGCTTTTCACTTTCAAACGCTACCTTGAATTCAATCATGTTGTGATCATTATTTGATAAATGTTCGTGCACAGTTAGGCTACTAATTAAATTGGCTCATTACTCATAACTCAATCTAATATTGCCTGGCCCCTTGTTACATCTAGGACATATTGCTGTAGGAAACCATCCCGGACACATTCCAGAAATTCACTACCTTTCTGACAGGTGCTAGTCTGCCTCTCCCAATCTATGTGTATGTTAAAATCCCCCATTAATACTACTCTGCCTTTGTTACACACTTGCCTAATTTGTGCATTTATACAATCTAACACCTCAGAACTGCTACCAGGGGGTCTATACACAACACCCATTACAGTTTTAGATCCTTTTCTGTTCCTCAATTCCACCCACAAGGTCTCCACTGGATGCTTTCCCCTCATTATATCCTCCCTCACCAATGAGGTGATATTATTTCTAATCAGTAAGGCTACTCCATCCCCTCTGCCATTTTCCCTGTCCCTCCTGTAAACTTTATAACCAGGTATATTTAGTTCCCAGTCCCGACCATCCTGCAGCCACATCTCCGCACTGGACACCACATCATAATCTTCCATTTGAATTTGCGCCTGCAGTTCATCTAGTTTATTCCTTATACTCCGTGCATTTGTATATAGAACTCTTATTTGGACTATACCCCCTAACCTGTCCCTCAGCACTGATGCTTTATTCACCTGTTTATTATTTCTCTCTTCTGGTTTAACTAGTATACTTCTTGCAGTTTGGTAACAATCAGCCTCACCACTAACCTGCACTCCTACCTTCTCCTTTAACTTCCTGTTTTTCCATGCAACTGAACCCTCCCCCCCACTATTTAGTTTAAAGCCCTATCTACAGCCCTAGTTATGCGATTTGCTAGGACTCTGGTCCCAGCATGATTCAGGTGGAACCCGTCCCATCGTAACAGCTCCCTCCTTCCCCAGTATTGGTGCCAATGTCCCACGAATTCGAACCCATTTCTCCCACATCAATCTTTGAGCCACGCATTTACCTCTTTAATCTTATTGACCCTTTGCCAATTTGCTCATGGTTTAGGTAGTAATCCGCAGATTACTACCTTTTTGGTTCTGCTTTTTAATCTAGCCCCTAGCTGCTCATATTCCCTCAGCAGAACCTCTAGCCTCGTTCTACCTATATCGTTGGTACCTACGAGGACCATGACAACTGGATCTTTCCCCTCACAATCCAAGTTCCTCTGCAGCCCAGATGAGATATCCCGAACTCTGGCACCAGGTAGGCAACAGAGCCTCCGGGACTCTCGATCCTGGCCACAGAGAACAGTGTCTATGCCCCTAACTATATTATCCCCGATTACGACTACATTTCTCTTTTTCCCCCCCACTTGAATGGCTCCCTGTACCATGGTGCTGTGGTCAGTTAGCTCATCCTCCCTACAGTCTCTGCTCTCGTCCACACAGGGAGCAAGAATCTCAAACCTGTTGGACAAGGACAATGGCTGAGGCTCCTTCTGACCACCCTATTTATCCTATCCGCTAGGACCCTGGTCCCAGCCCGGCTCAGGATGAGCCCGCCCCAATGATACACTCCTTTCCTGTCCCAGTACTGGTGCCAGTGTCCCATGAAATGGAACCCCTCTTTCCCACACCACTCCTTGAGCCACATGTTCACCTCCCTAATCTGCTTATTCCTATACCACTTTGCACGTGACTCAGGTAATAATCGAAAGATTATAACCCTTGGGGGTTCTGTAATTCCTCAGTTCAGCACCTCGCACTCTCCAAACAGGACTTCCTGCCTACTCTTTCCTATGTTGTTGGTCCCAGTAAGGGAACAGCTTGGAATACTTGTGCAGGGAATGACTGGATGGCTGTGTTTAACATTTTTGGCCTATCAGCTGTTGCACTATTTAACTAACCTGCAACTGACCCTCAGGGCGGGGCAATTAGATCACATGGGGCAACACAAGTCATATAGACCAGTTGGGTTCCTGCTTCTAACAGTTGCCAAGCATCCCCTACTGGACACTGTACGTGCGCATGGACAGAATCAGGCTTTGTTGTGATGCCCATGTGCTTAAACAGCTGAAGTCCACAGAATCCTGGCTCAAACAAAGGACAGGCACTAGTGTGGCAGTCACTCCCCTTGGAACCTGCATCCCAGTGAGAGGCAGTGCCTGTGGAGTTGATGACATTTGCTCTAAGCCAGTCTGCTGTCTCAGCCTCTGTCACCCCAATATCACATCTCCCATACCCACCGCAACCACCTCTCCCCCTGATTTACTCACCCACAGTTGGGGGCCTGTTTTTTGAGGTGATGATAACAAAGCCGAACCCCTCGGTCTCCTTCCGCTGCAGGACAATGTCGTACGCCTGTGTGGACTCGGCTGGGTTGAGACCCTGCGGGAGTTTGTTCATGAGGTCCGTGTGATTTATTCCAGAGGAGCCATTAACTGCACCTTCAGAACTCTCCTCTCGGCCATCATTTCGCTGGTCGTCTATTGTAGAAAAAGTATAGTTACTGAGAGGACAGCCCCAAGATAAAGAGATGGAGTGAATGGGAAGCCTTGTGTGAACCCTGCCTAATAGAAACCAGCCTGCACCTGAGATTCACCAACAGAGTGGGCTCACGGAAGTAAAGCATTTTATTTCTGTCACTCGTTCTCAGGATACGGATGTCACTTGCAAGACCGGCATTTCATAGAATCATACTGTAGAGAATAGTGCCTGTGCGAGCTCTTTGAAAGAGCTATCCAATTAGTCCCATTCTCCCTGCTCCTTCCCCAGAGCCCTGTAATCATTACTCCTTCAAGTATTTATCCAATCCCTTTTGAAAATCATTATTAAATCTGCTTCTCTTTATTGCCCACAGCTAATTGCCATCGAGGTGGTGGTAGTGAGTTGCCTTCTTGAACCACTGCAGCCCATGTTATGAAGGTGCTCCCACAGTGCTGTTGAGAAGGATATCCAGAATTTTGACCCAGCAACAATGAAGGAACAGCTGATAAATGTCCACATCAGATGATGCATGACCGAAAGGGAACTTGGAGGCTATAATGATTCTATTAATTTAGAGTGATATGGTGAATACACAGGGGAGTGGGAACAACTGGATCTCTCTTTCAGGAAGCTGGCACAGGTGCAATGGCCCTCTCTGAACTTCAAGCACCTCATTATGTAGGATTAAAGTCACTAAATGTTAGTTTGCAGACACTCATTCTGCAGAAGGAAGCCTCAGGCTAACCATCAATGTAGGGACACTAAGGTTACCCCTCTTTCAGGGACAGTGAGGGTTACAGGTCCTGCCCCAACTCAAGCCCATTGGGTGGCAACTGTGCAGTCATACTTACCAGTGGGCAGGACTTTCCTCCTCACTGACAGCAGCACCTGGCCGTTTCGAGTTGCATTTTGCATCAAGTCCAACACAAAGCGATGAGACCTCCCCTGAACCGAGACCCCGTCGACACAAAGCAGCTCATCGGCCACACGAAGCCGGCCATCTCGCTCAGCCGCCCCCAATGGGATTATCGCTCCAATTAGAACCTCGTATGGGGGAGGGGAAGGAATGAGAGGTAATTTTAGCTTATCATCCGAACCCTTGGAGAAGGATATATATCATCAATCAGGCATGATGCAAACAGATTGCAGTGTATGGTGAGAAATTCTCTCTAACCCACAGCTACACAGAAAGCTCATTACTATGTTAGCAGTCACGTAATGCCTTCAGGTCCCTATTCCCTTGTGTCTATTATTTTTTCACTTAAATAATGCAGTCTTTACTGTGTTCACCCAGTGCCAACAGTTACTGGTCACATCGAAGAGTGACTAAGGCACTGACTGTTCCATTCACTAACACATAGGAGCAGAAGGCAACTGAGCCCTTCAAGCTTGCTCTGCCATTTAGTTAGATGGTTGATCTGTAAATTAATTCTACCTACTCCTCTTGCTTCTGTAACCCCCTAATACCCTTACCCAACAAAAATCTCAGCTTTGAAATTTTCAATTATCCCCCCCCCACACTCCCAGCATCCACAGCTTATTGGGAACAGAGTTCCAGATTTCCAGTACCTGCCGGGTGTAGAAGTGTTTCTTGACACATTGGAATTATCTTGGAGCAGCAGTCAGCCAATCTCAGTCACTTGAATCACTCACGCTCGGTGATCATGCAGCAAGGCTGCACTCTTCATTTATTTCCACAAGCAGAGTCAACTCAATGTGACAGCACTGCAGCAAAATGCCCACTCTATGTGCAACCTTGCCACCTCCTCACGCTCCGGCTCCCCCTCTTGCCCCCACCCCACCATTAACAAGAGTCTAAACCAAAAGCAACACGAGAGCAAAAGCAAGGACCAGAAACAGAGAAAACTCACAGGTGTGTCTGGCCCATCTCCACCCAGCACTCTGAATCCAAACCCGGTCTCCAGCTTACGCAGAAAGATGTCAACGTCCTTTGTATTCGCGGCTAAAGGATGAGAAAACATGGAAAAGGGTCAGAGGTGATGCAGTGCCCAGCCCAAATTGTGTGCAATCAGATCAACTCTAATATTTACACAGCATGACTGACCCAGAATTTCCTTTCCCTTGCTCTAATCCATTCGCCAGGATTCAGGACAGAAAGGGTAGTCAGTCCTGCACTTGCAGCCTAGATTCAGAGCAGAGTCTGAAACCACAGTCTGCTCTAGAATTACCAGCAACAGACTGAACCGTCTGACTGCTCGCTGCTGTAGTGGGAAAATGGTTCAGTCCTCAACTCAGGATGCCCAGACAGAGTTCTGTGTGGCACTGACATCTAATTATGGTCAACTCCCTGAGAACAGGCACACGACTGTCAGGGCAATACCCATTTAAAACATAATTGGGTTTGGGAGAGGCAATCAATAAATGGGACTGTTTGCTCATTAACTCACTGAGTGATAGATGATTTCTTTCCCTCTCCTTCAGTTTTATCCCCTCCTCTCCTGACTGTCCGTCTGGACACATTAGTTGTCCAAATATCGATCCTAGATGGCAGTGTCAGCAGATTTTTGACACAGTCATCAGTCACTGGATTGATATGAGGAGCAGAAGCTCTTAACTGATGTTCTCTTCCCTATTCCCATGGGCAGTCGGGTCAATTGCAGCATACCCCGATACTCTTCCAGAAGGGATAACTCAGCACAGTTTAGGGGTGAAAACTGGATCTTTCCTTGGGTCTGCGTGTCACAGGTACGGAATAAACTCTCCATTGGGGAAACAAAGCAGAATCATAGTGTTATTGGCAGAACATCTTATTCCAAGAAGGAATAAAGTTAAATCAGACCGGACATCAATCAGTGAACTGTATAATACAACCTGGCATTTTCAGGTTCAGTGTGAATTACCTCATTAAGTTGAGTTACTGGGTGTGGCAGCCTAATGGCTCTGGTACTGAACTCGTAACCACAAGGTCTTAAATTCAAATCCCAAGTTGTGAAATTGAATTCAATAAATCCGGCGGGTTGGCATCAGTAAAATAACCATGAAAACAGTTGGAGTGTTATAAACTGGTTCACTAACATCCTTCAGGGGATGTCGCCCCCTACCCAGTAATGTCCTCTAAAGTGACCAGCTCGTAACACAATAGTTCAGTTTTTCATTTGATCTTGCTGCTTCTCGCAAGACACTGTAGATCCCCCCCATCTTCCATACCTTCAGCCAGATCGAATTTATAAATAGTGAACAGTACAAGCCCCCCATCACATTCTCCTGAGTAACAGTTTCCAACCAGAATCCCGCTACACTGATACTGAACAGTAAAGGATTCCCAACACCATTTACTATCTAGCTCACAGTGTCCTGTGTTGACCTCCACCACTTCACTTACGTTTGCTGTCGAATATCGTCTTGGATTGTACGTACACCTCGGTTGGATCACGTTTGGGGGAGGAGGGCCTCACAGCATTGGGAGGAAAGGGCATTGGCTGTGGGACGGGGACGGGGACGCCAGGGGAAAGATTCTGAGAAGTCGCTTGACTTTCCTCTTGCTCCAAAGTCTAGGAAGAATAGTCAGAGGGGAAAAAATTTAAAAAAATAAATCTACAGAATACAAGTAAATTACATAGAAAGCACCAATACAAGGCAGCAATTCTAAGTCCATATCCGGGGGGTGCTCTCCCCACATTTCACAACCTTACAGCACAGGGGAAGGCCATTTGGCCCACCGTGTCTGCGCCGACTCTTTGAAAGAGCAGTCACACTTAGTCTCACATCCCTGCTTTTTGCCCATAGCCCTTAAAATTCCTCCTCTGCAACCAGTCCAACTCACTATTAAAAATATTTCTAGCATCAGCTCCCACCTTTTCAGAGAGAGCATTCCAGATGCCTGAGGAAAAAAACAAATTCCTCATCTCCTTGTTAGATCTTTTGCCAATGAGTTTTGAGTACATGACCTCTATTTATTGACCCAAAACAGTCACATTTCCAAGCCGAGAGTATTCTCCTCTTTGCCAGCTTTTCCATGTTTCCAACCCCCTCTGCTATTCTGAATTAACCGTTTAGACCTCCTCTAGACCCATCTTCAGTTTCCTTACCACCCCGACTTTGCCTTGCGCCAGCGTCCCTTTTGTCATGGAATCACCCCTGTCCTTTACGCTATCGCTGAGAGTTCCCTCCCCCTCCCCTGACTCTGTATTTGCTTAAATACAGTTAAATTCCTAACATTCTCCAGTTCTAACAAAAGATCATCGTCCTGAAACATTAACTCTGGTCCTCTCTTCACAGATGCTGAGTGCTTTCCAGAATTGTCGGGGTTTATTTCAGATTTCCAGCATGTGCAGTATTTTGCTTTTGAGTAATTGTAAGTTTTCAGTTCATTACCAGCCCAAAGCACTCAATTGTCATCTTGGGGATCTGGGTTTGAAATCTAGCTAGATTTAGGGATAAAATCCCTTCTGTTCATGACAGAGGTACAGATGAACTAGCCGATTCAGCCCATCTATTCAGAAAGATGTAGTGCCCACCCTTGATGGAATGGTTCCATGGTTTCTACCTCCACTACACTACTCAAATCCATTGCACGTGTTGGTTACTCTGCCTGATGAGAAACTGCTCAAGATCA
The DNA here is from genome assembly GCF_036365525.1 of Heterodontus francisci. Classification (NCBI taxonomy): domain Eukaryota; kingdom Metazoa; phylum Chordata; class Chondrichthyes; order Heterodontiformes; family Heterodontidae; genus Heterodontus; species Heterodontus francisci. The sequence continues at coordinate 74,247,837 of NC_090395.1, read as the reverse complement.
GTCTGAAATTTGCTCTTCCTCTGTTTCACCCATGGGTCCTTGTCCAACCCTCAGTTTATACTTTGTACTCAAGTCTCTGGACTGGGGCTTGAACCAAAACCTTCTGACTCAGAGGCAAGAACCATGGCTGACTCATGTGTACATAGATAACAATTCCGCTTTCACACCCTAGGTGTTTTTAGGTTAGATTGTGGGATTATTTCAAAAAAAATTGGAAGAGACAAAACCATAGGCCTCCACTGCACCGTAACAAGGGACATGGTAGCGTGTGGAACCATTCAAGAGGTCACAAAGAATGTTTCAAGAGGCTCGCTCGGCAGTCTAGTGAAGAAAACCTCTGCACAGACTAGCACCAAATCCAACCGAACATGAGCTCCCTGGTTCCATGCCTCATGTCCAGATGGCTCACGACGAGGATGTTACAATGGGCCTCAACAACCTGCATTGCCAAGAGGTGAGGGAGGGTCAGCCTGGGTTCCTCTCCTGTCACTGTCCAGTTAACTCCCACAGGGAGGGACATGTATAAGCGCAAAGAGCTCATGGTCCCACAGTGTTACTAAAAACAAATTTGTGAAACTTACGGTTTTTATAGTTTTAGCAGGTGAAGAAGGACCTGTAAAAAAAAAGAAAACTCATCACCAAATAGAAAAGAAGGCAGAGAGAGAGCAAGAAAGGAAGGAAGGAAGGGGGAAGAGTGAGAAAGAAGGGAGAAGGAAAGAAAAGGCAAGATCTGACTGCAGGACCAGGATCACATATCACTGGAAGAAATTCAGCAGAAGCCACAATCTGCCCCATAATCTGAGTTTAGTTTTACACAGCACAACTTTCACCAACACACTAATGTGGTGCTTTTCTTCCACAATGGGGTCCGTGTCATTCAGGGTTAAAAGGGCTACAGAGGGTCCACAACACTATCTGCATTTTAAGTGAGCTCAACTCTCTCAATACAGTCAACATTATTTCACTCAACAATGTACTTCACTGGGCTCCATAACTTTTGCCCTTTCACCTTTTTGGACATCAGTGCTGGTTGAAGAGGTTAAATTCACAATCTAATGGAAGAGGAAAAACAGTGGGCAGCAATCAGAACCCAGAGCAAATGTGTAGAATTTACAGCACAGAAACAGGCCTTTCAGCCCAACTGGTCCAGGCTGATATTTACACTCAACATAAGTCTCCTCCCACCCTATCAGCATATCCTTCTATTTCTTTCTCCCTCAGTGCTGTTCTACTTTCCCCTTAAATGCATCTATTTTATTAACCTTAACTACTCCCTGTGGTAGCGAGTTCTATCTTCTCACCACTCTCTGGGCAAGGTGTTTCTCCTGAATTCCCGAATGGATTTATTAGTAACTATTATATTTATGGCCGCTAGTTCTGGTCTTGCCTGCCAGTGGAAGCATCTAAGTCTACCCAATCAAACCTCTTCACAATCTGAAAGACTTTTATTAAGTCACCTCTCAGCTGTCTCCTTTCTAGAAAAAAGAGCCCCAGCCTCTTCAGTCTTTCCTGATAGTTACAACCTTTCACTTCTGCTATCAGCCTTAGAACTCTTGTTTTGTCTAGTGCCTCTATATCCTTTTGTAATACGGAGACAGAGTGTGCATTGAGACCAAATGAGCTAAAGGACAGTAGCACAATGGTAATGTTACTGGACTAGTAATCCAGAGGCCTGGACTAATGCTCCGGAGACATGAGTTCAAATTCCACAATGGCAGTTGGGGGAATTTGAATTCTATTAATAAATAAAGCTGGAATAAAGTGCAAGTCTCAGCAATAATGATCATGAAACTACCAAATTGTCGTAAAAACCCATCCGGTTCACTAATGTCCTTTAGGGAAGGAAATCTGCCATCCTTACCTGGTCTGGCCTACATTTGACTCCAGACCCACAACAATGTGGTTGACTCTTAACTGCCCTCTGAAATGGCCTAGCAAGCCACTCAGTTGTCAGCAGCTCACCACCACCTGCTCAAAGGCAATTAGGGATGGGCAATAAATGCTGGTCTTGCCAGCGACAGTCACATTTGAACAAATAAAAAAAATTATGCACAAGGTGGCAATAGCACGAGGACAAACCTCCTCTTTGCACCAGCAGCGATATTTCGCTCCCCACAGGCCACTCCTTTAGGATCTCCACCACCTGAGCATGGTTCAGCTGCTGCATGCTCTTCTGGTTGATCTCCTTGATAACGTCACCCTTTTGTAGACCTTTGCACCACTGACTGTCCAGGATCATCTTCACCTTCTGTCCAGCCGGGCTGTCTGCTATAGCAAAGCCAAAACCCTTTGGCCCCTTCAGCAGAGGGATGGTCAGCACCTCTGGCTGTGAACCGGCCGACGAGGTCATTGAGGATCGGTCTTCGGTCAGGCCCAAGTAAGGTCCATTTAAACGCTCGACAGCACCGCCGACAGGGGCCTCATTCCCATTGTGCTCAGCGGGCCCGAGAGGAGCCTGCATGCTCTGGCCGGTGGCGGTTTGTTTCCCTGCCACAGGCAGTCCGTCCAGGACAGGAGTGGCAGTCACTACGTCGATAGCTGGCACCTGGGTGTCGGTTGGAAGCGGGTAACCACGGCACAGGATCAGTTTCACTGTCTGGTTGATGGGAACGGACTGGAAAAGCTGCACAACATCAGCGTGAGTCTGCCCAAGGACGCAAGTGCTGTTCACATACACTATTACATCACCTGTAGATAAGATTGCACAGCACACAAATTAACCATTTGAGTACACAACCAGATCCACCAACACTGGACTATGGACTTGCTATGGACGTGTACCGGACAACCTCAGATCTTTACCTGCACGAAAATAAATACCAGAGCAATTTAATAACCACATGGAAAACCATTAAATGAGGAGAAATACAATGTCATCCCTGGCACCCACCCACTGGTATGAGTTTCCAGAGACACTCCAAGCAGTTACTTGCCCCATTGTCACATCTGCCTCCCCTCCCCTGCTCCCCACCCTAGGGGGCACTTGAACTCTGGTTCACTCAAGGCAGCTCCAGTTCCAGCACCTGCCATACCTACATAAAGCCACAATTCCCCAGTCCCTCTGTCCCCATGGTTTACTATGCTCTAGTCCCACTCACCCCAGCATCTCCCCCTCTGCACTTGGTATGACATTTGGGGGAGGGAAGCTCTTTGACAGTGCCAATTCTGTAAATGCCCCACGCGTTTCCTATTGAAAGTGGTCACTTGCCTGCCAACATGTTCCCATCCTGAGCTGCAGGCCCGTCCTGAATCACATTCTTCACCTGCAGGAATTCATCAGGGCTGTCGCCTCCGATGATTGTGAACCCAAACCCCATGGCACTCTTCTGCAGCGTGGTCCTAATGAGCATCCCCTGAAGATGGGAAGGGTCCCGAGTAAACATTGGCCTCTCTGCAGGGGGAGTGAGGAGGGAGAACAAGAGAAACAAGAATTGAATTGAAAAGTGGCGGCCTGACCCATCAAAAATTCCAATCCGAATTCATCCGTCAGTGTCTGAGCTGTTCAGGCAGACACCCAAAAGTTATTGCATAAATTGAGCTTGTATTCCAGCGAGAGAGCGAGAGCAACTATTTTCTCTTGTTGGGGAGTCCAGAGCAAGGGAGTATAACCTTAAAATTAGAGCCAAGCCATTCAGGGGTGATGTCTGGAAACACATCTTCACACAAAGGGTAGTGGAATCTAGAATTTCTTCCCTAAAAAGCTGTGAATGCTGGGGGCCAACTGGAGATCAACAGATGTTAGGTAAGGGTATTGACAGTCAAAGGCAGGTCCAACGGAGTTGAGGAACACAACATAATCCCCCAATTGAATGGTGAAACAGTTTCAGAGGTGAACGGCCTCCCCCTGGTCCCGGCTTCAAATCTTAATTGGCGCTTAGCTAGCTGATCTCACCCAGGACAGCAACAGGAGAGCTACAACGGCAGTGGTGGGGACAGAGGAGGAGGAAGATGGAGAGGAAGAGAGGGATGAGTGTGAAGGTAGCTCAAGGAGGCAGTCAGTTTCCTGGATTAGCAGTTTAGTGGTTAATTTAAAGCAAATGTTTGCCAGAACACTCATTTGTTCTGCCCGGAACATTTGAGCTTGCTTGGAGCCCTTAATATTTACAAAGCAACCTTGTACCTGATACTTCATGTACCTACACGCCTCACTTGTGTTTCCCTTTGTACAGCGAAGGCTTTTTGGGTTGTAATTAACGCAAGGATGCACATAATACAGAGATGTGGGGGTGGGGAGGTTGCTACCATGTGTGCAGGTTTAAAGCAAAAGGAAGAAAGGAGAACATGAAATTACCCTGCATTCTGCAGGCACAGGTCCATTCTAAAAGCTACTTTTGGGAAAAGCAGGACACAAATGGGAGAGAGATTAGCTGAATGGGTACGTGTTCTCTCGATAGATTTCTAGCTCAGAGAGCTATGAGAATATCAGATGCAACATTAGCAGTTAAGTTGATATTTGACTTGGGTTTTGTGCAGGTAAGTTGTAGTTTTAAACACCGAATAACAAGTTTGCCATGAACAGTTCTGATGCTGGATGCAGTCATGAATTGGTTCTGCGACTGGACTATAGCAACCCAGATGTCATGAGTTCAAATTCCAATGTAGAAAGTTGTCAAATTTAATTTCACTAAACCTGAAGCTGGCAGAGAAAAAAGTGACGAGGAAACAGCCAAATTGTTGTTAAATTCCCAACTGTTAGTTGAGGGATAAATTTTATCCAGGGAGGACTCTGAACCCCCCATGTTCTGCCTGATATCCCCCAAATGACACACTGGTCATTTATCGCGCAGTTATTTGCAGGATCTTGCCGGGTGCCAATTGGCTGCTGCATTTCCTACATTATAGCAGTGACGACATTTTAAAAAGTTCTTCATTGCTGATAAAGCATCCTGGGATGTCCTGAGGTGGTGAAATAATCTGCAGAAATGCAGTTTCTTTCTTTTTGAATGATGTTGCTGTACCTGGCCGCTCATCCCCTTGCAGCCCACGCTGACTGTCCCGCTGAAAAATCAGCTGCTTTTTCCGCTTTGCTTCAACAACTGGGTTCTCGAACTGGGTCCTCTGGTTTATGTGGCTGCAGGGGAAGACAAAAGGAGAGAGAGGAAGTTAACTCAGTCTCTGAAATATCATTCACCTCCCGACACTCCTCCCTCACCATGTCACCCAACGATCGGAGTCCCGGAATCACTCAAGGTCTCAGCTGCACAAGTGACTTGTTGTACTGAGAATTAATGGCTCAGGATTAAGTTGCAATCAATGCTGAATCGTGCTCCTGGGTTTATCCATCTTTCCCAAACAGGCCAAGAAAACAGAAGCCACTTGGTCAGTTGGGCAAGTTGCCAGGTGACTCAGGTTTGTAGAATATCTCAGTACACCAGCTACTTCAGGGTACAAGTAAGGGGTGTGGGGTAGGGTATGTGGGATGGACAGAATGTGTGGGGAGGGGGAAAAGGAGATGGGAGAAAATTATTTTTCCTGAGACAGAGGAGACTTCTCTATGGAGCCTGGGGACGGGCTGTTGATGCACCGAGTGCAATACAACAGGGCTAGTTATTGTCTAAATATAAAAACTCAAAGAGGGTTTGAAGAGAATTCCTGAACTGGAGAAAACCAGCAGCCATTTATTGACCAACTGATGTAAATGCCAGATTCACCCCTCGCAACAAGCACCAATAATTTCACAAGCAACTCAAAGCAGAGGAAACCTCCTGCAGAACATTTGGTGTCTAAAACTCTGATGAATCCAGCTGAAAACAGAATCAGTTTTACCTTTTCTTGGGGGGAAACTTACTCGATATAGTAGAAACCATAAACCGGATCACTGATCTTTTCCCAGCCGTATGGAAGCTCTATTTTGAAAATTAAAAACATTCTGATCAATACCACAATTGATGAGTCCACTTTCCCATTAAGTACAGATAACAGCAACTTACTGCAATACACAGCTAGCACAGCTCAGACCTTCAGCTACAAACGGGAATTGGCGTCCTCATTTACACTGCTCTTCCAGTCCTGGTGTAACAAGTTGAGCAGGTATCAGCTGATTAGATAGTCAGCTTGAATTTGTGAAGAATAGAAGCCATCCCTGACTAGCAGAATCATCGATGTCACTGGCATGGTGAGTAGGGGGCAGTGTCTATGGATATTGTCTGAATTACAGAACCACGATTATTACAGCACAGAAGGAGGCCATTCCACCTGTCGCGTCTGTGCTGACTCTCCGAAGAAGCAATTCACCTAGTGCCACTCCCCTGCCTTCTCCCCATTATTCCTTTTCAGATAATAATCCAATTGCCTCTTGAATGCCTCAATTGAATGTGCCTCCACCAGACTCTCAGGCAGTGCATTCCAGATTCTAATCACCTTCTGCATGAAAAGTCTTCCACGTTGCCATTGCTTCTTTTGCCAATTACCCTAAATTTATGCCCTCCTGTTCTCGATCCTTCCACCAGTGGAAGTAGATTTTCTCTATCTACTCTGCTCTGACCCCTCACGAGTTTGAACACCTCTATTAAATCTCTTCTCAAATCGTTTCTTCTCCAAGGAAAACAGTCTTAACTTTTCCAATCTATGTAGCTGAAGTTCCTCACCCCTGGAACCATTCTCATGAATATTTTTTGCACTCTCTCTAACGCCTTCACATCTTTCCTAAAGTGTGGCACCCAGAACTGCACACAACTCCATTTGAGGCTGAACAAGTGTTCTATACATGTTTAACATAATGTCCTTGCTTTTGTACTCTATGCCCCTATTAATAAAGCTTAGGATACTGTATGCTTTATTAACTGTGCTCTAAACCTGTCCTGCCACCTTCAATGACTTATGCACATATATACAGTGGTCCCTCAGCTCCAGCATCCCCTTTAGAATTATACCCTTTATTTTTTGTTTCTCTGCGTTCTTCCTACCAAAATGAATCACTTCACACTTCTCTGCATTAAGTTTCATCTGCCACTTGCCTGCCCATTTCACTAACCTGTCTATGTCCTTTTGCAGTTCCCCTCACTGTTCATAATGCTTCCAAGTTTTGTATCATCTACAAATTTTGAAATTGCGCCCTGCACACCAAGGTCTAGGTCATTATTATATCAGGAAGAGCAAGGGTCCCAATAGCGACCCCTGAGGAACTACAAACCTTCCTCCAGTCCAAAAAACATTAATCACTACTCGGTTTTTTGTCACTCAGCCAATTTCATATCCATGTTGCTACTGTTCCTTTTATTCCATAAGCTATAACTTTGCTCACAGGTCTGTTGTGTGGCACTGTATCAAATGCCTTTTGAAAGTGCATGTACACCACATCAACAGCATTACTCTCATCAACCCTCTCTGTACCTCATCAAAAACTCCAGCAAGTTAAACACAATTTATCCTTCACAAATCCATGCTGGCTTCCTTCATTAACCCTCATTTGCCCAAATAACTATTAATTTTGACCCAAATTATAATTTCTAGAAGCTTCCCCACCACTGAGGTTAAACTGACTGGCCTGTAGTTGCTGGGCTTATTTTTATACCCTCTTTTGAACAAGGGCATAACATTTGCAATTCACCAGTCCTCTGGCACCGTCTGAGTCTAAGGAACACTGGAAAATTATGACCAGTGCCTCCGCAATTTTCACACTCCCTTCCCTCAGTATCCTTGGATGCATCTCATCCGGTCCTGGTGGCTTATCAATTTTAAGTACAGACAGCCTATCCAATTCCTCCACCTCAACAATTTTAAACCCTTCAAGTGTCTGAACTACCTTCTCTTTCACCATGACCTGCACAGCATCTTCCTCCTTGGTAAACAGATGCAAAGTATTCATTTAATACCTCAGCTATGCCCTCTGCCTCCATGTGTAAAGCCCCTGTTTGGTCCCCAATTGGTCCCACTCCTCCTCTCACCACCCTTTTACTATTTATATGCCTACAGAAGACTTTTGCATTCCCTTTTATGTTAGCTGCCAGTCTCGTTTCATACTCTCTCTGCTCTTACTTACTTTTTCACTTCCCCTCTGAACCTTTGATATTCAGCCTGGTTCTCGGTTGTATTATCCACCTGACATCTGTCTTAAACACACTTTTTCTGCTTCATCTTCTCTTTCGTCATCCAGGGAGCTCTGGATTTGTTTGCCCTACCTTTCCCCTTCATAGGAACATACCTTAACCGTGCCCCAACTCTATCTTCTTTAAAGGTAGCCCATTGTCCAGTGATAGGTTTGCCTACCAACCTTTGATTCCAATTTATTTGGCCCAGATCCATTCTTATCCCATTGAAGTTGGCTTTCTCCCAGTTAATTATTCTTACTCTGGATTGCTGCTCGTCTTTTTCCATAGCCAACCTAAACTTTACGATACAGTGATCACCGTTCCATAAATATTCCCCTACTGCTACCTGATCCACTTGGCCCACCTCATTCCCAAGAACCAGGTCTACTAGTGCCTCCTTTCTCATTGGACTGGAAACATACTGCTGTCGAAAAATTTCCTGAACACACAAGGAACTCTTGCCCTTTCTGCCCTTTACGTTACTACTATCCCAGTCCACATTCAGATAAAGTCCCCGTTATAACTACGCTATAATTCTTGTTCCTGTCTGCAATTTCCGTCCAAATTTGTTCCTCTGCATCCTTCCTGCTAGTTGGTGGCCTATAGACAATACTGAGCAATGTAATTGAATCTTTTTTTGTTCCTTAGCTCTGGCCAAATAGATTCTGTGTTGACCCCTCTGGGACATCCTCTCTCTCCAGCACTGCAATATTCTCCTTAATCAATACCACCACCCTTCCCCCATTGTATCCAGGAATATTTAATACTCAGTCCTGCTCTTCTTTGAGCCAGGTCTTTGTTATTGTCACAACATCATACTTCCACGTAGCAATTTATGCCTGTAACTCACCAATCTGATCTACCACACTCCGCGCATTAACATATATGCACAGTAGCCCTAATTTAGACTTTATTACTTTCTCCCTTACTCTGAAATTACCTAATAACTTACTATTTCCTACTCTAGTGCTATCTATCTCTCCTAGTATTCGGTGCACCTTAGTATTCCTCTCTATTACTTCCAGGTTCCTACACCCCTGCAAGTTAGTTTAAATCCTCCCCACTAGCAAATCGCCCCACAAGGAAATCAGTCCCAGCTTGATTTAGATGCAACCCGTCTGGCCTGTACCCAGTTGCAGCTCCTCACAGACCGCATGGATCGGTTGGAACAGCAACTGGATGCACTTAGGAGCATGCAAGTGGCAGAAAGTGTCATAGACAGGAGTTTTAGAGAAGTGGTTACACCCAAGGTGCAGGCAGATAGATGGGTGACCGCTAGAAGGGGCAAGCAGTCAGTGCAGGAATCCCCTGTGGCTATCCCCCTCTCGAACAAGTATACCGTTTTGGATACTGTTGGGGGGGATGGCCTATCAGGGGAAAACAGCAGCAGCCAGAGCAGTGGCACCACGGCTGGCACTGTTGTTCAGCAGGGAGGGACAAAACGCAGAAGAGCAATAGTTACAGGGGACTCTATAGTCAGGGGCACAGATAGGCGCTTCTGTGGATGGGAAAGAGACTCCAGGATGGTATGTTGCCTCCCTGGTGCCAGGGTCAAGGATGTCTCTGAATGGACAGGGGGCATTCTGAAGGGGGTGAACAGCCAGAGGTTGTGGTACACATCGGTACCAAAGACATAGGCAGGAAGAGTGATGAGGTCCTGCAGGGGGAGTTTAGGGAGTTAGGTAGAAAGTTTAAAAACAGGACCTCTAGGGTTGTAATCTCGGGATTACTCCCTCTGCCACGTGCCAGTGAGGCTAGAAATAGGAAGATAGTGCAGCTAAACACGTGGCTGAACGTGGTGTAGAAGGGAGGGTTTCAGATATCTGGACCATTGGGATCTCTTCAGGGACAGATGGGACCTGTACAAGAAGGACGGGTTGCATCTAAATTGGAGGGGCACAAATATCCTGGCTGCAAGGTTTGCTAGCGTCACTCGGGAGGGTTTAAACTAGTGTGGCAGGGGGTTGGGAACCACAGCAGTAGGTCAGCTAGTGAAATAAATGAAGAGGAACTAGTAAATAAGGCCAGTAAGACTAAGAGGAAGAACAGGCAGGGAGATGTTGCGGAGAACAGCGGGACTGGTGGTCTGAAGTGCATTTGATTCAATGCAAGAAGTACAACAGGGAAGGCAGATGAACTTAGATCTTGGATTAGTACTTGGAACTATGATGTTGTTGCTATTACAGAGATTTGGTTGAGGGAAGGACAGGATTGGCAGCTAAATGTTCCAGGATTTAGAAGCTTCAGGCGGGATAGAGGGGGATGTAAAAGGGGTGGGGGAGTTGCATTACTGGTTAAGGAGAATATCACAGCTGTACTGCGGGAGGACACCTCGGAGGGGTCATGCAGCGAGGCAATATGGGTGGAGCTCAGGAATAGGAAGGGTGCAGTCACGATGTTGGGGGTTTACTACAGGCCTCCCAACAGCCAGCAGGAGGTAGAGGAGCAGATATGTTGACCGATTTTGGAAAGATGTAAAGGTAACAGGGTTGTAGTGGTGGATGATTTTAACTTCCCCTATATTGACTGGGACTCACTTAGTGCTAGGGGCTTGGATGGGGCAGAATTTGTAAGGAGCATCCAGGAGGGCTTCGTGAAACAATACGTAGATAGGCCAACTAGGGATGGGGCCGTACTGGACCTGGCAATGGGGAATGAGCCTGGCCAGGTGGTGGAAGTTTCAGTAGGGGAGCATTTCGGGAACAGTGACCATAATTCCATAAGTTTTAAGGTACTTGTGGATAAGGATAAGAGTAGTCCTCAGGTGAAGGTGCTAAATTGGGGGAAGGCTAATTATAACAATATTAGGCAGGAACTGAAGAATTTAGATTGGGGGCGACTGTTTGAGGGTAAACCAACATCTGACATGTGGGAGTCTTTCAAACGTCAGTTGATTAGAATCCAGGACCAGCATGTTCCTGTGAGGAAGAAGGATACGTCTGGCAAGTTTCGGGAACCTTGGATAACGCGGGATATTGTGAGCCTCGTCAAAAAGAAAAAGGAAGCATTCGTAAGGGCTGGAAGGCTAGGAACAGACGAATCCCTTGAGGAATATAAAGACAGTAGGAAGGAACTTAAGCAAGGAGTCAGGAGGGCTAAAAGGGGTTATGAGAAGTCATTGGCAAACAGGATTAAGGAAAATCCCAAGGCTTTTTATACGTATATAAAGAGCAAGAGGGTAACCAGGGAAAGGGTTGGCCCACTCAAGGACAGAGAAGGGAATCTATGTGTGGAGCCAGAGGAAATGGGCGAGGTACTAAATGAGTACTTTGCATCAATATTCACCAAGGAGAAGGACTTGGTGGATGATGAGCCTAGGAAAGGGAGTGTAGACAGTCTCAGTCATCTCATTATCAAAAAGGTGGTGGTGTCGGGTGTCTTGCAAAGCATTAAGGTAGATAAGTCCCCAGGGCCTGATGGGATCTACCCCAGAATGCTGAGGGAGGCAAGGGAAGAAATTGCTGGGGCCTTGACAGAAATCTTTGCATCCTCATTGGCTACAGGTGAGGTCCCAGAGGACTGGAGAATAGCCAATGTTGTTCCTTTGTTTAAGAAGGGTAGCAAGGATAATCCAAGAAATTATAGGCCAGTGAGCCTTACATCAGTGGTAGGGAAATTATTAGAGAGGATTCTTCGGGACAGGATTTACTCCTATTTGGAAACAAATGGGCTTATTAGCGAGAGGCAGCATGGTTTTGTGAAGGGGAGGTCGTGTCTCACTAATTTGATTGAGTTTTTTGAGGAAGTTACAAAGATGATTGATGAAGGAAAGGCAGTGGATGTTATCTATATGGACTTCAGTAAAGCCTTTGACAAGGTCCCTCATGGCGGTTTGATACAAAAGGTGAAGTCACATGGGATCAGAGGGGAGCTGGCAAGATGGATACAGAACTGGCTCGGTCATAGAAGACAGAGGGTAGCAGTGGAAGGGTGCTTTTCTGAATGGAGGGATGTGACTAGTGGTGTTCCACAGGGATCAGTGCTGGTACCTTTGCTGTCTGTAGTATATATAAATGATTTGGAGGAAAATGTAGCTGGTCTGATTAGCAAGTTTGCAGACGACACAAAGGTTGGAGGAGTTGCGGACAGTGATGAGGATTGTCAGAGGATACGGCAGGATATAGATCGGTTGGAGACTTGGGTGGAGAAATGGCAGATGGAGTATAATTCGGACAAATGTGAGGTAATGCATTTTGGAAGGTCAAATGCAGGTGGGAAGTATACAGTAAATGGCAGAACCCTTCGGAGTATTGACAGGCAGAGAGATCTGGGCGTACAGGTCCACAGGTCACTGAAAGTGGCAACGCAGGTGGATAAGGTAGTCAAGAAGGCATATGGCATGCTTGCCTTCATCGGTCGGGGCATAGAGTATAAAAATAGGCAAGTCATGCTGCTGCTGTACAGAACTTTAGTTAGGCCACACTTAGAATATTGCATGCAATTCTGGTCGCCACACTACCAGAAGGACGTGGAGGCTTTGGAGAGGGTACAGAAGAGGTTTACCAGGATGTTGCCTGGACTGGAGGGCATTAGCTATGAGGAGAGGTTGGATAAACTCGGATTGTTTTCACTGGAACGACGGAGGTGGAGGGGCGACATGATAGAGGTTTACAAAGTTATGAGCGGCATGGACAGAGTGGATAGTCAGAAGCTTTTTCCCAGGGTGGAAGAGTCAGCTACTAGGGGACATAGGTTTAAGGTGCGAGGGGCAAAGTTTAGAGGGGATGTGCGAGGCAAGTTCTTTACACAGAGGGTGGTGAGTGTCTGGAACTTGTTGCCGGGGGAGGTGGTGGAAGCAGGTACCATAGAGACGTTTAAGAGGCATCTTGACAAATACATGAATAGGATGGGAACAGAGGGATACGGACCCCAGAAGTGCAGACGGTTTTAGTTTAGGCAGGCATCAAGATTGGCGCAGGCCTGGAGGGCCGAGTGGCCTGTTTCTGTGCTGTACTGTTCTGTTCTTTGATCTATAATGAGGCCTCAGCTTTTCACCATATATATTAATGGCTGGTGAAGGAACAGAGTTATATATCCAAGTTTGCAGATGACGCTAAGTTAGAAGGCACAGTAAACTGTGTGGAGGGAAGAAGCTACAAAGGAACATAGACAGACTAAGTGAGTGGGCGAAACTGTGGCATATGGAGTTCAATGTGAGGTAAGCCACTTTGAATGAGAAAAACAAATTGTAATATTTTCTTCATGGTGAGAGACTAGGAACTGTGGAGGAGCAAAGGGATTTGGATGTCCAGGTACACAAATCACTAAAAGCAACTGCGTAGATCCAAAAAAAAAGTGATCAAAAAAGCTAATGGAACGACGGCCTTTATCTCATGGAGGTTGGAATTTACAGGAGAAAGTGATGCTGCAGCTGTACAGCCTGAGTCCGACCCCATCTGGAGCACTGCGTTCAGTTTAGTTAAATTGGGAAGACAATTGCATAAACTTGGCTTGTATTCCCTTGAGTTTAGAAGGTGGAGAGATGACCTAATCAAAGTTTTCAACATGATCAAGTGAAACCCTGTTTCGACTGATGGGGAATCCAGAACAAGGAAGCATAACCTTAAAATTGGAGCCAGACTAATCAGGAAACATATTTTCACACAAATAGTGAAATCTGAAATTCGCTGTTGAAGTTGGAGTTCAGAGATATTCAAGGGTAAGATCACTAAATTTTTGTTAGGTAAGGATATCAAGAGATATGGAGCAAAGGCAGGAAAATGGAATTAAAATATAGATCACTTTATAATTGAATGACGGAACAGGTTCACGCAGCTGAATGGCCTACTCCTGTTCCTCTGACAATTGGTGCAGGGCACACACGTGCTCAGTCCCCATTTTGAAATCATACAGTTTGCTAGTGTTTTTATATTTCCCAATCTGCTCGTGTTTTTATATTCCCATTATAAATTTCAATGCCCTGATTTATAATTGAAAATGCCTATGTAAACTCCGTGACACCTTGGTGACGCTGCTGCACCTCCACTGGCTGAAGGCTGTAACTACAGAGTGAAAAGGTTACATAGGCATCTTCCATTATAATATGTAGACATAGCAATTTAAAATGATTGTGACTGACAAAAGAACCAAAGGCAACATGAGGAAAACTTTACGCAGTGAGTGATTACAGTTTGGAATGCACTGCCTGAAAGGTGGCTGCAGCCAGGTTCAATTGTGGTTTTCCAAAGGAAACTGGATAAGCACAAGAAGGGAAAAAAATTGCAGGGCGACAGTGAAAGGACAGGGGTGTGGGACAAACTAAATTGCTCGAGAGCTGGCACAGACTCAATGGGCCAAATGGCCTCCTTCTGTGCTGTAACCATTCTGTGATTCAAAAAGGGGAAAAGTTGATGCAGGAAGAACAAGCAGATGAAAGATCTTTTCAAACATATATGAAAGGTTCTGGCCTAAATAACCCAGAGGCTGAGTTCAAATCTAATCATGGCAAGTTGTAAAACTGGATTCAATAAACCTGGTAATTTGTGGGCTGGCACCAGATAAAGTAAGCATGAAAGCCGTCATAAAAACTCAAATGGTTCACTTCTATTCTTCAGGAAAGGGAATCTGCTACCTCTACCTTGTCTGGCTTACACGTGACTCCAATCCCACACTAAAAGGATGATTATTAATGCCCTCAGGATGGGCAATAAAGGCAGTCTTGCCAGCAACATCTACTTCTTAAAATTCTTAAGAACTTTTATTGACTTGAGCATCTGCCAAGACCAATCAGCTAACGGACTTGAGCAAAGATCAGCAATCACACCTTGTAGGCCTTAGAGGCACTGAGTTACACACTGCCAAGGCATTGCACAGTACAATTATAATGCTCTGTCCTGGTAAGTATGACCTTGACTAACAGTGAGCATTTCATTAGGAAATCCACCAGTACTGAAACAGACAGAACTTGTCAAGCCCCTCACGCTCCTTAAATACTTATTGGCTCGACTGACGAGCTGAAGGCTCTAATCCTCGAGATAGAGATATAAAATAGAAATGGAAGACCAAGCACATACTGCCTGCAGGACTCCACTCAACACCTCTCGATCAGCTAAGTACTCCCCAATTTTTTTTAATCAGTCCTATGTTCTCCCCTTGATTCCTGTGGCTTTCAGTTTAATTAAAAATCTCTTATGCGGATCAAAGCTTTCAGAAATTCCAAATGAGGTATCTTGTCTCCAGTTTCACCTTGGTTCGGTGGTCACGGTCTCATCTGGATGCAAGCCCCACTCCAATATAAAAAAAAATCCAGGTCAAAACTCCAGTGCAGTTCTGAAGGAGTGCTGCATTGTCAGAGGTGCTGTCTTTTGAATGAGAGGTTAAATGGATCATAGGAAATAAAAGCAGGAGTAGGCCATTCGGCCCAAACAGCCGGCTCCGCCATGCAAACAGATCATGGCTGATTATCTACCTCTACGCCATTTTTCCCCACTATCCCCATATCCCCTGATGTCGTTAGTATTCAGAAATCTATCGATTTCGGTCTTGAACATGCTCAGTGATTGAGCTTCCACAGCCCTCTGGAGTAGAGAATTCTACAGATTCTGAGTAAAGAAATTCCTCTTCATCTTAGTCTTAAATGGCCTGCCCTTATTCTGAGACTGTGTCCCCTTGTTCTTGAATCACCAGCCAGAGGAAACATCCTATCCACATCTACCCTGTCACGCCCTGTAGGAATTTTGTAAGTTTCAATGAGATCACCTCTCATTCTTCGAAACTCGAGAATACAGGCCCAGTTTCTGCAATCTCTCCTCACAAGACAATCCCGCCATCCCAGGGATTAGATAAGGAGACCAAAACTGTACACAATACTCCAGGTGCAGAATCACCAAGGCTCTATACAATTGAAGCAATACATCTTTACTCCTGTACTCAAATCCCCTTGCAATGAAGGTCAACATACCATTTGCCTTCTTAATTGCTTGCTGTACTTGCATACTAGCTTTTAATGACTCATGAACAAGGACACCCAGGTCTCTTTGGACATCAACACTTCCCAACCTCTCACCATTTAAGAAATACTCTGCCTTTCTGTTTTTTATACCAAAGTTGATGCTTTTCTTTTGGGCCTCCTTATCTCGAGAGACAATGGATACGCGCCTGGAGGTGGTCAGTGGTTTGTGAAGCAGCGCCTGGAGTGGCTATAAAGGCCAATTCTGGAGTGACAGGCTCTTCCACAGGTGCTGCAGAGAAATTTGTTTGTTGGGGCTGTTGCACAGTTGGCTCTCCCCTTGCGCCTCTGTCTTTTTTCCTGCCAACTACTAAGTCTCTTCGACTCGCCACAATTTAGCCCTGTCTTTATGGCTGCCCGCCAGCTCTGGCGAATGCTGGCAACTGACTCCCACGACTTGTGATCAATGTCACACGATTTCATGTCGCGTTTGCAGACGTCTTTATAACGGAGATATGGACGGCCGGTGGGTCTGATACCAGTGGCGAGCTCGCTGTACAATGTGTCTTTGGGGATCCTGCCATCTTCCATGCGGCTCACATGGCCAAGCCATCTCAAGCGCCGCTGACTCAGTAGTGTGTATAAGCTGGGGGTGTTGGCCGCTTCAAGGACTTCTGTGTTGGAGATATAGTCCTGCCACCTGATGCCAAGTATTCTCCGAAGGCAGCGAAGATGGAATGAATTGAGACGTCGCTCTTGGCTGGCATACGTTGTCCAGGCCTCGCTGCCGTAGAGCAAGGTACTGAGGACACAGGCCTGATACACTCGGACTTTTGTGTTCCGTGTCAGTGCGCCATTTTCCCACACTCTCTTGGCCAGTCTGGACATAGCTGTGGAAGCCTTACCCATGCGCTTGTTGATTTCTGCATCTAGAGACAGGTTACTGGTGATAGTTGAGCCTAGGTAGGTGAACTCTTGAACCACTTCCAGAGCGTGGTCGCCAATATTGATGGATGGAGCATTTCTGACATCCTGCCCCATGATGTTCGTTTTCTTGAGGCTGATGGTTAGGCCAAATTCATTGCAGGCAGACGCAAACCTGTCGATGAGACTCTGCAGGCATTCTTCAGTGTGAGATGTTAAAGCAGCATCGTCAGCAAAGAGGAGTTCTCTGATGAGGACTTTCCGTACTTTGGACTTCGCTCTTAGACGGGCAAGGTTGAACAACCTGCCCCCTGATCTTGTGTGGAGGAAAATTCCTTCTTCAGAGGATTTGAACGCATGTGAAAGCAGCAGGGAGAAGAAAATCCCAAAAAGTGTGGGTGCGAGAACACAGCCCTGTTTCACACCACTCAGGATAGGAAAGGGCTCTGATGAGGAGCCACCATGTTGAATTGTGCCTTTCATATTGTCATGGAATGAGGTGATGATACTTAGTAGCTTTGGTGGACATCCGATCTTTTCTAGTAGTCTGAAGAGACCACGTCTGCTGACGAGGTCAAAGGCTTTGGTGAGATCAATGAAAGCAATGTAGAGGGGCATCTGTTGTTCACGGCAAAGTTGATTACTTCACACTTATTCCCATTATATCCCATCTGCCATGTTCTTGCTCATTGACTTGGCCTGCCCAAATTCCCTTGAAGCCTCCTTGCATCCTCCTCACAACTTACATTTCCTCTTAGTTTTGGGTCATCCACAAATTTGGAAATGTTACAATTGAACCCCATATCCAAATCATTTATATAGATTGTAAACAGCTGTGGCCCCAGCACGGATCTTTGCAGTAGCCCACTAGTAACAGTCTGCCATCCTGAGAATGACCCATTTATTTCTACTCCGCTTTCTGTCTGTTAACCAATTCCCAATCCACTGCAGTATATTACCCCCAATCCCATGTGCTCTAATTTTGTTTACTAACCTCCTGTGTGGGACCTTATCAAAAGCTTTCTGAAAATCCAAATACACATCCACTGCTTCTCCTTTATGCTACAAGTAACTGCAAAAGGTTTGTCAAACATGATTTCCCTTTCACAAATCCATGTTGACTCTGCCCAATCATCTTATTTTCCAAGTGTCCAGTTATCTCATCCTTTATAATATATTCTAGCATTTTCCCTACCACTGATGTCAATCTAACAGGTCTGTAGTTCTCAGTTTTCTCTCTCGCTCCCTTCCAGAATCTATAGAATTTTGAAAGATAACCACCAATGCATCCACTATCTGTATTGGCACCTCCTTCAGTACTCTGGGATGTAGCTCATCTGGTCCAGGGAATTTATCAACTTTCAATTCAATTAATTTTTCGAGTACTATCTCTTTATCGATACTAATTACTTTCAGTTCCTCATTTTTACAAGTACCTTGGTTCCCTAGTATTTTTGGAAGACTTTTCCGTGTCTTTCTCGTTGCAGACAGACAAAGTCATTGTTTAGTCTCTCCACCATTTCCTCAATCTCCACCACAAACCCTCCTGTGTCCGCCTGCAATGGACCCACATTTGCCCTTGCTAACCATTTCCTTTTCACACACCTAAAGAAGCTTTTACAGTCTGCCTTTATGTTTCTAGCTAGTTTACATTCATGATCTCTTTTCCCTTTCTTACCCACTTTCTTGATCATCCTTTGTTGGACTCTAAATTGCTCGCAATCCTCAGGCTTACCAGTTTTTCTGACGACCGCATAAGACACTTCCTTTGACCTAATGCAATCCTTAAACTCTTTTGTTAGCCACAGTTGATTCAAATTTCCTGTTGGGTTTTTGTGTCTTAGCAGAATGTATATTTGTTGTAAACTGTGTAATACTTCTTTAAATACTAGCCATTGCCTGTCTACCATCAAATCTTTTAATGTATTTTCCCAATCCATCATAGCCAACTTGCCCCTCATACCTTCAAACTTAATCTGCCTGTTGAGATGAACATAATCAATTCTTTGGTACGATTGAGAAGTTCTGCCCAGTGTTAAGACCAACATTTATTGCTCCACCACCAGAAATAAACTATCCTGTTATTTATCCCATTGCTATTGGTGGGACATTGTTAAGCACAAATTGGCTGTTGTATTTGCCTACATCATGGAAACAACACTTCAAAATAACTCATTGGCTGTGGAATATCCCAAGGACATGAAAGACGCTACATAAATGTAAGCTATTTATAGGGAGTGCCCAATTTGTAACATTGCCAAATAGGTAAGGTTTGTCAAGCAGCATTTTCCTCTTCCAACTCAGTGTTGACCACTAGTTATTACTGTTTAAAATCAACACCAATGTGGCCCCTAGATTAATTTCATTATTTATCTCTTACTGATGTTAGGCTAAAGGGCCTGTAGTTGTCTGGGACAGATTTGTCCTTTTTTAAATATAGACATTATGCTTGTTTACTTGCACCACTCCAGATCTTATCCTTGTCCAATTATTCCTTTATGATGATGATAGGTGTCCTGCAAATTTCCTTCTCATCTCCTTCAGAACCTCAGGATATACAAGATCTGGCCCAGATAGTAGCTGATACCCTCATCTGTGCCCTTGTTATCTCTAGACATGACTATTTCATTGCACTCCTGGCTGGCTCCCATATTCTACCCAAACCTGAGTTCATCTAAAAGTCTGCTGTCCATATCCTAACTCGCACCAACTCACATTAACCCATTGCTCACTGGTCTACATTGGCTCCCAGTTAAGCAACGCCTTGATTTTAAAATTCTCAGCCTGGATTTCAAATCTCTCCATGGCCTTGTCCTTCCTTATCTCTATAATCTCTTCCAGCCCTACAACCCTCCAAGAGCTCTGCAGTCCTCCAATTCAGACCTCTTGAGCATGTCAGATTTTAATTGCTTCACCATTAGCAGCCATGCCTTCACATGCCAAGGCCCTAACTTCTGGAATTCCCTCCCTAAACCTGTCCGCTTCTTCTCCTCTCCCTCCTCCTTTAAGACGCTCTTTAAAACCTACCTCTTTGACCAAGCTTTTGGTCATCTGGCCTAATATCTCATGCGGATCAGTGTCAAACTTTTGTTCTGCAACACTCAAGGGAAGCACCTTAAGACATTTTACTACGTTGAAGACCCCATATAAGTTGTTCTCCTCACTCGTGTCAGAGCACTGTGAGATCAAGACCCAGTCGAGGAAATAACCTAGGCTGTCACCACTGCTGTACTAAGAGTACTGCACTGCTGTACTAAGAGTACTGCACTGCTGTACTAAGAGTACTACACTGCTGTACTAAGAGTACTACACTGCTGTACTAAGAGTACTACACTGCTGTACTAAGAGTACTACACTGCTGTACTAAGAGTACTACACTGTTGGAGGTGCAGTCTTTCAGAGGAGATATTAAACCAAGGTAGATGTGAAACAAAATCCCATGGCATTATTTAAATAGCAGCAGGGGTGTTCACCCTAGTGTCGTGGACAACATGTATCCCTCACCCAAAACTGGCAAAACAGATTAATTTGTCCTTTATCTCATTGCCATTTGTGGGATCTTGCTGGGCACAAATTGGCTGCCACATTTGCCTACATAACAAGTGACTGCACTTCAATGCGACTCATGATTGTAAAGCAGTTTGGGATGTCCTGATGGTGTGAAAGGTGCTATGTAAATGAGAGTTTGCTCTCTAAATATAGCAAGTTCACTGCAAATTTCCCTCTAGGTATTTTTCAGAACCCACAGGATGTAAGTGATCTGGCCCAAAAAAAAAAATCGAGTAGTCTCAAGATCCTTTTATGTGGCTGTGCCATGCTGACTTCAAAATCCATTAGGATGCATTGTGCACTACAGAAGTCAGGCAAGTTAGTGACATTCTGGTGGATATTTGTAGAAAATAATCATTCAACATTTGAACTATTTTCCATTAGTTTCAACACTTTTGACTTTTAGAATTCCAATGTCCTCCTGTAGGTTTAAACTTCCATACAGCAAATTTTTAAGTATTTGAAAAGGAAGAATACAGGTGAGCAGGATTACAGCAGAGGGGTTCAATTGAAGAGCTAGTATGAGCACAGACTCAAAAGGCGAATATCCTCTTTTGCACTGAATTCCATGGTCTTGAGCGACATTCATCTCTTGGGTCCATTTTCACAACTCCAGCCCCATTAGTCTGTTTCAGGAGATTCCTACACTCGTAAAAGTCATTCCTCCTGTGCTTTAAACTTTCTGATGCCCTTTTTTAATTTGTCCATTAATTTTTTTTTTTGGGAGTGTTTTGTTTCATTTATCTTGGCTCCATTATAGTTTCTCTAAACTGAAATTTCAGTAATTTTAGTCCATTCTTCATTCCTTTGTAGTTTGTTCAATAAATAATTTTCTGATCTTCACCTGAATCGTGGCATGACCTGTCCCTCAATGTTCCTCCACTCCTGCATTACAGATGTTTAACTGCTCAACAAGAACCAGATCAAGATACCAATGACTTCAAGTCAACTCTGTAACCTGTTGGATCAGGAAGCAATCCCGTCCCTTTTAAGTTCTGCCTCTGTTACTTCACTTGCATTAGGGATTCCCAATTTAGGTTGGATTGATTGAAATCACCCATAATTGCTTAAGCAAACCATTATCCATTCATAGGTTGGCATCGGTATGGCACCCAGAGAATCTGCCCGACACCTGCTTAACTCAATCCAAACTATTTGATGTGGTGTCTTCTCATCAGTACAATTTTCAAGTTACCATGAACACATACTGCCACCTCACCTCATTTCCAGCTTCGCTCAATTGACTCATGCTTGCCTCTGGGTGGGAAGGTTTAAGTGTTG
The DNA here is from genome assembly GCF_036365525.1 of Heterodontus francisci. NCBI lineage: Eukaryota > Metazoa > Chordata > Chondrichthyes > Heterodontiformes > Heterodontidae > Heterodontus > Heterodontus francisci. The sequence goes on along the minus strand of NC_090395.1, from coordinate 74,226,165 downwards.
GTTACGGTCTCCAACCCAGATATTCCTACTAGAGATGTTGAACTAAGGTCCATCTGTGTGGTGGCCCAGTGGAAGCTGGAGATCCCATGGCAGCATTCAAAGAGCAGGGAGTGCTCCTAGTGTAGCAGCCAATATTTCACTCAAAACACAAACAAAAATAAATCAACTGCTCATTCATCTCATTGATGTTTACTGGCCATACAGTGGCTGTATTTGCTTTTATCTTGTCACTGTGAAAGTAATTGTTTCAAGCACTCTAAAACCTTTCAGCAAGAAGTGCTAACTACATGATTTTTTTTCATTATTTCATTCTTGAATATCCGGCAAATCAACATACTCAGTCCTGCCTGTGAGGACGATGGTCTTCCTGTAATCAAGGTCATGAAAGTTTGTGCTGCTCCATAGTTATCCAAATTATGTCAGACAGTATACCCTCCCTTGAGTCAGAAGGCCCCACCTGCCTGTTCAAAGTGCCATAGAATCTTTGATATCACCATCTGAAGAGCATTGGAGTTCTCCCCGATGCTCCAACCACCATTTATCCCTCAACCAAAACCACCAGAAACAGATTAACTGGCCATTTCTCTCATTACTTGTTTATGGGATCTTGATTTCTGAAAATTGGCTGCTGCGCCCATCCACATAAGTGACTGCCTCAACAGTAACTAACTACGAAACACTTTGGAACGTCTTAGGAGCAGGGGACCATACAGCCCCAAGCCTATTCCACCATTCCATTTGATCACGGCTAATCAATACCTCAACTTAATTTACTCGTCTTGCTCCCAAGTTCAAGACCCTTACCCAACAAAAATCTATTGATCTGTCATGAAAATTCAATTGACGCACCATGTCACAAGGTATTGAAAGGTTATATAAAACGCAAGCATTGTTTCAATTCCTAATGCTCTGGCATTCTGGTGTACTGTAATCTGTTCATTTACTACAGCTGGATTTACTTCCTGCCTTTTTCACTCCCTCCTCCTGACCTCTGACCACACCTGAAGTTTTAAGCAATGGTTAATCCTCTGGTGTGAGTGTCAGCGATCAGGACAAGAAATTGGATCTAAAACTCAATACAAACACCTCATTCAACTTAAAATTACACTTTATTACCACTATAACAGTGACTACACTGCAGAAGTACTTCATTGTAAAGCACTTCAGGATGCTTTAGGATGACCTGATGTTGTGAAAGGTGCCATATAAATGCAAATCATTTTTACAAAAAACAGTTATAGATATCTTTGGAGCTTTCTGATGTCCAACGCAGCAAATGCAGACCAGGAAATCTCTGGGTCCATTGCCCCTCTCTGTGCCAGATGGTAGCATCCCCCACCTCCAACCCTTAAACAACCTAAGTAGGGGTCAAGATTCTAAAGTGCAGCCGAGCATGATTGTGCGGACGTCAGGGCAAGGACAGAATCGAGGATGGACTCATCTGTGAAGCCTGCAGGGTCAAATAGGCTGCCGACACTCACCGTATAGGCTCATAGAGGTAGACTGGCCACTTGGGCGAGGTATTGGAGGGCAACCGGTACCCATGGAACCTTGCCCCGGCAAGGAGTCAGCGCCTTTGGGAGAGGAAGAGAGAAAACTGGTGGAAAAAGGAAGAAAATAGATACGAGGGAGCAGCTTCAGGCTGTGATGTAATCTCAGGGTTCACCTGCAGGTCATTAGCTGCTCAAACTTCATCCTCGTGACTTGGGGTGTGATTTACTGTGCAAATATTTCACGCATCCATGAGTCCCTCAACACAACGCCTTGTGCCAATTGCACAACTATCTAATCAGCAGCAAAGAGACCACTGACAGAAGGCCAAAAAGTTAATGCAACAGAACCTCTGACCAAGTCACGTTTTTTTTTTATGTTTTGGTGGGTGTTGGCTCCCAAAATGGAGATGAGACAGGCATCCGAGGTCCAGTATCCTCTCATGCTTTGCTCTGCTGGTTTGGGATGCCATTAGAACCCCTCAATCAAATGACAGCCGCTGACGCTCTCAGCCAATCTCAGACTCTCCATGTAACAGAGGTTCTGTTTGTTAAATTAAGTACAGGTCTCCACAAGAGAGACACTCGCAGTCTGACAGCTGCAGATAAACTCCCAAACAAACAGAAAACCTTGGGAAGGAGACAAACTGAGATCAGTGGTTGCACAGGGTATCTAGTCAGCATCTATGAAAAGGAATACTCATCCCATAAACTCGTGGCAAGGTTTCTTTTTGCTGGGTATATAAATTGACTAGGGTACTGAACCCCATATTGAAAGGTGTGGCCCATTCCCCTGCCTGGACCAGAGTACAACCAGCCCCTCCAGACTACATACATTCCCTCATCCTCACTTCTCCCCACAGAGCAACAGTGCTAAACCCTTCATCTCTTCCGCTTCAGAGCATAGATCTCACTTTGATCCACTCTTACCTGCCCGATTGTAGACCGAGCATCTTTATCAATGGCTTCTCTTCCTATTCCCGTTCTATAAACGGCACAGAAACAGGCCATTCTGCAACTGGTCCTTGCTGGTGTTTATGATCCGCTTGAGCCTTCTCCCACCTTAGTTCATTACATTCTATCAGCATATCAATGTTGGGAGCCCCCAGGATCCATCCTCACCTACCTCCTCTGCCTGATCTTCATGCTGTTCTTTGGCAGCATTATAAACATGGCATCATCTTACACATATATTTTGATGACATCCAGCTCTATCTCTCCTCCACATCTGCTTGACCTCGCCTCTGCACGGGCAAATATTCAGGCTTGAATGCTCTGCAACTTCCTCCAGCTAAACTATATGGACTTCAGTAAAGCCTTTGACAAGGTGCCTCATGGCAGACTGGTACAAAAGGTGAAGTCACACGGGATCAGAGGTGAGCTGGCAAGATGGATACAGAACTGGCTCACTCATAGAAGACAGAGGGTAGCAGTGGAAGGGTGCTTTTCTGTATGGAGGGATGTGACTAGTGGTGCTCTGCAGGGATCAGTGCTGGGACCTTTGCTGTTTGTAATATATAGAAATGATTTGGAGGAAAATGTAGCTGGTCTGATTAGTAAGTTTGCGGACGACACAAAGGTTGGTGGAGTTGCGGATAATGATGAGGATTGTCAGAGGATACAGCAGGATATAGATCGGTTGGAGACTTGGGCGGAGAAATGGCAGATGGAGTTTAATCCGGACAAATGTGAGGTAATGCATTTAGGAAGGTCAAATGCAGGTGTGAAGTATACAGTAAATGGCAGAACCCTTAGGAGTATTGACAGGCAGAGAGATCTGGGCGTACAGGTCCACAGGTCACTGAAAGTGGCAATGCAGGTGAATAAGGTAGTCAAGAAGGCATACGGCATGCTTGCCTTCATCGGTCGGGGCATAGAGTATAAAAATTGGCAAGTCATGCTGCAGCTGTACAGAACTTTAGTTAGACCACACTTAGAATATTGCGTGCAATTCTGGTCGCCACACTACCAGAAGGAAGTGGAGGCTTTGGAGAGGGTATAGAAGAGGTTTACCAGGATGTTGCCTGGTCTGGAGGGCTTTAGCTATGAGGAGAGGTTGGATAAACTCGGATTGTTTTCACTGGAACGACGGAGGTGGAGGGGCGACATGATAGAGGTTTACAAAGTTATGAGCGGCATGGACAGAGTGGATAGTCAGAAGCTTTTTCCCAGGGTGTAAGAGTCAGTTACTAGGGGACATAGGTTTAACGTGAGAGGGGCAAAGTTTAGAGGGGATGTGCGGGGCAAGTTCTTTACACAGAGGGTGATGAGTGCCTGGAACTTGCTGCCGGAGGTGGTGGTGGAAGCAGGTACAATAGCAACGTTTAAGAGGCATCTTGACAAATACATGAATAGGATGGGAATAGAGGGATACGGTCCCCGGAAGTTCAGAAGGTTTTAGTTTAGGCAGGCATCAAGATCGGCGCAGGCTTGGAGGGCCGAATGGCCTGTTCCTGTGCTGTACTGTTCTTTGCTCTTCCACCGAAGCCCTTTGTTATCTCCAAATGTGACTATTCCAATTCTCTCCTGGTTGGCCTCTAATTCACCACAAATTTCAGTTCATCTGAAACTTTACTGCCTGTATTCTTCCCCTGCTCATCCATTCCTGTCGTCACTAACCTGGATTGCCTGCTGCTTCCCATATTAATTACATTTAACATCCCATCCCCGTTTAAAAATGCCTCCATGACTCTGCTCATCAACACATCCTCCTTCCTTGTTACAATGGCACGGCACCTCTCCCTCCCTGACTCCAGCTGTTTGTGCCTCTCCACCCACTCCACCATTGGCAGCCATGCTTTCAGCCACCTTGGCCCCCACACCTCCCTTGCTTCAAGGTGCTCCTCTTTGACCAAGCTTTAGGTCATCTGTCTCCCCACCACCCTTCCCAATAACTCCATCTTTGGCTTGGCATCCATTATTTCCATTAACCTGTGAGATGCACTTAGGGACATTTTGTGACATTGAAAGGTACTATATAAATGAGAGTTGCTGTTGGTCCCTAATAATGGAACAAAGCCTGCCTGCCAACAAATTTACAAAGCAACATGCAATAAGCTGAACAGCCTGAAGTAAAGCAAGAGGCTGATGGGACAGAGCTTCCACATGTGATGGGTTTCAATTGGTCTGCCTGACTACAATACATTTGAAACTTTATGATTTAAGAGAATGGATACGATCTAAAAGCTACCTTCTCCACAAAGGTATACAAATGGATACGATCTAAAAGCTACCTTCTGCCAGTCAGACACAACACACCTGGTGACTGGCATGCTCCAGGCAATGAGGATAGGCTTTGAACAGTTTGGGCTACAATTAGCATGTTGCCCTTCCGATGAAGCGCTACACACTAGTGATGTCAATGACCTCTCCTCTCACTCCAGATGCTGACTGGCCTGCTGTGTATAATCAGTGCACTCAGTTTTGATGTCAGATTTACAGAGTTCAGGTTTTTCAGTTTCCTGTTACATGGAGAGGTCTGTAACCTCTGTAAATGCGCTCTGCAACACAGCTGGAACTGGTTACCAAAGCAGGTCACACGCACGACATAGAAAATATAAACATTGACAGTCATTTGCACAACCACTTCTGGCCAGCCTTCCTCATCCCAGCTCAAAAACACAAAGGGGTTACATCATTTTGGATAGGTCGAAGAAGGGGGCTGGTATCAGATGTGTCTTTATCTTAATACAGTGCAGTGTGTGATTATCTCTCAAGTACCGAATTGTATCAAAGTACGCACTAATTGGAAACACATTAGCATCTTTGGGTGAAAATACTTGCAATCGAAAGGGCAAATTTTGACAGCTGCTACTTACCCCCTTCACTGCACTCCTCAGGGGGTTTCGCTTTCTTAGCGAGACGAGGGTCCAGCCATGTGGTTGTCTTAGTGTTGTGACTGTGAAAGGAAAGGAGGATTACTACAATATGAACAGTAATGCAGCACGCCAGAATGTATGTGGGGTGGTGGGAAAGGAACGGGATGAGTGCAGGATTGGGGAAAGAGTGGGTAAGATTACTGCAATACACAATAGCAACGTAGCACTGGTGACTGGGGAGGGACCAGGAGGTACAGAGGATAGTGACTCTGCAAAGGGCCAAGTCTAATGATCAAATTTGGGTGAAGTCTCTCACTGGAGCTCTGACAAGGCCGTGCACCTTTGGCGCATTTTATATGATGGCCAAGAATAAGTTAAGTTTTCCACTCCACTTCTGGGTTGTATTAGGGACAGTGGGTGTGCCTGAGCTTGAGAACTTGCTGTGCAAAATTGGTACTGCATTTCCTAAATTATAACAAGTCACTATACTTTAAAAGTACTTTGGCTTTAATTTACTTTGGGATGACCTGAGGCAGTGAAAGCCACTATATAAATGCTAGTTCTTTCCTTTCTTTCTAAAGACTTCCTGCTGAGTTCTACAGTCAAATATGCAAGCAAAACCTCACAAAACAGAATGGTGCCACTAGGGCGGCACAGTGGCGCAGTGGTTAGCACCGCAGCCTCACAGCTCCAGGGACCCGGGTTCGATTCCAGGTACTGCCTGTGTGGAGTTTGCAAGTTCTCCCTGTGTCTGCGTGGGTTTTCTCCGGGTGCTCCGGTTTCCTCCCACAAGCCCAAAGACTTGCAGGTTGATAGGTAAATTGGCCATTATAAATTGTCACTAGTGTAGGTAGGTAGGTGGTAGGGAAATATAGGGACAGGTGGGGATGTTTGGTAGGAATATGGGATTAGTGTAGGATTAGTATAAATGGGTGGTTGATGTTCGGCACAGACTCGGTGGGCCGAAGGGCCTGTTTCAGTGCTGTATCTCTAATCTAATCTAATCTAATCTATGAATATCAGAACCTCACTCTGAATTCCCTCCTTAAATCTCTTCACCCCTCTCTCCTTCTTTAAGATGCACTTTAAAACCTATCTCTTTGACCAAGATTTTGGTCATCCATCCTAATATCTCCTAATGTGGTTCAGTGTCAATTTTTTTCTGCTGGTGCTCCCGTGAAGCACCTTGGGATGTTTTTCTGTGTTAAATGCGCTATATAAATGCAGGTTGTTCTTGTTGTATGCAGGTAAAAGACAAAACGATCAACCTTTCAGTTTTACAAACCCTCTTAGTGACAGATACTCACTCGATGAAGTAAATCATCCCACTGTCAGTGTAGGCCATCTCCCAATTGTTTGGCAACGGCTCCACCAAGTCCTCCTTGGTAACTGGATCCAAGTACCTGAATTCTGTGGCCCCATCAGTGTGGCTGGGCCCTGGCCCTGCAGAATGAATAAACTTCTCTATTACACTATTTAGGTTGGGAAGGTTTGTACAAGTCTGAATATTTCCATTTGACCTTGGCAGATTTCTGCTGTCCTGGGACAAAATCTCACTCACACAGGAAACACAAGAGTCTACTCTGGCTACTTGTTTGTGGGTCTTCACAATGAAATGCTAGGATGTGTAGCTAAGACAATAAAAAACAAAAAAAACACAAAGGGTGACATTGTACAAGATCTTAGATCGGGCCCCATGTAGAATACTGCATACAGTTCTGGCTCCCTGACATGGTGACTGGAGCTCATTCAACTAATTGCTTTGATCACCTTCCTTTGTTCTTAAAGGAAACCCTGACAGCAAGTTGAGCATCAGCAAAATTTCCCCTAGTGATGGATTACCAAATAACTTTACGAGCAAGAGAAGAACACACAGAATGGGGTCAATACACCAGGCAATGTCAGAGCATGACTGTGGCTCCACCCTCCCTCACCTGGATAACTTGTTCCATTGGCAGTTGGTCTCTCGTCATCTTCCTCTTCATCTGGGACCATGGTGTCGGCTCGCTGCATCATACTGACAGATGTTGTACGTTTCCTTTGTGCCTCTTCTGAGCCATCGTCCAGAACGACCTGATCCACTACATCCTGCTGAAAGGGACCAGGCTCTGCGGGAGGCTTTGGTGTTCCGTAGAAATTACCTGTCGAAGATTTGGGGGGTGGGGTTGGGGGGGGGGGGGTGGTGGAGGGAAAGAGCAGGTGTGCTTCTCAATTAAATCCCACTTTTCACATTCATTTATTTTTAATTGATGTTCAATAAATGAGAATTCTCCAATTACACATTTCCCACACAAAAAACTTATCCGAAGCTAAAGTGAAGCTCTAGCTTGAAGCCAGATCGCTGGGTGTCATCCTGAGTCTGTGCAGAACTCAATCTCAGCCACGGGCACAAGGAGGTGCTACAGAGGCTCAAAATCAACCTCCCAAAGAAAATTGAAATGATCGAAGAGTATATATTAAAAAAAAATAATTTGATTGTGCACCTGCAGAGAGATGTTTCCACTTATTGGGGAGCTCAAAACTAGGGACCATAAATAAAAGACGGTCACTAATAAATCCAATAGTGAATTTAGAAGAAACTACTTCACGCAGAGTGTGGTGAGAATGTGGAACTCGTTACCACAGGGAGTGGTTGAGGTGAATAGTATAGATGCAGTTAACTGGAAGCTAGAAAAGTATAAGGGAGAAAGGAATAGGTTATGCTAATAAGGTGAGATAAGGAAGATGGGGAGCAGGCTTATGTGGATTATAAACACCGGCATGCATCAGTTGGGCTGAATGATCTATTTCTGCACTGTATTTTCTATGTGACACAAACCTGGGAATCAGTAAAACCTGAGAAAAATGTTCATGGCTACAGTAACCACTTAGTCATCGTGCACTACAGGGATATTAATGTTGGTCCATCTCTTGTGACATTGCAAGTGTAATCTTCAGGTAAAGTGGGGTCAGAGGGCAAGGGATAACTGAACTAGAGCACAGAGACATAATTCACTTCCTATTTTCAAGTTATCCATTCTGACCTTATTTTTCTATGTCCATTATAACTTTCTATGCCCACATTTATAACGGAAGTTGGCTATGTAAGATGCAAAGCTCACCAAACGGTCGAGCAGAGAAATGCAAAGTGCTTCTCATGGGGACAAAAAGTATCCAGGAAGGGATTATTACAACAACCTGTATTTATATAGCACGTTTAATGTAGTAATATCCCAGGGTGCTTCATAGAAGCATTACCAAACAAAATTTAACACCGAGCTACACTGGGAGATATTAGGGCAGCTGACCAAAAGCTTGGTCAAAGAGGTAGCTTTTAAGGAGCATCTTAAAGGAGAGAGGCGCGAGAGGTTTAGAGAGGGAATTGCAGAGCTTAGGGCCTTGGCAGCTGAAGGCATGGACACCAATGGTGAAGCGATTAAAATTGGAGTTGCTAAAGAAGCCTGAACTTGGAGGGTTATAGGACTGGAGGCGGTCAGAGATAGGGAGGGGCGAGGCCATGTTGGGATTTGAAAGCAAAGGTGAGATTGCTTAACCTGGAGCCAATGTAGATCAGCGAGCACAGGTGTGATAGGTGAACGGAGCTTGGTGTGAGTTAGGACATGGGCAGCAGAGTTTTGGATGACCTCAAGTTTATGGAGGATACAACGGGGGAGGTCGGCCAGGGCTGTGTTGGAATAGTCAAGTCTAGCGGTAACAGAGGTATGAACGAGGGTTTCAGCAGCAGATCAGCTGAGGCAGGGGTAGAGTCTGCCAATGTTACAGAGGTGGAAGCAGGCAGTCTTAATACCTGGAGGTCGTAAGGCTGGAGGAGATAACAGAAATAGGGAGGGGCAATTATTTAAAATGGAAAGAAAATAATATGCATGGAAAAATGAAATATCTGAGGGTCCTGATTAACAAATTGATACTATTGCAACAATGCTTGGTGGCAGTGAGTAATCAGATGTTGGGATGCTTTACAAGGTCAATATTGTGCTGAAATAGTGAAACAGCACTTAGAATATTGTATTCAGTTCTGGTCACCTTAGTACAGAAAGGATATTGCAGTTATTGCAAGGATACAGAAGAGCAACTATTGAGGGATGGAGGGATTGGATGAGGAGCAATTATGTTGAAGTGTGATATGATTAGCTTTCTTTCTTCAGGATTCTAAATGCACTAGATAATATCGACCATGACAAGCTGTTTCACCTCGTCAGAACAGTAGAAGCAGAGGACATGAGCTGCGCTTGAAGCATGTAAAAGAACAGAAAATTAAATCATCTTACTAACGGAGGTTGCAGTCTCCATCTCATGTTCATGGGGGAGCTTGGGTAAAGGGTGGAATGCAAACTGTAGACTAAATGCTGAGTGGAAATCATTCTCCTGTCCCCAATGTTGGATCCTTGAAGTTTTGCTTTGAAATGGTCACTACATAATAATTTTGCAGAATTCATTGCAGGAGGGAGAAGCAATTGCCTATCCTGGTGGAACACGCACAGTGTTTTTCCTGAGTAAAAGTGGGGGGGAAACTTCCCTGCTGACAGCACCATGTGTCTTCTGAAAATGCATCAGAGGAATTTGCTCTTGATTATATCTTTTGTAATATATAAAGTTCTTTTTTTAAACGTATTACTCCTATTTGAGTACTCTTACTAAGATAATGCTGCAGCTGTGTAATGGGGGCACTACACCACACATCCTAACTCACACTGAGCCATACTCACCCATCACCTGTGCTCACTGACCTATGTCGACTCCAGGTCCGGCAACGCCTCAATTTTAAAATCTCATCCTCATTTCAAAACCCTCCGTGGCCTCCCTGCTCACCACTCACTCACTTTTAACCTCCTCCAGCCCTACAACCCTCCAAAGTCTGATCTCTTGTGCATCCTCAATCTTAAATCAGCCCATTATAGAAGCTCTGAAATTCTCTCCCTAAAAATATCCACCTCTCACCTCCAAGATGCTCCTAAAACCTACCTCTTTGGTCACCTGTCCAAATAGCTCCTTATATGGCACAGCATCAAATATTGTTTGATAATGCTCCTGTGAAGCACCTGGGGATGCTTTACGACAACAAAAAGCACGTAAGCTGCTTGGTGACTCCAAGAAGATTCTGGATGAGCTGGGTAGACGTGACCCTTAGCGTTAAAGTGTCTATGCGAGTACCCATTTAGCTTGGACCATCTTGGAGAACACTTCCCGAGGATAGCAGCTCTGTAATTGGAGGCAAGTGAAGTGAGAGGAGGATTTGGTAACTCACCATCAAAGGTTCCACTCTCCAGAAGGGCTCCACTCTCCTCTAGTGTTTTAAATTCTTCCAGGGAAATGAAGTTGTAATCAACCCCTGGCACTTCTCCTTCCCGGGGTGGCCTTGTAGTGCCTAAAACAAAACAAAAAAAAGCAATGGAAAGGTTCAGATTCACTTTTGTTGCCACTCCATAAGAGTTTGCCTGTTTGTAGAACAGAAAAATGATTCTGTGATGAGGTGGCGTAGACTCAGGATGATCACTAATACAGTGAAGGGAAAATGTTTTCAGAGAGTCGAAAATATTTTCAGAGGCTAGAACATCACTTAAAATGGAATTGGAGCAACATTTGAAAAGGAAGATAAAAACAGACAGGCTTGCATTTATATAGTACTTTTCATGGATTTACAGCCAAATAAGCTCTTTTGATGTGAAGAGGAGAAAGGGAGTTCTCCCCGGTGTCCTGGCCAACATTGATCTTGGTCATAATCACATTGCTGTGCACAAATTGGCTGCTGTGTTTCCTACATTACAACAGTGACTACACTTCAAAAAGTACCTCATTGGTCACAAAGTGCTTTGGGACCTCTTGAGCCGTGAAAGGCGCTATATAAATGCACGGCTTTTTTTTTCTTGATTCCTGAGATGTTAACTGCCAATAAGGAAGGATTCACAGGCAACAGCCACCCTCGAGAAGCTGAACAAAGAATCAACCCTTCCTGTAGGAACCTGCACAGTAACTAACACTGTTTAACCAGAGGAAACAACTAGTGAGGTCAATTCTACCCTATCCTGAAATATCCTTCACACGTGTGTACTCTCCGTCGGGGGTCACTGGACAGTGGTCAAGAACCCTGATCAATTTTCCATCTCTTAACCTAGGGTCACCAAGGTCAACTGCAGTGCTGTTCCCAACAGCTGAGCTCAGCTAACCAAGCACAGACTGGGCAATTAATTCTTCTGGTGTAAAAAAAACAGGAAGTGCCAGATATACTCAGCAGGTCTGGCAGCATCTGTGGACAGAGCAGCAGAGTTAATGTTTCAGGTCTGTGACCTTTCCAAAAGACCTGAAACATTAACTCTGCTTCTCTCTCCACAGATGCTGCCAGACCTGAGTATTTCCAGTACTTTCTGTTATGATTTCAGATTTCCAGTATCCGCAGTATTTTGCTTTTATTTAAACTCTTTTGGTCTCTCAGGCTCAGTCCCACACCAATGTAATTATTCATGAAGCTATTACATAGAAAGTACAGCACAGAAACAGGCCATTCAGTCCGAATGGTCCATGCTGGCATTTATGCTGCACGCACATCTCTTCCCACCCTCTTCATCTAACTCCATCATCATAACCTTTTCTTCTTTTCTCTCTCATTTATCTAGCTTCCCCTTAAATGCATTTATACTATTCACCTCAACTATTCCTTCTGGTAGCACATTCCATATTCTTACCACTCTCTGGATTTATTAGTGACTATCTTATATTTATGGCTTCTAGTTTTGGAATCATGGCCAGAATTGTTTGTTGAAAACCAATCTTTGTTATGCAGCCAAATCTCAAAGATCTTTGAGCTTGACTTGGGTGTGTACTTGTGACGTTATCTGATTATGAGTGATGGACAGACCCACACACGCACACCTCACCCACACTGCTGCAAAGGCTGCACTTACATGGGATTGTCCTCAGGTAGAGATTGTCTCGGATCACCTGTTGTAGCTGATGGTCCACTGATCCCTTCTGGAACTGCAGACTGAGGTAGTGCCGAAGCTCCTTGTTTATTATTCTACCTGTAAAAAGCAATCAATGGTTTATTTTTTGTTTTGCAACCTTATCCATCAGCAGAGCCTGTAAAAAGGAGAATCAGCAGGCATAGAAAGGACAATTTGCAGCGAGGCCACCAAGCATTTGCCTCAGCACAGAATCACCCATCCCCGATCCTTGGGGTCACTGGATTTATCTCAAACGCTGAACAAACAATTCCGTTTATAACATTAAAATGCTTCTAAAAGTAATAAATACTTCCCCTATAACGTCACTGGATTAAACAGAAGTACATTGAGCTTGGTTGGGCTGTAAAGCAGCAAGAAAATTGCTGTAACGGAATTCAACTACACAGAGGGCAGATCAGGCTTCCCCTGGAGCTATAATAACACGTTTAGTTACACACATTAACTCTCTAAACAGCCTGTTCATTTAAATAAAGATTAGCTGTGGGAGGGAAAGAATGGCGAAAGGGCATCTTTTATACAGCACTATTTATTATTCCATGCCAGCCAGAGAGTACAGTCTCAGTCATGGGATAGTGTCAAAATCTATGCCTTTAGCAGTATCAGCAAAGGCTTTATCTAGAAGTGGAGGTAGAAAGAGGGGTGCGGAGACACGGACAAAGAACAAGAATTAAGAGCACGTTTAGGGAGATGGGTTTCCAGGAGATTTTTGAAGGTGACGAGAAGAGAATTCCAGAGTAAAGCATGTGATGACCGAGGGTTCAATCAGACCTGTACTGTGTAAGGCATTTGGATATCCCTTGAATTTTTGTTATGCTGTGAGGCATTTGTTAATACCTCCTGCATTTCTGTTCATAAGTAATATGTAATCAGTTGTGGTGTGGACCAGCGTGTGGAGCTCACCGGGTGGTAAAAACATGGAGGCAAAGGACATCAGGACAAAGGGAGGAGAATTCTGACTGAAGGCATCATCCCTGCGGTTTATATTGGACTTTTTAAAAATAAAAGACAGCATAACTGAATAAGGACCCCCACATACACAAACACACAGACAGATAAGTCAGGATATTCCACTGATGTGGTAGCCTGGGCTGTTTGAACATCAAACAGCCTGTTCATAACCACTCTCATTGTCAAAGGCCTTTTGAAACGTGTGAATGGTTTCCTTCTTGCCTTATTAAGATGCAGGTTATCACATCCATGGGTGGTATACACCTAAGACCCCCCTGCTGAGAGCAGGATATGACCACATGCAGGTGGTCTTGCATAGCCAGGGTGAGATCGATGAGGCATTGAAGCCCAATAGGATAACCCAATTCAAAACATTACCTTATCTGTCAAGGGCCCAAAGTCAGAAAGGGGTATAAAGCCACAGCTCACAGGACATTGTTGCTGCAGCTGGGAAGTATGACTTTGTCAGTCACAGGAAGTCGTGTGGAAGATATCGTTCAGCGGATCTGACCACCTGGGAACGAGATTCTGTACGCAGGTCTACTAAGAAACTGGTGTTGTAAGTATATACTATTGCTTGGTGAGTTAATAATGGTGTTCCACATAAAGTGGAAACTGTATTCAAATTTTGTTTCGTGCCATTGATATTCAGTACGAGGTCAAGACCTTAGAGGGAAGTGAGACCACCTGTTAAGAGTCTTACAGTTCTGGCAACCCTGAAAGGTAAAGAAATGACAAAACCAGAGAGACAGACAGGATATCAGAGCAGTCTACAGGGTTCAGCAGCAAGAAAAGCACAGGCTCGCTGACCACACTGTCGGCGACATATTGAGTTGCTGGAGGTGAGGTTGCAACAGCATTGGGGCGTCATTTGCATGTTAAAGGGAGGAGAAGCTGCAGACAAGTGGAGGAAAGGATGGAGGAGGAGTTTGAGGATGGCGAGTGGGGCATAATTAGGTCCGTAGTGGACGGGCAACTTTCCAGCCACCTAGGAGGAAGGCCAGGGAGAATAATGCTGATGCGTCAGATGTAATTTCATGCCCCAGGTCCCAAAAAACAATGGGGGGCCCTCGATCGCGAATTTGTTATTCCCTGCTCGGCCGAGAAATTGCAGAAAATGGCCAGGAACTTAAAGAAACTCCAGTTGGGGGAAGAGCCGTACGGTCATTTCCTGGAAATTGATCAGATGGCCAGGCTTCACCGCTTGGATGATGGGGAGAAAGTCCGACTGCTCCTTTTAACCTTGGCTCCCTCTATTTATGCAGGCCTGCCGAATGAGGCAAAGACAGGGCAAGGAACGTGGGATCAGATGAAAACCCGAGTCATAGTGGCCATAGGACTGACTATAGAGAACCGATTTAAGTTGTTAGACCATATTCACCAGAAACCCAGAGACACCAACCATGTCCGTCAACAGGCTTTGGGCAGTGTACGATCAGGCCCATGGGGGCGCCGCTCGAGATCGACCACACGTACAGGTTGACGCCTTGAATCACTGGTTGCGGACCCTTATAGCCCACTCTCCACCCTATCCGCAGGCAGCCTTTGAGGATTTTGACCCAGATGCTGATAACAATACGGAGGCAGGAGTCCTAAGGAAAGTGACCCTTAGATTTGATAGGAGACAGGGAGAAAAGGCAAATAAAGGGGAAATCCCTAAGGAAAAGGAGAAAGTACATGAGATAAAAGGGAACACCCACCCAGAAACACTGGCATCAAGAGGGAGGTGAAGAAAGGTCAGCCCGAGTGCTACTACTGTGGGGGCAAGGGTCAGTTTAAACGGGAATGCAAGAAACCCCTTTGCAGCAAGGGAAGATTGAAACCCGAGCAGGAGGGAGAGGTAAAGCCTGGCTCAGGGATAAAATTAAAACCCAACCCGGCTACAGCCAACCCAAACCTGACCCGACCAGAGTCCTTTAATTTCTTTTCACGCCCAACCCGACACGAATATTGTTCATCCGTTCCGGCAGCAGGCTATTCCTGCAGATGGAGTTGTGGGGAATCATGGGTAAGCCTGAACCCGTGACTTCCCGGAAGCAGCACTGTGCAGCCCGACCCAACCAGAGCCCGAATGCTATATAGACCCAACCCGAACCTGACACGTCGTCAGGTCTTGTCGGGTTCAGGTTGGGTAGCCAGGCTTTAGGGAGAGACTCCTGATAAAGTGCCCACAGCACCATCCTGGGGGGATATGGAGAAGCAACGAGAAGCTTGAGAAAGGAGACAGCAAGAGGGCAAGGTGTGCTCAGTGAGGAATGATGCCAGTATCATTGAGAGGGATCAGAGTTTACAGGGGCGCGCCCAGCCTGAATACCTGTGTCCACTCAGCTATGACGAGCACAGGAGACCCTGTGTGGACATTTGGGTGGAGGGGAAGGAGGCTGGATACCTGGTAGATACGGGAGCTTCCCAGACAGTTGTCTACTCTTAGTGCCCCTTCAAATCTCCATGGTCCAGTGGAGATCCCTATACTTTACAGAGTTTCACATGTGACTCAGCGGCTGGCGTGGTATCCAAACCCTTGCGAGGTCCGGGTCCGATCTCTGATCACTAAATGGATCTGTATTGTGGCCAAGTGGTCAGACACAACAGTAGGAGTTTTGGGAGCAGACTGGATGCTCTGCCACCAGCTGGCATTAGATATGGGGAATAATTGCTTGTGGGGAGGGGTAGCAGAAGGCAGGGTTGTGAAGAAGAAGGAGAACCCGGAAAAGACGGCCTATCGCCTCATCGAGATCGTGTGACTCAGACGCCATGATGCAGCATACCCCTTCTGAATATAAAGATTTAATTGGGGAACAGAGGGTCTCATAAACATGATTGCGGGAGGGTGGCCGGGATGCAGGTACAGGTAGACGGGGATGCCATGGTGTGGCCCCAGAATCAATACACCTTCCCAAAAAAGGCAGAGAACGACTTAGAGAAAACGGTGAAATCCCTAGTGGAACAGCGAGTTCTCCGACCGACAGTGACCCACATCAATTCTCCCATTTGGCCCGTGAAGAAACCAGACGGGTCATGGAGGATGACAGTGGACTCCTGGCTCGTAAATAAGAACATCCCAGCTTGTGCCCCCACAGTTGCGGCTGAGGCGGACTGGATAGCTGCTCTCCCAGTAGACACCCAGACTTGTACTGTTTTAGATATATCAAATGGGTTTTGGTCCATCCCAGTAAAGGAGGAGGACCAGTACAAATTCACTTTCACATACAAGGATCAGAAGTATACCTGGACATGTTTGCCCCAGGGCTTCCATTACAGACCCTCCATCTTCCACTAGTGTATGGCTGATGCCCTGAAAAGATTTAGTTGTCCGAACCACCTTATCCAAAATGTGGATGACTTGCTCCTCTTCTCTGAGATGAAAAGGAGATCATAAGGAACGCCTGGCAGAATTGCTGGTTTTGTTGAGAGAGGCAGGTTTTAAAGTAAACCCCAAGACAGCGCAGATAGGACAGAAGGAAGTCCAATTTCTAGGCTTGACGATCAGGGGAAAGGGCCATAGATCATGAGAGATTGGAAACAATAAAGGCGCTTAACTGCCCAGGGTCGGTGCCAGCCCTCTGATCATTTCTGGGCCTTACTGGATATTGCAGGGAGTTCATTGATGATTAGGGTGGGAAGTCAGCATCGCTGTTAGCCCTGCTTAAGAAGGGAATAGACTGGAATTGGACACTGCAGTGTGAGGAGGCTTTTGTGCAATTAAAAGGAGATTTACAATCAGGCCCTGCACTGGGTATGGTGCACCCAACCAGGGAATTCACTCTGGAAATTGCTGCAAGCGACACCAGCCTAAGCGCAGTCCTTATGCAGGAAGTACATGGCCTCCAGCGTGCGCGTTGAGGATCCTCACTGAGGTAGAGAAGGGATATTCAGTGGTGAAACATTTCGCTGTGTATACAGGTACACAGGCGGTGACACTGACTACCCATCACACCCCTATCTGACTATCACTAGAGGGACGCATCAAAGACGGACGGTCTCCAGTGCATGGGTGGTTAGGAAGACCCTTTTGTTGTAGAACACCACCCTAAAGATCAAGGCGCTGCCAGAGCTTCAGCTGGCGGCTAACCTCAGCTATCCAAGGAAGCCCCACATCTGCACTGTAGAGGGGGTCTGGGTGACTGAAGGGGGGTTCCAGGCAGGAATACATCCCGAAGGGCACGACATTCATGTGGATGGGTCTAGTTTTGAAGAACAAGGAGAACAGAAAACAGGTTATGGGATCCATGACCCCCTCCGAAGCATTGAGCTGGCTAAAAAAATTACCATCCCACCTCAGAGTCCAAGAGGCCGAGCTGGCCGCTGTGAGCTATGTGGTGACTCACCATCAGGAATTTACTACCCCGACTCAATATTTACCTGCAATGCCGTGACTGAGTTTTTAGCAATCTGGAACTTTAGGGGTTTCATGATGGAAGACAGTTGACCCTTAGCGTGCCTTTTCGGAAGGCTGTTCTCCAAGTGATCGGGAAAGGGGATGGCCAGTATTACATCCACAAGGTTAAGGTTTATTCTAAAACCGAGCCTAGGTGGGAGGGGAAGATGATGATGGATGAATTAACCAAAGGGGGGGCCTTTGGACCGCTAAGGGAAGGAATGTTGTTTAAAGACGATAGGTGGGTCGGCCCCGAGGGATATATCATCAAGAGCTTATTAGTCCAGTACATGGGGGCCCAGCAGCCAGCCACCCTGGCCCTGAGGCTACCTGGAAACGGATCAGACCTGTGGCCTGGTGGCCCGGCATCTGCCAGGATGTTGACAGGCACGGTAAAACCTGCTTGGTCTGCACAGCAAACAATCCTGATCCTCACCATCACAAGGTTTCCATGGGCCATACTAGGCACATAGAGGGACCCTGGCAGTGTGTTCAGATCAATTTTATTAGTCCCCCACGTACCACAAAGAAAGGTAACAAGTTCTGTCTTGTTATAGTAGACAATTTCACCAAGTGGATGGAAGCTTTTCCCTGTAAAGCAGCCACTCCATTGTGGACTGCCAAGACCCTATTTAGGGAAGTGTTTTCTCGCTGGGGACTACCGCAGATGGTGGAGTCAGATTAGGGCAGCCACTTCACAGGACGGGTAATGCAGGATAATTTAAAGCAATTAGGGATTGCAGGCAAATGGCAGGTTACATACAACCCCCCGTCTTCAGGTATTGTGGAATGCATGAACTGCATCCTCAAAAATGCTATGCGTAAAGATCTCCTCACTCAGGACCGTAAGTGGGATGAGGTCCTCCCACTGATACTGACAAGTATCCGAGGTACAAAATCTAAAGGGACAGGTATTCCCCTCATGAATCACATAATTATTACAGTGCAGAAAGAGGCCATTCGGCCCATCAAGTCCACACTGGCTCTCTGAAAGAGCAATTCACTCAGTCCCATTCCCCCACCTTCTCCCCATAACCCTGCACAATCTTCCTTTTCATATAACTGTCCAATTCCCTTTTGAATGCTTCAATTGAACCTGCCTCCACCACGTTCTCAGGCAGTGCATTACAGACCTTAACCACTCTCTGCGTGAAAAGGTTTTTCTTCACGTCACTTTTGCTTCTCTTACCAAATACTTTAAATCTGTGCCCTCTCATTCTCGATCCTTTCACGAGTGGGAACAGTTTCTCTCTATCTACTCTGTCTAGACCCCTCATGATTTTAAATACCTCTATCAAATCATTTCTCAGCCTTCTCTTCTCCAAGCAAAACAGTCCTAACTTCTCCAATCTATCTTCATAACTGAAATTCCTCATCCCTGGAACCATTTCTGTGAATCTTTTCTGTACTCTCTCCAATGCCCTCATGCCTTTCCTCAAGTGCAGTGCCCAGAACTGGACGTAATACTCCAGCTGAGGCCGAACTAGTGTCTTATACAAGTTCAACATAACTTCCTTGCTCTTGTACTCCATGCCCCTATTAATAAAGCCCAGGATACTGTATGCTTTATCAACTGCTCTCTCAACCTGTCCTGCCACCTTTAATGACTTATGCACATATACTGGTCACTGGGTGTCAGATGAGAACACCAGTGCATCAACTGGTGCCCACCCTCACCAAGACACAGGTCAGGGAAGTGACCAAGGACACGTTTATGGCTGAGTTGTGGCAGACATTGTGTTCCCTATATCTTAACGAGGCAACAACTATAGATCACGGTCACCAGTGTAACCGTTTGAACTTGAAGCACAGAAATCTCAGGAGTGGGGTGTGGGAGATCAGGTCATGGTCCGAAATTACACTAGAGTGGGAGTGTTTGAACCACTCTACAAGGGCCCCTACTCTATCGTGGACAAAGCCAGCCCGATGGCAATGCAGTCCAACTGCCCAAGCCGGTTAAGTGGTTGCACGTTAATCAGACCAAGTTTCACCAGCCGCCAAACGCAGGACTAATAGAGTTGCCTCACTGCGACCCTATGATCCAATCATGTGGGATTGTGATGAAGCCCCAATCCCACATCAGGGGGGTATCATAGATGACACTCCTGTGGGCGACATCACAAATGGACGTTAGAGCATTTTTTCCAGAGGGCAGCTGGAGATGCTACAATTGAGGGGTCTGGGAGAACACCATCCCTGTGACAGAGAACACCAACGCAGCCCCTGAGGAGTAGTAACAGGGAAAGGGGACTCAGATGGGACCCTAATTTCATGTACCATTAAAGTTCAATTGTATATAATTATAATATGCCTGTGACTAAATTTGCTCACAGAGCAGGGTTTTGTCGTTTTTCTTTTATCTTACAGAATCATGATGATGATGCGAAGGGTGATAATCCTGGGATTCGTGACTGGCAACTTATTACTAGACAAGATGTTAATGCTTCAAAGTAGTAAGGATAAAATGATAATGCAGAGCCAGTCATTCATTGCACCCATCCCACTGAAAACCCTCGGGTTGAGGCGGAAGTATACATCAGGAATCCAAGGGTGGAGTGGGGCAAATTGGTGGGGCATGAGAAGGAAGAATACACCGGGGTACTCACGGGAAATTGCAAACTAAAGGGCATCTTCAACAGTACAAAAAGACAGTTTGGGAAGTCCGAGAAGGGAAAGGGGTGTGCATCATTTGTGATCCATCCAAAAGACAAATGAGAGATAATAATAAAAGCAAAATACTGCAGATGCTGAACATTTGAAACAAAAACAAAAAGTGCTGGAAATACTCAGCAGGTCAGGCAGCATCTGTGGAGAGAGAGGCAAAGTTAACATTTCAGGTCTGTGACTTTTCATCAGATGGAAGTTCTGATGAAAGGTCACAGACCTGAAAATGTTAACTTTGCTTCTCTCTCCACAGATGCTGCCAGACCTGTTGAGAGAGAAAATAATAGTTTGGTTTATAAGGAGAAAAAAACATGGATGGGTACAGACAGAGGACCCCTGGTATCCCCACACTTCCCCCACTCCAGTCAGAATCCCAAATGGAAGTCAGGTTGAATTGGCCTCGATGGTGGAGGGAACATGATAAGGGAGACTTTATGTATGTAGGTGGTGAGGTCTGGGACAGGCTGTGGCTCCAGTCGGGATGGTATGGTCATAGTAGCTGCGAGAGGGGCATCTTCATCACCGTTGGGATGGAGGTGTACCCACTGGGCATTGCATGGTACCACCCTGGCCCGGAGGAGACATGGACTCCTCAGGTCTGTGTGCCAGGAAAAGTTGGGGGGGTGGATGTCCCTGTTGTAACATTAAAGGCCATGAGGTAGCTAACTCCCTTTGCTAAGAAAGCCAAGAGCAAACGAAAGGCCGTAGAATGCCCTCACCATACACCAGGGCCAAGGAACAGACTGGTTGTTATTCCCACACAAATGGTACGAGATCACGATGTGCACCACTTTGGCGGATATGGGACTCCCCCCACCCCCGTGGTATAAACATAAAACATGAGCATTGCAGAATCGAATGCTGCATCAAGTTTTCAGGGAATTCTGGGAACGAACCAGCACTGCGATAAATGAGGACGAGCGCACTCATCCGTACGAGAATTCAGAGAATCAAATGAAACCTCACTCGCATAGGCGGGTACGACGTAGCTCAATTAATGACGCGGCAACTATATTTAACACTGGCACATTACTCGTAAATAGTTTAGATTTAGCTACTTTAGACAAATTAGCAAAAACTGTTAGGAACAGGTTAAGGATAATATTAAATGGGATGAATTATGTGGAACAGAATGAATTTGAGGAAAATCAAATTATGACCGTACATTTGCGAGATGTGATGGGAGAACTGGACAGGCACACTCACCACATGAATGAAATTATGAGAGAGGATAGAAATGTCTCTGTGGAAGCTGACAAAAATGACACTTACATTACATATGGTTCTTGGTGGAACAAGCCAGTGAAAACCTCTAGGAGGAGGATTGCGGAAGGGAGACTTCCTTCCTGGGTTACCGATAAACACTTTAGAGCTATGTCCACTTCCCAACTTACTACTGATATCTGTAAAATCAGAGGACCCGTGCAGGAATACCTGGTGAAACATGAGTGCCATCTAGGGATCAGTAGCATGGGCATGTTAGGGTTGGTTTTGTATCATCCAGTCCTAAAGGAAGGGGAGAAGCCTAACCCTCTCAAGTCAAAAACAACAGGATAGAAAATCAGGGTCATCTGTCACATTATGACCAATACCCTAGGAATGTGGCACAAGTGGATGGGATCACTTGAGTAGCCCCAGATTTGTCTGGGTGCAGTCAGAAAGGGGATATGTAACTGAAAGGATGCAGCACCAACCTTCAGGTTCACTTGGGATCAGGAAGGACCCAGTTGCACGATCATGGTGACCTGGGGAGTAGAGTTCCCAACACATGTGGCATATAAAGGAAAGGGGCAACATTGCGTCAAAACTACACACTGGGAATACCAGTATGAGGATCTTATTTGCCCTATTCCAGATGGAATGTTTTGTTTTACCCCAGCTCGGCCAGTTAGACTGGGAGCGTGGGTATTAGGGTATTATTGAATGTTTATGCTCATGGGCAGGTGAATATCACTGTAAGGGATGATGTGAAGGGACAGCTATATGAATATGTGGCCCAGTTTGGATAGGACATAGCCCTGCTGCCTGAACATCTTGTAGCACTGTTACAGAGGATTAACACTGCCAGCAAACATTTTTATACCTTTCAGAGGGACAAGGAAATTAAGGGAGAAATAGCAGACATTGGTGACAATAGCCACTGCTGGGACATTGGTCTTAACCTCAAAATACATCCTTGGGTATGAATTATATCTCATTCACTGGTTGTTGTACAGTTTGTTGTTGTATATCTGTCGTATAACCGGTGTCATTGGTGCAAACGTAGGAGAATGGACTAGATTCGGATGGCAAAATTATACACTTAAGGGTGGATGCTGTAAGGCATTTGGATATCCCTTGCATTTTTGTTATGTTGTGAGGCATTTGTTAATATCTCCTGCAATTCTGTTCACAAGTAAAATGTAACCAGTTGTGGCGTTGGCCAGCATGTGGAGCTCAACGGGTGGTAAGAACATGGAGGCAAAGGACATCGGGACGAAGGGAGGAGAATTCTGACTGAAGACATCATCGCTGGGGTTCATATTGGACTTTTTAAAAATAAAAGACAGCATAACCGAACAAGGACCCCACATACACAAACACAGAGATAAGTCAGGATATGCCACTGATGGGCTGTTAGATCAAACAGCCTGTCTACAACCACTCTCATTGTCAAAGACCTTTTGAAATATGTGTGAATGGTTTCCTTCTTGCGTTATCAAGATGCAGGTATCACATCTACGGGTGGTATACACCTAAGACACCCCCTGCTGAGAGCAGGATATGACCACATGCAGGTGGTAGCGCATAGCCAGGGTAGGATTGATGAGGCACTGAAGCCCAATAGGATAACCCAATTCAAAACATTACCTTATCTGTCAAGGGCCCAAAGTCAGAAAGGGGTATAAAGCCACAGCTCACAGGACATTGTTGCTGCAGCTGGGAAGTGTGGCTTTGTCAGTCACAAGAGGTCAGGTGGAAGATATCGTTCAGTGGATCTGACCACCTGGGAACGAGATTCTGTACTCAGGTCTACTAAGAAACTGGTGTTGCTAGTATGTACTATTGCTTGATGAGTTAATAAAAGTTGTTCCTCATGAAGTGGAAATTGTATTCAAATTTTGTTTCATGTCATTGATACTCAGTACAGGGTCAGGACCTTAGAGGGAAGTGAGACCCCCTGTTAAGAGTCTTACAACTGTTCGCAAAGGTACTTACAGGAGCTGAAATGGATACAACCCATAACCACTGCGTCTGCATCCTGATATATTATACACTCAGTGCCCCTGTCCTGCCCCACTCATCCATCACCCACAGCCATGCTTACTTGCACCAGCTCCTGAGCCCCAACACCTCAAATATAGACTTATCCGGTGTTTAAATTCCCCCGTGGCATTGCCCCTCCCCATCTCTAACCCCACCACACCCCCAGAACTCATTTCTCCAACTCCAGAGTGTTCTGTATGCTCCCTTTCTTTGCCCTACCATTGTATAGTTGTTTAGGTCGCGTTCATTAGAAAGTCCTGCTGAAACCCGGCACCTCTCCATCTCCCTCTCCTCCTTAAATCTAGTCCTTAGACCAAGCTTAGACCCGGCCTAATATCTTTTCCTTTGGCTCATTGCCCATTTTAACATGTGCCTCAGTGAAACATCACAGGATGTTTCCCTGTGTTAAAAGGCGCTATGTAAATGCAGTTTCTTTAAACGGAAATACTTTCCCTTTCCAACTCCGTACTCCCTGGTATGCATACCAAGTGCTCCTAGCTCATAGGAACAGGAGAAGGCCATTCAGCCTCTCAGGCCTATTCTACCATTCAATTAGTTTATGGCTGATCTGCGACCTGACTCCATATACAGAGCTGCTGACCCACTTCCTGGCCTACTTCAATGCTGCTTGGAGCTGTAAGGGCATCGATCTAGGGATGGGTCCCTTTGCATAGTGCACACCAGACTCGACATTCAGGATCAGACAGGTTTGAATATTTGTTTTGACTCCTCCTCCTACCCCCACCCCCATCACCCCCCCACCGCCTTGTTGGAATGTGGCTGTCACTGGCAAGCCTGACATTTATTGCCCATTCCAAAATGCCCTGGAGGTGGTGGTGGACCACCTTCTTGAATTGCTGAAGTTCATATAATGAAGGTGCTCCCACACTGCTGTTGAGAGGGAGCTCCAGGATTTTGACTCAGATAAGAAGGAGCAGCCAACATATGACAAAGTGAGGAAGGAGGTGATGGTGTTCCCATGTACCTGCTGCCCTTGCCCATCTAGGTGGTGGAGGTCGCAGGTTTGGGAGGTGCTGTCAAAGTGAAACAGAAATTCACCAGGGCACTTTCCTCATTGATTACATACGGTCGCCAGCAGGACTGTACTTCCAAATGGGACAGTGGCTGACAACGGCACACACATTCTAGGACTGTACATCAACCAAGATGATTGGAGGGTTTATTGGGTAGATACAGAGAAACTATTTCTCTTTCCAGTCCAGAAGAGGGGGCATAACCTTAAAATAAGAGCTAGTTCAGGAATGATGTCAGGTAGCAATGCTTCACAGAAAGGGTAGTGGAAATCTCTCCAAACACTCTCCCCAAAAACTGCTGAGGCTGGCGGTCAATTGATAATTTCAAAACTGAGATTGATAGAGTTTTGTTAGACTTGGGTATTAAGGATCACGGAATAATGGCAGTTAAGGTACAGATTAGTCATGATTTAACTGAATGGTGGAACAGGGTCGAGGGACTGAATGGCCTCCTTCTGTTCCTATGTTTCTATGGCCTACGCATCCAAGGCTAAGCAGCTTCCTCTGTGCATCCAGAGGAGACAGACTTAAAACAACTGGAAAAAAGGACCAGAAAGGAGGAGAAGGAATTTTTGTTTGTGCAGCAAGTTATGATGATCTGGGCTGCACATTTGGAAAGGGCGGTGGAAGGAGATTCAACAGCAATTTTCAAAAGGAAACTGGATAAATACTAGAAAAAGAAACATTTTTAGGCTATAGAGAAAGATCAGGACTGGTTTGATAGCTCTTTCAAAGAACCAGCGAAGGCACAATGGACTGAATGGCCACTTTCTGTACTGTGTTACTGTGACTGTCCCTCACTGGCCGTCAGCAAAGGTGAGCAGTGTTGCAGAGGGCACACGTTTTTGCTGCCTCTGCAAGGCGCAGCTCACATCAAGAATCCAGCACATTGCAGGAAATCAAAATTACAAATTTCACGATGCCCCCAGGGACAATGCTCAGCACAGCTTCAATAACACACTTTTGCCACATCGAACCTGCTTTAGATCACAGAAGTAAGGAACAATGGCACATTTTGAAATTGGACAATTGGAAATTCAAGCAGTTAACTGCACTCAGTGGTAAAACCAATCATTACCAGCTGAACCCGAGGACTGTCACACCATCATTTGGGGTTTGGCAACCCACCCTTTTTAGACGTCAATTTTCCCTTGAAATTTCAGTCTATTAACGTGCTGAGAGCAGCAAGTAATCTACTCCCAAAAATACAAGAGGCGAACAGAAGGAGATGCACGAGATCAAGTTAGGAGGATCCCATCCCGATTCACTTTCACAAGATAGCTGAACAGCTTTCTCTGCAGAGGTCCTTCCCCGCCAGTCTCCCTTCAATCCCCAAACTGTGACCTTGGACTCGCACCTTTTGGGACAGACCAGAGGTTGCCTTAAGCTAAAGTCTGACTTGGAGCTGTCCGAGCCAAGCAAAAGCAAAGCATCTGTAATCAATTCTGCAGCCTCCCCGAGCGTTCTGCAGCAGCACAAAGTGCCTCGGCTGCTCACAGCAATTTCTAATCTTACCTCTGCAGCTCTCAGGTCACATTGCACATGAAGCAGGTGTGCCAGACTGGAGCTTTCTAGTGACTCCGCAATCAGCATCTCACAGCGAGGAAACCAGTGCAGTCCCTGGTGAGCTCCCACAGTGCTGGCCATCAGCCACTCAGCAAACAACACAAATTGGGAAATATTGGTGCATGATTAAAATCACCTTCTCCCTTTCTATGAACTCAGAGCTGCACTGGCCCCTGAACACAGTTGCCACCCCGACACTGGGATTTTATGGCAGGAAGTAGGATATCACAGTGAGGAATTCAAAAACATCCCCATAGGGGACCAACTGGTCGATTTAAATGCAGGCAGTAGTGTTATTACATTTGCTGTCTTCCACTCAAAATACAACATCACAGACCCACCCGCCCCTTCTCCCATGGACTCTGGCTCAACCCATTGGGCTATGTTTTTTTTCTCTCCTGCATTCTCTTATTCTCTTTTCCCCCTTTTGAATAAATGGCTGATATTTAAGATGCGCCAGATGCCCCCGCTGCTGTCAGAATGTTGCAATGATTGTGATACAACCACCTTGTAACAAACAGCAATGGGGAACTCCCCCCACCACACAATCATCATCAGCTGTGGGCATCCTAAATCTTCTAAACTCCAGGGAATACAAACCTGGTCTATGCAACCATGTTCTCATTGATTAACCCTCCCAGCCCTAGCTGGTAAATCTGCAATGCAGCCCCTTCAAGGCCAATATATCATCCCTGAGATGTAGTGCCCAGAACTGAATGCAGGAAGGTAACAGAAGCAAAATGTTATGGTACTAATAATCCAGAGACTGGAGTTCAAATCCCACTATAGCTGTTAGGGAATTTAAATTATGTTAAATCTGGAATAAAAAACAAGCATCAGCAATGGTGATGCATGTAACTACTGGAGGAAACCTGCTGCCCTTACCTCCTCTGGCCTATATGCGACTCCTAACCCACTGTGGTTGACATTTCATTGCCTTCTGAAATGGCTTTGAAAATATCAAAATCAAGTGCTACAAAAAAAAACTATAATCCACAAGGACTGCAGCGGTTCAAGGGGATGACTCACCGTCAACATTTCAAGGACATGTGGGGATGGGCAATAAATGCTGGCCTTGCCAGTGATGCCCACATCCCAAGCCAGCTCTGGTTTCACCTTTTACTGGAGATTTTCCCATGTGATACTTAGCCACTTTGCAAATGTCACTACGTCAGTTGTATTTATTTAGCAAAATAAATAACTTGTAAATCAAAGAGCGAGCACTAACAATTAAAGATAAGTAATGTTTAAATAAAAACTATTTCTACAGTATTGACCACAATGAAAAACACCAAGCAAATGCCAATGGTATGACAAAACATCAATATAAGTTACTACTGAAGTTTTCAAATACTTTTAGCCTCAAGAAAACGAACATCATGGGACAGGGCGTCAGAAATGCTCCATCCATCAATATCGGCGGCCACGCTCTGGAAGTGGTTCAAGAGTTCACCTACCTAGGCTCAACTATCAACAGTAACCTGTCTCTCGATGCAGAAATCAACAAGCGCATGGGAAAGGCTTCCACTGCTATGTCCAGACTGGCCAAGAGTTTGTGGGAAAATGGCACACTGACATGGAACACAAAAGTCCGACTGCATCAAGCCTGTGTCCTCAGTACATTGCTCTAAGGCAGCAAGGCCAGGACAACGTATGTCAGCCAAGAGTGACGTCTCAATACATCCCATCTTCGCTGCCTCTGGAGAATACTTGGCATCAGGTGGCAGGACCATATCCCCAACACCGAAGTCCTCGAGGTGGCCAACATCCCCAGCGTATACACCCTACTGAGCCAGCGGCGCTTGAGATGGCTTGGCCATGTGAGCCACATGGAAGATGGCAGGATCCCCAAGGACACATTGTACAGCGAGCTCGTCACTGGTATCAGACCCACCGGCCGTCCATGTCTCCGCTTTAAAGACGTCTGCAAACGCGACATGAATCACAAGTCGTGGGAGTCAGTTGCCAGTGATCGCCAGAGCTGACAGACAGCCATAAAGGCTGGGCTAAAGAGTGGCGAGTCAAAGAGACTTAGCAGTTGGCAGGAAAAAAGACAGAAGTGCAAGGGGAGAGCCAACTGTGTAACAGCCCCGACAACCAATTTTATCTGCAGCACCTGTGGAAGAGTCTGTCACTCTAGAATTGGCAGCATCTATGGAAAGAGAAGCAGAGTTAACGTTTCGGGTCTGCTTCGCTTTCCACAGATGCTGCCAGACCTGCTGAGTGGTTCCAGCATTTCTTGTTTTTATTTCAGATTTCCAGCATCCGCAGTATTTTGCTTTTACTCTAGAATTGGCCTTTATCGCCACTCCAGGCGCTGCTTCACAAACCACTGACCACCTCCAGGTGCTTACCCATTGTCTCTCGAGACAAGGAGGCCAAAGAAGAAGAATTTTATGACTTTTTACAATGCGCAATTTAAATAAAACCAAAAAACAATCCTAATGCAATTCACTGATTCACACCCTGCTCCCAGAATAGAATGCATCATACAAATGCACACTTCACAGGGTGATGTGAACTTGCCTTCATTCCAGTTTGTGTTTATCCCTCGTTTCTCTTGCTCCTTCTCAATTTGTGTTACTTTCTCAGGACTCTGTGGAGTTTCCCGGTGATTCTCATTGGCCCAGATGCAGTTATCAGAGACTGAGTAAGACCGGCAGAGTGTAAAAGTGCAGCGGGAAGGAGCGAGACCGGCAGAGTTTAGAAGTGCGGCGGCAGCGGGAAGGAGCGAGACTGAGTGAGACCAGCACAGTTTAAAAGTGCAGCGGGAAGGAGAAGGACTGAGTGAGACTGGCAGAGTTTAAAAGTGCAGTGGCAGCGGGAAGGAGAGAGACTGAGTGAGACTGGCACAGTTTAAAAGTACAGCGGCAGCAGGAAGGAGCGAGACTGAGTGAGACCGGCACAGTTTAAAAGTGCAGCGGCAGCAGGAAGGAGCGAGACTGAGTGAGACCGGCACAGTTTAAAAGTGCAGCGGCAGCAGGAAGGAGTGAGACTGAGTGAGACCGGCACAGTTTAAAAGTGCAGCGGCAGCAGGAAGGAGCGAGACTGAGTGAGACCGGCACAGTTTAAAAGTGCAGCGGCAGCGTGCCTGAGTTTTGAAAAAAAAAGCCAACAGTGAAGTCACAGGAGAGCTGCAAGGTGATTAGTTGGTGAGTCACTGCTGTTACAGAATAGCTCTAAATAGCTGGGTAAGTATCTCAGGTAAGAAAAGCATAAAAGCTTAAATTTTATTTCAAATATAATAAGTGGTGTTTTTTTTTTAAGGGGGTTCTGTAGTAACGAGGACCAGGGAAGAAGGGCCATAGAGTAACTGATATTGTCAGACATTAAGATCTTCCAGAAGGTTTAATTTAATTTAAAGGGCAGGAGAGGTCAAAGCCGTGGTGTGCTCCTCGTGCTCCATGTCGGAAGGGAACATTTCTAGTGCCCGGGACCAGCATGTGTGCAGGAAATATATCCAGCTGCAGCTCCTGGAAGCCCGGATTTCGGAGCTGGACCGGCAGATCGGGACACTGTGGAGCATCCACAAGGTGGAGAGTATCGTGGTTAGCACGTATAGAGAGGTGGTCACACTGCAGGCTCAGACCCCACAGGCAGGAGGGGGATGGGTGACCACCAAGCAGAGCAAGAGGACTAGGCAGGCAGTTCAGGAATCACCCTGCAAAACAGCTATACTGCTTTGGATACTGTTGGGAGGAATGGCCGCTCCAGGGAAAGCAGCAACAGCCCAATTCGTCGCACCATGGTTGGCTCTGCTGCACAGGGGAGGAGTAAAAAGTGTGGGAATGCAATAGTTATAGGGGATTCAATTGTAAGTGGAATAGATAGGCATTTCCGCGGCAGCAAAAGAGACTCCAGGATGGTATGTTGCCTCTCTGGTGCTGGGGTCAAGGATGTCTCAGAGCAGTTACAGGACATTCTGAAGGGGGAAGGTGAACAGCCAGTAGTTGTGGTACACATTGGTACAAATGACATCGGTTAAAAAGGATGAGGTCCTAAAAGCAGAATATAGGGAGCTAGGAAGTAGGAAAAGTGGGACCTCAAAGGTAGTGATCTCAGGATTATTACCAGTGCCACGTGCTAGTCAGAGTAGAAATAGCAGGATATATCGGATGAATACGTGGCTGAAGAGATGGTGTGAGGGGGAGGGTTTTAGATTCCTGGGACATTGGGACCGGTTCTGGGGGAGGTGGGACCAGTACAAACTGGACGGGTTACACCTGGGCAGGACCAGGATTGATGTCCGAGGGGGAGTATTTGCTAGAATGGTTGGGGAGGGTTTAAAATAAAATGGCAGGAGGATGGGAACCTTTGCAAGGAGTCAGAGCACGGGGAATCAAAGACAAGAACAAAAGACAGCAAGGGGAATAAGAAAAATGGTAGGCAGAGAAATCAAGGGCCAGAATCAAACAGGGCCACAGTGAAAAATAGTGGGAAAGGGACAAGTAACGTGAAAAAGACAAGCCTTAAGGTTTTGTGCCTTAACACGCGGAGCATTCGCAATAAAGTGGATGAATTAATCGCGCAAATAGATGTAAACGGGTATGATATAGTCGGGATTATGGAGACGTGGCTGCAAGGTGACCAGGGATATTCAATATTCAGGAAGGGCAGACAAAAAGCAAAAGGCGGTGGAGGAAAGAGGAAATTAATGCAATAGTGAGGAAAGATATTAGCTCTGATGGTGTGGAATCTGTATGGGTAGAGCTGAGAAACACTAAGGGGCAAAAAACATTAGTGGCGGTTGTATATAGACCCCCAAACTGTAGTGGTAACGTTGGGAATGGCATTAAACAGGAAATTAGAGACGCATGCGCTAAAGGAACATATGTAATTATGGGTGAGTTTAATCTGCATATAGATTGGGCATATCAAATTAGTCACAATACCGTAGAGGAGGAATTCTTGGAGTGTATACAGGATGGTTTTCCGGACCAATGCGCTGAGGAACCAACTAGAGAACAGGCCATCCTAGACTGGGTATGGTGTAATAAGAGGGGAATAATTGACAATCTAGTGGCGCAAGACCCCTTGGGAACGAGCAACCATAATATGACGTAGTTGATTCTGAGACAAGGGTCCTGAATCTTAGTAAAGGAAACTACAAAGGTATGAGGCGCGGGTTGGCCATGACGGATTGGGAAACATTACTTAAAGGGATGACGGTGGATAGGCAATGGCAAACATTTAAAGAGTGCATGGATGAATTGCAACAATTGTTTATTCCTGTCTTGCGCAAAAGCAAAACAGGAAAGGTAGCCAAACCAAACAAGGGAAATTAGAGATAGCATTAGATCCAAGGAAGAGGCATATAAATTTGCCAGGAAAAACAACAGACCTGAGGATTGGGAGCAGTTTAGAATTCAACCAAGGAGGACCAAGGGATTGATTAAGAAGGGAAAAACCTTGCGGGGAACATAAAAACTGACTGTAAAAGTTTCTGCAGGTATGTGAAGAGAAAAAGATTGAAGACAAATATAGGTCCCTTACAGTCAGAAACAGGGGAATTTATTATGGGGAATAAAGAAATGGCTGACCAACTAAATGTATATTTTGGTTCTGTCTTCACAAAGGAGGACACAAATATCATACCAGAAAGGTTGGGAAACACAGAGCTTAGTGACAGAGAGGAACTGAAAGAAATCACTATTAGTGGAGAAGTGGTGTTGGGGAAATTGATGGGATTGAAGGCCAATAAATCCACAGGGCCTGATGGTATGCATCCCAGAGTACTTAAGGAAGTGGCCCTAGAAATAGTGGATGCATTGGTGGTCAACTTCCAAGATTCTATAGACTCTGGAACAGTTCCTACAGATTGGAGGGTAGCTAATGTAACCTCTCTATTTAAAAAGGGAGGTAGAGAGAAAGCAGGGAATTATAGACCAGTCAGCCTGACGTACACGGTAGTGGGGAAAATTCTAGGGTCCATTATCAAAGATTTTACAGCAGAGCACTTAGAGAACAGTGGTAGAATCGGGCAGCGTCAGCATGGATTCACGAAAGGGAAATCATGCTGGACAAATCTACTAGAATTCTTCGAGGATGTAACTAGTAGAGTTGATGAGGGGGAGCCAGCGGATGCAGTTTATTTGGACTTTCAGAAGGCTTTCGACAAAGTCCCACGTAAGAGATTAGCGTGTAAAATAAAAGTGCGTGGGATTGGGGGTAGTGTACTGCGATGGATAGAAAATTGGTTGGCGGACAGGAAACAAAGAGTAGGGATAAATGGGTCTTTTTCCGAATGGCAGGCAGTGACTAGTGGGGTACCGCAGGGATCGGTGCTAGGACCCCAGCTAATCACAATATATATTCATGATTTAGATGAGGGAACTAAATGTAATATCTCCAAATTGGCAGATGACACAAAATTGGGTGGGAGGGTGAGTTGTGAGGAGAATGCAGAGAGTCTTCAGGGTGATTTGGACAAGTTGAGTGAGTGGGCAAATGCATGGCAGATGTAGTATAATGTGGATAAATGTGAGGTTATCAACTTTGGTAGCAAAAACAGGAAGGCAGATTATCTGAATGCCTAGAAACTGAGAAAGGGGAATATGCAGCGAGACCTGGGTGTTCTCGTACACCAGTCGCTGAAGGTAAGCATGCAAGTCCAACAGGCGGTAAAAAAGGCAAATGGTATGTTGGCCTTCATAGCGAGAGGATTCGAGTACAGGAGCAGGGATGTCTTGCTGCAATTATACAGGGCCTTGGTGAGGCCACACCTGGAATACTGTTTGCACTTTTGGTCTCCTTATCTGAGGAAGGATGTTCTTGCTATAGATGGAGTGCAGCGAAGGTTTACCAGACTGATTCCTGGGATGGTGGGACTGACGTATGAGGAGAGATTGAGTCGGTTAGGATTATATTCGCTGGAGTTCAGAAGAGTGAGGGAGGATCTCATAGAAATCTATAATATTCTAACAGGACTTGACAGGGTAGATGCAGGATGTTCCCGATGGTGGGGGAGTCCAGAATCAGGGGTCATAGTCTAAGGATACAGGGTAAATCTTTCAGGACTGAGATGAGGAGAAATTTCTTCACCCAGAGAGTGGTGAGCCTGTGGAATTCGCTACCACAGAAAGCAGTTGAGGCCAAAGCATTGTATGTTTTCAAGAAGGAGTTAGATATAGCTCTTGGGTTTAAAGGGATCAAAGGACGTGGGGCGAAAGCGGGAACATGCTGAGTTGATCAGCCATGATCATAAAGAATGGCGGAGAAGGCTTGAAGGGCCAAATGGCCTACTCCTGCTCCTATTTTCTATGTTTCTATCCTCACTCGGGGTGCGTTCCAAATAAAGATTGGGGGGGGGGGGGGGGGCGAGCGGTGTTGGTGACCAACAGACAACACAAATCTACTCCAAGCCAAGACAGTCACAGTACTGCACATGCATGAACCATTCACACAAGGACAGTTTCTCCCAGGCCGCCAATAGCAGTACTTGGGATACCAATAGACCATTCCGAAAGACTCCGGGTTGGGATCCTGAACAGTTCTCCAGAGGGAGTTTAATCAGAGCTTTATCCAACTTCTACCCCTTTGCATTTTAGCTCCTTGAGGTTAAAACGAACATTCCATTCACCTTTTAAATTATTTTTTGTACCAGTCCATTAATTTTAAGTGATTTCTGCACAAAGATCCCGAAATCTCTGACCGCCACAGTTCCCAGCTACTCACCATTTGCAAATCATTCCCCCCTCATGTACCTTCCTGAGCAGATAGAATGCGTGTGAGAGCACATCCCAGGAGCGGTGGAGTGGAAGGTGCAGGAGTGTTTCCTGCTGTGGCCAGAAAGGTTACAGCCATTTTCTCTCTGGCTGTGCCCTGGGAGCTGGTTCTGTACAAACTCAAGACTCTTAAGAGACACAGGAACGGACGTGTCTGGTGAATGCTGAAGCTTTCAAAGGGATTGCTTGGTCAGTGAAACACAGAAATTCAGGACACATTCCTCTCCAGCCTGCTGCAGATTTCCAGAGGTACTATCCTTGGAGCAAAACCACAACACAAGGACTTAGTGTCGGGGGAGTGGGAGATGGGAAGGAAATCAGCATTTACTGGAAATAAATCTCAACTGAAGACAGATGTGCAGGCAGAGGGAAGAGCAACTGTCAACCCAAGTGTTCAATCTTGTCCACATGTTTACATCATATTTCAACAGGAGAAATCCAGGCTGCAGGATCGCTAAATATTTGCATATTGTGACCCATACCTTTTCAGTGGTCGCCGACAGCCAGTTTCCAATTCTACAGCCCAATAATGAATATCCTCACTCCAGTCCCAAGCGCCAGGAATTTGACCAGGTGCAGCCCTACTGGCCATAATAAAGACAGACAAACTTGCATTTCAAGAGTACCTTTCACAACCACATAACATCCCACAGGACTTTACAGCCAGTGAAGTACTTTTGAAGTGTAGTCACTATTGTAGTGTAGGAAATACAGCAGCAAATTTGTACACAGCAAGCTCCACAACAATATGATAAAGACCAGGTAATTTGTTTTTGCAAGGTTGGTTGAGCGATAAATATTGGACAGGACACAGGGGATAATTCCTCTGCTCCGTTTCAAATAGTACCATGGGATCTTTATCATCTGTTTGAGAGCAGATAGGGCCTTGGTTTAATGACTGATCCGAATGACAGCATCGGTGATAGTGCAACACTCCCTCAGTACTGCATTCCAGTGTCAGCCCGGATTTTGCACTCAGATATCCAGTTACATCCATGACCTACTTTTTTTTTCCAAAAATATACTTTATTCATAAAAATTTGCAAAAATACATCACCAAACAGTTCAAATTTCACATTTCGGAAAGTACAATAGATATAAGATTTCTTCAATACAGAAAACATCAAGTGCCTCACAATTCTTGCCATTCCATTTTAAATGCAATGTGCATTCCATTACATAGTAAAAAAAGAGTTTGGTGCATACAGCCTGAGGGGTTCCAGCCCCTCAGGATACTATGGTGGGAGGACCTTACACAGTGGTCTTTCCCCATTGAGCCTTTGCTGCGGCTGCCCCAAGCTTTAGTGCATCCCTCAGCATGTAGTCCTGGACCATGGAATGTGCCAGTCTGCAATACTCA
This sequence comes from Heterodontus francisci, assembly GCF_036365525.1. Lineage (NCBI taxonomy): Eukaryota > Metazoa > Chordata > Chondrichthyes > Heterodontiformes > Heterodontidae > Heterodontus > Heterodontus francisci. The sequence continues at coordinate 74,190,978 of NC_090395.1, read as the reverse complement.
GCCGTGGACAACTCTCTGCTCTGGCAGACCAGCAAGTTTCGGGCAGACCAAAGTGTGTCCTTCACCGAGTTGATGATCCTCCAGCAACAGTTGATGTTTATCTTGGTGTTCGTCCCTGGGAACAGCCCGCAGAGCAGAGTCCTGTATTACAGCTGCATGGGATGAACCTTGACAAAAACCACTGCATCTCTTTCCACACCTGCTTTGCAAAGGCACATTCCAGAAGGAGATGGGCAACAGGCTCTTCCCCACCACAGCCAACTCACTATGGCTTCGACACCACCTATCAATCCTGCAACCTCCGCCTTCTAGAAGGACAAAGGCAGCAAATGCACGGCAGCACCATGCCTTCCAAGTCACATATCATCCTGACTTGGTCATATAATCGACCGTTCCTACAGTCGAAATCCTGGAACTCCCTACCTAACATCACGGTGGGAGCACCCTCACCAGACAGACTGCAGCAGCTCACGAAAGCAACTCAACACCACCTTCTCCAGAGTCAACTTGGGATGGGCAATAAATGCTGGCCTTGGCAGGGGCATCCATATCTCAAGAATGATTTTAGAAAAACATGCACTCCAATAGTCTTGATCCCAGAAAATGGGAGAACACTCATTCTCTTCAAATAGTGCCATGAAATCTTTTACATCTACCCGAGAGGGTAAAAGGGGCCTTGGTTTAATCCAAATCCAAAAGATGGCACCGCCAACAGTTATGTTATAACTGCTAGGTTACTACAGAAACAATGACAAGAACCATGCACATTACATGGTGGAAGAGAGGGGTAGTGTTGAATTCAGACCCATCATTTGTATGAACTGCCACAGGTAGGCAGCCCTGCAGCACTCACCCATTACTGTTACTGGTACATACCCACATGTAGGTGCGTGACTCCTCCCTCCACCTTGTTAACTATAGAGGCGTGCACCTCCCAGACACAATCACAGTTCCTGTATGATCACAGGGTCAGGTTCTGTCACTAGGTGCTATGTGTACTTTTCTAAAGAAAAATAGTAACTAGGATTTATTTTTGTAAACAGATGTCATATGCTAGTGGCACTCCCTCCAATGACAAGCAGGACAATGCGAAGAATGCATTTCATCGAGGTATGTAACCAGTCCGTCTGGTACATGGTTACTAAAAGCTCTTGTGCGGCTTGTTGAATAAATCAGCTTGCAATGTCAAATTCTTGAGCTCTACACCCTGACAGACAGAGCTACTCGCCCTTTCTATGGCAATGCTAAATCAGCACCGAGGGAATTCCTGAAATCATCAGGTCTACTTACCTTTTTTTTTAAAAACATAAAAATGAGGAAGCACAGGACCTGTGCAATAGGTGCACACATAGCGAAGTTCATTTTACTAATTGGGCCAGGACACAGAAATTACCAATCCTTTACTAACACAAGATGCTTTCCAGCTTTCAGTATGCTTATATAATAAAATACCTGCAAGAGCAGTTTGCTAGACATTTCTTTGTCTGGATATTTTGAACCAAAAGCCTCCACATCACACTAATCAGAGTAAACTAAAAGTTAATACCATTTCCGTATGAACACCATCACAGCCCAAACAGGATTCAAACTCCCACTGTACAGAACTCCAAAATTCAGACAGACAGGACCGTTTCAATGCTCAAAAAATGTTAATTTAATTTAATGTGAGCATTCACTTATTGCCAACTTGCTCTATTATAATTTACATTCACCTTTATATGAGGCTGTGGTTGCTGAAACCACTATACTACAAAGAAAAGGTTATTCTCACCACCAGACAATGCTCAGCCAACACCTGAATCAGTTCATAATGACCTGCTGGCAGGAGGGTGTAAGTTTACATAAGCAATCTCCATTACAAATGGAGAAACAGGCATTTATAATGTCTAAAAATATGCAACACTTTAATATAGGGGCTGAATTACATCTGTGTCCCCAATCCAATTCTGTCCCCACCTTGCCTTTGAACCCCAATTCACCTGAAGAATATACTTGGTCTCCAATCCCTAGCAGTAATGTCATGGGAGATCGACTACATTTTTTTAAGCTTCTGTCATCATGATTTGTATCAACATTTAACATTCAGCCTGCTTACGTAAACATTTGAAGGAGCAGTAATCTTGCTCGTGGGTTCAGTTCTGGGGACTGCCTGTGCGCAGTTTGCAAGTTCTCCCTGTGACCGTGTGGGTTTACACCGGGTGCTCCAGTTTCCTCCCACAGCCAAAGACTTGCAGGTTGATAGGTAAATTGGCCATTGTAAATTGCCCCTAGTGTAGGTAGGTGGTAGGAGAAAGGTGGGAATGTGGTAGGGAATATGGAATTAATGTAGGATTAGAATAAATGGGTGGTTGTTGGTCGGCACAGACTTGGTGGGCTGAAGGGCCTGTTTCAGTGCTGTATCTCTCTATGACTATAAACAACTGCCTGTAATGATGTAGTTACAGGATCTGGCAGTAAGTGGCACCAAGAAGTGAGTTTCTGAAGTCTCCTCCCCACTATGCTGCCATATTAGAATTAGAACATTACAGCGCAGTACAGGCCCTTCGGCCCTCGATGTTGCGCCGTCCTGTGAAACCATCTGACCTACACTATTCCATTTTCATCCATATGTCTATCCAATGACCACTTAAATGCCCTTAAAGTTGGCGAGTCTACTACTGTTGCAGGCAGGGCGTTCCACGCCCCTACTACTCTCTGAGTAAAGAAACTACCTCTAACATCTGTCCTATATCTATCACCCCTCAACTTAAAGCTATGTCCCCTCGTGTTTGCCATCACCATCCGAGGAAAAAGACTCTCACTATCCACCCTATCTAACCCTCTGATTATCTTATATGTCTCTATTAAGTCACCTCTCCTCCTCCTTCTCTCCAATGAAAACAACCTCAAGTCCCTCAGCCTTTCCTCGTAAGACCTTCCCTCCATACCAGGCAACATCCTAGTAAATCTCCTCTGCACCCTTTCCAAAGCTTCCACATCCTTCCTATAATGCGGTGACCAGAACTGCACGCAATACTCCAGGTGTGGCCTCACCAGAGTTTTGTATCATCATCCAGTGCCCACCAGCATAAGGCCACCAATTCCTTCCACTGCTTTATATCCAGCAGATTGTGCTCTGGATTGTTGAGGATCCTACCGGCTACAGAAAATTGCCACTGGACTCAGACACGATATTAACCCAGTATTCAGAGAGTGGAAATTCTGGTCGCCACTTGTCAGGTCTGTCTGGAGTAGGGCTCAAACCCATAACCTACTGTCTCAGTTACCACTGAGCCAAGGAGCACTCAATTGAGAGAGGGGGAGGGGGAGAGAGAGAGAGAGAATGAGAATATTTCATGCAAAAGCGATATATATAAATATATATCGCAGAGACACGCCTCAGCTGATTGTGGGCAACAGAAAAAGCAACTTACTAGTACATGTTAAAGATATTCAACACATTCAGCTTCACAAATTTGTTTCAAACAAACTGTTACAGATATGAACATCAGGAGCTTTGTTCCTTTTGAAGCAGTTGTGTGTGCAAGTGGAGAGGTCAGTGAGTTAAATGCCAGCAGGGAAGCAGTCAGCTGCAGACCACGCGATTAACAAACACTCAACACTTCAGTTTTAGATGACTATTACTAAAAGCCTTGTATTTCTATAGCACCTTTCACAACCTTGGGACACCCCAAAGCGCTTCACAACCAAAAAGGTATTTTTGAACTGCAGTCACTATTGTAACGTAGGAAACGTGGCAGCCAATTTGGACATGCAAGATCTCACAAACAGCAATGAAATAAATGAGATCATCTGTCTTTAGTGATCTTGGTTGAGGGATAAAATATTGGCCAGGACAACGAGAGATGTGGAAGATAATAGTTGGACAGCACAAGAGAGGAGAAAAACCAGAACACAAGTCAACAAACCTTTTCATGCAGTGTTAACGGAGTGAAATGAACAGAGGTCAACTTGATCCTAAGGTGCATGGAAACAGGGTTTAACAGAATTGTGGCGAGGGGACCCATTTTATAGGAAGAACTGCTTTCAAGCCAAAAAACTGATTCAAACATGTACACCTCAACAAAAATACCAGTCTTCAGAAACACTTAGTGGCAGCTTTAAATACACATAAATTATAGGTTTCTGTGTTCACCACTGCAAGCCACAGTGAACATGCCATTTCCGTGCAGTCATGCAGCTGCTTACAAACAAAAATTCATGCCTTGTACACGAGGTTAAAATCAGATCCATTTGCTTTCCAAATGTGGTCGTTGGTCTTTGGACCCCAACACCTCCAGTTAAACACCAGAAAAAAAACACATAATAAAAAGCTAAACATCAATTGTTTATTCCTGTCTGGCGCAAAAGTAAAACGAGAAAGGTAGCCAAACCATGGCTTACAAAGGAAATTAGAAATAGCATTAGATCCAAGGAAGAGGCATCTAAATTCGCCAGAATAAACAACAGACCTGAGGATTGGGAGCAGTTTAGAATTCAGCAAAGGAGGACCAAGGGATTGATTAAGAAGGGGAAAATAGAGTACGAGAGCAAGCTTGCGGGAAACATAAAAACTGACTGTAAAAGTTTCTATAGGTATGTGAGAGAAAAAGATTGGTGAAGACAAATGTAGGTCCCTTACAGTCAGAAACAGGGGGATTTATTTGGGGAACAAAGAAATGGCTGACCAACTAAATGCATACTTTGGTTCTGTCTTCACAAAGGAGGACACAAATATCATACCAGAAAATTTGGGGAACACAGGGTTTAGTGAGAGTGAGGAACTGAAAGAAATCAGAATGAGTAGAGAAATGATGTAGAGGAAATTGATGAGATTGAAGGCCGATAAATCCCCAGGGCCTGATGGTATGCATCCCAGAGTACTTGAGGAAGTGGCCCTAGAAATAGTGGATGCATTGGCGGTCATCTTCCAAGATTCTTTAGACTCTGGAACAGTTCCTGCACATTGGATGGTAGCTAATGTAACCCCACTATTTAAAAAGGGAGGTAGAGAGAAAGCAGGAATTATAGACCAGTCAGCTGACGTTGGTAGTAGGGAAAATTCTAGAGTCCGTTATCAAAGATTTTACAGCAGAGCACTTAGAGAACAGTGGTTGAGTCAGCATGGATTTATGAAAGGGAAATCATTCTGGATAAATCTACCAGAATTCTTCAAGGATGTAACTAGTAGATTTGATGAGGGGGAGCCAGTGGATGCGGTTTATTTGGACTTTCAGAAGGCTTTTGACAAAGTCCCACATAAGAGATTAGCATGTAAAATTAATGCACATGGGATTGGGGGTAGTGTATTGCAATGGATAGAAAATTGGTTGGCAGACAGGAAACAGAGTAGCGATAAATGGGTCTTTTTCCGAATGGCAGGCAGTGACTAGTGGGGTACCGCAGGGATCGGCGTTAGGACCGCAGCTAATCACAATATATATTCATGATTTAGATGAGGGAACTAACATGTAATATCTCCAAATTTGCAGATGACACAAAATTGGGTGGGAGGGCGAGTTGTGAGGAGGATGCAGAGAGGCTTCAGGATGATTTGGACAAGTTGAGTGAGTGGGCAAATGCATGGCAAATGCAGTATAATGTGGATAAACGTGAGGTTATCCACTTTGGTAGCAAAAACAGGATGGCAGATTATCTGAACGGCTATAAACTGAGAAAGGGGAATATGCAACGAGACCTGGGTGTTTTCGTACACCAGTCGCTGAAGGTAAGCATGCAAGTCCAAAAGGCGGTAAAAAAGGAAAATGGTATGTTGGCCTTCATAGCGAGAGGAATAGAGTACAGGAGCAGGGATGTCTTGCCGCAATTATACAGGGCCTTGGTGAGGCCACTCCTGGAATATTGTGTGCAGTTTTGGTCTCTTTATCTGAGGAAGGATGTTCTTGCTATAGAGGGAGTGCAGCGAAGGTTTACCAGACTGATTCCTGGGATGGCGGGACTGACGTATGAGGAGAGATTGAGTCGGATAGGATCATATTCGCTGGAGCTCAGAAGAGTGAGGGGGGATCTCATAGAAACCTATAAAATTCTAACAGGACTTGACAGGGTAGATGCAGGAAGGATGTTCCCGATGGTGGGGGAGTCCAGAAGCAGGGGTCATAATAGTCTAAGGATACGGGATAAACCATTCAGGACTGAGATGAGGAGAAATTTCTTCACCCAGAGTGGTGAACCTGTGGAATTTGCTACCACAGAAAGCAGTTGAGTCCAAAACATTGTATGTTTGCAAGAAGGAGTTAGATATAGCTCTTGGGTTAAAAGGGATCAAAGGATATGGGGCGAAAGTGGGAACAGGTTACTGAGTTAGATGATCAGCCATGATCATAATGAATGACAGAGCAGGCTCAAAGGGCCAAATGGCCTACTCCTGCTCCTATTTTCCATGTTTCAAGCAGCAAAGGAGGCCCAGTAGGTGTCAACCATGGATCAGTGGGTAGCACTCAAGCCTCAGAAACAGAAGGTTGCGGATTAAGTTCCACTCCGTGACCTGAGCACAAAATCCAGGCCAACAGTCCAATGCAATGTCGAATGAGTGCTGCGCTGTCTGAGGTGCCGCCTTTCAGATGAGACGTTAAACTCAGAGGTGGACATACAAGATCTGATGGTGTTATTTTGAAGAGGAGCAGGGAGTTCTGCCTGGTCTCCTGGCCAATTTTTGTCAACCAACATGTTTGTGGGATAAAAACAAAATGCTGGAAATACTCAGCAGGTCTGGCAGCATCTGTGGAGAGAAAAGCAGAGTTAATGTTTCAGGTCAGTGACCCTTCTTTAGAACAGGTAATTATTAGAAATGTGAAAGGTTATAAGCAAGTAAAGCAGGGGTGGGGCAAGAGATAACAAAGGAAGTGTAGATAGGACAAGGTCACAGAATAGCTGACCAGAAGGTCATGGAGCAAAGGCAAACAATCTGTTAACGGTGTGTTGAAAGACAAAGCATTAGTACTGATAGGGTGTTAACAGACTGAAAATTGAACAGCCGCAAGTACAAACATGAAAAAAAACAGTGGGTAAGCAAACTGAACAAACCAAGATGAAATAAAATAAAACAAAAAAAAAAGCAGCTTCCGGTTGCTTGCCATTTCAACACTCCCCCCTGCTCTCATCCTCACATCTCTGTCCTGGGATTGCTGCAGTGTTCCAGTGAACATCAACGCAAGCTCGAGGAACAGCATCTCATTTACCTGCTGGACTAAACATTGAGTTCAATAATTTCAGAGCATGACGGGCCCCCCCATTTTACTTTTTTTTTTGTGTTTAATTTATTTTATTCCATCTTAGTTTGTTCAGTTTGTTTACCCACTGTTTTTTTTCATGTTTGTACTTGTGGCTGTTCAATTTTCAGCCCATTAACACCCTATCTGTACTAATGCTTTGTCTTTCAACACACTATTAACATATTGCTTGCCTTTGCTCCATGACCTTCTGGTTGGTTATTCTGTGACCTTGTCCTATCTACACCTTCTCCTTTGTTATCTCTTGCCCCACCCCCGCTTTACTTGCTTATAACCTTTCACATTTCTAATATTTGCCAGTTCTGAAGAAGGGTCACTGACCTGAAACGTTAACTCTGCTTCTCACTCAACAGATGCTGCCAGACCTGCTGAGTATTCCCAGTACTTTGTTTTTATTTCAGATTTCCAGCATCCGCAGTATTTTGCTTTTATTAACATGTTGTGGGGCTTTGCTGTGTGCAAATTGGCTGTCGTGCTTCCTACACTTCAAAAGTAATTCATTGGCTGTGCAGTGCTGTGGGACGTCCCGAGGTTGTGAAAGGCGATATAGAAATACAAGCCCTTTTCGTTTAAGTGACCCAAAACATCTGACCACCGCCTTACAGACCTGGTCTGTCCAAGGGAAGACAAGGATAATGTTCCAATTACTGAATACTTCACAGATTTCAGAGTCAGAAAATTAAAAGTGCAAAGATGTTGGCCAAAGCATAACTGCTTTCAGCATCTGGGAGCAGCATATGGGACTCAAGAGCTAAAAGGAACATTTAACTGTACTGGAGCTGGGCAGCCGAAGACAGATGATCTCTCCCATCCCTTGCAAGATCAATTGGCTAGAAATAGAATCAAACATTGCTTCCAGAAAACCCCTTGCAGCATTCCAGGGAAAGCGAGATTGCTTAGGCCACAGAGGATGACAGAGACAGAGAGAAGTCTTGCTGCAATTGTACAGGGTTTTGGTGAGACCACATCTGGAGTACTGTGTGCAGTTTTGGTCTCCATATTTAAGAAAGGTTATACTTGCCTTGGAGGCGGTACAACCAAGGTTCACTAAATTGGTCCCTGGGATGAGGGGTGTTGTCCTATGATGAGAGGCTGAGTAAAGTGAGCCAATACTCCCTGGAGTTTAGAAGAATGATAGGCGATCTCATTGAAACATACAAGAGTCTAAAGGGGCTGGATAGGGTAGGCACAGAGATAGTTTCCGCTGGTTGAGGAATCTAAAATATGGGGCACAGTCTCACAATAAGAGGCTGATCATTGATACTGAGGAGAAATTATTTCACTCAAAAGGTTGTGAATCTTTGGAATTCTCTATCCCAGAGGGTTGTGGATGCTCCATTATTAAATACATTTAAGGCTGGGATAGACAGATTTTTGGTCCCAGGGAGTCAAGGGATATGGGGAGCAGGCGGGAAAGTGGAATTGAAGCCTAAGATCAGCCATGATCGTATTGAATGGCGGAGCAGGCTCGATGGGCCATATGGTCTGCTTCTACTCCTATTTCTCATGTTGTGTTCTAGACACAGTAGTACGCACGCCTACCCTCCCTGGTGGGACAAGATTTCCTCCTCTGCCCCAATGCTATCTTATCACATACTGCAGGCTCCAGGTAAAGTGGCAAACCTTGAATACGGCAGCAACTCAAGGCTTCAGCAGCTGCTTTGCATAAACTGGCCCAGAGTGCCAGTAACCACACTAGCATGCGGTAACAGTCTTAAACCAGTTCAAAGTCTAATCCCAAACATTTTTCATTAATTCAGTCTGCTCTCGTTGCTTTGAATGTTTGAAGTCTCCCTGGTCATATTTCATTTCAAGAGAGGCATCCTGCAGGAATTCATGAAGCATTGAAGTTTTAGAATTAGAGACTCTGTGCTGCACACTCGCATTGGGAGGTGTACGAGCTTGATGCACCAGTACCCAGGAAACCTTTAAGACAGCCAACAAATGGCTTGGGACCTTGATGAAGCTTGCAACATACTCATTGCCATGGTGATGATGTTGTTTAAATTAATATCTCCAGTAACCATCTGCAAGTCTTCACTCCAAACAAGTCTGAGTGTACAGGGCTGATCAGAGAACCACAGGTCAGGAAACATGCAGGTTTGGAGGTCAAAAGACAGGAATTTGAGGAACAAGCCTTCATATACAGCTCCTTTCATAACCACGGGAGTTGCTAAAGCATTTCACAGCCAATGATGTACTTTTGAAGTGTAGTCACCAATTTGCACAGAGCAAGGTTTCACAAAACAGCAATATTGTAATGACATGATCAGATTTAGCAATGATGGTTGAGAGAAAAATATTAGCTAAGGCATCAGGGAGAACACGTCTGCTCTTCAAAAGGTTTAATGGGATCTTTTACGTCCACCTGAGGGGGCAGACAATGCCTTGGTTTGTCTCATCCGAAAGACGGCAACAGTGCCACACTCACTCAGTCATGTGCTGAGAGCATCAATCCAGATTATGTGCTCCAGACATTGAAGAGGGACCTTCTGACTTGGGGCAAATGTGTTGCCCACTGCGCCAAGACCAATACCTAACTTGTAAGCCAAGAAACAGAATGATGGGCATCACTTACTACTCTGTCTGTGGGTATCGGTTGCAAAGAAACATGTAAACACAGGAAAACAGTTCTTCCATACAGACTTGAAACATGGTTATGCATATAAAACAGAGTGCAATAACCAGCAACAGTGACAAAGCAGTGACTGCAATAGCACCTGCCCTTTTCATCACTCCAGAACTTTTAAATTTTACCTTATATACCCATTTTCTGCAGTCTTGGGAATGGGGAATCCAACTCCAGCTTCCCATTGGTCAGTCCCTCACTATATATAAAATAAATTCTCAAATAGGAGACTGGCCAACATAACTGTTTATAGCAGCTGCGGCCAGCACATGGGACTCAGAAAATAAAAATGTCAATTCCACTGGAGCTGGGCAGCACAGCATAGACAAAAATGCATTGAAACGGTGCAAACATAGTTTTATTAAACTTAGAAACAAAAAGTCATCCAGTCCAGGACAGTGGAAAGAGAGAGAGAGAATGGGTTCTATGGTACAATGACTGCACAGTGCAATAAGCGGCCATCAATATAGAAATACAGCACAGAAACAGGCCATTCGGCCCAACTTGCCTGTGCAGGTGTTTACGCTCCACAAGACTCCTCCCACCAATTCCATCTCATCCCAACATATCCTTCTATTCCTTTCTCCCTCATGTACTTATCTACATTCCCCTTAAATGTATCTATGCTATTCACCTCAACTACTCCCTGTGATAGTGAATTCCACATTCTCACCACTCTCTGGACAAATATTCGCCTGAATTCCCTATTGGATCTATTAATATCTCCTAGTTCTGAATTCCCCACAAGTGGAAACATCTCTTCCACTTACCCTATCAAACCCTCATTATTTTAAATGCATGTTGGATCATCCTTACTGTAATCCCAACATGGAGTCTCAGTCACCCAAGAGTGTTCAAAATGAACTGTGGGCCAAGGTTATTGGTGTATGAAGGGTATCACAGTCCAGAGCAGAAGAAAGGCACTCCATTTTCACCAAGAGTACCATCAGCATTACCATGGGGAGAGGAACCTGCACATACTAGTAACAGAGAGAGGAAAAGATTTGCAGTTGCATGTGGCCCATGTCTCAAACTTGTTTTCCAAGTACAAATCAATTGCTTTTGAAGTGTAGTAAGTCAAGACAGCTTGTGCAATTTATACACAGCAAGATTTCACCAACAGTATGAATATGAATACTTAGTTCATCTGGTGGCTGCGTGGGTGAAGGATAAACGCTGGCCAGAACTCCCCTGCTTTGATCAGTGCAAACATCCACCTGAATCCCATCAGAGCATCTCGTCTGCAGGGTCGCCCCTCCGACAGTGCAGCAGTCCCTCAGTTCTGGACTGGACTGACAGCCTGGATTATGTGCTCCTGTGTATGGGGCTGAAACCCACATCCAGCTGTTTCAGAGGAATGCAATCACTGGGAGAAGCTGAATTATCTCAACCCTTTCCAACTGTCAATACTTGTGATAACTAGTGTGCCTTTCATTGGACCACGCAGTGCAATGGGAAACTTTTCTGATCCTGCAACCTGGGGAACAGAGAGTGCTAATCAGACAAAAACCTAATAAATTACAGCAGTAAACCAGAAGCTGCGAGCAAAAGGGCAAACTGTACGGGAGAGCTGCATTCTTTGTTGTACAACAATTACAATACTCGCCTCAAACCCTAGGGCCACCAAATGTGTTTGGCCATATTCTGGGTGATTTCGTCACATGACCTCCCGCTTCCAACCATCCCGACCCCACTCTCCCACTGTTGGATACCCGACACGTTCATCCTCAGGCAGCCGTGGCTCGGTTGGCATCATCCCCAGTGTCTTGGCCAATATATTATCCCTCAATCAACGTCACAAAAAGCAAGATTATCAGATGTGTACAAACTGGCTGCCATGGTTCAACATTGACGACACTTCAAAAATATTTCATTAGCTATAAAGCACTTTGGTATGTCCGGTGGTCATGAGAGGCACTATGGAAATTCAAGTCTTCCTTTTATTTCCCTCACAACGCATCACCTCCTACGCCAATTGGAAAGCAAATAGACCCATTGTTGCTCAATCAGAAAATTCTTGCCTATCAAATCATCATCTCCCCGTCCCAGTTCAAATTTTTTTTTTTAAAAACGTCCCCATGATTTTTCTCAGGCTGCTCACAGCAGTGGCAGGAGAATAATCTTCAATCCCTGAACATGCTAGGACAATCCCCCAGGAGATGCTGCATTTAAGAGAACCAGCCAAAGACAGATAGCAGACAGGACACAAATACCCAAACTTTCTACTTTTAACAAGTCTCTCACCCTCCACACCACTAGAAATTTTATTTGTTCGGGGTGGGGGTGGGGGGGGGGGGTTGTTGTTGGGGGGAGGAAGGAATGGGCGAAGGATCAATCTCAGTTGTTTCCCTATTTGGTGTTACAGGTGAGATTTCACTCATTCATGAAGCCTCCAGTGGATTTCTTCTCCACAAAGAATTCAGTCCACTCGTTTGCCCAGGCTGTGTGAGGGGGGTGGTTTGGTTTACTGGATGGGTGGTGCACTGGGCTCAGTAGTGCTAATCCCAAAAGGAAAGGTTTACAATCCATCAGGTTTCTGAGCCAGTCCCATTAGTGGCAACTGCGTATCTGCTCACTGTCAAAAACTGACCAGTGAACCCAACGAGAATTAATCACGAGTTTGACAGGTGATATTGCATAGAACTGACTCAGCAACCAGACAAATGACATGAAGCTGGATTAACACAGGGTGTTAGAAACAGCCATTACGTGACATTTTAAAACTACCTGCACTCACTACCAGCTCAGCTGAGAGCAGATGACAAACAGATCACCAACTGAATCCTGATTGTCCTGCTCCACTCAGCAGCGGACACTTGGAAGTACTGCACCAACAAACAGAAGGCAAGAGGGAAATGCAGCAAAGAGAACTTTGGAGGACAGCGGGAGCAAATGGCAATCTAACATTGCTATACCACTCTGCATCTAGACAGCAATGCCTGAGTCCTTTCAAAAAATGCGGACACTAAGCACGAGAGGAGAGGCTACATGAGGGGTTTTGAGAGCTGAGAGAGAAGCCAAAGAGTTTTTTGTTTCTTTCATGGGATGTGGGTGTTGCTGACACGGCTAGGCATTTGTTGCACATCCCTAATTGCCCTTGACAACTGAGTGGCTTGCTAGGCCATTTCAGAGGGCTGTTAAGAGTCAACCACATTGCCGTGGGTCTGGAGAACCAGATGGATTTTTACGACAATTGATGATAGTTTCATGGTACCATTACTGGTACTAGCTTTCAGTTCAAGTTTTTATGAATTAATTGAATTTAAATTCCACCAGCTGCCGTGGTGGGATTTGAACCCATGTCCCCAGGGCATTATTTGGGAGGGAGATCCAAATGACGTGGGTAGAGCAGCTGAATGAATGTCCAACAATGAGGGACGAAGCATAGAACCAGGAGCAAACAGGGGTCCACGGTTTAACGTTTCATCCGAAAGACTGCCCCTCAGACATTGCAGCATCTCTCCTGTTCTGCACTGAGATTGTCAACTTGGATTAAGGGCTCAAATTACTTAAGTGGGACTTGAACACGTGATCATCTATCTCAAGACGACAGTACTATCCACTAAGCCACGGCTGACACTTGGGCTAGGCTAGTGTGGAAATGCAGCAAGACCTGGACAATATCCAGGCTCGGACTGATAAGTGGCAAGTAACATTCGTGCCACACAAGTGCCCTTAACATTTAACGGCATCACCATCGCTGATTCCCCCACTATCAACTTCCTAGGGGCTACCATTGACCAGAAACTGAATTGGAGTAGCCATATAAATACCATAGCTACAAGAGCAGGTCAGAGGCTAGGAATCCTGCAGCAAGTAACTTACCTCCTGACTCCCCAAAGCCTGTCCGCCATCTACAAGACACAAGTCAGGAGTGTGATGGAATACTCTCCACTTGCCTGAATGGGCGCAGCTCCATCAACACTCAAGAAGTTCGACACCATCCAGGACAAAGCAGCCCGCTTGATTGACACCCCATCCACAACATTCACTCGCTCCATTACCGACGCACAGTGGCAGCAGTGTGTACCATCTACAAGATGCACTGCAGCAACGCACCAAGGCTCCTTAGACAGCACCTTCCAAACCCGCGACCTCTACCAACTAGAAGGACAAGGGCAGCAGATGCACGGGAACACCACCACCTGCAAGGTCCCCTCCAAGTCACACACCATCCTGACTTGGAACTAGGTCGCCGTTGCTTCACTGTCGCTGGGTCAAAATCCTGGAACTCCCTTCCTAACAGCACTGTGGGTGTACCTACCTCACATGGACTGCAGCAGTTCAAGAAGGCAGCTCACCACCACCTTCTCAAGGACAATTAGGGATGGGCAATAAAAATGCTTGTCTAGCCAGCGACGCACACATCCCATGAATGGATAAAAAAAAAACAGGCACGATGGGTCGAATGCCTCCATTAAAGCTTTGAGATTCTATGGTTGCAGGCAAAGTACCCAAGAGATGGCAGAGAAAGAGGCAAGCTGCTAAAGGAAAGACACTGAAGTAAGGCAAGATCAGGCTGCAAGAGTGGTCAAGGAGAACAGGCCATTGCTTGCTACTTTTTCACCGCTATGGAACAGGCAGAAGATTAACAGGGGAGTCTTGAATGGGGGAACCGTGAGTTAAATGGGGAACAATGGCAGGCAAACGTAAGTAGCATAAGAAATTAGAGCAGGCCATACAGCCCCTCAAGCCTACTCCACCAGTTAATAAAATTGTGGCTGATCCTCAACTCCATGTTTCTGCCCGATTCCTTTATTCACGTAGTGTCCAAAACTTCATCGATCTCAGTCTTGAATATACTCAACAATTGAGCATCCACAACCCTCTGGGATAGAGAATTCCAGATTTACAAACCTCAGTGAAAAAAATTCTCTCAGTCCTAAATAGCCAACCGCTTATCCTGAGACTATAGCCAGGGGAAACAGCCTTTCGGCGTCTAACCTGCCAAGCCCACTCAAGAGTTTTATACATTTCAGTGCGATCACCTTGCATTGTTCTAAACTCTAGGCAATGTAGGCCCTTTCTACTCAATCCCACCTCATAGGACTGACTGCCCTCTTACCCAAGGAATCAATCTAATTACATCCCCTAAGGCAAGTATAACCGTCCTTAGGTATGGAGGCTAAAAACTGTGCACATTACTAGAGGTGTGATCTCACCTAAACCCGAGTGCTACCTCACAAGCAAGTAGCAGCAAATCTTCCAGGTTTAAGCCACTATTGGCCAGAGAGCTACCGTAGACAGTCAACTTCTGTCCCACTCCATGTGAGCAGACTGAATTTCACTCGGGAACCGAGTGGCAGCATCTAGATCTAAAAATCATTTTTACTGACCATATCATGTGAATCAGCCAGCTGTTTTTTTTTCCACAGCCCTAAGTAAAAGCACTTGGGAGCAGGGAGTTTTCCATCTCCCTCCTTACTCAATTGCTTTCACTGAGAAACTGGCAATTAGTGAAGGTACCAATCCCAACAGTTACAGGCCCTTGTTGCACCAGCTGGCCTCAAACTGTGCTGTAAAATGAATTAACCATTTAATTACCAAGTGATCACCGCCCCACCCACTGCACAACTTGAGCATTAACTCCTCGGGGACTGCTAATGCTGCTGAGCTAGAGTATTAATTCTTCAGAGGGAAAGCTTTGTGAGACACCTTTCACGACCTCAGGACAGCCAAAGCGCTTTACTTTTATAGGAAATGCAGCAGCCAGTTTGTGCACAGCAAGCTCCCACAAACAGCACTGTGATCTTGACTAAATCATCTGTTTCAGTGATGTTGGTTGAGAGGTAAACGTTGGCCAGGACACTGAGGAAGAACTCCTCTGCCGTCCCTCGAAACTGTGCTCATGGGATCTTTTACGTCCACTTGAGAAAGCAGATGGGGCCTCGGTTTAACATCTCACCCGAAAGAAGACACCTCAAACAGTGCAGCACTCCCTCAGTACTGCACTGGAAGTTTCAGCCTGAATGGTGTTCTGAAGTCTCTGGCATGGGACTTGAATCCACAATCTTCTGACTCAGACGAGAGTGCTACCCTTTGAGCCACAGCTGACCTAGGGACCACAACTCATGGTGCAGCCTGATCAATAACCCTTCAGGAGCTGCTCCCCACTGATTAGGTTTAGATGAATGTGGTGGCAAGAGACCAACACCTCTTTGTAATTCATTCTACATTCCTCAGGTCCTCCTCCATTGCACACCTACTTATAAAATGTAGCAACAGATAAGGTGTACAGATAATATTAAGATAAAAATCTGTGCAAGACAGTCTCAGGAGCTTGACCCTCTATAGACAAGGGGTACATTATTCCTCCCTGTTCTGGAACTTCTCCAGTTTCTGAATCCCACACTGCTCTTGTGATTTATGGTGAAATGTGAGCCCTCTGATTAGATTCCAGCCTGTAACTGTTCAAGTAACACATTCACAGTGAAAACGCTGCGCTCTAGTTCAGAAGGACACACTCACTAACAAGATTAGAAAACCATTTGTCTTTTCTTCCTCAAAACATCAGCCACTCAAAGCCCTCGGCCACACTGTCCCCTCATTTACAATAGGCACTACGCTTCAATACCCCTCCGCTCATTACAATAGTTGTCAAAACTTTCAACTGAAATCTGGCCCACTCTAGATGGATGCCAGTTATCATATTTTCCTTTCTGTATGGGATGCTGCAGTCTGACAACTAGCAGCTGCCAGGGAGCATTTACAAGAGGAGTGAAGGCAGCAGCTTCCTTGTGCTATACCTGGAATCTGCCAGACAGACTTAAATGAGAGCTCGAAATTATTCAAATTGTCAGCAACCTGTGCTTTATATAACATCACTGACCCAAGATATAACTTAATGCAGCGCAAAAGAATGTCCGAAGGATAGGATTGCGATTGTTGCTGCAAAGGTACAGATCCCACTTGACCCATTATGAGCCTCATGGTCACGCCTCGCTCTGCAATTTGACAGCTGGGAACAAATGCGGCATTCACAGAAAGTCTTCCTCTATAATTGCCTCGAGCAAACAATAACCAGAAGAAATAATGATTTTGCTGCAAGATTTATTTTGCACTCTTTCTCCTACTGCCTCAGACGACTCCACAAAGTTCTGAAGGGTCAGTGACCTGAAACGTTAACTCTGCTTCTCTCTCCACAGATGCTGCCAGACCTGCTGAGTATTTCCAGCATTTCTTGTTTTTATTCCACAAAGACCATCCTACTCCACTGCATTTGCCTTAGAGTGTCCAGTCTGGGATAGTCTACACAATCCAGGATACAACCAGCTGGGAATTACCAGCCATTTCCACTCTGCCACCTGTGCTCCTCTCTGCAGTAACTGAAACACACAGCTGACCAGTTGAGACTGCGTACCGAGGGCACACACACTCAGGCTGTCACTCAGGTCATCTTGTAGGAACAAGAGGAGGCTATTCAGCCTCTTGAGATTGTTCCGCCAGTCAGATCATGGACAATTTAACTCACAACTATTTACACAACTTTGCTCCTTATACCGCAGTACCGTTACTCAAATATATATTGATTCTTGATCATGTTCTCACACCTACACTGTTTGGGATCTTCTGCTCCCTGCTGCTCTCGCATGCGTTCAAGTCTTCAGAAGAAGGAATTTTCCTCCACACAAGATCAGATGGCAGGTTGTTCAACCTTGCCCGTCTTAGAGCGAAGACCAAAGTACAAAAAGTCCTCATCAGGGAACTCCTCTTTGCTGACAATGCTGCATTAACATCCCACACAGAAGAGTGTCTGCAGAGACTCATCGACAGGTTTGCAGCTGCCTGCAACGAATTTGGTCTAACCATCAGCCTCAAGAAAACGAACACCATGGGACAGGATGTCAGAAATGCTCCATCCATCAATACCGGCGACCACGCTCTGGAAATGGTTCAAGAGTTCACCTATCTGGGCTCAACTATCACCAGTAACCTGTCTCTCGATGCAGAAGTCAACAAGCGTATGAGAAAGGCACCCTCTGCTATGTCCAGACTGGCCAAGAGAGTGTGGAAAAATGGCGCAATGACACGGAACACAGAAGTCCGAGTGTTTCAAGCCTGTGTCCTCAGTACCTTGCTCTATGGCAGCGAGGCCTGGACAACGTACGTCAGCCAAGAGTGACGCCCCAACTCATTCCATCTTCGCTGCCTCCGGAGAATACTTGGCATCAGGCGACAGGACCGTATCTCCAACGCAGAAGTCCTCAAGGCGGCCAACATCCCCAGCATATACACCCTACTGAGCCAGCGGCGCTCGAGATGGCTTGGTCGTGTGAGCCGCATGGAAGATGGCAGGATCCCCAAGGACGCATTGTACAGCGAGCTCATCACTGGTATCAGACCCACCGGCCGTCCATGTCTCCGCTTTAAAGACATCTGAAAAGGCGACACAATGTCCTGTGACATTGATCACAAGTCGTGGGAGTCAGTTGCCAGCGATTGCCAGAGCTGGCGGACAGCCATAAAGGCAGGGCTAAAGAGTGGCGAGTCAAAGAGACTTAGCTGTTGGCAGGAAAAAAGACAGAAGTGCAAGGAGAGCGCCAACTGTGTAACAGCCCCGACAACCAATTTTATCTGCTGCGCCTGTGGAAGAGTCTATCACTCTAGAATTGGCATTTACAGCCATTCCAGGTGCTGCTCCACAAACAACTGACCACCTCTAGGCACTCACCCATTGTCTCTCGAGACAAGGAGGCCAAAGAAAGAAAGATGAGAATTTAAATTGACCCCGGCATGCACAGCTTTTTGGAGGAAAGAGTTCCAAATTTCCACCATCCTTTGTGTGAAGAAATGCTTCTCGATTTCATTCCTGAACAGCCCGGCTCTAATTTTAAAGATTGTACCCATTGTTCTGAACTCGCCCAGAAGAGAGAGTTTTGCTGCATCTACCTAGCTACATTCCATTCTTCAAACCTTAGGACACCCTTCAACCTTCTAAACAAGAGGATCCCACACTGCAGAAACTGTCTCACATTTCAGGACTTGCATAGCAACTCCAAATAGTTTGCAAATACCCTCTTCACAAGGTCAATAGCTCATCTGCTAGACCTTGACTCTCAAAGTCCACACCTTCCATTCAATACTATCCCAGGACATTAGACATGTTATTTCTTGCTGCAAGGAACAAACCGAGAACCAGAGCAGGACAATGCAATGTTCCTACTCATCCTTGTTCTCCTCCAAACGTCTCTACTGTAACATGGCAAGAGACCGCTCCCCCCCACACGAATACTATAACCACAATAACACACAGACCCACACTGAGTAATACTGTAACTACTGTAACACAGCAAACAAGAACAGTGCTGTAATAACACAGCAGGACACTTACAATACTTTAACCTCAGTAAGCATTACCACCTAGTCAAAATGTTCTGAAGGTTTAGGGACACAGTTGTCATTGGTTGTTTGGGGGCGGGTGGTGGTGCGAATAAAAAGAAAAGAAATGGTTGAGTATGGTTATCTCTTCCATTCAGTTCCTCCATCACAGCATCCAAACATTTATGATTCAAGGTATTCCTCTCCACTATCACAAAAGTCCACTCCACCCATTAATTAGACTGCGTTAACATAACTTCTCCCAGTTTGACTCTGCTCTACGGTCGAGCTTGTGATGGTCCAGTTTTACCTTTCCAATACTGCTCATTACCATCTCCCTTTTGCAAGGTCACCGAGTCATCTTTTAAATTTGAAATGACCATTTTTTTTTTTATAAAACAGTTGCTCTTCACTCTTCAGTCCATCTGACACTCGGGATCAGGAGGAAAGAATCAAGCAGCCCTGCATAGAGTTTTAAACAGTTGTGGGGCACACATCAAGCAAAGTAAAACCTGAACAGTCATCGTTTACAATAGCTACTGGCTCTGCTGCAGTGCACCAATCTTTGGAACCGAACATCCTTTAATGTTCCAGGTATGAAACTGGCCAGGACGCTCCTCACATTTATGATGATATCCCTTTCAGATCAGACCAGGCAGAGTTTTCGGAGTTTCCCCTTACAAACACTTGGATCTGTGGTGGTCAGAACCTTGTGTTGCATTT
This sequence comes from Heterodontus francisci, assembly GCF_036365525.1. NCBI lineage: Eukaryota > Metazoa > Chordata > Chondrichthyes > Heterodontiformes > Heterodontidae > Heterodontus > Heterodontus francisci. The sequence continues at coordinate 74,171,076 of NC_090395.1, read as the reverse complement.
GCACCTCAGGTGACGCATAGCAAGTTCAAGTCATTTGTTGATGACTCATTTGATGTACAAACAGTAACATTACCACCTCTGTAAATGCGTTTTTTGAAGTCTTCAACAGAGTGACTTGTCTCAATGACGAAGTCTAACTTCAGTTTTCTTTCATGAAACCATAGTACTCAGGTGATCTTATCCCCAGACTTTTTTTTAAATTATTCTTTCATGGGATGTGGAAGTCAATGGCAAGACCAGCATTTGTTGCCCATCCCGAATTGCCCTTGACAGCTGAGTGGCTTGCTAGGCCATTTCAGGTGACAGTTAAGAGTCAACCACATTGCTGTGGGTCTGGAGTCACATGTAGGCCAGCAGATTTCCTTCCCTAAAGGACATTAGTGAATTAGGTAGGTTTTTATGACAATCAATGGTAGTTTCATGGTACCATTACTGAGACTAGTTTTCAATTCCAGAATTTTTTTTAATTAACTGAATTAATTAATTGAATTTAAATTCCATCAGCTGCCATGGTGAGATTTGAACCAGTGTCCCCAGGGCATTAGCCTGGGCATCTGGATTACTAGTTTAGTGACATTACCACTACCCCACTGTCTCCCAAGCGTTCCTTGAATACTCCAAATATATGGTTGTGGAACGAGCCAAAGCAGTCAGGATGTAGAGAAAAGAATAATTTGGCAATACATATTGCCATGGGAGGACTGACAGCTTTTGCAGAAATGAAGAAAAACTTGTATTTCCATCACACCTTTCCCCACCTCAGGTCATCCAAAACACTTTATAGCCAATGAAGTACTTTGGAAGCATAGTCACTGTTGCAATAGAGGAAACGCAGCCACTAATTCATGCGCAGCAAACACCCACAAACAACGACAATCAGATAATCAGTTTACGTGAATAAATATTGGGCAGAACATTAGGGAGAACTCCCCTGCTCTTCTTCCAATAGGGATCTTTTACATTCACCTCAGACGATAGTCTGGACCTCGGTTTAACACCTCATTTGAAAGATGGCGCCCTCAACAATGCAGCACTCCCTCAGTACTGCACATTGAGTGCCAGCCTACATTTTGTGCTGCAGTCTCTGGAGTGCTGCTTGAACCCACGACCTTCTGATTCAGAGGCAAGAGCGTTACCTACTGAGCCACTAGATGGGCCAGTGGCCTTGCTCATCTGTACTACATCTGCGACTTGCATAACTGGGAGATGCTTGGAATTTTCTCAACTATCGCCATTCAGACAGACCGTGAGAGTTGCAATGTAAGATCCTGCACACAGAGGGTTAAACATAGCACATCTGTCAAACAGAAACTGCAAGAAGAAAGCTCCTCGGCAAAATCTCAGCTGCAGCAGACTGTTTGACCTCTGCTCACTGAAGCACACAGGACAAACCATCCCTGGACAGACCAGCACCTAATGCATCAAAGTAAAGTGCATGCCTCTGACAGGAGAAGGTTCCTGAAGGATAGAGCACAATCAGTCACAACTTATATACTCATAACAGCTGCATGATGACAGGAACACTTAACTGAGCAAATGGATTATAAAACCTTGCTGTGTGCAAATTGAATGCCACATTTGCCTAAAAATCAAGTCACCACACTTCAAATTACTTCATTCGATGCAGTACGCCCAGAGGTTATGAATGGTGCAATATAAGTTTGTTCTTGTAATTGGGCAGTTCGGGAGCCACTATAGAGATTGTAAGGAAACAGGATTGAGGAGTGGGCAGGGTAGGATGGTCTGGATAAGATGCAACCTGGGAAGAGCAGAACTTGACAGGACTGCAAGGAGACAATGAATCTGGAGGTGGCAAAGGCATTGATAAGTGTTTACGGCAACGACCCCTTTTAGGGTTGGAGTTGGACAATGCTATGGAAGTGGAAATAGGGGGCCTTGGTGAGGTGAGATAGAAACTCAGATCAGCTCAAAAAAGGTTCAGTGTGAGGAAGAGAGGGAGACAGTCAGGTGCTGTTGGAGTTTTAGACAGGACCCTAGCAAGGTAGCTTTAGCCTCAGCAATGTGCAGTTGAGAGAAACTCTTCAAGACAAAAATTGACTAAGCAATCAGACAGAGCAAACCTGGTCATGATCCAGTAATTTTCCAGCTTAGTTTAGGAAGGGTGGTAAGGCAATGGAGAGGGTGCAGAAGATATTTGCTAAGATGGAACTTGCTACCTACAAGGGCGGTGGAGGCAGACAATGATTTCAAAAGAGAATTGGACACTTGAAAGAAATAAACTTGCGGAGCTACAGGGATAGAGTAGGGGGAATGGGACTGACTGGACTGACCTATGGAGTGTTGCATGGACTCGATTATGACTATGATTCAGCAGGATGGAGAGGATTTAATTATGAAGAGACGTGAGAGAAACTGAAGTTCTTTTCATTGCAAATCTGATGGAGCTGCTCAAAATTGAGAAATTTCGATAAGATAATTGGGAAAAATTTTAAACTGATCAGCAAGTCAGTAAATAGTGACATAATAAAAGCAAAATACTGCAGATGCAGTAAATGGTAAATAGTGACAGTCAATTTATCAGAACAGATGGGAGAGTTCAGGTGAATTTTTAAAACATTAGTTTTTTTTTTACACAGAATTGTTACAGTGCAGAAGGAGGCCATTCAGCCCATCGTGTCTGCACTGGCTCTCCGAAATAGCAATTTAATTAGTGCCATTCCCCCACCTTCTCCCCATAACCCTGCACAATCTTCCTTTTCATATAACTGTCCAATTCTCTTTTGAATGCTTCAATTGAACCTGCCTCCACCACTCTCAGGCAGTGCATTCCAGACCTTAACCACTCACTGTGCAAAAAAGATTTTCCTCATGTCGCTTTTGTTTCCCTTACACATTCAAATCTGTGCCCTCTTGTCTTGATCTTTTAACGAGTGGGAACAGTTTCTCTCCATCTACTCTGTCCAGACCCCTCATGATTTTAAATACCTCTACCAAATCAGCTCTCAGCCTTCTCTAAGCAAAACAGTCCCAACTTCTCCAATCTGTCTTCATAACTGAAATTCCTCATCCCTGGAACCATTCTTGTGAATCTTTTCTGTACTCTCTCCAATGCCTTCACATTTTTTCTAAAGTGCGGTGCCCAGAATTGGACACAATTCTCTAGCTGAGGCTGAACTCGTGTCTTATACATAACTTCCTTGTTCTTGTACTCTATGCCCCTATTAATAAAGCCCAGTATACTGTATGCTTTATTAACCGCTCTCTCAATCGATCCTCCCATCTTCAATAACACCTAGGTCCCTCTGCTCCTGCACCCCCTTTAGAATTGTGCCCTTTATTCTATATTGTCTCTCCGTGCTCTTCCTACCAAAATGAATCACTTCACATTTCTCTGCATTGAACTTCATCTGCCACCTATCTGCTCATTCCATCAACTTGTCTATGTCCTTTTGAAGTTCTACACTAACCTCCTCTCAGTTCACAATGCTTCCAAGTTCCATATCATCTGCAGATTTTGAAATTGTGCCCTGTACACCAAGGTCTAAGTCAATAATATACATCAGGAAAAGCAAGGGTCCCAACACTGAACCCTGGGGAACATGGTAAATACATGGTAGATTATTTAAAATGAGGAATTCACAGTAGCTTGTAAAAGGGAAGTCAATAAATATTTGAAAAAGATTTTAAAAGGGTCTGGGGGATGGCAGAGGAAATTAGACTAATTGGATAGTTCCTTCAGAAAGCTAGCACAGGCATGATGGGCCATTTGGCAGCCTCCTGCACTGTAAAATTCTACAATACTCTCAAGATGTGGAGAGCGGGAGCATTACTTCGAAAGAAGTGGGCATGTAGTAGCTAGTGCGCAGTGATGAGTGACTGGCACGTGGATGAGGGTTAATCCCAGCAGAGGAAATTGAGCAGATAGGTAAAATAATGAGGATTTTTTGAGAAAACAAAACACGTGGAAATTTAGAACATGCCATGTCATATGGTGCCGGATGGGTTGTCTTTCAGATGAGACGTTAACTGAGGCCCCATCTGCTTTCTCAGGTGGACATAAAAGACTCCATGGCACTATTTCAAAGAAGAGCAGGGAAGTTCTTCTGACCAGTATTCATACCTCAACAAACAACACTAAAAACAGATTACCTGGTCATTTATCACATTTCTGTTTGTGGGACCTTGCTGTCTGTAAATTGACTTCTGCATTTCCTACATTACAACAGTCACCACACTTGAAAAGTACTTCATTAGCTGGGACGTCCTGAGGGTGCAAAATGCACTAGACAATTGTAAGTTCTTCCTTTTTCCAGCTAGAGTGAGGGAGCATGGAGCACAGCAAGATCAGTGATAAGAGACAACCGTAAAAGGAAGGAGAATAAGGGATACACACCATGAGTGGTTGAGTACACAGGTTCTATTCACAAGGGTGATGTATTTATTCCTTTTAATTTGATAGCAACAGAAAAGTAGCAGAACTGGTTTTAAATTTCGAAAGGGTTTCGTCACACTACAATGCAACTCAGCTGGGGTTGGACGAACGCCAGTCCCGGAAACATCGAAGCACCTACAGGTGAATTGGCTTTTTCAATCTCCAGTTGAAGAGTGAAAAAAACAGGAGCCTTTAGAACAGATCTACAGCGACCCACATTTACAGCTCCACTCTAAAGAAAGATCTTGCATTTTTATATAGCAGCTTTCACAACCTCAGGATGTCCCAAAGCACTTCACAGCCAATTAAATACGTTTGAAGAGTAGCCAGTTCTTTTTTATTCGTTCACCAAATGAGTGCGTCACTGGTGTTACGACCCGGTGAGAAAGGTGTCTCGGGTTCCCCTTTCAGCCTCGACCTGGTCTTACCGTAACAGGATTTATTTTTAAACACACCGTGTTTTTAGCTCCCCCTTGATGAAACCTTGTTCACCACTTTCCAATTAGAAACCAGCACAAACAGGTTTTCTTGGGTTTAAAGAAAAGGTTGAAATTTACTAAACAGAGTCTAATTCAGTGGACACCTACGGATATACAACACGCCCACATTAGCATGCATACGCAATACACACATGCAAATAAAAACGGAATAGAGAAGAAAAATAAAGTGGAAATATTTGAAGCAATATCTGAAGAGTTTTTGTTACGGTTCTTCAAGCTCACTGTAGAGTCCTTGATTGTAGTTAGATCTTGCTTTTCGGTGGGCCCAGTATTCTTCTTAAACCCAGTTCACTGTAGGAGACTTTTCTTTCTTGGGGTTCTTCAGTGAATTCAGAGGCTTGTGAAAAAGAGATGGGAGCAGACAGGAGAGAACTTCTCAGTCCAGGAGCAAACAGTCTTTCTGAGTTCAAACTCTCTGTGGTCAGTTCAAAAGGAAACCCTGGAACAGCCAGTTAGTCATGTGACCAGCTGGTCTAACCAGTCCTGGCTCTTGTGGATTGTATCCTTGTGGATAGTCTAAGGATACGGGGTAAACCTTTCAGGACTGAGATGAGGAGAAATTTCTTCACCCAGAGTGTGGTGAGCCTGTAGAATTCATGACCACAGAAAGCAGTTGAGGCCAAAACATTGTATGTTTTCAAGAAGGATATAGCTCTTGGGGCAAAAGGGATAAAAGGATATGGGGGGAAAGCGGGAAAAGATTACAGAGTTGGATGATCAGCCATGATCATAATGAATGGTGGAGCAGGCTCGAAGGGCCAAATGGCCTACTCCTGCTCCTATTTTCTTAGCTCCTTCCTTAGCAGGCCCTGGAATGCGCTTCCTCACCTTCGACTTGTTAGTATGTAAATGTTTCTTTCCAGCCATGGCTGATCTGTTCAACAAAGCATTTCCTCGCTCCAACAACAGTTTAAAATTAATGTTCATGACAAAATTGACGTGCCTCATTCTTGACAGGTGGGAGCCTAGCATGACACCTCCACACCCAGACGAATGAAATGCGATTTGAGAAAAGTGCATTTCACTAAAAGGGTCGAGAGAAAATATAAGATACAGAAAACAACATGCATTTCTCTCATTCATTCATAAATCCTAACATATGACAGCCTTTTCTTGGTGCAAGTGCTGCTATACTTTCCCTTTTTTTTGGCCTCCCATTTCCATGACTGCCTAGGGTCTCTTTGATGGTTAGGTTTAAGTAGCCCTGAGTTGGAATTATTTTTTTCAGGAGAGTCAGCAGTGGGCTCTCTTTCAGTTCTTTGCTGAGTCTTGAAAAGGCTTTTGCCTTTGGGGGATGGGTGGTTCTCTTTGCTTCTGACTGTGGGGGAGGATTCTTTGCTAATCTCCCCTTTGTCCCAGAGTATACTCCTACCTGCAGGAGTCTGTGCAGACTCTACTGCACTCCCCTGTGGCACTTTGACTAGGTGAGGCATCACCCTCACTGTTTCTCTGCCTTTTTTTGTCTCTGCAGGTTCCTGTAACTCTGGTGGTGGGTGCTTCCAGTGTCTGCACTTACGTAGGAGGATGTGGGGTCTAACTTTTCACATTTTTCAGGGTTGACTGACCAGATAGTAGGGATTTTCATCCGGGATTCCTCCCGCACTTCTTTAACCTGACCTCTTGGTCACTTTTTCCCCTTCCCTAACTAACCTTTTGCCAGACCTGTGCCCGCCTGTTCCTTTTTGTTCTTGGCGGGGGTCCCTTACAGTTCACCAGCCCTCTGCTGGAGAGTTCTCCTAACACCGGTACAGGTCTTAGGGATGCAGGTTTCACTGTAGGTTGGAGTTTCCCTCAACCAGGCACATGTGGCTACTCCTGCAGTACGCCACCACGTCTTTGTGGAGTTTGAGCCAGTCAAACTGCTGTCTTATGCGGACTTTGGTCTTTCCTATACCAGCATGTACAGCCACTGTAGTCTCGTGGGCCCTTCTTAATATTTCTCTCCGGTACCTCTGTGCACCACTAACTGGTGAACTACTGTCCACTCCTTGCTCTCTGGTCTGTGAGGAGAACTCCATTTCCTCATCAGTACTTCATTTTTTAAATAGCAGCAATCAGGGACTCCCTCCGCTTCACTTTCAGACTGGGCAGTCTGTGCTAACTCTCGCAATACTGGGTCAACTCGCTGAGCTTCAGCTAGGGAAGATCCATTTAACTCATTCTCTGGGTCTTCCAACTTTCCACAGAAAGTCTCAGACAGACAGGGGGTCATCTGCCTGCAGTGCCAATGCAGTCTCCTCTGGGGGAGCTGGTTTGATCATGGCCTGATCCACTACACATTCTGGGAAACTGCAGGGGTCCATCTCCTGCCACGGCCTTGTCTCTCTGACTTCCTGCGGTCTTTCACCACTGTGGGGGGGGGGGGGGGGGGGGGAGGGGTACCACCTTCACCCCTGCCAGATTATTACCTAGGAGCAGGTCAACCCCATCCACAGGCAAACTAGGGACAATCCCTACGATCACCAGTCCCAAAACTAGGTCGCACTCCAGGTGCGTCCCGTGTACAGGTATTGGCATACACTGCCCTCCAATACCATTCACTGCCATTTTGGTGTTCACAGCATTCTCTGGGGGAAAGGTCAGGCCATTTCCCAGTAAAAGGGATCTAGTGGCCCGTGTCCCTGAGAATCACTATGAGTTTGTTTACCCTACTCGAGGGGTATGGGGTTACTTTCCCTTCAGACACAAAACCTTGATAACCTTCAGGGATCCTATTAAATTTTCCTGCACTTGCAGCCATAAGCTTCCTGGGTCTCACTCTTACTGCAGTTAAAGCCACAGCTTGTTCTGCTGTACTTTCCATCAGGTTCTCTTCTTCACTGAGCGGGTGGGCCCTGATTAACCCTAGAGGCTTTCCCTTTAGTTTCCAGCAATCAGCTTTTAAATACCCTGCTTTATTACAATGGAAGCACAGAGGTTTCCGGGTCTCGCGCCTGCTCATAGCACCTTCCTTTTTGAATAAAAACCCCCTGTGTCTCCTGCTTTTCTTTTCTCCCAGGACTGCCTGGGCAGAGATCACCTTCCCATCCTTCGTCTTTTTCGGATTTATGGGGGTGATTAGGAAAGGTTCTCCTCTGGGAAACCGACTTCTAAATTAAAGCAAACTCATCAGCCAGAACAGCCGCTTGCCGGGCTCTCTGGACCCACTGCTCCTCTACATGGGTCTTTATGGAAAGTGGGACAGAGTGTTTAAATTCCTCTGGCAGAATTACTTCTCTGAGATTCTCAAAGTTGAGCTGTACTTTAAGAGCCCTCAACCATTGGTCAAAAGCCAGCTGCTTACTTCTTCCAAACTCCAGATAAGTTTGATTAGATTGCTTCTTGAGGGTTCTAAACTTTTGGAGATAGGCTTCGGGCACTAATTCATATGCCCCGAGGATAGCATTTTTGGTCAGTTCATAACTTGATGAACTCACATCTGGCAACAGGGAATAAATCTCATGGGCTATTCCTGTTAGCTTGCTTTGTAGTAAAAGAGGGCAAGTCTCAGCTGGCCATTTTAGCTGCCTTGCTAGTTTCTCAAAGGACACAAAAAAAATCTTCTACAGCTTCCTCATTGGATTTTGGAATTAGTTGAGTTAATTTTTTCAATTCTGTACCCAGCCCTGAATTACACTCCTCCATATTGGCCATGCTTTCACTAGGGTTACTCTGTCGCCCCCTAGTTAATTCAATCCACCTCAGCACTCTCTTCACATTCCTTCCGGAATATTCTTTCTCTCTCCCTCTCCTGCCTCTCTCTCTCTCTCTCTTTCTCCTCTAATTCAAGTTTCCTCTGCTCCAATTGTAGCTTTGCTAGCAATATCCTGTCAGGGTCTACTTCTAACCCTGTTTCTGCTTCTTCAGATTAAAGGGAAAAATGGTTATCCCTAGTCTTAGGAGTTCAGGCTTTCCAGTCTTGGCACGGACAGTGATCTCACACTGCTCAGACATTTTCCTCAACCTCTCCATAGACAGTGCTTTTAACTTATCCCAAGTTGCTTCACCCTGGCTTGGGGAACTACTAACATCAGTCCCAGACATGTTAGTATTCAAACACACACAACCACAAGAAAACCTGTATTGAAATCTTGCTCTTTTTTTGATGGAACAAGTTGGCTTCCCACTTCCAATTTCTCTTATTTGTCTATGGGTCAATTCTGGACACTAGCACCCAAATTTCTGCTATGACCTGGTGAGAAAGAGGTCTTGGGTTCCCTTTCAGCCTTTACCTGATCTTACCGTAACAGAGTTTAATTTTATTTCAGCTCCCCCTTGGTGAACCCTTATTCATCGCTTTCCAATTATAAGGCAAAAAAACCAGCACAAACAGATTTTCTTAGGTTTAAAGAAAAAGGTTGATATTTATTAAACTTAAACTCGAATTCAGTTGACGCCTACGGATACACAACGTGCTCACACTAGCATGCATACGTGATACACACATGCAAATAGAGACAGAAAAGAGAAGAAAAATAAAGTAGAAAAGTTTGAGGCAATATTTGAAGAGTTTTTGTTATGGTTCTTCGAACTCACTGTAAAGTCCTTGATTGTAAGAAGATCTTGCTTTTCGTTGGGGCCCAGTAATCATCTTAAACCCTGTTCACTTTCTTAATTTCTTAAGAGATACAGCACTGAAACAGGCCCTTCAGCCTACCGAGTCTGTGCCGACCATCAACCACCCATTTATACTAATCCCATATCCCCACCTTCCCTATATTCCCCTACCACCTACCTATACTAGGGGCAATTTATAATGGGCAATTTACCTATCAACCTGCAAGTCTTTGGCTGTGGGAGGGAACCGGAGCACCCGGCAAAAACCCACACAGTCACAGGGAGCACTTGCAAACTCCGCACAGGCAGTACCCAGAATTGAACCCAGGTCGCTGGAGCTGTGAGGCTGTGGTGCTAACCACTGCGCCACCCTGTAGGAGACTTTTCTCTCTTGGGATTCATCTGTCTTCAGTGGATTCAGAGGCTTGTGAGAAAGAGATGGGAGGAAACAGGAGAGATCTTCTCAGTCCAGGAGCAAACAGTCTTTCTGAGTTCAAAAGAAAACCCTGGAACAGCCAGTTAGACATGTGATCAGATGATCTAACCCAGTCCTGGCCCTTGTGGATTGTACCCTCCTTAGCAGGCCCTGGAATGCACTTCCTCACCTTCAATGTCTGCTCGTATGTAAATATTTTTTTCCAACCATGGCTGATCTGTTTAACAAGTGATTTCCTCGCTCCAACAACAGTTAAAAATCAATGTTCATGACAAAATTGATGTGCCTCGTTCTTGGCAGGTGGGGGCCTAGCATGACACTGGCAAGACCAGCATTTATTGCCCAACCTTAACCGCCCTTGAGAAGATGGTGGTGAGCCACCTTCTTGAACCACTGCAGTCCATGTGGCGTAGATACACCCAAAGAGCTGTTCAGGGAGGGAGTCCTCTGATTTTAACCCAGCAGTGGAGGAATGGCGATATAGTTCCAAGTCAGAATGGTGTGCAACTTGGAGGGGAACTTGCAGATGGTGGCGTTCCCATGCGTTTGCTGCTCTTTTTCTAGGTGCTAGAGGCCGCGGGTTTGGAAGGTGCTGTCGAAGGAACCTTGGTGCGTTGCTGCAGTGCATCCTGTAGATGGTACACACTGCTGCCACTGTGCGCCGGTGGTGCAGTGAGTGAATATTTAAGGTGGTGGATGGGGTGCCGATCATATAGGCTGCTTTGTCCTGGATGATGTTGAACCTCAAGTACTGTTCAAGATGCACTCATCCAGGAAAGGGGAGAGTATTCCATCACATTCCTGGCTTGTGCCTTGTAGATGGTGGACAGGCTTTGGGGAGTCAGGAGGTGAGTTACTCACCGCAGAAATCCCAGCCTCTGACCTGCTCTTGTGCCACAGTAGTTAGATGGCTGTTCTGGTTAAGTTTCTGGTCAATGGTAACCCCACCCCCCCACCCCAGGATGTTGACTGTGGGGGATTTAGTGATGGTAATGCCTTTGAATGTCATGGGGAGATGGTTAGATTCTCCCTTGCTAGAGATGCGCATTGCCTGGCACTGGGAGTGGCACAATTACTTGCCACCTATTAGCCCAAGCCTGAATGTTGTTAAGGTTTTGCTGCATGCAAGCATGGACTGCTTCAGTATGAGGAATTGCAAATGGTACTGAACATAGTGTCATCATCAGCGAGCATCCCCACTTCTGACCGTATGATAGAGGGAAGTTCATTGATGAAGCCGTTGAAGATATCTGGGTCTAGGTCCCTAACCCTGAGGAACTCCTGCAGTGACGTCCTGGGGCTGAGATGATTGACCTCCAACAGTAAATCACCAGCAAGCTCCCACAAACAGTAATGTGATAGTGACCAGATAATTTTTTTTTTAAGAAAGGGATGTTGGTTGAGGGATAAATATTGACCAGAACATTGGGAAGAACTCCACAGCTTTTCCCAACAGTGGGATTGTTAACATCCATCAGGGTGCAGACAGGGCCTCAGTTTAACGTCTCATCCAAAAGATAGCACCGCCAACAGAGAAGCACGCTCAGTACTGTGCTGGAGCATTAGCCTAGATGTTTTAAGACAAGTTTCTGGAATGGGACTTGGGCCCACTACCTCTGGCAGATTTACCCACTGAGCCAAGACTGGCATTTCTGACATGGGGAACTGGCCAGAAATCTCTAACTGGAGTTGGAAGTTCAGAGTTTGGGCCTCTTGAAGGCTTGCAGCAACAACTGCACATTCACAGGACCATTAAGCAAGTCTCTTTATTTTCAGGGGCAAAAGAAAAGGAGGAGGCCATTCAGTTGCTCGCAAGTATTCCATCATTCACTTATATCATGGCTAATTTTATTTATTTTTTTATTTATTTAGAGATACAACACTGAAACAGGCCCTTCGGCCCAGCGAGTCTGTGCCGACCAACAACCACCCATTTATACTAACCCTACAGTAATCCCATATTCCTTACCATCTACCTACACTAGGGGCAATTTATAATGGCCAATTTACCTATCACCTGCAAGTCTTTGGCTGTGGGAGGAAACCTGATAATCTGCACTAATCTGGGCTAATCTGCACCTGAACTCTATTTACCTGCCTTTGCTCCATATCTCCTGATACCCTTACATAACAAAAGAAACCCATCGACCTCAGTCTTGAAAGCTTTAATTGACTCTCGGCATCCAACAAGGACAGTTCCAGATTTCCACTACCCTTTGAAAAAGCACTTCCTGATTTCACTTCTGAACGGCCCTGGCTCTATAATTCTAAGACTGCACCTTGGTCTGGGCTCTCTCACCAGCGGAAACAGTTTCTCCCTGTCTACCATTCTTGATTATTAGCTCTGCTTTATTAGTGACTTGAGACTAACTAAATTATTGGAGGTAGTTGTGTTTTGGGGGAGGGGTACAGCTGGATATTATTGATTTCCCCAATTGCTGTCATTGTTCAGTATTATGTAGAGAAGATGTGCCCACTAACATCAGTGGTTGGGAAAATATTGGAAAAAATTCTGAGGGACAGGATTAATCTCCACTTGGAGAGGCAGGAATTAATCAGGGACAGTCAGCATAGCTTTGTCGGGGAAGATCGTGTCTAATTAACTTGATTGAATTTTTGGAGACGGTGACTAGATGTGTAGATGAGGGTAAAACAGTTGATGTAGTCTATATGGACTTCAGTAAGACTTTTGATAAGGTCCCGCATGGGAGATTGGTTAAGAAGGTAAGAGCCCATGGGATCCAGGGCAATTTGGCAAAACGGATCCAAAATTGGCTTAGTGGCAGGAGGCAGAGGGTAATGGTCGACGGTTGTTTTTGCGAGTGGAAGCATGTGACCAGTGGTGTACCGCAGGGATCGATGCTGGGGCCCTTGCTGTTTGTAGTCTACATTAATGATTTAGACATGAATATAGGAGGTGTGATCAGTAAATTTGCAGATGACACGAAAATTGGTGGTGTCGTAAATAGTGAGGAGGAAAGCCTTAGATTACAGGACGATATAGGTGGGCTGGTAAGATGGGCAGAGCTGTGGCAAATGGAATTTAATTCTGAGAAGTGTGAGGTGATGCATTTTGGGAGGACCAACAAGGCAAGGGAATATACAATGGATGGTAGGACCCGAAGTACAGAAGGTCTGAGGGATCTTGTCCATAGATCACTGAAGGCAGCAGCACAGGTAGAGAAGGTGGTTAGGAAGGCATATGGGATACTTGCCTTTATCAGCCGAGGCACAGAATATAAAAGCAGGGAGGTTGTGATGGAGCTGTATAAAACGCCAGTTAGGCCATAGCTGGAGTACTGTGTAGAGTTCTGGTCACCACACTATAGGAAGGATGTGATTGCACTGGAGAGGGTGCAGAGGAGATTCACCAGGATGTTGCTGGGCTGGAGCATTTCAGCTATGAAAAGAGACTGAAAAGGCTAGGGTTGTTTTCCTTAGAACAGAGAAGGCTGAGGGGGGACATGATTGAGGTATACAAAATTATGAAGGGCATTGATAGGTTAGATAGGAAGAAACTTTTTCCCTTAGCGGAGGGGTCAATAACCAAGGGGCATAGATTTAAGGTAAGGGGCAGGAGGTTTAGAGGGGATTTGAGAGAAAAAAAAATTTCACCCAGAAGGTGGTTGGAATCTGGAACACTGCCTGAAGGGGTGGTAGAGGCAGGAACCCTCACAACATTGAAGAAGTATTTAGATGAGCACTTGAAACGCCATAGCATACAAGGCTATGGGCCAAGTGCTGGAAAATGGGATTAGAATAGTTAGGTGCTTGATGGCCGGCATGGACTGAAGGGCCTGTTTCTGTGCTGTATAACTCTATGGCTTGCGGCCCAGAACAGGACTGGGGTCATAAATAGAAGATAGTCACGAAAAATTCCAATTGGGAATTTAGATGGAACTTCTTTATTCAAAGAGTGGTGAGAATATGGAACTTGCTACCACAAGGAGTAGTTGAGGGATTTAAGGGAAAGCTAGATAAGCATGCGAGAAGGAAGGAATAAAAGGATAAGCTGATAGGGTAGGCGGCTCATGTGGAGCAGTTTGATAAACTGGTTGTTTGTGCTGTAAATTTTATGCAATTCTGTTTAATACCATCTCAAATCCCTTTATTGTTTTAAACACTTTGATTAGATCACTCCTCAACCTTCTAAACCCAAGGGTTTACAAGTCTAATTTATGTATAATGTAACCCTTTAAGGCATAATATAATTCTCCTGACTCTATTGTCCTGCACAGTGACTGCAACTAAATGAGAACTCTTGCCCCATAGGTACGAGCTTGATATTAATTAACAGTATAGAATTAAATTTACTTTTCATTGAGAGCTCCTGTAACTGATCAGACAACTCTTCAGTGGATAACACTCTCATCTCAATCAGAAGGTTGATTGAGATCCTCATTGCAGAACTACAGCTCATAATCCAGACTGACACTCCAGTGTAGTATTTTTTTTTAGAATTAGAACATTACAGCGCAGTACAGGCCCTTCGGCCCTCGATGTTGCGCCGACCTGTGAAACCATCTGACCTACACTATTCCATTTTCATCCATATGTCTATCCAATGACCACTTAAATGCCCTTAAAGTTGGCGAGTCTACTACTGTTGCAGGCAGGGCGTTCCACGCCCCTACTACTCTCTGAGTAAAGAAACTACCTCTGACATCTGTCCTATATCTATCACCCCTCAACTTAAAGCTATGTCCCCTCGTGTTTGCCATCACCATCCGAGGAAAAAGACTCTCACTATCCACCCTATCTAACCCTCTGATTATCTTATATGTCTCCATTAGGTCACCTCTCCTCCTCCTTCTCTCCAACGAAAACAACCTCAAGTCCCTCAGCCTTTCCTCGTAAGACCTTCCCTCCATACCAGGCAACATCCTAGTAAATCTCCTCTGCACCCTTTCCAAAGCTTCCACATCCTTCCTATAATGCGGTGACCAGAACTGCACGCAATACTCCAGGTGCAGCCGCACCAGAGTTTTGTACAGCTGCAGCATGACCTCGTGGCTCCGAAACTCGATCCCCCTACTAATAAAAGCTAACACACCGTATGCCTTCTTAACAGCCCTATTAACCTGGGTAGCAACTTTCAGGGATTTATGTACCTGGACACCAAGATCTCTCTGTTCATCTACACTACCAAGAATCTTCCCATTAGCCCAGTACTCTGCATTCCTGTTACTCCTTCCAAAGTGAATCACCTCACACATTTCCGCATTAAACTCCATTTGCCATCTCTCAGCCCAGCTCTGCAGCCTATCTATGTCCCTCTGTAACCTACAACATCCTTCGGCACTATCCACAACTCCACCGACCTTCGTGTCATCTGCAAATTTACTAACCCACCCTTGTACACCCTCTTCCAGGTCATTTATAAAAATGACAAACAACAGTGGCCCCAAAACAGATCCTTGCGGTACACCACTAGTAACTAAACTCCAGGATGAACATTTGCCATCAACCACCACCCTCTGTCTTCTTGCAGCTAGCCAATTTCTGATCCAAAGCTCTAAATCACCTTCAACCCCATACTTCCGTATTTTCTGCAATAGCCTACCGTGGGGAACCTTATCAAACGCCTTACTGAAATCCATATACACCACATCCACTGCTTTACCCTCATCCACCTGTTTGGTCACCTTCTCGAAAAACTCAATAAGGTTTGTGAGGCACGACCTACCCTTCACAAAACCGTGCTGACTATCGCTAATGAACTTATTCCTTTCAAGATGATTATAAATCCTATCTCTTATAACCTTTTCCAACATTTTACCCACAACCGAAGTAAGGCTCACAGGTCTATAATTACCAGGGCTGTCTCTACTCCCCTTCTTGAACAAGGGGACAACATTTGCTATCCTCCAGTCTTCCGGCACTATTCCTGTCGACAATGACGACATAAAGATCAAGGACAAAGGCTCTGCAATCTCCTCCCTGGCTTCCCAGAGAATCCTAGGATAAATCCCATCTGGCCCAGGGGACTTATCTATTTTCACACTTTCCAAAATTGCTAACACTTCCTCCTTGTGAACCTCAATCCCATCTAGCCTAGTAGTCTGAATCTCAGTATTCTCCTCGACAACATTTTCTTTCTCTACTGTAAATACTGACGAAAAATATTCATTTAACGCTTCCCCTATCTCCTCTGATTCCACACACAACTTCCCACTACTATCCTTGATTGGCCCTAATCTAACTCTAGTCATTCTTTTATTCCTGATATACCTATAGAAAGCCTTAGGGTTTTCCTTGATCCTATCCGCCAATGACTTCTCGTGTCCTCTCCTTGCTCTTCTTAGCTCTCCCTTTAGATCCTTCCTGGCTGGCTTGTAACTCTCAAGCGCCCTAACTGAGCCTTCACGTCTCATCCTAACATAAGCCTTCTTCTTCCTCTTGACAAGCGCTTCAACTTCTTTAGTAAACCACGGCTCCCTCGCTCGACAACTTCCTCCCTGCCTGACAGGTACATACTTATCAAGGACATGCAGTAGCTGCTCCTTGAATAAGCTCCACATTTCGATTGTGCCCATCCCCTGCAGTTTCCTTCCCCATCCTACGCATCCTAAATCTTGCCTAATCGCATCATAATTTCCTTTCCCCCAGCTATAATTCTTGCCCTGTGGTATATACCTGTCCCTGCCCATCGCTAAGATAAACCTTACTGTGGGAGTGCTGCACAGTCAGAGGTGCTGTCTTTTAAAACATGTTAAAACAAGGCTCTGATTAACTGCTCAGCTGTACGCACCATTTGAAGGAGCGGGGAAGTCCGCCTAGTATTCTGGATAATGGTCATCCCACAGGACATCACTTTTTATCTGAACAGGATTCTCAGGATCTGACGCAACCAACACTACAGATATTTCAAACGTTGCAACTCGCCCTTTGGATTAAAAAGGATTCACCTCGGAGGGTAGGGGGTTTGCTTAAAGGGGCATAGCAAGGCACTCAACAGGGCAGAGGAACTAAACACAGAACAATGATTTTTCAGGTACACAAGAGCACAGGTTCAGGATTGCAAATGAAAAACACCAGCAAATATTTCTAAAGAGAGAATAAGCGAGTGAGAACAACAGTTGAACAGGTTGCCAGGAGATTTGCTGAGGCCAGGACTCTGAACTCATTTAAGAAACCAGCAGGGTGGTATTAGGAAGGTGGTAGGCTGGGGATTCTGAAAGAATGAGGTCAAATGAAGCACAATTGGAAGTACTCAACCCTTCACTGTTTAATTACTCCTCTTTTGACAGAGGGCTGAAAATGTACGGAGAACAGCTAGAATTTAAAAACACACTGACTCACAATCCAAAATCAGCTGAACTCGGTCCTCTGCACCATTTATGAGTCAGTTAACTAACCACCAAAAATTGATCTTCCTGTTTCTTCCTGTCCAATTACAATGCCCCCACTCCATGTGAAAATAAATCCTGATCCTTCACTGCCCTCGGGCTCTGTAAGACACTGCCTGCACTGTGCCAGCATTCAACAACTCTGCCTTTCTCTCAAACCAACATCTTGTGTTCTCTAAACTGCCCAATGCTACAGTATAAATAGGTTACTCAATTAAACCCATCCAGAATCAATATTTAACAAAATATTGATCACAACCTCCAGTATAACTGACAAAAATCAATTGTAAAAACAGGCAGAGGACCAATCTCTCACACCAATTAATCTTCAATTACAGCTTGTCCCAATACGCTGAGCACATCAGCCCAAAGCATCTCCACATTCGTCTCCCTCCCACTTTGCAGTCAGGCCAGAGAAATGCTGAGAAGGCAGATGGTTGATGCACACGCTATTGCCAGCAGTTAAGCAAATAGGTACAGCATGCAACAAGATAACGGCAGGTGGTTGAGGAGCATCAGTATGAACATCTGAACAATGAAACCTCTAGAATTATGTTACACGGACGAATACGTGAACTTCAAGAGATCTGCTGAATCGGTTCTCTGTACCCTAGCAGCGCACACTTTCAATTTCTGCTAGAGCCAAAAACACAAACATCCAAACCAAATCACAGTTGGGGCTTTGCTGCTAATTAACTTCCATCCACACACAGCTGCTTCCTTGCCATGCTATCCAAGAGCAATAACTGACTACAGAAAACCCCCTTCCCAAATACTACAGAATATCCAGAATAAACAGATGGCAAAATCCACTTGAGAACCAGGCACTTGAACCCAAGACTGCAACAATACCTGCAATTGGAGAAATTCCAGCTGGAACAAGTGACCCACACACAACAACACCCAGCTTTGGCCCAAGATACAGGGAAGAACTCCCCTACTCTTCAAATAATGCCATGGGATCCTTTACGTCTGTCTGAGGAAGATGGAGCCTTGGTTTTAGATGCTATCTGAAAGACGGCACCTCTGCCTGTTCAGCTCTCAGTACTGCACTGGAAGTGTCTCAGTGACTCAGAGTTAGAATGCTACCCACTGAACCACAGCTGACACTAAATCATGAAGCAGTTGGGACTTGACTTTAATTAATTATTCTGCTGCCTGCTTTGGCTAACATTCCCAGTGCAGTACAGAGGGACTATCACTAGAGAGACTGAGGTACAGAGGGAGCTAGGTGTCCTTTCTGAATCAAAGTTAGCAGGCAGGTGCAGCAAGTAATTAGGAAGACAAATGGAATGCTAGCATTTATTGCAAAGGGGATGGAGTATAAAAGTAGGGAAGTCTTGCTACAATTGAATATGGCATTGGTGACACCACACTTAGAGTACTGCGCACAATTTTGGTCTCCTTACTTAAGGAGGGATATACTTGCACTGGAAGTTCAGAGAAGGTTCACTAGGCTGATTCCTTGGATGAAGGGGTTGTCTTATGAGGAAAGGTTGAGCAGGTTGAGACTATACTCATTGGAGTTTAGAAGAATGAGAAGTGATCTTATTGAAACATAAGATTCTGAAGGGGCTTGACAGGGTAGCTGCTGAGAGGAAGTTTTCCCTCGTGGGGGAAATCTAGAACTAGGAAACAGTCTCAAAATAAGTGGTCTCCCTTTTAAGACTGAGTTGAGGAATTTCTTCTCTCAGAGGGTTGTTAATTTTGGAATTCTCTTTCCCAGACAGCAGTGGAGGCTGGGTCATTGATTATATTCAAGGCAGAGGTAGACAGATTTTTGATTGACAAGGGAGTCAAGGAATATGGGGCAGGCAAGAAAGTGGAGTTAAGGTCACAGTTAGATCAGTCATGATCTTATGAATGGTGGAGCAGGCACAAGGGGCCAAATGGCCTACGCCAGCTCCTATTTCTTACGATCGGAGGTGCCATCTTTTGGATGAGACATTAAAGCGAGGCCCTGTCTGCCCCCTCAGGCAGAAATAAAAGATGCCATGGCACAACTGGAAAAGAATGAGACCAATATTTATCCATCAATCAATACCTAAAAACAGATTATCTGGTCATCACATTGCTGTTTGTGGGATCTTGCTGTGCAAAAATTGATTGCCAAGTTTCCTACATTACAACAGTGACTACATTCAAAGTTCTTCATTGGCTGTCAAGAAATTTGGAATCCCAAGGGTGTGCAAGGTGCTACAGAAATGTTGTTCTTAGTTCTTTGCCTGGCTCTTTCCTCCAGGCAGTGAAACCAGCTTCCTCTCACAACCAGCCTGGACAGCATGGGGACCCGCAGTGCACCCTCAAGCTCCTCCAGCCACTGAGATCAGCCCCAATTGCAACTTTCATTGTTCCAACCGGTTACACTGACCATGCAGCCACGCAACAAAACACAGACCTGTGCATTCGGGGTCAACTGCTAGAGTCAGAAAGAAACCAGCTCACATGGTCCGGACCAACTCCCCCACCAGCCAACCAAAAGACACCAATTCAGCCACAGTCAGAATAGAGACTGAATCTGGCCTGTGAGCCAGAGTCAGTACCAGGGGATAGGTAAGGATGAGAATGGTTGAGAGCTGGCTGTATGATCCCAGGTCTAAGGAGTTGCCATCATCTAAAATTCTGATCCTTCGCATTTCTGTAACCTCCTACAACCCTCCAACATCTCTGTGCTCCTCTAATTCTGGCCTCTTGCACATTTTTTTCATTCCGCCATTGCCAGCTGCCTGGGCTCTAAGCTCTGGAATCCCCTCTTCAAACCTCTCTACTGCTCTCTCCCTCTCTCCTTTCAGAGGCATCTTAAAACCTACCTCTGACCAGCTTTTAGTCACCTGTCCTAATCTCTCGTGGCTTGGTCAAATTTTGTCTGGCAACGCTCCTGTGAAGCGTCTTGGGACACTTTTACTCCATGAAAAGAGCGATATAAATACAAGTTGCTGTTATTAACCAGAAGTACTGACGCTCAGACTGGTGCACTCAGACCCGGATGTTTCCCGGCACTGAGTTCACAGCTCCTAGGCGTCTCCCAGTTTTGGAGAGTTAACTGCTAAAGTCAAAAAAGAGATTGAAGGTCTATTAGTAATAGCAGTCTCTCAGGTCATCCACAGCTTAATTAATTCTGAGCTCAGCATCAGAGATTTTTCCGCACCATGAATACTGAATTAGATCTCCTTGGATGAGCAGTGACAGAGCTCGACCCCCGAGATTTGCCCTGCACTCTGTACTGGAATCATGCAGCAAACCTTCAGGCAATGGAAGAGGAGAGGGAAGGCGAAAGGGGGGTGGGGTGGGGGAAAATGCAGAGAACGACAGCTCAGGGAGGATATAACAAGATGTAACTGAGGAAAAGAAAAAAAACAGATACCAAGGTTTCATTCAACGTTATCCCCAATGGTTACAGACTGATCATCCATATTTAAAAGGAGCATATTAACTATTAATAAGACCGCTGGTTTCTGCCTTGATAAAAGAAAATGGACAGATCGTAAAACATTAAGTGCGTAATCCAGGCCGACACTCCCAGTGTAATACCAAGGGAGCACTACACTCTTTCGGAGAGCTATTAAACTGAGGCCCCATCTGCTCTCTCAGGTTTGCATAAACCATCCTATAGTACTATTGCAAATGCCTTGGCCAATATTTTCTCACCCAACATTTAAAAAACAGATCAGGTCATAGTCACATTGTTGTATGTGGGAGCATGCTGTGCACAAATTAGCTGCTGCATTTCCTACATTATAACAGTCACTACACTTCAAAAGTACTTCATTGCCTATAAAGCACGCATACGCACAAAACCAAGAATGTATTGTACACACAGAGAGAAGGATCTCAAGGTTGGACAAGGCCACAAAAGAAATGAAAAGCGAGGAGCAGATTGTTAAATCAATTCACTGGAATCATGGCAGTGGAGGAGCTTTTGCAGGAGTACACAGGTTGAGATTCTGAATGAATAATTTATGACAAATTCCCTCTCTGCTGCTTTAAACAATGACTGTAAGCTGCCAGTAATTTTGAGGCATTTATTTTTTTCATTTCCAAAACATTTTATTCACTCTCCTGGCAGAACTCTAATCAGCAAACTAAGAACAATGTCACCCATTCGGCTGATCGGAGGGAAAATATATTAAAATATCCACTCAGCCTTTTCAATAAACCAGTTTGCAAGAAATGTACGGGGTTATAAACTTATAACTTCATTTTGCAGCAAGGCTCATTCAGTGCTGAAAACCTTGTTCATTTTGCTTAGTGCTGGAGTTAAAACAGTCAACATCTGCCACGCAAAGTCAATCACCAGGCAATCCATTAGAGCCATGCACGGCTGCAAACATCTGTCTGAGCACAGCCTCACTCCAATTATTTCACAGCAAAGGAAGAAAGGAGCCCAAAGATAAACCACAGACATCAACTCCCGAAGCATAAAAATACCACCCTGCAAAGGGTCTGTGCAAAATTGTGTAGACCAAACCAAGGGGCCACGACATGACCAGCAATGCCCCCTCTAAGGTGCATACATTCACAGAAACCCTGAAGGTACCACGCAGGCCACGCACAAGTTTTCCAGTTTAGGCAATGAAAGAAGTGCAGTCAGTGCTGTATTGTAGGAAACGCAGCAGTCAATTTGTGCAAAGCAATCTCCCACAAACAGCAATAATGAACAGATCATCTGATATTGAGGGATATATATTGGCCTAAGACAGAGGGGAGATTTCCCTTGCTCTTCGAAATAATGTCATGGGAGTTTTTTTACATCCACCCGAGGGGTCGGACAAGGCCTCTGTTTATCATCTCATCTGAAAGGCAGAACCTCCAACAGTGCAGTGCTCCCACTGGATACATCAGCCTGGATTTTACCCTCAAGTCTCGAATGGGAATTAAAAACGAATGTGCTGTCAACCGAGCTGTGACCTCAGGAAGGCCCATCTAGGCTTCAAACACCTTTTCTAACACTCTCTCCCTCCTGCATCCTCATCACATTAGAAAAAAGAGGCTTCATCTCCTGTATCTGTCCCAGGATCTCAATTCCTTCTCTCCCTCCTGTTCACTTCCTCTTCCAATTCTCGCCCTTTCAAAATCCAGCCTTGGCACCCCATATTCACCACTACGAACACATTAATCTGGTATTCCCCCTTTTCATTCCAACATACTCTCACCCTCAGCCCTTCCCCCAGGTTTCTTGTCCAAAGGTATCCCAATATCACACCAAGGCAAACACCAACAGGAATGGCATTTTAATTGGTTTAAATCCAATTTCTGGACAAGCGACTCATTTAGCATCGCTGCTTGATCATCAGTAATGGAATTACATCATGCTCACATTAAAGTCAGGTTTCATTGTGGCCCAGGACCCGTCACTGGAATGCCAATCTCCAGTCAACTCATGGTTGGTACACTATGAATCCCTTGTACTCCGAGTACTGTGGGCTGCGAAGGGTGGGCATTGAAACCTGGGTGATCTTTACACAGGATCACCTCATTTGGAGTGTAGAGGAGATTTACTAGAATGGTACATGGGATGAGGAGACACTAGAGAAGCTGGGATTGTGCTCCTTTGAACAAAGAAAGTTAACAGAGCTACTTAAAATTATATAGGGTTTTGATAGAGTAAATAAGGATGGTATGTGACTTGGAGGGGAGCTTGCAGGTGGTGTTCCCATGTGTCTGCTGCCCTCGTCATTCTAGGCGGTAGAGGTTGCAGGTTTGGAAGGTGTTGTTGAAGGATGCTTGGTGAGTTGCTGCAGTGCAGCTTGTTAATGGCACACACTGCTGCTACAGTGCACTGGTGGTAGAAGGACTGAATGTTGAATGTGGTGGATGGGATGCCAATCAAGTGGGCTTTGTCCTAGATGGTGTCAATCTTCTTGAGTGTTATTGGAGCAAGTGGAGAGTATTCCATCACATTCCTGACTTGTGCCTTGTAGATGATGGCTTCGGGGGAGTCAGGTGAGTTACTCGCTGCAGAATTCCCAGCCTCTGATCTGCTCTTGCAGCCACAGTATTTATATGGCTGGTCTAGTTAAATTTCTGGTCAATAGTAACCCAGGATGTTGATAGTGGAAGATTCAGTGATGGTATGCCATTGAATGTCAGGGGGAGTTTTTTTTGTAAATTTCACTAATACCTGGAAAATGCAAAATACGGCACCTTCGTAACCAGCAAGCTCAGGAGATATCCATACACATGAAAAGCTCAATTCCATCCTCAGAATTCATTCAGAAATCTACACTAAAGGTATGCTCAGATCACAGGTGGTGCCCTCTTGTACATTTCACTTCATCATTGGCAATTGGCTCCCTACTCAAGCTAATTTTGTGAGCAGAACACTCGCTGTTCCCATGTCAGTGTCAGCTGAGGCTCAGTGGGTAGCACTCTTGCCTGAGTCAGGAGTTTGTTGGCTCAAGCTCCACTGCAGAGACTTCAGCACAAAATCTAGGCCGAAAGTCCCAGTGCAGTACCAAGGGACTGCTGTACTGTAGGAAGTGCAGTCTTTTGGGGGATGAGATGTTAATCTGAGGTCCCATCTGCCCCCATATGTGGAAGTAAAAGATCCCATGGCACTATTTCACTGCACAGTGGCTAGCACTGCAACCTCACAGCTCCAGCAACCCGGGTTTGGTTCTGGGCACTGCCTGTGCGGAGTTTGCAAATTCTCCATGGCCGTGTGGGTTTCCTCCAGGTGCTCTGGTTTCCTCCCACATGCCAAAGACTTACAGGTTGATAGGTAAATTGGCCATTGTAAAAATTGCCCCTAGTCTAGGTAGGTGGTAGGAGAATTGAGGGAAGGTGGGAATGTGCGAGGGAAAATGGGGCTAATGTAGTATAAATGGGTAGTTGATGGTCAGAACGGACTTGGTGAGCTGAAGGGCCTGTTTCGGTGCTGTATCTCTCTATGACTCTAGGAGCAGTGGTGTTCTTCCCCAGCGTCCTGGCCAACAATCATCCCTCAACCAAAAATCGCTAAAGCAGATGCTCTGGGATCTTGCTGTGTGCAAACTGGCTGCCACATTTCCCACATTACAACAGTGACTACACTTCTGAAGAACTTCATTGGTCGTCAAGCAGTTTGGAACATGGTGAGGTCATGAAAGGTGAGATACAAGTTCCTTTCTTTTTCTTCAAATGCATAGATAAAATGCTTTAAAAATTAAACAAGGACCTAGCAAGCACTGGAGAAGCAATCTAAATGATAAACCCTTTGCACCGAGTCCATTTACATTTCCAGAATCACTGGCTTTCTTATTCTTTGCTAACCACCACCTTCAGACAACATGAAAGCACCACACATGGAATCCTGTGAAGCGCAAAGTAAATGCACTTATTTCTTCAACATGTCCTTTACAATTACGAGTCAGGGGGTTGATGCCTGTATAGAAAGCCAAGCCATTTATAGCACAAATTTCCAGAGACTGAAATAGACTTCAGAGCGCACAGTGGGTCACATAAGAGTTCTCTTCAAACCACGATGCTGCATTTTACAAAAGACTTGTATGTTCCCATTCAATAACAAAGTCAGGCAGGCATCATGTACATGTGGAAATCTATCACACTGTAAACTACATCCCTCAGCACAATAAAGATCCAGTTCTACTGAACTGCTGGACACATGCTTGAAAAATCCATCAATTTTCAGCTAAGTGGGGGTAGTATTGTAAGGGCTTCGCTCGATGGACGCCCAACCCCCACACCAATGCTTTGTTTTTTGCTGACACAGAGCAACACCAGGATGCAGATGGCCAATGATTGGAGCGTCACAGCAGCTTCAAACATCACCTGCCAAAACGCCACTAACACTGCGCAGTTCCAAATCATCAGGAATCAGACAGCAGGCCCTGGAGGATGGGGGGAGAGTCACTTCGCAGATGTATTCAGCTTTATTCACGCACGCTGTTCGGGAACTAAACAGATCACACTGCAAAATAAGACGTTTATTCATGAAATTACAGTTTCGGTCATCTACCAAATCAGCACTTGCTTTCTCTGCTCAGAGTGAACAGGTTAACCAAGTAAAATAAACTCAAGTTTTTACAGGGAATATCTGTACCCTGGGCAGTCCTGGGTATAATCCTGGCCATTGATAAATCAGCTCCACTTGACATTCAACGGCATTACCATCGCTGAATCCCCCATTATCAACATCCTAGGGGCTACCATTGACCAGAAACTGAACTGGAGTAGCCATATAAATACCGTGGCTACAAGAGCAGGTCAGAGGCTAGGAATCCTGAGGCGAGTAACTCACCTCCTGACTCCCCAAAGCCTGTCCACCATCTACAAGGCACAAATCAGGAGTGTGATGGAATACTCTCCACTTGCCTGGATGGGTGCAGCTCCAACAACACTCAAGAAGCTCGACACCATCCAGGACAAAGCAGCCCACTTGATTGGCACCCCCTCCACAAGCATTCACTCCCTCCATCACTGATGCATAGTGGCAGCAGTGTGTACCATCTACAAGATGGACTGCAGCAATGCACCAAGGCTCCTTAGACAGCACCTTCCAAACCCGCGACCTCTACCAACTAGAAGGACAAGGGCAGCACATACACGGGAACACCACCACCTGCAAGTTCCTCTCCAAGTCACTCACCATCCTGACTTGGAACTATATCGCCATTCCTTCACTGTCGTTGGGTCAAAATCCTGGAACTCCCTTCCTAACAGCACTGTGGGTGTACCTACCCCACATGGACTGCAGCGGTTCAAGAAGGCAGCTCACCACCACCTTCTCAAGGGCAATTAGGGATGGGCAATAAATGCTGGCCTAGCCAGCAATGCCCACATCCCATGAATGAATTTTTTAAAAAAGCTGATCTCACCAATGCTTAAAAAAAAGACAGGTGCATTTATACAGTGCCTTTCACACCCGTGGGGCATCCCAAAGCATTTTACAGCCAATGAATTACTTCAGTGCAGCACTGAGAGAGAGCTGCACTGTCGGAGGGGCAGCACGGTGTAGTTTTACTCCAAACAGCCAACGAGCAAGCTAGCTATACTTCCTCGATTTTTGAAGCATTGTCCAAGGGCTCAGATAAAGAAAGCATCAGACATCCCCATTTACACTTCTTCAGCACAACCTGTCTTTAGCCAGTAACCCATCAACTCTGACAGGCGGCTCAGAAGCTTCCGTAACCCTGAAGCGCTCACAATCCTGTATACTGGCCAGAGAAGTCATGCATGGCATAAGTCTGTTCTGTACCCATCCTGTGAACAGTCTAACCTACACCAGTGCAGACCAAAGCAATGGATCCCAGCAATAGTTTGAAGCAAACTCTGGCATTCTGGTAATAAAATTAAATTCCCTACCGGGGAATCTGGGAATGTGCATCACTAACCAGCTGACTGCAAAGAAAAAGGCCAATTAACCATAAAATAGCCTTCCAGCTGGAAAATGCTTCAGTGAAGATGTCTGGAAAGGATAACAGATTCACTTTGCTGCTGAGAAGAATTATCCAAGAACACTTCATTAGTAAATATGAAGTTATCAGGATGCTACCCATGATGAGGGACTTCAGTTATGAAGAGACCCCAAAAGTTAGGACTTTTCTTCTTGGAACAGAGGGGGTTAAGGATGTGACCTAACAGAGGTTTGAGATGATGAGATTTTGATAGAGTTGATATCAGAAAAATTATTCTCTCTGACAAGCTGGTCAATAACCAAAGGTCATAGATTTAAAATCATTGGCAAAAGATCTAGAGAGATGAGGTGAGAATTCTTGTTTTCCACTGAGAGTTGTCAGGATCTGGAACGCTCAACTTGAAAAGGTGGTGGAAGCTGATTCCATAAATCATTTTAAAAGAGAGTTGGACAGATACTTGAGGATGTGGAACTTACAGGGTTACGGACAAAAAGAGATGTGGCACTAAGCAAGGATGCTTATGCAAAGAGCCAGCACAGGCACGATAGGCCAAATGGCCTCCTTCTGTGCTGTAAGTTTCAATGTATTAAAACAATTTCTTCCAGGCTTTGTGGTCCTGTAATGAATGTCAGACCATACATCAAATAACCTAGATGGACAGTGAGTGAGCAAACAAGACCAGCTCTCCATCGCTCTCCCCACCTCCAGTCTCCTGTCTGCAAGATTTGGAAATTAATTTAAATCTACCATCTTTCCTAGAAAAATCAAGTTATATCGAGCACTAAAATATTTAATCAGTGCAGATGTTTATATTGCTGAATAATTAATAATTTTCTGAGTGGGCTAATACATCTAGGAGAAACTGATGCACAGGGCAGAGGGATGTAATGAGTTAGAGCTTGCAGCAATAACTTGAATTTATGTAGCACCTTTAACATAGTAACATGTTCCAAGGCACTTCACAAGAGTGTTATCAAACAAAAACTGACAAGAGTCTAAGGAGTAGGTATTAAGGAGGATGACCAAAAGTTTGGTCGAAAAGGTAGGCTTTAAGAAGTGTCGAAAAGGAGAGAGCAGTGGAGAGTTTTAGGGAAAAATTCCAGAACTAGGCAGCCGAAGGCATGGCTGCCATTGGTGCAGCTAAGGGAGTGGGGAATGGACAAGAGGCCAGAGTTGGAGGAACAATCAATAAATCAATGAGTATAAGCCAACTGCAAGGAACTGGCCCGGCCAGGGATTCATAAATGTAGTAGAAAAGGGACAGGCTCTCACCCCAAAACATCAACACAAACCATTTTGGGGCAGCTGACAAACACCCAAACTTGAATAATCAGATGGGTACCATTTGCAAGATGCACCCTAGCAGAAACCTCCTTTCCTTATAAACCCAAAAGAACACAAACTAGCTGATGTCAGTAACAATGCTGTTACACAAGAACAAGCCACTTGGACCGATTGTTTTATGCTGATGTTCAAACACGAGCCTCCTCCCACAATCTGTAACCTCATGGCCCGGCATATCCCCCACTCTACCATTACAATCAAGCTGGGGGATCAACCCTGGTTCAATGAAGAGTGCAGCAGCACATGCCAGGAGTAGCACAGGCATACCTCAAAATGAGGCGTCAACCTGGTGAAGTTACAACCCAGGACGACTCGCGTGCCAAACAGCGGAATCAGCATGCGATAGACAGAGCAAAGTGATCGCAAAACCAACGGATCAGATCTAAGCTCTGCAGTCCTGCCACATCCAGTCGTGAATGGTGGTGGACAATTAATCAACTAACTGGAGGAGGTGGCTCCACAAACATCCCCATCTTCAATGATGGGGAAGTCCAGCACATCAGCACAAAAATAAGGCTGAAGCATTTGCAACAATCTTCAGCAAGAATTGTCAAGTGGATGATCCATCTCAGCCTCCACCTGAAGTTCCCAACATCACAGATGCCAGTCTTCAGTCAATTTGATTCACTTCGCGTGATATCAAGGAACGGCTGAAGGCACTGAATACTGCAAAGACTAAGGGCCTTGACAACATTCTGGCAATAGTATTAAAGACCTGTGCTCTATAACTTACTGCATCCCTAGCTAAGCTGTTCCAGTACTGGCATCTACCCGGCAATGTGGAACATTGCCCAGGTATGTCCTGTACACAAAAAGGACAAGCCCAACCCAGCCAATTACAGCCCTATCAGTCCACTCTCAATCATCAGCAAAGTGCTGGAAGGCATCATTGAGTGTTATCAAGCAGTACTTGCTCAGCAACAACCTTCTCTCTGACGCTCAGTTTGGGTTCCGCCAAGGCCACTCAACTCCTGACCTCATTACAGCCTTGGTCCAAACATGGACAAAAGAGCTGAACTCAAGGTGAGGTGAGAATGACTGCCCTTGACATCAAGGCAGCATATGACCGAGTACGACATCAAGGAGCCCATGCAAAACTGGAGTCAATGGGAATCATGGGAAAACTCTCCACTGGTTGGAGTCATACCTAGCACAAAGGAAGATGGTTGTGGTTGTTGGAGGTCAATCATCTCAGCTCCAGGACATCACTGCAGGAGTTCCTCAGGGTAGTGTCCTATGCCCAACCTTCTTCAGCTGCTTCATCAATGACCTTTTTTCAATCATAAGGTCAGAACAGGGGATGTTCGCTGATGATTGCACAATGTTCAGCACCATTTGCGACTCATCAGCTGCTGAAGCAGTCCTGTAGAAATGCAGCAAGACCTGGACAATATCCAAGCTTGGGCTGATAAGTGGCAAGTAACATTTACCCCACACAAGTGCCAGGCAATGACTATCTTAAACAAGAGAGAGAATCTAACCCTCTCCCCTCAATGCTCAATGGCATTACGATTGCCAAATCCTGGGGGGTTACCATTGACCAGAAACCAAACTGCACCAGCCACATAAATATCATGGCTACAAGAGCAGGTCAGACACTAGGAATCCTGCAGCAAGTAACTCACTTCCTGACTCCCCAAAGCCTGTCCACCATCTACAAGGCACAAGTCAGGAGTGTGATGGAATACTCTGCCTGATTGGGTGCAGCTCCAACAACACTCAAGAAGTTCAACACCATCCAGGACAAAACAGCCCTCTGGATTGACACCCCATCCACAAACATTCACTCCCTCCACCACCAGCGCACAGTGGCAGCTGTGTGTACCATCTACAACATGCACTGCAGCAAAGCACCAAGACTCCTTCGACAGCACCTTCCAAATCCGCGACCTCTGCCACCTAGAAGGACAAAGGCAGCAGATGCATGGGAACACCAGCACCTGCAAGTTCCCCTCCAAGCCACACACCATCCTGACTTGGAACTATATCGCCGTTCCTTCAGTCGCTGGGTCAAAATCCTGGAACTCCCTTAACAGCATTGTTGGTATACCTACACCCCAAGGACTTCAGCAGTTCAAGAAGACAGCTCACCACCACCTTCTCAAGGGAAATTAGGGATGGGCAATAAATGCTGTCCTAGTCAGCCATGCCCACATCCCATGAACGAATAAAAAAAAAAATTACCTTTTCCACACCCACCCCCCCCTTCATATTCCCTTGCTCCCTCGTGTATGCATCAAACCTCTCCTCAAATGCACTGTTCCCCTCTGAATCAGCCACTTAAGATGGCAGCGAGTTCCAAATTCTCACCATTTTCTAAAGAAATGTCTCCTAAACATTACTGCTCTGTCAGTCAGTGACAGTCTTACATTTATGGCCCTTGTTCTGCACTCACCCACAAGGGGAAACAATTTCTCTACATCCACCCCATCTTCATCTTAAAGACCTCTATCAGGTCTCCTCTTAGTTTCCTCTTTTCTGGAGAAAATAAAGAGCACCAGTCTACACAATCTTCCAGGAGCTTCATTATATCCACATTTGTTGATTATATTTTTGTTCTAAATAATACTTTGCAGAATGGGAGTGCCCCCACTCCCCCTCCACCCAGTTACAAACTGCTGCTCACCCTGCACCTTAGTGAAACTGGCTTGGCTGCCATTCATAGATCTGACTATTGTGCAGTTAATGTGACTAATTGCTACCTATACTCGCATTACAAGCCCACAGAATTTCTGTACATTCAAAATAGTCAGCCTACAAGAATGAAATATTGCCCACCAGCTCCTGATTTGTAAACAATTTACTGATCCTCTCCTGGAATAATTTTGTTTAGAAACGGCACCTATTAGAATATCGCCTACTCCTCTCTAGAAGGTGCAAACAATATGCTGAGGTACAGTTGCGCTGTTCCACCTTTTGCTGCTTTACCACGTATGCGCTAAGAGAGCAAATGACAACAGGCTATTCAATAGTGCGGATATCAATGACTAAATGTCAGCATTGAGGTCAACTATAATTCCTCATTACTGCCCTCCCTCAGATCCAGTAACTCAAGAAACAAAGAATTGTGTTTAAATATTGCCTTTTACATTCTCTGGATGTCCCAAAGAGATTAACAGCCAATGATGTACTTTGAGGTGCTGCCAGTCATCATTCAGTCAAATGCCGCAGCCAATTCACACATAGGAAGATCCCAC
Source organism: Heterodontus francisci (assembly GCF_036365525.1). NCBI lineage: Eukaryota > Metazoa > Chordata > Chondrichthyes > Heterodontiformes > Heterodontidae > Heterodontus > Heterodontus francisci. The sequence goes on along the minus strand of NC_090395.1, from coordinate 74,139,965 downwards.
AGGAAGCAAGAGACAACTAGTTAATCTGTTTTGCTAATTGAACTACTGGCTAAAACATGGATGGCTGGTCACATCAGGTGGAAGTTCTGTACACTGTGCAAACAAGAGTCACAAGCAAACTAATAGAGGTGAGGAAGAAAAAACATTCATAGCAGCTCTTGTGCAGACAGTAAAAGCTGTTCCATTCACTTGTCAGCCTTCGCTCAGTGGGTATCACTCTCACCGCTGAGTCAGAAGGTTGTGTGTTCAAGTTGTAGTCCAGAGACACGAGCACAAAATATAGGCTGACATTCCAACGCACTACTGGGGGAGTGCTGCACTGTCGGAGGTGCCATCTTTCAGATGAGACATAACTGAGGCACCATCTGCCCTGTCAGGTGGGCATAAAAGATCCCATTGCCACCATTTCGAACAAGAGCAAGGGGAGTGAATTCCAATGTATCCTGACCAATATGTACCCCTCAAATCAACATCACTAAACAGGATTAACTGATCATTACCTCACCGCTGCTTGTGGGGTCTTGCTGTGTGTAAATTGACTGCTGTGTTTCCTCATTACAACACTGACTACACTTCAAAAGTACTTCACTGGCTGTAAAGCACTTTGGGATGTCTGGAGATCATGAAAGACGCTACAGAAATGCAAGTCTTTTTCTAATGGACTGCAGGTGTTGGTAGCTTAATCGACCGGTCCATGTTGGTCGGAACTTTCCCACCATCCTCCTCCTCACTTACTTCTGTGGTGAAACTGATAAGGGGGAAAAAAACACACAAAAGGATTAATGTGTATCCATTTCAGAATGTGTCCCTTTATCACATCCCTGGATCAAGGAAGCACTTGGCTTCCGACCAATGTGATCAATCGTCACTTTGCCAGACAGAGAATTCCACCTGCAAACCTGGCTGCTCAAGACAACACAGCCCGTTCTGACACACGCCATGTGCAAAAATGTGTGTCAGTTAACCAGAAGACACTAACTACAGAAGGGAAAAATCCACTACAAACACTGCTCAGGAACCAAGAATGGCCATTATCTCAGGAGAATTTCAATTTTGTACATCAACTGTAGGACTGACAAACTCTGCAGTCAGAATGTCATTACCATATCTTGACTAATATTAATCCATCTCCCTCACACAGTCAGCCTCAGTAATTCCTCCCAGCCAGTACCCTGTTACTGAATGCATCTCTATTATTGCTAAGCCCATCACATATCAGCGCTCCGAACCAGGATTATCTTAGATTACGTATTATATAACTTGCATGCAGCATTTCCTGCACACTCAGGCAACAACCTGCATTTATTTCGCAAATTTAAAGTAGCAAAACATCCCAAGGTGCTTCACTGGAGTGTAATCAGACATCAAGCTACCTATGGAGATTAAAAGCTTGGTCAAAGAGGGGTTGCAAGGAGTGTCTTAAAAGGAGGAGAGAGGGGTAAAGAGATTTAGGGAACAAATTCCAGAGTTTAGGGTTGCAGCCGCTGAAGGCACAGCCGCCAACAATGGGGCGAGAAAATCACAGATGCTCAAAGGCCAGAATTGAAGAAGCACAGAGATCTCAGGGGTTTGTAGGACTAGAAGCAGTTATTCGGATACTCTAAAGTGAGTTAGAGAATCTGCCTTAATCCAAGAGTGAGCCAGTCCAACCACTTTTCTTTAGTGAGGAACTGAGCAGATATCAGATGCTGTAATTACACTGTGGAGGTCACCGAGGTGGGGACAAGAGGGAAATGAACTTCAGTGTGCAAGACACAGGAGGGATTGCAACAGAGAAATATTAGAGGTGATGCGTCCAAGTATGAAGGAAAGAACCAACAGAGGTTAAAGTTAGCTTTCTTATAGGATGTATTGTAGCATAAATACTTGAGAAACGACGAGACAGCTGGACACAATACAAATCCAAGGGGCTGGGCAGCTTGGATCAGAGCCAAATCCAAAACATTCCTTAGATTATACAGGCACTGCCTAACCATCAGTGCCACATTCAGCACCCAGCCCCTCTCCCAAGCCCCAGCCCAGTAACTTCCAAAGATACATTAAAAAAAGGGCATTAAAAAGTCAAGCTCATCACAGCTCACCACTCTATACAGTTCCTAATACAATCTCGATAGCCCCCACCATAACAACTCGTGTGGTGGGTGGTAAAGGCCAGCTACCCAACCCGAACCCGACGGGACCCAACGACGTGTGTGGTGTTCGGGTTGGGTCGCACTTCCGGGTCCAGCATTCGGGCTCGGGTCGGGTCGAGCCAGGTCGGACACGCTCTATCACCACCTCCGGTAAGTGGCTCCAATCTTAATATACTTTTTGGACTTGAAAGGTTGTTTTGTTAGTTATTCTAAGCTTGTGCAGATAAGCAACAAAGTGAAAAACAAAAGGTCAGTTAACTGATGGTCGGGTCGAGCGCGGGAAAAAATGAAAAGACTCAGGCCACGTTTCATTTGCAGACCCGAGCCGGCCTTTAGTGGGTGGGATTCTGTGGGCAACTTCAGGGCCTCAGTCTGTAGCATCTCAATCAGAGTTAGTTTGTGTTTCTGATGGTTCCATGGAGTTAGAAAGAAAAAGATTTGGATTTATTCAGCATCCTTCATGACCACAGGACATCCCAAAGTGTTTCACAGCTTGTAGTACCTTTTGAAATAGTCAATAGAAAAAGGTCTCAAACATTAAGATGATGGCCAGATAATCAATTTATTTTGCTCTGCTGTACCTGTCCTGGGAGTGTTTGATGGGGACAGTGTAGAGGGAGCTTTACTCTGTATCTAACCCCGTGCTGTACCTGTCCTGGGAGTGTTTGATGGGACAGTGTAGAGGGAGCTTTACTCTGTATCTAACCCCTGTACTGTACCTGTCCTGGGAGTGTTTGATGGGGACAGTGTAGATGGAGCTTTACTCTGTATCTAACCTGTGCTGTACCTGTCCTGGGAGTGTTTGATGGGGACAGTGTAGATGGAGCTTTACTCTGTATCTAACCCCTGTACTGTACCTGTCCTGGGAGTGTTTGATGGGGACAGTGTAGATGGAGCTTTACTCTGTATCTAACCTGTGCTGTACCTGTCCTGGGAGTGTTTGATGGGAACAGTGTAGATGGAGCTTTACTCTGTATCTAACCTGTGCTGTACCTGTCCTGGGAGTGTTTGATGGGAACAGTGTAGATGGAGCTTTACTCTGTATCTAACCTGTGCTGTACCTGTCCTGGGAGTGTTTGACAGAACTGGGAAAGTATCTCATTCTTACACCGCTGACATCCCTCAACTTGAGCACAAAAATCAACCTATTAAAAAAAACATTTCTTAAAACAGTTGACTGACTCACATTTCACAGCATGTGAGGCACGCTGGAGACAAGGTTTCCAAAAACGGAGCGATGCCTCACCAAGACAGACAGGTGCGGACACCGAATTACTGGGCATCTTCCTGGGGAGGAATCTATCTAATGTAGAATGCAGTCTAAGAAACCTTTAACACCAGGTATCTGGTAGAAGTGTCATTAAACACTGCAGTGAGTGCTGCTGCTGAATATTGTACAAGTACCCAATGTCCCAAAGACATTTGCTTTTTAAAGAGTTTAAAACAAATAGCAAGTGTAAATCACCAATTCCCATCAAGTTACTTTACTCCTGTTTTAGGGAGTGGGAAGGAAGAGGGAAAATATCAACACTCAGCGAAAGTGTCTCCAAATCACAAAGTGGGAGACTAATTCAGCTAATTTTACTATCCCCCAAGGGCTGTAGCTAAACTTTCATATTTGGCTCTCCCAACTCCTCCTCCAAAATCAGGGAACGCTCGGGGAGTTTGAGGGAGGAGGAAAAAAAAACCCAGCACAAACCAGATCAGGTCAGGGTCATGCCCCACATCTGTTAGTAAGGTGTTCATCAGTCTACTTTCCGTTAACAAAGACAGAAAATAAATAGTAGAAAAAGTTCTGATGAAATTTAACAGCACAAAAACAGGCAGGGGCAGGAAGAAGAGAGTGGGGGGTGGGGGAAGGGTGGGAAGAGGTAGAGAAAGGAAAGAGTGGCAAAAATGCTAACACTGAGCCACAGACAACACCCCTGCAAACAATTCACATCGCCACAGTACACAGACAGTAGAAATATAATTATTTTTAAAATAGCTCGGGTTCTGAGGGACTACTTATATTCTGAATATTTAACATCAAATGAGTCTCAGTAGCACACAATGAGTATCCTGCTGGGTTAGTTAGAGATTGCAAAACTGATACAGGCGTCGATAAACTCAATCCTAGGAGGTGGCCTGTGACGGAGGAGGGATAGGAACCTACAATGGTAATGGAGTTGTTGACCAATCACAGTGATCAATCTCTATCAATGAGTCTATAAGAGAGCCAGATATGAGGTGAGGAAAACGTCCAGTGGTGGAGCGCTTTGGGAAACGTAGGCCCAAACTCACCTGTTCCTGCCAAACATGCTCCACTCACGACACATCATGTCTCAAATTACTCACCTACTGGATCCCAAAATATTTACTGAAAGAAATCTCTTGAATTTGCATTGAATGAGTCAATATGAACTGCTCCCAGCACCTCCCCAGGGAAGGTCATTCCATGGAATGACCACTCACACACTGAATTATTGTTTCCGCAGATGAGATTTGAATTTACTCCCACTTTGAGCACAGGCCATGATCTCTGGTTCCACTGTTCTAGCCTAGGTAAAACAGCTCGTCATGGTCAACATTATCCAGTACCTTTAGAATCAGAAAAGCAGCAATCATACTACCTTTCAACCTTCTCTTCTCCAGCAAGAACATGACCAATTTACATAAACGCTCTTAAATCTAGTCTAATTTTCTCACCGAGGCAGTGAATTTCACTAACCTGCTGGGTACTGCTGACAGACTCAGCACCTACAGCTCTGCATCTGGCTCTCAATATCTCAACAGATAGGTAATAAACTGATACCCATCATTTGCTCGATGAACACCAATACCATCAAATCCAACATCCATCGCCACACAGTTAGCTACAGTGGTCTTTGGATAGAAGATGCTTCTTCTCAGTGACCGCTGCTCTCTCCCCCGTCCATTCACATCCCATTGGGAGAGGAGGAAAGCGGGGCAGGGCACTACCAGCTTGACCATGTCCTCAGTGTGAGCGCAGGAGACAAAGCAGGGCTCACCTTTCCAGAGACAACACAAAGAAAACTGGGAAGAATCCCTTCAAAGCAGAGGGCAGGAGAGCCAAAGGGCTGGCAGACAGGATGGTTTATTTCAAAGAGCTGCACGAGCCCTGGGGGAGATAGTTCAAAGACTAGAAAGATTTCTGGCATCACTTATTACACACAGAAAATCAGATTCTTTCTGAAGCTAAATCCATAAAAATGGCTCACATTGCATTGGCTGGAGGTCATTGGGTTCTTAACGGGAAGAATCGATTTCCACTGAAGTGAATATTTATCCCATCATAACAAATTTAGCTGATCTTACAAATAATTAAAATACAACTTCAACTAAAAACGTAAACATTAAATACAAGAAACTGCTTTGTAATGGCTAAGTTGTAATACAATTTCATTTCTCAGTTCTGCCAGCTTTAATCATAATGCTTTGGAGAATATATTCTTTTTTTCTGGGGGGGGGGGGGGGGGCTTTTTTTTTTTAAGTAGTGCTTTTCTCCTATTACCCTCTTATAGTCTTCCTGCAGAAATGTACTTGACCCTGCACCCGGCAGCTCGCCACAGCAGACTGGCCGAGACAAGGCACTCTGAATTAAGTCACTCCCACAAACCCAGGACCATGTGTCACACCCAAAACCATCCCATTCGTAAACAGAACCTGCCGCAGAGCAAAGAATATACATAATGCATCAAACAACAGAAGGTTTAAGCACTTAATCAGTGATCATTAGCCAATCCCTCTAACCATGGTTATTGATCAGTGTCTTTTCCCATGTTATCACTCTTAATCCCTGGTCTCTTCATCCCCTCCCCCAGCTTGTAGCCCTAACCGTCTCTTTTCCCCATTCTCTCCTGTGTCTTTCCTGATGTCAGTGTCCCTCCCATCCCTTTTATATCCCTCTCTCCCAGTCTCTCCCCCATTTATAGCTTCCAACCCCCCAGTATCTCTTCCATCCCCACTTCTTACATCACAATCTCTAAGGTTTCCCCTTTCTTCCCCATCCCACTCAGCCTTCAGTCTCCCATCACCCTCTTCCTCACTCTTATGCAGTCCCACTTTTCCTTCCATGCTTTCCTTTACTTCCCACACACTTTGCCTCAATATCATTCCTTCCAGTTCACCTTGTCTCCATCCAGATTTCATTCCGTGGTCACGTCCCTCACACTTGCCCCCCAACCTCGCCCCCGATCTCCCTTCATCTCCCTTCCCACCCCTAGCCCCTCCATCCTCCTCCTCCACCACACCCCCTCTCTCAGACTCTGACCCCCTCCCATTGGCCACCCACACAACCACCCTCCCCTTCTCACTTGCACCCTCCTCACTCCCCACAAGCCCCTCACCTCCTCCTTTACTGACCCACTTGGTCTCCTCCTAATGCCCTGCGACCATCACCTCATCCCCTCCCCTCCACCATCCCTTCACCCATCACGATCCCCACAATCTCCTCCACAGATCACCCTCACTCCCTCTCCTCACCTACCTCCTCTCCATCCAAACCACCACCCCTCCTCCCTAACCCCTTCCCCCTCCCCCTATAGCCTCCTCCCTCAAACCCCCCTCCTATCCTCAACCCCCTACCCCTCCCTCAAACCCTCCTCAACCCCTCCTCCTCAACCCCCTACCCCTCCCTCCCCCTCAAACCCTCCTCCTATCCTCCTCAACCCCCTACCCCTCCCTCCCCTACCTCTCCCTCAAACCCTCCTCCACCCCCTACCCCTCCCTCCCCTACCCCTCCCTCAAACCCTCCTCAACCCCTCCTCCTCAACCCCCTACCCCTCCCTCCCCTACCTCTCCCTCAAACCCTCCTCCTATCCTCCTCAACCCCCTCTCCCTCCCTCCCCTATCTTCCACTCACCTGGCCGCACAGTCCGCACTCGGACGGGCTGCGGGAAGTGCCTGATGACGGCCCGGACATCGCGGCGGGTCAGGCCGCTGACCGGGGTGCCGTTGACCTCGAGCAGGATGTCGCCGGGACTGGGGCCGAGCTCGGAGCCGCTGAGTGGGGCTCCCAAGACCGGGAACTGCCCGAACTCGGCCCCACCGCCTAGCGACAGCGCCTCCCCGGACACGGCTGCCTCCTGAGCCCGGCTCAGCCAGTGCCGCCGCCGGCGCAGCGACTTGGACATGGCGGGGCCTCAGGGCCGAGTTACCGGCACTGCATCCCCGCGGGCCCCGGCCTCCCGGGCCCAGTCCCCGCTCTCTCGCTTCACGCTCCCCGTCCTTCTGTCAGTTACTGCGGGGCCCGAGCGCCGCTCCTGCGTGATGATGTCATCGCGGCAGCACGTAGCGGCTGACGTTTGATTTGGACTCGGAGGCGGAGTTCCAGTCCCCGCCCTCCCTATACTTGCCCCGCCCCTTTTGCAGTAGCTCCGCCTCCTTCTAGTATCCCCGCCCCCGGCTGAAGAGAGCTGGTGGGCAGCTCGGTGCCCCGCTGACCAGGGAGGTGGGTCAGTGCCCCGCTGACCAGGGCAGAGGGCGGTGGGTCAGTGACCACTGACCAGGCCGGTGGGTCAGTGCCCCGCTGACCAGGCCAGAGGGCGGTGGGTCAGTGACCACTGACCAGGCCAGAGGGCAGTGGGTCAGTGACCACTGACCAGGCCGGTGGGTCAGTGCCCCGCTGACCAGGGCAGAGGGCGGTGGGTCAGTGACCACTGACCAGGGCGGAGGGTTGGTGCCCCGCTGACCAGGGCAGAGGGTCAGTGCCCCACTGACTGGAAGAGGGCAAGTGAGATGAAGGAAGGTGGGAGGAGGGTTCTGTGCAGCATCAACAATGAAATAGGCCAATGATCAAATGGCCTATTTCTATGCTGTAAATTCAATGAAATGTAATGAATCTACACAATTGGCAACCCTATATTCAGCAGGACAAATCCAATCCGGTCAATTCCGGCCCCATCAGTCTACTCTCAATCATCAGCAAAGTGATGGAAGGTGTCATCGACAATACCATAAAGCGGCACTTGCTTAATGATGCTCAGTTTGGGTTCTGCCAGTTTGGGCCACTCAGCTCCAGACCTCAATACAGTCTTGGTCCAAACATGGACTTGAGGTGAGGTGAGAGTGACTGCCCTTGACATCAAGGCAGCATTTGACCAAGTGTGGCATCAAGGAGCCCTAGCAAAATTGAAGCCAATGGGAATCAGGGGGAAAACTGTCCACCGCAAAGGAAGATGGTTGTGGTTGTTGGAGGCCAATCTGAAGCAGTCCGTATCCAGATGCAGCAAGGCCTGGACAACATCCAGGCTTGGGCTGATAATTGGCAAGTAACATTCGCGCCACACAAATGTCGGGCAATGATCATATCAAATGAGAGAATCTCCCCTTGATGTTCAATGGCATTACCATCACTGAATCCCCCTCTATCAACATCCTGCCGTTTACCATTGACCAGAAACTGAACTGGACAAGCCACATAAATGCTGTGCCTACAAAAGCAGGTCGGACGCTGGGAATTCTGCGCTAAGTAACTCACTTCCTGTCTCCCCAAAGCCTGTCCATCATCTACAAGGCACAAGTCAGGAGTGTGATGGAATACTCTCCACTTGTATGGATGAATGCAGCTCCAACAACACTCAGGAAGCTCGACACCATCAGGACAAAGCAGCCCGCTTGATCAGCATCCCATCCACCACCATCAACATTTACTCCCTCCACCACTGACACACAGTGGCAGCAGTGTGAACCATCTACAAGATGCACTGCAGCAACTCACCAAGGCTCCTTCGACAGAACCTTCCAAACCCGCGAACTCGACCAACTAGAAGGACAAGGGCAGCAGATGCATGTAAGTTTCCCTCCAAGTCACACACCATCCTGACTTGGAAATATATCACCATTCCTTCACTGTCACTGAGTCAAAATCCAGGAATTTCATTCCTAATAGCACTCTGGGTGTACCTACACCACATGAACTGCAGTGGTTCAAGGATGTGGCTCACCACCCCCTTCTCAAGGGCAATTAGGATGGGCAATAAATGCTGGCCTTGCCAGTGATGCTCACATCCCAACAAATATCTAAAAAATGCCATCTAGACTCTATGTTCTGGAATTTCCTCCTTAAACCCATTCTCTGTCTCTCACTCCTCCTTTAAGATGCTCCTTAAAACCTACCTCTTTGACCAAGCTTTGGCATTGGTCCTAATATCTCTTTATGAGTCTCATTGTCAAATTATCTCTGAAGTGGGAGCGCTTTCTTGAAGCCACCCGCACTCAAAAAAGGTATTGAAAATGCAAGTTGTTCTGCAGTTGGTCTATAAGGCTTACCGTTCTTCTGTAAGGTTTAGAATCTTGAATAGTAAGTCTGGGAGATAAATGGATGAGTTAAGGCACCGTAAATGAAGGCAGACCCGCTGACGGCATGGGAAAGATGTAGACAGGACTAGCAGAAGCATGCACCTCATTACACCTGTTTTCATCTGGTATTTTTAGATGCTGCAAAGATGTCAGGAGCCATAGCTCCTGAGGGCTTCTCAGATTGTGCAGGAGTCACCCTGCTACTTAACGTTATTGATGTGAGTGTGGAGTGCCTTAAAATGACAGCAGGGAAGCACTGAATGGGAAGATCTAATGATGATGGTGACAAGCAAGTGTAGCATTCAGAGAGAAGAATATATTCCAATTCATGTAAGTAGTGGCATAACAGTACTGTAACCCAATTTCAGATTGATCTTGCCTCAATTTATGCATATCTTTCAGGTAGAACTAAGCATTAGATTTGGGTTAATCAGAAGTTTTCCATTCCATTCTATGGAACTCCAAGGTTTTAATGGTTGCCACAAATTACAGTTCTGTAGTAGGTGCTGCCTCAGGCTCAGTATCATTGATCATTCTCGCAAGTGGACTTCGTGTCCTCTACAATCGGGAGTACACCCTTGATACCCAATATCTAGTTAAATGATGGATAAACCGGGATCTCAACATAAACCCCTGGTTACATGTATCGGCTACAATTATCTCATACAGGCCACCATGGTACCCATTTCACATGCATAAGTTCACCCTGTCATTGAACAAAGAACAAAGAAAATTACAGCACAGGAACAAGCCCTTCGGCCCTCCAAGCCTGCGCCGATCCAGATCCTCTATCTAAACCTGTCGCCTATTTTCTAAGGGTCTGTATCTCTTTGCTTCCTGCCCATTCATGTATCTGTCTAGATACATCTTAAAAGACACTATCGTGCCCGCATCTACCACCTCCGCTGGCAACGCGTTCCAGGCACCCACCACCCTCTGCGTAAAGAACTTTCCATGCATATCCCCCCTAAACTTTTCCCCTCTCACTTTGAACACGTGACCCCTAGTAATTGAATCCCCCACTCTGGGAAAAAGCTTCTTGCTATCCACCCTGTCTATACCTCTCATGATTTTGTACACCTCAATCAGGTCCCCCCTCAACCTTTGTCTTTCTAATGAAAATAATCCTAATCTACTCAACCTCTCTTCATAGCTAGCGTCCTCCATACCAGGCAACATCCTGGTGAACCTCCTCTGCACCCTCTCCAAAGCATCCACATCCTTTTGGTAATGTGGCGACCAGAACTGCACGCAGTATTCCAAATGTGGCCGAACCAAAGTCTTATACAACTGTAACATGACCTGCCAACCCTTGTACTCAATACCCCGTCCGATGAAGGAAAGCATGCCGTATGCCTTCTTGACCACTGTATTGACCTGCGTTGCCACCTTCAGGGAACAATGGACCTGAACCCCCAAATCTCTCTGTACATCAATTTTCCCCAGGACTTTTCCATTTACTGTATAGTTCACTCTCGAATTGGATCTTCCAAAAAGCATCACCTCGCATTTGCCCTGATTGAACTCCATCTGCCATTTCTCTGCCCAACTCTCCAATCTATCTATATTCTGCTGTATTCTCTGACAGTCCCCTTCACTATCTGCTACTCCACCAATCTTAGTGTCGTCTGCAAACTTGCTAATCAGACCACCTATACTTTCCTCCAAATCATTAATGTATATCACAAACAACAGTGGTCCCAGCACGGATCCCTGTGGAACACCACTGGTCACACGTCTCCATTTTGAGAAACTCCCTTCTACTGCTACTCTCTGTCTCCTGTTGCCCAGCCAGTTCTTTATCCATCTAGCTAGTACACCTTGGACCCCATGCGACTTCACTTTCTCCATCAACCTACCATGGGGAACCTTATCAAACGCCTTACTGAAGTCCATGTATATGACATCTACAGCCCTTCCCTCATCAGTCAACTTTGTCACTTCCTCAAAGAATTCTATTAAGTTGGTAAGACATGACCTTCCCTGCACAAAACCATGTTGCCTATCACTGATCAGCCCATTTTCTTCCAAATGGGAATAGATCCTATCCCTCAGTATCTTCTCCAGCAGCTTCCCTACCACTGACGTCAGGCTCACCGGTCTATAATTACCTGGATTATAATTGTGGAGCTTCTATGTGTCCTGAATGATTCACATACTCATTCTAGGAAGCAAGATGGTAACAATTATACTCAATTCACCCTTAACTTGAGGGATTATTCACTGAGCTACCAATCAGTTAAAGACACCATAGCTATGCAGGGAGGCTTAAATAGTTGGGCATGTACACTTTAGTGAGGTGTAAACTTGGGGGACGATTTGATTCAGTTCAGTAAAGTAACATAGGGACTAAATCATGCAAATGCTGAAAATTATTTTAATGAAATATGTTGGGCTGAACGAGGAATCATGCGTACGACTAGAGAGTAAAATGAAGCAGAAAAAGGGGAGGCGGAGGCGTAGTGGTATTGTCACTGGACTAGTAACCCAGAGACCCAGGGTATTGCTCTGGGGACATGGGTTCAAATCCCACCACAGCAGAAGGTGGAATTTGAATTCAATTGATAAATCTGAAATTAAAAAGATAGTCTAATGATGACCATGAAACCATTGTCGATTGTTGTAAAAACCCATCTGGTTCACTAATGTCCTTTAGGGAAGGAAATCTGCTGTCCTTATCTGGTCTGGCCTACATGTGATTCCAGACCCACAGCAATGTAGTTGATTCTTCCGTGCCCTCTGAAATGGCCGAGCAAGCCACTCAGTTGTATCTAACCGCTACGAAGTCAATAAAAAGGAATGAAACTGGACAGACCACCCGGCATCGACCTAGGCACCGGAAACGACAATGGCAAACCCAGCCCTGTCGACCCTGCAAAGTCCTCCTTACTAACATTTGGGGCCTTGAGCCACAGTTGGGAGAGCTGTCCCACAGACTAGTCAAGCAACAGCCTGACATCGTCATACTCACGGAATCATATCTGACAGACAATGTCCCAGACACTGCCATCACCCTCCCCGGGTATGTCCTGTCCCACCGCAGGACAGACCCACCAGAGGTGGTGGCACAGTGGTCTACAGTAGGGAGGGAGTTGCCCTGGGAGTCCTCAACATCGACTCTAGACCACATGAAGTCTCATGGCATCAGATCAAACAGGGACAAGGAAACCTCCTGCTGATTACCACCTACCACCCTCCCTCAGCTGATGAGTCAGTACTCCTCTATGTTAAACAGCACTTGGAGGAAGCACTGAGGGTGGCAAGGGCACAGAATGTACTCTGGGTGGGGGACTTCAATGTCCATCACCAAGAGTGGCTCGGTAGCACCAGTACTGACCAAGCTGGCCAAGTCCTAAAGGACATATCTGCTAGACTGGGTATGCGGCAGGTGGTGAGGGAACCAACAAGAGGGCAAAACATACTTGACCTCGTCCTCACCAATCTGCCTGCCGCAGATGCTTCTGTCCATGACTGTATTGGTAGGAGTGACCACTGCACAGTCGTTGTGGAGACGAAGTCCCGTCTTCGCATTGAGGATACCCTCCTTCGTATTGTGTGGCACTATCACCGTGCTAAATGGGATAGATTTCGAACAGATCTAGCAATGCAAAACTGGGCATCCATGAGGTGCTGTGGGCCATCAGCAGCAGCAGAATTGTATGCAACCACAATCTGTAGCCTCATGGCCCGGCATATCCCCCACTCTACCAGTACCACCAAGCCAGGAGACCAACCCTGGTTCAATGAAGACTGCAGGAGGGCATGCCAGGAGCAGCACCAGGCATACCTCAAAATGAGGTGTCAACCTGGTGGAGCTACAACACAGGATTATCTGCGTGCCAAACTGCGTAAGCAGCATGCGATAAACAGAGCTAAGCGATCCCATAACCAACGGATCAGATCTAAGCTCTGCAGTCCTGCCACATCCAGCTGTGAATGGTGGTGGACAATTAAACAACTAACTGGAGGAGGTGGCTCCACAAATATTCCCATCCTCAATGATGGGGGAGCCCAGCACATCAGTGCGAAAGATAAGGCTGAAGCATTTGCAACAATCTTCAGCCAGAAGTGCCAAGTTGATGATCCATCTCGGCCTCCTCCTGAAGTCCCCAGCAGCACAGATGCCAGACTTCAGCCAATTCGATTCACTCCGCGTGATATCAAGGAACGACTGAAGGCACTGGATACTGCAAAAGCTATGGGCCCTGACAATATTCCGGCAATAGTACTGTTTTCCAGAACTTGCTGCGCCCCAAGCCAAGCTGTTCCAGTACAGCTACAACACTGGCATCTACCCTGCAATGTTGAAAATTGCCCAGGTATGTCCTGTACACAAAAAGCAGGACAAGTCCAACCCGGCCAATTACCGCCCCATCAGCCTACTGTCAATCATCAGTAAGGTGATGGAAGGTGTCTTCAACAGTGCCATCAAGCGGCACTTGCTTAGCAAAAACCTGCTCAGTGACGCTCAGTTTGGGTTCCGCCAGGCCACTCAGCTTCTGACCTCATTACAGCCTTGGTTCAAACATGGACAAAAGAGCTGAACTCAAGAGGTGAGGTGAGAGTGACTGCCCTTGACATCAAGGCAGCATTTGACTGAATATGACATCAAGGAGCCCGAGCAAAACTTGAGTCAATGGAAATCAGGGGGAAACTCTCTGCTGGTTGGAGTCATACCTAGCACAAAGGAAGATGGTTGTGGTTGTTGGAGGTCAATCATTTCAGTTCCAGGACATCACTGCAGGAGTTCCTCAGACTAGTGTCCTAGGCCCAACCATCTTCAGCTGCTTCATCAATGACCTTCCTTCAATCATAAGGTCAGAAGTGGGGATGTTCGCTGATGATTGCACAATATTCAGCACCATTCATGACTCCTCAGATACTGAAGCTGTCCGGATAGAAATGCAGAAAGACCTGGACAATATCCAGGCTTGGGCTGATAAGTGGCAAGTAACGTTCACGCCACACAAGTGCCAGGCAATGACCATCTCCAACAAGAGAGAATCTAACCATCTCCCCTTGACATTCAATGGCATTACCATCGCTGAATCCCCCACTATCAACATCCTAGGGGCTACCATTGACCAGAAACTGAACTGGAGTAGCCATATAAATACCATGAGTAACTCACCTCCTGACTCCCCAAAGCCTGTCCACAAGTCAGGAGTGTGATGGAATACTCTCCACTTGCCTGGATGGGTGCAGCTCCAACAACACTCAAGAAGCTCGACACCATCCAGGACAAAGCAGCCCACTTGATTGGCACCCCCTCCACAAACATTCACTCCCTCCACCACCGACGCACAGTGGCAGCTGTGTGTACCATCTACAAGATGCACTGCAGCAATGTACCAAGGCTCCTTAGACAGCACCTTCCAAACCCGCAACCTCTACCAACTAAAAGGACAAGGGCAGCAAATGCATGGGAACATCACCACCTGCAAGTTCCCATCCAAGTCACATACCATCCTGACTTGGAACTATATTGCCGTTCCTTCACTGACGTTGGGTCAAAATCCTGGAACTCCCTTCCTAACAGCACTGTGGGTGTACCTACCCCACATGGACTGCAGCGGTTCAAGAAGGCAGCTCACCACCACCTTCTCAAGGGCAATTAGGGATGGGCAATAAATGCTGGCCTGGCCAGTGACACCCACATCCCATGAATGAATTTTTAAAAATGACAGATGTCTGGTGGACAATACAAGTGAGAAACCAGCTGAATATAGAAGGTTCAGAAGGGAAATACAAAAACAAATAAGAGAAGCAAAGAAAGGGTATGAGATGAGACTCAAGGCTAACGGAAAAGGGAATTTATAAGTCTTCTATAAGCATGTAAATATATAAATAGTAAAAGGGTGGTTAAAAAAGTAGGGACCTAAAAGGGAATTTACAGATGGAGGCAGAGGGCATGGCTGAGGTACTAAATGAATACTTTGCATCTGTCTTTACCAAGGAAGAAGATGCTGCCAAAGTCATCGTGAAAGAGGAAGTAATTGAGACACTGAATGGGCTAAAAATAGATAACGAGGAGGTACTAGATAGCTGGCTGTACTCAAAGTTGATAAGTCACCAGGACCAGATGAGATGCATCCAAGGATACTTAGGGAAGGAAGGGTGGAAATTGCACAGTCACTGCCCATAATCTTCTAATCCTCCTTAGATCCAGGGGTACCAGAGGACGGGAGAATTGCAAATCTTACACCCTTGTTCAAAAAAGGGTGCAAGGACAAGCCCAGCAACTACAGGCCAGTCAGTTTAACCTTGGTGGTAGGAAAGCTTTTAGAAGCGATAATTCAGAGCAAAATTAATAATCACTTGGACAAATGTGGATTAGTTAAGGAAAGTCAGGACAGATTTGTTAAGGGAAAGTCGTGTTTGACTAACTTGCTTGAGTTTTTTGATGAGGTGACAGAAACGGTTGATGAGGGTAATGTAGATGATGTGGTGCACATGGACTTCCAAAAGGCACTTGGGATGGCGCAGTGGTTAGCACCACAGCCTCACAGTTCCAGGGACCCGGGTTCAATTCTGGGTACTGCCTGTGTGGAGTTTGCAAGTTCTCCCTGTGACCGCGTGGGTTTTCGCCGGGTGCTCCGGTTTCCTCCCACAGCCAAAAGACTTGCAGGTGATAGGTAAATTGGCCATTGTAAATTGCTCCTAGTGTAGGTAGGTGGTAGGGAATATGGGATTACTGTAGGGTTAGTATAAATGGGTGGTTGATGGTCGGCACAGACTCGGTGGGCCGAAGGGCCTGTTTCAGTGCTGTATCTCTAAATAAATAAAGTGCCACCTAGCAGGCTTGTCAGCAAAGTTGGACTCCATGGAATAAAAAGGACAGTAGCAGCATGGATACGAAATTGGCTGAGTAACAGGAAACAGTAGTGGTGAATGGTTGCTTTTCAGAACGGAGGAAGGTAGATAGCAGGGTTCCCCAGGGGTAGGTGTTAGGACCCCTGCTTTTTTGATCTAAATTAAGGACCTAGACTTGGGTGTACAGGGAAACATTTCAATATTTACAGCTGACACAAAAATTGGAAGTTTTGTGAACTGTAAGGAAGATAGTCATATACTTCAAGGAGGACATAGACAGACTGGTGGAATGGGTGGACAAGTGGCAGATGAAATTTAATGCAAAAAAGTGTAAAGTGATTCATTTTGGTAGGAGGAGGAGAGACAATATAAATTAAAGGGTACAATTCCAAAGGGGGTGCAGGAACAGAGGGACCTGGGGCTATGTGTACAAATCATTGAAGGTGGCAGGGCAGGTTGAGAGAGTGGTTACTAAAGTATACGGGATCTTGGACTTTATAAAATAAGGGCATAGAGTACAAAAACAAGGAAGTTATGGTAACCCTGTATAAAACACTGGTTTGGCCTCAACTAGAATATTGTGTAATCGGTTCAATTGTGCCCTTCAAAAGGGAATTGTATAATTATTTGAAGAAAAAAATTTGCAGAGGTACAGGGCAAAGGCGGGTGAGTAGGACCAGATGAGTTGCTCTTGCAGAGAGCCAGCACAGATACGACAAGCCAAATGGCCTCCTTCTATGCTGTGATTCTATGAATTAGGCAAGCGAGGGAACAGGTTCGATGTTGGGCAGTTTTGCTTTTCCCAGAGAATAGCAGACCTATAGAACAGTTTTTGCAGCTGATTCACTGTGTACCTTCAAGAGAGAATCGCATTGGTTCCTGACTGGGCTAGAAATCACATCATACAAGACGTAGCTTACCCAATAATATAGGCTGTGATCAATGTGGTCTCCTGGACAAGTTCTAATTACCTAGAAGAGATCAGAAAGGATTTTTTCTAGATTTTCTTTCCTTAAGCATGAGGGAGAAAGGAATAGAGGATTATGCTGATAGGGTGAGATACAAACATAGAAAGATAAAAAATAGGAGCAGGAGTAGGCCATTCGGCCCTTCAGGCCTGCTCTGCCATTCAAAAAAGATCATGGCTGATTGTCTAATTCAGTACCCTGTTCCCGCTTTCTCCCCATATCCCCTGATCCCTTTGGCATTAAGAAATATATCTATCTCCTTCTTGAATATATTTAATGACTTGGACTCCACTACCTTCTGCGGTAGAGAATTCCACAGGTTCACCACCCTCTGAGTGAAGAAATTTCTCCTCATCTCGGTTCTAAATGGCATACCCCGTATCCTGAGACTGTGACCCCTGGTTCTGGACTCCCCAGCCATCGGGAATATCCTCCCTGCATCTAGCCTGTCCAGTCCTGTTAGAATTTTATAGGTATAGATGAAGAGAAATGGGAGGAGGCTCACATGGAATATAAATACTCGCATGGGCCAAATGGTTTGTTTCTGTACCTTAGACTTGAAGATAACGATGATGTAATAGGCCTCAGATGTCTATCTCCTCTCCAGGGAGATTACATGGCACCGAGGGGATAGGGAGTCTCTTAATGTGCTGCATAAGGCATCACAATTATATGGAAGAGGCTAGGTGGACCAATTGTCCTTTTCCTATCCAATGGTTTTGTATGTTCATATCAAACTCATTGTAAAAGAAACATTGTCTTTTGGATGTGGGAGCTCAGAACACCTAAAAAGAGAAAGAAAGACTTGCATTTATATAGCGCCTTTAATAACCTCAGGATGTCCCAAAGCATTTTACAGCCAATGAAATACATTTGAAGTGTAATCACTGTTGTAATGTAGGAAACGCAGCAGCCAATTTGCGCACAGCAAGCTCCCGCAAACAGCAATGTGACTACGACCAGATAATCTGCTTTAGTGATGTTGGTTGAAGGATAAATATTGGCCAGGACACCGGGGAGAACTTCACTGTTCTTCTTCGAGTAGTGTCATGTGGTCCTTTAATCCACCTGAGAGGATGGCCAGGGTCTCATTTTAATATCTCAAATGGAAAATGGCACCTTCAACTGTGCAGCGTGCCCTGGGAGTGTCAACCTAAATTGTGCACTCATATCTCTGGAGTGGGTCTTGAACCCAGTAATTTATGACCCAGAGGTGATATGGCTACCAACTGAGCTATGGTTAAGCATCAATACAAATGAGCTTTAACAAGACGCATCCACCCAGCCGGTAATATTAGTTGAAGATTGCAGGACAACTTTGATTTGTGACAACTAAACTGGCAACTATTAACTAATATTATTCATGCTTTATGTCCTGACTCAAGTCCAAGGAAATTTGTTATCTGATATTTAGAGGACATTGTTTGGGCAGCAAACTGCCATTGAAACAGATACAGACCCTTAGAAAATAGGCGACAGGTTTAGATAGAGGATCTGGATCGGCTCAGGCTTGGAGGGCCGAAGGGCCTGTTCCTGTGCTGTAATTTTCTTTGTTCTTTGTTCTTTGAAACTGGAAGCATTAGATTTACGTCAATATGTGGTCGGTGCAGATTTTGGAAAAAGAAATAAAGAAGGAACAAGGACATGCAGTGGGAATGGCAGACACAGGTGAAATGATCAGAGGCTGATATACTAAAAGTCTTGCGTATAAAGCACATTTCTTGTATCACACTGACTTTCTGTAACACCTCCCTGTCACACATTCAGTATCACTCCTTTTCGAACACTCCTAGCCTGTCACATGATAAACACCTATGGAAAAGCTGTGAGTAATGAATTAGAAGTCTTACATGTAATGGAGACTTTCTGTAACAATATAATGCATGGAGATTCATGTGACCTTCAGAGGTATAGAACATACAGAGATGTATATAACATATAGAAATGTATGGAATATAGAGATGCATGCAAGATACAGATTATCAAAAATAAAGACAGGTATACAGAGCAGAGATGGAAATAACATATAACAACTTGTATTTACTTAGCACTTTTGATGTAATAAAACATCCTAAGGTGCTTCATAAGAGAATAATCAAACAAAATACGACACCGAGCCACATAAGGAAATATTAGGGCAGAAGATCAAAAGCTTGGTCAGAGAGGTAGGTTTTAAGGAGTGTGTTAAAGGAGGAAAGTAAGATAGAGAGGCGGAGTTATTAAAATCAGGATGCACAAGATGTCAGAATTATAGAATCACAGGAACCCCGGAGAATTGTACAGCTGGAGGAGATTACAGGACAGGGAAATATGAGGCCATGGAAGGTTTGAAAACAAGGATGAGAATTTTAAAATCTAACCATTGCTTAACCAAGAGTCAATGTACGTCAGTGAGCAGGGGAGTGATGGGTGAATGGGACTTGGTGTGAGTAGGGACTTGGTGTGAGTAAGGACATGAGCAGCGGATTTTATGGGGATAGAAGGTGGGATGCCGGCCAGGAGTGCATTTGAATAGCCAAATCTAGACTTAAAGGAATGGATGAAGGTTTCAGTGGCAGATGAACTGAGGCAGCAGAGTCGGGTGATGTTATGGAGGTAGAAACAGGTTGTCATAGAGAAATGATGTATAAAAATACATATAACATATAATGATGTATGTAACGTACAGAAATGTAAATCACACTTTTGCATGTTTTTTTATTTTTTTTATTTAGAGATACAGCACTGAAACAGGCCCTTCGGCCCACCGAGTCTATGCCGAACAACAACCACCCATTTATACTAACCCTACAGTAATCCCATATTCCCTATCACCTCCCTACACTAGGGGCAATTTACAATGGCCAATTTACCTATCACCTGCAAGTCTTTTGGATGTGGGAGGAAACCGGAGCACCCGGCGAAAACCCACGCAGACACAGGGAGAACTTGCAAACTCCGCACAGGCAGTACCCAGAATCGAACCCGGGTCCCTGGAGCCGTGAGGCTGCGGTGCTAACCACTGTGCCACTGTGCCGTTTGTTGGGTTCTATCACAGTTTAGCACGGTCCAAATCTGCGACCTCATTTATTCTAAATGATCTTGCTCACCATCAACAAACATTCACCATTAGTCTAATAATTTCAGCACCAATTACAGCTGATTGTATTACTGAGTGTGGTATGACACTAGGCTGAGTGCTGCTGGTTACTGATACATGTTCACACAGTGTACTAGGAAACAAAAACACTGAATATAGCCTGCACTGTACTAAATACAGTCCACAACACTCGGCCACCAGATCTAGTTGATGCTATTCTTTGTCCTTAATATTTACTTAGGAAGTCATAGATTACAGAAACGCATAACTAGACGGCAGAAACTGGTATACGAGTTACTTTGCATTTTGATAGCACTGAGCACAAAGCCAAGGTTAATAATTATTGAATTGGACATAATTTACAATGAACAGGTTGTTCCCTGTTGCACTCCACTGTTTTATATACAATGTTCTGACTTGCAGAGCGCAATACTTTATCCTTGATCCAATGCTAGAAACGTGTCTAAACAACAATTGTAGCTTGAAAGTTGGATCAGTAATTCCTCCTAGCTGCAGTTATTGTGTGTTCTGTTGTTGGTGACGGGTTCAATAATTTGCTTCACACAGTTGAGGCAGGTGGCGTACAAGTGACTCCATTGTAAATATTTGACAGGAGTTTACGCACTGTGTAATCTAGGTCAACCGTTTGAACATAAACACAATGAAACCTATTCATGCAGTGTGTTACTTCGATGCATAATTAGTGCAGTGTGATAATGCAGTGTGTTACAGCAATGTATCCGTGCAGTGTGTTACTACAATGTGTTACATCAATGCATTAGTGCAGTGTGATGTTGCATTGTGTTACTACAATGCATGATTAGTGCACTGTGATAATGCAGTATTACTTCAATGCATTCGTGCAGTGTGATAATGCAGCATGTTACTTCAATGCACCAGTGCAGTGTGATAATGCAGTGTGTTACTTCAATACATCAGTGCAGTGTTACTTCAATGCACTAGTGCAGTGTGCTACTACAATGCATTAATGCAGTGTGTTACTTCAACGCATTAGTGCAGTGTGATAATGCAGTGTGTTACTTCAATGCATTAGTGCAGTGTGATAATGCAGTGTGTTACTTCAACGCATCAGTGCAGCGTGATAATGCAGTGTGCTACTACAATGCATTAATGCAGTGTGTTACTTCAATGCACCAGTGCAGTGTGATAATGCAGTGTGTTACTTCAATACATCAGTGCAGTGTTACTTCAATGCACTAGTGCAGTGTGCTACTACAATGCATTAATGCAGTGTGTTACTTCAACGCATTAGTGCAGTGTGATAATGCAGTGTGCTACTACAATGCATTAATGCAGTGTGTTACTTCAACGCATTAGTGCAGTGTGATAATGCAGTGTGCTACTACAATGCATTAATGCAGTGTGTTACTTCAACGCATTAGTGCAGTGTGATAATGCAGTGTGTTACTTCAACGCATCAGTGCAGCGTGATAATGCAGTGTGTTACTTCAACGCATCAGTGCAGCGTGATAATGCAGTGTGTTACTTCAATGCATTAGTGCAGTGTGATAATGCAGTTACTTCAATGCATCAGTGCAGTGTGATAATGCAGTGTGTTACTTCAATGCAACAGTGCAGTGTGATAATGCAGTGTGTTACTCCAATGCATTAGTGCAGTGTGTTACTGAAATGCATGATTAGTGCAGTGTGATAATGCAGTGTGATACATCAATGCATTGTGCAGTGTGATAATGCAGTGTGTTACTTCAATGCATCAGTGCAGTGTGATAATGCAGTGTGATACATCAATGCATTGTGCAGTGCGATAATGCAGTGTGTTCCTTCAATGCATCAGTGCAGTGTGATAAGGAAGCATGTTATTTCAAGGCATTAGTGCAATGTGATAATGCAATGTGTTACTTCAATGCATCAGTGCAGTGTGATAATGCAGTGTGATACATCAATGCATTGTGCAGTGTGATAATGCAGTGTGTTACTTCAATGCATCAGTGCAGTGTGATACATCAATGCATTGTGCAGTGCGATAATGCAGTGTGTTCCTTCAATGCATCAGTGCAGTGTGATAAGGAAGCATGTTATTTCAAGGCATTAGTGCAATGTGATAATGCAATGTGTTACTTCATTGCATCAGTGCAGCGTGTTACTTCAATGCATTGTGCAGTGTGATAATGCAGTGTGTTACTTCATTGCATCAGTGCAGCGTGTTACTTCAATGCATTGTGCAATGTGATAATGCAGTGTGATACTTCAATGCATTAGTGCAGCGTGTTATTTCAATGCATTGTGCCGTGTGATAATGCAGTGTGTTACTTCATTGCATCAGTGCAGTGTGATAATGCAATGTGTTACTTCACTGCATCATTGCAGTGTGATAATGCAGTGTGTTACTTCAATGCATCAGTGCAGCGTGATAATGCAGTGTGATACATCAATGCATCAGTGCAATGTGATAATGCAATGTGTTACTTCAATGCATCAGTGCAGTGTGATAATGCAATGTGTTACTTCACTGCATCATTGCAGTGTGATAATGCAGTGTGATACATCAATGCATCAGTGCAATGTGATAATGCAATGTGTTACTTCAATGCATCAGTGCAGTGTGATAATGCAATGTGTTACTTCAATGCATCAGTGCAGTGTGATAATGCAATGTGTTACTTCAATGCATCAGTGCAGTGTGATAATGCAGTGTGTTACTTCAATGCATTAGTGCAGTGTGATAATGCAATGTTACTTCAATGCATCAGTGCAGTGTGATAATGCAGTGTGTTACTTCAATGCAACAGTGCAGTGTGATAATGCAGTGTGTTACTCCAATGCATTAGTGCAGTGTGTTACTGAAATGCATGATTAGTGCAGTGTGATAATGCAGTGTGATACATCAATGCATTGTGCAGTGTGATAATGCAGTGTGTTACTTCAATGCATCAGTGCAGTGTGATAATGCAGTGTGATACATCAATGCATTGTGCAGTGCGATAATGCAGTGTGTTCCTTCAATGCATCAGTGCAGTGTGATAAGGAAGCATGTTATTTCAAGGCATTAGTGCAATGTGATAATGCAATGTGTTATTTCAATGCATCAGTGCAGTGTGATAATGCAGTGTGATACATCAATGCATTGTGCAGTGTGATAATGCAGTGTGTTACTTCAATGCATCAGTGCAGTGTGATAATGCAGTGTGATACATCAATGCATTGTGCAGTGCGATAATGCAGTGTGTTCCTTCAATGCATCAGTGCAGTGTGATAAGGAAGCATGTTATTTCAAGGCATTAGTGCAATGTGATAATGCAATGTGTTACTTCATTGCATCAGTGCAGCGTGTTACTTCAATGCATTGTGCAATGTGATAATGCAGTGTGATACTTCAATGCATTAGTGCAGCGTGTTATTTCAATGCATTGTGCCGTGTGATAATGCAGTGTGTTACTTCATTGCATCAGTGCAGTGTGATAATGCAATGTGTTACTTCACTGCATCATTGCAGTGTGATAATGCAGTGTGTTACTTCAATGCATCAGTGCAGCGTGATAATGCAGTGTGATACATCAATGCATCAGTGCAATGTGATAATGCAATGTGTTACTTCAATGCATCAGTGCAGTGTGATAATGCAATGTGTTACTTCACTGCATCATTGCAGTGTGATAATGCAGTGTGATACATCAATGCATCAGTGCAATGTGATAATGCAATGTGTTACTTCAATGCATCAGTGCAGTGTGATAATGCAATGTGTTACTTCAATGCATCAGTGCAGTGTGATAATGCAATGTGTTACTTCAATGCATCAGTGCAGTGTGATAATGCAGTGTGATACATCAATGCATCAGTGCAGTGTGATAAGGAAGCATGTTATTTCAAGTGATTAGTGCAGTGTGTTAATTCAATGCATCAGTGCAGTGTGATAATGCAGTGTGTTACTTCAATGCATCAGTGCAGTGTGATAATGCAGTGTGTTACTTCAATGCATCAGTGCAGTGTGATAATGCAGTGTGATACATCAATGCATCAGTGCAATGTGATAATGCAATGTGTTACTTCAATGCATCAGTGCAGTGTGATAATGCAGTGTGTTACTTCATTGCATCAGTGCAGTGTGATAATGCAATGTGTTACTTCACTGCATCATTGCAGTGTGATAATGCAGTGTGATACATCAATGCATCAGTGCAATGTGATAATGCAATGTGTTACTTCACTGCGTCATTGCAGTGTGATAATGCAGTGTGATACATCAATGCATCAGTGCAGTGTGATAATGCAGTGTGTTACTTCAATGCATCAGTGCAGCGTGATAATGCAGTGTGATACATCAATGCATCAGTGCAATGTGATAATGCAATGTGTTACTTCAATGCATCAGTGCAGTGTGATAATGCAATGTGTTACTTCACTGCATCATTGCAGTGTGATAATGCAGTGTGATACATCAATGCGTCAGTGCAATGTGATAATGCAATGTGTTACTTCAATGCATCAGTGCAGTGTGATAATGCAATGTGTTACTTCAATGCATCAGTGCAGTGTGATAATGCAATGTGTTACTTCAATGCATCAGTGCAGTGTGATAATGCAATGTGTTACTTCAATGCATCAGTGCAGTGTGATAATGCAGTGTGATACATCAATGCATCAGTGCAGTGTGATAAGGAAGCATGTTATTTCAAGGCATTAGTGCAGTGTGTTAATTCAATGCATCAGTGCAGTGTGATAATGCAGTGTGTTACTTCAATGCATCAGTGCAGTGTGATAATGCAGTGTGTTACTTCAATGCATCAGTGCAGTGTGATAATGCAGCGTGTTACTTCAATGCATCAGTGCAGTGTAATATTGCAGCACGATACTTCAATGCATTAGTGCAGTGTAATAATGCAGTGTGTTAATTCAATGCGTCAGTGCAGTGTGATAATGCAGTGTGTTACTTCACTGCATCATTGCAGTGTGTTACTTCACTGCATTAGTGCAGTGTGATAATGCAGTGTGTTACTTCATTGCACCAGTGTAATGTGTTACATCAATGCATTAGTGCAGTGTTATAGTGCAGCGTGATAATGCAGCATGTTATTTCAATGCATTAGTGCCGTGTGTTACTTCAATACATTAGTGCAGTGTAATAATAGTGTTAAATCAATGCATCAGTGCAGTGTAATAATGCAGTGTGTTACTTCAATGCATCAGTGCAGTGTAATAATGCAGTGTGTTACTTCAATGCATCAGTGCAGTGTGATAAGGCAGTGTGTTACTCCAATGCATTAGTGCAGTGTGTTACTGAAATGCATGATTAGTGCAGTGCGATAATGCAGTGTGTTACTTCAATGCATTAGTGCAGTGTGATAATGCAGTGTGTTACTTCAATGCATCAGTGCGGTGTAATAATGCAGCATGTTACTTCAATGCATCAGTGCAGTGTGATAATGCAGCATGTTATTTCAATGCATTAGTGCAGTGTGTTAATTCAATGCATCAGTGCAGTGTGATAATGCAGTGTGTTACTTCAATGCATCAATGCACTGTGATAAGGCAGCATGTTATTTCAAGACACTAGTGCAGTGTGTTAATTCAATGCATCAGTGCAGTGTGATAATGCAGCGTGTTACTTCAATGCATTAGTGCAGTGTAATACTGCAGCGTGATACATCAATGCATTAGTGCAGTGTAATAGTGTGAATTACTTCAATGCAACAGTGCAGTGTGATAATGCAATGTGTTACTTCAATGCATCAGTGCAGCGTGTTACTTCAATGCAACAGTGCAGCGTGATAATGCAGTGTGTTACTTCACTGCATCATTGCAGTGTGATAATGCAGTGTGTTACTTCATTGCACCAGTGTAGTGTGTTACATCAATGCATTAGTGCAGCGTGGTACTTTAATACATTAGTGCAGCATGATAATGCAGTGTTACTGCAATGCATTAATGGAGTGTAATAATGCAGTGTGTTACTCCAATGCATTAGTGCAGTGTGATATTGCAGTGTGTTACTGCAATGCATGATTAGTGCAGTGCGATAATGCAGTGTGTTAATCAATGCACCAGTGTAGTGTGATAATGCAGTATTACATCAATGCATCAGTGCTGTGTGATAAGGCATTGTGTTACTCCAATGCATTAGTGCAGTGTGATAATGCAGTGTGTTACTTCCATGCACCAGTGCAGCGTGATAATGCAGTGTGCTACTTCAATGCATTAGTGTAGTGTTATTTCAATGCATTAGTGGTGTGATAATGCAGTGTGCTACTTCAATGCATCAATGTATTTCTACAATGCATGATTAGTGCAGCGTGATGCAGTGTGTTACTTCAATGCATCAGTGCGTTTTACTTCAATGCATCAGTGCAGTGTGTTAATTCAGTAACCCCAGGACACCGGGAAGAGTTTTCCTCCAATTGTGGCTCTGGGATCATTAACGTCCAGCTGAGGGGGCAGAAAGGACTTCAGTCATCCAAAAGACGGCACCTCCGACAGTGCAGCATTGCCTCCTTCAGTGCTGCGCCCATTTATACAGATCAATAATGTTTGGCTTCTCACAAACAGCAGAAATATTTGACTGTTCTGATATGTGAGCTAGCTACAGGCTCCATTCCCCAGGACGCAGCTCATTGAATGAGAGGTAATTGGCTTGTCATCGGAAGGTTTGTCGAGCCAATCCGTCTTCAGCCCTTCAATTCTGATCCACACAACCAGCTGCTGCCTCCAAAATTCTCGCCATATCCCTTAAGCACACTTGAATGAACTCTACACCCCCACCCCCCGGTCCCAGGCTCAGTCCCTCATACCCCTGGCATTCTCTAACGCTGCGCATGGTTTTCTTCTGAATTCCACACATGCCACAGAGGCCAGTCTCCACCCCCCACGCTCCCACTTCCCCCCCACCCTTCAACACTCCCTGTACCACCAGCTGCTCGGTGCCAGGATTTGTCTAGCACAGTTTCTCCAGAGACAGTGACTAGGTCTAGGTTGTTCTGCTGTACTCCGCTCCGAAACAGCATGTGGGAGGTTCAGGAGTGAAGCATTTTAATTTAATTATACAAATGCACCGAGAAGTGAACCGCTGGGTTATTTACACACAGACTGCGAGTTCTTTGGTCTTGAAAGCTTGTTCACTAAGGCTGCATCTAAACTTGCATTTACATAGCACCTTTCACAGCATACCAAAGCACTTTACAGCTACTGAAGCCCTTGTGTTTCAGCGTCCTACCCTCCTGGTTTTGCAGAAGGTATAGGAGGAAATTCAGGTACTTTGTGAAGGGCCTACTTTCTGCATTTACAGTGGGGTGAGAGGTAGTGGTTGGGCCGCACAGGGCCTGGCTGTTTTCACTCCTCGGAAAGATTTCTGTGGAATTGCTGTCAGTGTTTCTGGGTATTTCAGACTGAACTGTGGTACTGAGGACTGTCTCCTGTCAGGTCCTGTGACTGGTAAACTCCTCAAATGAGTAATGAGGCAGTGCACAGTGCAGGCAGAGACTGACAAAGCTCCCTGCACATCATCCTAACCACTGCTGCACAGATAGTTCCCTTCTATCTTTCTCAGCTGATGATAATCTAGTATGTGTGAGAGTGAAAGAATGAGAATGAGTGCACGCGCGAGCGAGAGTGCGCGAAAGAATAAGAGTGCAAGAGAGTGTGTGCGAGAGTGAGAGCGCGCGAGAGTGAGAGAGTGTGAGAGAGTGTGACAGAGAGAGAGAGTGCCTGCATGCATGCGGCTGGACACGTAGAGGTGGAGAAAATGTTTCTCCTGGCTGGGGAATCTAGAACACGGGGTCACAGTCTCAGAATGAGGGGTTGGCCATTTAGGACTGAGATGAGGAGAAATTTCTTCACTCAAGGGGTTGTGAATGTTTGGAATTCTCTACCCCAGAGAGCTGTGGATGCTCAGTGATTGAATATATTCAAGACAGAGGTTGATAGATTTTTGGACACTAAAGGAATCAAAGGATATGGTGATAGCTCTACCTTTCCGCACTGAGGTAGAAGATCAGCCATGACTGTATCGAATGGCGGAGCAGGCTCAAGGGGATGACTAGCCTACTCCAGCTCCTAATTCTTCTGCTCTTATGTGTGTTTGAGTGTGCGTGAGAGAATGTGTGCACACAAAACGGTTTCAAAAAGTAGCACAAGGGGAGTGTAATTGATCGGTTTATGATCAATTGAATTCCTTTCAGGGCATTCAACATTGAAATTCCCTTCTTCACACACTGTATTAACAGTGGGAAATTGGCACCCTTGGCAACCAGTGTTTCTGTGGAACAAATAATGTGAAAGATGGTGTAGGAAATATTCCTGTGAATTCTGCAGTCCTTGAATGCTTACTGTAAATGTCAGGCATAAATTACAGCTGCAAATTACCATTGGAGCTATTGGCATCTTAAAAGGCCGTACTCAAAAAACCCTTCTGATAAAACCTGGCTGCCGTGCGCTTCCAACACTCTCCCGCCTCCCCAAAGCTTCTCCACCACCTGCAGAACACAAGTCAGGACATACAGCAGCTGTGCCTTCATCGTCAGTTGCATCAGAATCCTGGAACTCCCTCCCTCACAGCACCTGAGTGTACCTTCACCACACGGACTGCAGCGGTTCAAGGCAGCGGCCCATCTGCACCTTCTCAAAGGCAATGAGGGATAGGCAGAGAGGCCACAGCGAGAGTTAACAGTCAAATATTAAACGCTGCGGAATAAAAAGACTAGATGTCATTTTCATTTTAGATGTATTCAGATTTCAATTGCACGGTTAATCATTTGCCGCATGTCAAGACCATAGGAAACAGAGAGGAAGAATGAGTTGGAATGATTTCCGTGGGGCCCTGATGTAACTATACCACAATTAAACATTATGCCACCTGACCTTGCACTAACCTCTGATTATGTCTTGTTTACTCCTGGTCCCAGCCCTGATCTGGGCTAATTATAAACTTTTCTTCCGTCATTTCTGGTGGCAAGTCTTTGTAAAGACTCAACAAGTCATTGAATCCATTCTGCCTTGATCTGCAGCCACAGGAAACTCTGCCCGCTTTCCAACTTATAGCGAACACAGTCGTTTCCCCTCCACCTCACTCTCCCACTCATCCAATCCCAACAGGAGGTCATGAAAACCACCAATAGGACAGCACAATGGGAAATCTCTCAGGGTATTGGTGCAGAGTGGCCAACTCTGCTTGG
Source organism: Heterodontus francisci (assembly GCF_036365525.1). Taxonomy (NCBI): domain Eukaryota; kingdom Metazoa; phylum Chordata; class Chondrichthyes; order Heterodontiformes; family Heterodontidae; genus Heterodontus; species Heterodontus francisci. Next base: position 74,110,525 of record NC_090395.1, on the reverse strand, counting down.
ACTTGTTCCTGGAGGTTTTAATCACCTGACCCCCTGCCTCCAAACACCCCTCCCCAAACACTCCCCGACATTGGACCTCTGATTTGCCCACTCTCACGATCCCCCACCTTCCCACAGCCAATCAGAAAGCAAACAGACTCTCCCTTACCTGATTGGATAATCCTTGATTGTCAAACAGAATTTCTCGACTGTCCGATATTTAACAAATCCCAAAAAAAAGCTTGCTATATTAATGTAATCTGGGCAAAATCAGCTAAACCTGCGCAAAAGATCAAGGAAAATTTAAGCATGAATTACACAAAACTACTTACATTTATGTTTTCCGCAATCTTTCGCGCCGCTTCAAGACTTAATTTGCCCACAAACAGAATGTGCCTCCAGAACTAAATTATGAGATTGCGCCAATTGTGCTGGTTTGGGAAGGCTCTTTAAATTGAGCTAATTTTCTTCGATGCAGAGGCTCTAGAAGGCATGTTTTAAAAGATTTATCACATGAAAAATTATTTAATTTCCTAAGAAACTGACTAGTGTACATTAATGGTTCAGTATCGTGTTTTAAAGTCATTTTCAGTGATTTTAAATCAGGCCACTCTCGGGATGAGTATGGCACATCCTTGTTATTTTTCAGATCGGCGAATTGCACAAAAGTTGCAATGTTTTACTCTCAGCCTGCACTCATCCCCATAACCTTCCAGTCGGATACTTACACCCAAATGTGGCAGTCCATGAAACCCTCCCTCTGTGAAAGACTTAAACCCCCTCTATTGCCTGGGATAAAGGTGGTCACAGCCATGAAAGGAGTGTTCATATCATGGCCTGTCAGGAGCTGTGAATCCTTCCATTACTTAACACTGAAAGCATAGATACAACACCCAGTCTGTCCGGACAGTATCTCCGGCCTCACACTAATGTTTGTTAATTCTGTATTCGATTCTGTGTTCATATTTAAATACACTGCTTATTTCTACATGCCTCTAGTTTAAATGCCTGTGCTACGAGTTCTCTCTCTCTCTCCTTTCTCCATCAGTAGAAACAAAGTGAAACCTTTTGAACCTTCCTAATTATATAGACCCCGGAATCACACTTGGCAGCTTCAAACAAGCTCAATGATTTCCATAGACACAGAGAAGGTGAGAAGTATATACGACTGATATTACTGGTTAATAAGGGCAAGCGTGCTATACCATGTGACACACAATGTATTATCCTGCTGCTAAAGTATAGCTATGTGCAACTTGATGTGACCATTTAAGGCCTTGCCTTCCCCAGGTCATTTAGAGGCTAATTGCACAGGTCAATTTGAGGTCACATTTTTTTAAAAACACCTTTTTTAAACAAAGAAAGTCAGAGTGATTAGCATTTTATATATACACCAGGGAATCCCTCATTACACTTCAGTGCAGTACTGAGGGAGTGCTGCACTCTCAGCGATGACATCCTTCAGATAAGAGATTAAACCAATGACCCGTCTGCCTGATAATAGCACTACTGGAGAAGAGCAGGGAATTTTCCCAGTGTCTTGGCCAACACTCCTCCCTCATTCAACCACCACCAAAAATACACATTATGTCATCACTCAATGGGATCTTGCTGTGCAACATACTGGCTGCTGCACTTGCCTACAGAACAGTGGCTACATTTCAAAAGTAATTCATTGGCTTTGAAGCACATTGGACATCCTGAGGACATGACAGATGCTACACAAATGCAACTCTTTTGTTCCACTCAGTGACCTATGCTAGAAAATTGTGTGTGTGTGTGTGTGTGTGTGTGAGAGAGAGAGAGAGAGTGAGAGTGGATGCGAGTGTGAATGTGTGTACAAGTGAATATGTGTGTGTGTGTCTGTGAGTGAGCGCGTGAGCAGATCATAACTGGATCCAGTTGGGTGAAAACCCACCCCCAACATGCAAATAACTTACTGACATTCCCTTCCAGGTGGCAGTCGTGACAGAACTGCACCCTAGCAACAGTCAGCACTGCTGGGGAGATGGTGAGCGGGTAACTTGGGGAAAGACATTTAAAGCTTTCACAGACATAGAATAAAAGCAGCTTTGCTCTGATGGGGCGACTTGTCCTGTTACACTGTGGCTCAATAGCACCACCTGGTGTTCAATAGAAAGATCTTCCCAGAACCCAGAATCAGAAGTAATTAAAACTTAACTCACCAGAACAGTTAGTTATATTAGTGGACAAGTAGTCCAGAAACCTAAGTGAATTACCAAGAGAACATTTGTTCAAATCCCACTGTGTTGGTTTGAGAATTTGAATTTGTTTTTAAAAATCTGGAAATAAAAAAGCTGATGTCAGTCACGATGAAACTGTTGGATTGTCATTAAGAGCCAACTCGTTCACTACTGCACTTTGGGAAGGAAACCTGACGTCCTTTCCTGGTCTGAACCGATATGTGACAGAAACGTGGTTGACTTTTAAATGTCCTCTGAAATGGCCTGGCCAGCCACTCAGTTGTATCAAAATGTACTACAGGCAAATGTAAACCCCAAAGACACTGCTGGCATCTAATGCATGTCGCTAATAGATTTGCATGTCTGCTCACTAGTCTAGGCCCTGTTGCTTGCTGCAAAAACCATGGTGTCATGACTACTTTGAGCAAGCTTGCTTCACAATGTGATTCTCAACAAATCAATGAAGTAGTTTTGAAGTGTAATCACTGTTGTAATGTTGGGAACATGGCAGCCAATTTGCAAACAGCAAACTCCCACAAACACAATGAAATTAAAGGTGTATCATCTGTTTTGGTGACATTGAGGGATAAACATTGGCCAGGACATCAAGGACGAACTCCCCTGCTCTTTTTTTTTTTTGAAACAGTGCCATTGGATCTTATATGTCCACCTGGGAGGGCAGACGAGGCCTCAGTTTAATGCCCCGTTCGAAAGATGGCACCTCTGACAGTTCAGCACTCCTTAGTACTGTGCTGGAAGTGCCAGCCTGGATTTTATACTCCAGTCTCTCGAGTGGGCCCATGACCATCTCACTCAGAGACAAGAGTACAACCCCCCACTAAGTCACTTTTTAATACCTTAAAATATAACTTTCAGGTAATGTTAAACACTGACCTGCAGTATCACTCAGCATTCCTGACCTGCTCCTGTGACCTGGGAGAACATTTGAGAAACAAACGATAACTAAAAAGAGTTTATCTCTGTTGATTTGGCTCCCGAGTCTTTTACTCCTGCCTGCCAGTCTCAGCAAGATTAGGTGATGCTAAGTTTCAGTTAAAAAAAAGGACAGAGATTAAAAAGAGAGCGAATTCAACTGATCAACTTCCTGTCGTTCACTGTTAGTAATGTGCATTTTCATACAAAGATCTCCAGGTGGCAATCCTGCTCTCTCAATAGCCCGAGTTCTTCACTAACAGTATGGGTACAGGCTGTAGCTCAACGTTGGTGTTCCTGCTGTGCAATCAGTTCAAAACCCACTTCAGACAGTCCCAGCCAGTGGAGAATAGATCTGAATTCTGGGGGGGAATTGTTGCTTCTGATGGGTGTGGTTAACCTATTCAGATGGGGCTATGACTGTAAAGCACTTTAGGATGCCCCAATATATAATTGCAAATTTCCTCTTGTATTAACACTCATCTTTTACAGTGCAGTCCAGCCTCCAGCCAGAGAAGTAATTGACAGAGTAGAGGGAGCTTTACTCTATACTAACCCGGTCTTCATTTTGCCCTGGGAGTGTTTGATGAGACACTGTAGAGGGAGCTTTACTTTGTATCTAACCCTCTGTACCTGCCCTGGCAAGTGTCCGAACAATGATTGTAATTCTCTATGTAGAAGTGGCTGTGACAGATTTACCTGGAGGGTTTAGCATCAACGGGAAAGCAAAGTCACAGAAGGACACACTGCAACACTCACTCACTGCTCATTTTGAGAGGTCCTGGGTGTTCTGCAAAGTCATTACCCTCACAAACCTGAAATTGAAGTTTCAAAAGTGCAGCATGGCCCAAATTATTTCTTGCACCTACTCACAAATCACACTGATGTAAAATCCAAACCCACGATAGAATGGCACTTTGAATGAACCAGGTTTCAGTCAATAAATTAGTGTGGAATGTTTGACATCGACAGAATGAGGAATTAGCACTATTGCCCTTAGGAGATTAATTCTATGATGGGAATCAGCATTGAACTAAATCCAATAGATTAATTACTGGGATGCGGACTGAAGATCCTTGTAGATCAGAGAATGGAACAGATTTTGGAAGGGGAATGCCAATAGAGGAACACTTGATCCTTGTGTTGTATACCAAAGAGGGCAAGAGTCACGTGTGAAGTTTAATTGCATGTTCCATCAAGTTGATCATTATATCTTGGGATGCAAGCTGGCGTTTATTTCACATTCCGAGTTGCCCACAGTTGAGAAAGCCTTCTCCTAGAACTACCGGGACTAAAAGGGTTACATTTTGAGGACAGGCTGCAGAGACTAGGCTTGTATTCCTTTGAGTATAGGTCATAGTCATACAGCACTGAAACAGGCCCTTCGACCCACCGAGTCTGTGCTGACCAACAACCACCCACTTATACTAATCCTACATTAATCCCATATTCCCTACCACATCCCCACCTTCCCTCAATTCTCCTACCACCTACCTACCCTAGGGGCAATTTAAAATGGCCAATTTACCTATCAACCTGCAAGTCTTTGGCTGTGGGAGGAAACTGGAGCACCCGGCGAAAACCCACGCGGTCACAGGGAGAACTTGCAAACTCCGCACAGGCAGTACCCAGAATTGAACCCGGGTCTCTGGAGCGGTGAGGCTGCGGTGCTAACCACTGTGCCGCCATTTATTCTAAAATAAGTAACTGTAGTCATTGTTATGCAGAGAATTGTGGGAGTGATTTTGCATGCCATTGCCAACACACTGTATATAGACAGAAAACACACTATAGTCAGGAGCATAAAATGAGAGAGAGAGATTGTTAAAAGGGAGTGGGCTGAACTGTGGCAGATGGATTTCAATGCAGTTAACGGTGAAGCCTTCCAATTTAGACTAAATAAGGATAAGGATAAAGGCAAGGAACAGTGAAACCTCAAAGAGATTTAGAGGCCCATGGATACAGGTCTCTAAAACGTAGTAATTAGGAACAAAATGAATCAAAAGGCTAATGGAATGTTAGCCTTTATATTCCAGCCCTCGAGTTATAAAGGAAGTTTTGCTCCTGCTATACAAATCCCTGGTCAGATCTCAATGAGGGCACTGCACCATATAAGAGATGTATATGCTTTGGAAGGAGTGCAGCACAGACTCAACAGAATGTTACCAGGATTTCAAGGATTAGATTATAAAGAGAGATTACATAAATTAGGCTTGTATTCCCTGGAAAATAGGTTATTGGGCCAGTCTAGGACAAGGAGTCAATACTTAAAAATCAGAGCCAGGCCATTCAGGAGAGAAGTTAGAAAGACATCTTCATGCAAAGGGTGGTAGAGGTGTGGAACACACACCCACAAAATGATTTTACGTCTGAGATCGATAATATATTTGGTATCCAAAGGTATAAAAGGATATTGGACTCAAGGTAAGTGGATAGAGTTAAGATGCAAATCAGCCACTAAATGGCAGAACAGGCTTAAGGGGCTGAATGGCCTCTTCCTATTCCTATGTTACACTATATTTCATTGGGTGTGAAGTGCTTTGGGAGATCCTGAGGTTGTGAAGCACAAATGCAAGACCTTGTTTCACAGCCCCTATACATTAAGATGTGGTTTGAAAATTTTGCCCTTTCAGGTGGATGCAACAGCTTCCATGGCACTAACAGCAGGGGCACCCTCCCTGGTGTCCTGGCCAATAACATCTAAAACAGATGATCTGGTCATTATTTCTTTGCTATTTGTGGCACCTTGCTGTGCGCAAATTGGCTGCTGCAATTCAAATATATTAAAATAATGATTATACTTCACAAGCACTTCAGGATGTCCTGAGGTTATGAAAGGCATTCTAGAAATGCAAACTCATTCTCTTTCCAACATGTTCAGTTACACAGATTGCATGATTTATAGGGACACATTGGTAAGTACGGAGGCTGAAATCCACCTGCCAAAACGCACAAATATGATGCAGAGATTTACTAGAATGGAACCAGGGATGAGGGACTTCAGTTATGTGGAGAGACTGGAGAAATTAGGGGTTTTCTCTCCTTAGAACAAAGGTGGTCAAGGGAAGTTTTAATAGTATTCAAAATAATGAGGGGTTTTGATAAAGCAAATTAGGAGAAACTGTTTCCAGAGGCAGGAGGGTCAGTAAGCAGAGGACACAAATTGAAGGTAGTTGGCAAAATAACCAGTGGGGAGAGAAGAAATATTTTACGCAATGAGCTACAATCTGGAAGCCACTGCCCAAGGGGTGGTGGAAGCAGATTTAACAGTAACTTTCAAAAAGGGTATTGGATATACACTTGAAGGGGAAAAATTTGCAGGGCTATGGGTGGAAAAAGCAGGGGAAGTGGGACTAATTGGATAACTCTTTCAAAGAGCTGTCACAGACGTGATGGGGCCGAATAGCTTCTGTCTGTGCTGTAAAAACCCATGAGTTATAGAAGATTTATTAAATGGGAATGAAATTTGAAATCACTTTAGAGTGACCACATTTTAAACCAGGAGAGAGCGTGCATTACAGGATATGATGTAGTGGAAGCAAGCGTGCTTGTGTTTGGGTTTCCAGTTTTCCCCTCAAATTTCTCCACCATCCCTCCACCCACCTCAAGGAGCTGATTCTTTTCATCAGGCAACAGCTCAAGTAGCCATTCTTTATGCAAGTGGCAGCAGGGCTATTCAAATGTGAAGGATTTCACAGCCAAGCCCATGGCTCCATTTCTCACCAGACATCCTTGGACACGCTTTATAACGTAGACCACTGGGTGATGCACATCGGGGCTGATTCTAGTTTGATTCCCCAACTGAGGGACTCTACACCACAACAACCCAGTCCACATGGAGAATAAAAGCTGGCATCCAGTTCCAACCCACTTTGCTCTTCCTAACATGCCTTACGTTTGTCTGTTACATAGGAAAAGGAGGCCATTCAGCCCCTCAAGCCTGTTCAGTCATTCAATTAGAACATGGCCGATCTGTACTTCAACTTTGTTTCCCCATCTTTGCTCCATATCACTCAATACCCTTACCCAGCAAAAATCTATCCATTACATTCTTAAAAATTTCAATTAACCTCCAGCATTCACAGCCTGAGATACGAGAGCATTCCAGATTTCTACTCCCATTTATGTGAAAAAAAATCCTTCCTGAACAGCCTGGCTCCAAATTTAAGATATTGCTCCCTTGTTTTGGACTCCCACTGGAAAAAAAATCATTTTCTCTCACTACCCCATCGAACACTGTCATTTTAAACACATCAATCAGGTCACCCCGCAACCTTCTAAACAAGGGAATACAAGCTCAAGTTTAAGCTGATTATAAATAGAAAAACCAAAGTATTATATAAATGATAGAACACATGACATATTTTAGTTCCTATTCTAATCTTGTGTGTCCTAGGCCAATTATTTGCCACCTTTTAACTCCACTTCACCTGGTCACGTCATGCCACAAGGTTGATCAAACACGCCAAACATCCACAGCTCAGTTTTTCCTACTTTTTACTGTATGCAGAAATACAAGCTTTTTACAGAAACAGGTTTATTTTACACATGCTTTACAGAATGTACACATGACTGAGGTGAAACAAATATACACAAGGACAGACACTGGTTTACACATCCGCACACTGCAATTGCAGACGGCTCGTAGCACAGTACTGGTACAGAGAGGGTTCACAGCACCTGCATAGAGAAGGCTCATAGCACAGTACTAGGACAGAGATGGCTTACAGCACAGGACTGGGACAGAGAGTTTTCACAGCACAGGACTGGGACAGAGAGGGTTCATAGTACCTGCATAGAGAGGGCTCACAGCACAGAGAGAAAGATCACAGTACATTACTTCCATTAATAAAAATTAAAGCGGAGAGAATAAATTAATTTTAGATTCTGCTTTCATAAATGTGCCAGGCACTGTGTGCATCCAACATGAAATAATCAACCAGGTTGCTCCCTTTCAAAGAACTGGCACCAGCACAATGGGCTGAATGGCCTGCCTCTGTGCAGCACGTACAATCCATACGTTTGCTTATTCCCTGCCTCCCACCTCCCACACCCTCCCCAGGATGACCCACATATCACTTCCAATCTGAGGGCAGCCAGGTATTTATTTTTGCTTTTCTTTCAGAATTCCCACTTGTGTAGCTTCCCCACCCACATTTCTACTTTTCGCTGTGAACTGTTGCCTACAAGTGCTCTTGGACCACCTTGTGTGTCTTAAGACCCATTTCCCTAAAGAGGGCACTGAAGATCAGAATTAAGGTCAGGTAGGGAATTCAACCAGCTCCGATTAACCTGGGGGATATCGGATCAGTAGAATTAAAGTCAGATACAGCAGTCGATGTTCTTCTTAGAGCAGAGAAGGCTAAGAGATGATTCGATAGAGATGCTGAAAATCATGAAGGGTTTAGACAGAGTAAATAAATAAGATGGAGATGGGGTTTCATTGCTTTGAAGTTCTGGGAAAGAATTAGTTAAGGATAGGAGATAACGATGAACTTCACACTAACAAGTTACAATCAGATAGCAACTCCAAATGAAGCAAAAACATCCCTCGGTACTTTGCAGCTGGGAGTCAGGAGTAGGAGGGCTGTTGAGAGAGGTAGCCCAAGAGGTTAGCTTCAAGAAGGACTTTGAGGATGGAGAGGTGGTGAATGAATCCAGGCAGAAATATGAAGGACTCACTGATGGCAAGAGAAAGGAACTTGACAATGGTCAGTAGGACAGAGTTGGCAGAAGCTAGAGAGGGACCTTTAGACAGGAATGACGATCTTGATATCAAACAGTCAGGGGTGGGGATGACAGGTGAGCAGAAATTTGTATAGAATAGACTGCTGCTGGAATGCGGAATGTTGGAGTTTACATTGGTGGAGTTTGCAAGGCGGAAGATTGAGTGAATGAAGGCCGTGACAGCAGTCTGGGACAGACTAGATTCAACCCAGCGAGAATACGCTTGAAGCTTTAGAGAAATGAAAGGAAAATTCAGAGCAGCAATGACCATACCACTAGATCATGCACATCCCAAAGCTATCAGACAGCAGACACCCACTGACTTTAGTGACAATGGCACCACTAATACAGGTGACAGCCCCTCACCAAAGTTTTTTCACAAAGACAAATGCACCAGTACAGAAATGCCACAGATTTAAAAAGTATATAAAAGCACTGGAGAAAAGTGCAAAAACAATTTTCAAGGATGACAGCAGAACTAAGAGATTATAACCATCAGGGAAGACTGAACAGGATGGGACTCTTCTCTAAAAATAGAGAACTGAGGGGTGACCTGATAGAGGTCTTCAAAATTATGAAGGGGTTTGATAGAGTAGACATGGCAAAGTTGTTTCCACTTATTTTGGGGGGTGGGGGAGTCCAAAACTACAGCCCATAAATATAAGATAGTTACTAAGAAATCAGATAGGGAATTCAGGAGAATTTTTCCCCCCAGAGCGGTGAAAATGAACACCTTGTTACCACAAGGAGTAGGTGAAGAGCAGAGATACATTTAACGGGAAGCTAAATAAGCACATGAGGGATATTGGAAGGATACGCTGATAGGGTGAGATTAAGTAGGGCGAGAGGAGGCTCATGTGGAGCATAAACACCAGCACAGTCGGGACAAATGGCCTGTTTCAGTGCTGTAAAATTCTAAGATTTGGCCGAGTAAAGACAAACTTCTGCAGAAAAACCAGAAACCTGTTACCAAACAGTCAATGCACCCTGGCAAATCGTTACTATGGCCTAAATATACTTTGGAATTGAATTGATAAGTAATAATTCACTGCAGTCAGTCAATCATTAATCACTGGGTACTGAAACAAACCCGCACACCAATGGAATAAATCACAGCTCACTACAATTGCTGACTGAATCAGGTCCAGTAAATCTCTGTTAATCATTACAACTTGGTTTAAAAAAATAATAATGAAATTCTATTAACTTCTTGTTTCTCCCACTTGTGATCCAGAAATAGAGAGGAGAACGCAGAAATAAGCGAGTGGTAATTAATACATTATATCAGATAGCAGCTTGCTAGAGGAGCACAGGAAGGGCTTTAGGTGATTTGAACAGTCAGCAGCAAGTAGTAGAGGGAACAAATATGTCAGACATGGGTGCGGCCATGTAGCGCTGTTACTGAATCCAGAGAACAGAAGTTCAAACTCCAGTACGGCAGGTCGGAACTGAATTCCATCAAAAAAAAAGCAGTTAAGTGACCATGAAGCTGTCGGATTGTCATGAAAAACCTAACTGGTTCAACTAATGCTCTTTTGAGACATCCTCACCCTGTCAGGCTGACATGTGACTCCAGTCCGACACCAACGTGGCAGACTTTGGTAGTACTTATTTAATAAAGACAAGCAGTGTGAAGCTTGACACTGTGCCAAGCCATACTGCAAACACATTTCACAAACTATCCTCGCAGACTATCGTCTGAATGCCTGCAGATCTTTTCTGAAACTCCTCTCATGTTAAGTTAAGCTGCAACCTACAATCTTGGAAACATCATATCCTGAGAATGTCTCAAACTACAAGATTAATATCTCAGATACTTCACTGTAACTTGAGTGACAGCTTCAGCCAACACCAACAGTTCGCAGATGACAAGAAAATTGATGGTGTCATAAATAGTGAGGAGGAAAGCCTTAGATTACAGGATGATATAGATGGGCCAGTAAGATGGGCGGAGCAGTGGCAAATGGAATTTAATCCTGAGAAGTGTAAGGTGATGCATTTTGGGAGGACCAATAAGGAAAGGGAATATACAATGGATGGTAGGCACAGTGGAGCAGTGGTTAGCTCCGCAGCCTCACAGCTCCAGCGACCCGGGTTCAGTTCTGGGTACTGCCCGTGTGGAGTTTGCAAGTTCTCCCTGTGACCGCGTGGGTTTCCGCCGGGCGCTCCGGTTTCCTCCCACAACCAAAGACTTGTAGGTTGATAGGTAAATTGGCCATTGTAAAATTGCCCCTAGTGTAGGTAGGTGGTAGGAGAATGGTGGGGATGTGGTAGGGAATATGGGATTGATGTAGGATTAGTATAAATGGGTGGTTGTTGGTCGGCACAGACTCGGTGGGCCGAAGGGCCTGTTTCAGTGCTGTATCTCTAAATAAAAAATAAAAAGTAGGACCCTAGGAAGTACAGAGGGTCAGAGACCTTGGTGTACTTGTCCATAAATCACTCAAGGCAGCAGCACAGATAGATAAGGTGGTTAGGAAGGCATATGGGATACTTGCCTTTATTAGCCGAGGCACAGAATATAAGAGCAGGGAGGTTATGATGGAGCTGTATAAAATGCTAGTTAGGCCACAGCTGGAGTACTGTGTACAGTTCTGGTCACCACACTATAGGAAGGATGTGATTACACTGGAGAGGGTGCAGAGGAGATTCACCAGGATGTTGCCTGGCCTGGAGCATTTCGGCTATGAAGAGAGACTGAAAAGGCTAGGGTTGTTTTCCTTAGAGCAGAGAAAGCTGAGGGAGGAACATGATTGAGGTATACAAAATTATGAGGGGCATTGATAGGTTAGTTAGGAAGCAACTTTTTCCCTTAGCGGAGGGGTCAATAACCAGGGGGCATAGATTTAAGGTAAGGGGCAGGAGGTTTAGAGGGGATTTGAGGAAAAAAATTTGCACTCAGAGGGTGGTTGGAATCTGGAACACTGCCTGAAGAGGTGGTAGAGGCAGGAACCCTCAACATTTAAGAAGTGTTTAGATGAACACTTGAAACGCCATAGCATACAAGTCTACAGGCCAAGTGCTGGAAAATGGGATTAGAATAGTTAAGTGCTTGATGGCCGGCACAGACACGATGGGCCGAAGGGGCTGTTTCTGTGCTGTATAACCCAAGACTCTAACAGAGGTGATTAAGGCGGAGATTATACACTCCAAGTCCGTGCATATTAATTTAAAGTGTTGGATTTTTTTCACTGGAGTGGATACAATAAAACTGTTAAACATGAAACACAATTAACAAGTGGTAAAGTAATAACTGTGCTAGAACAGCCCAATCTGTGCATAATTAAATGTCAGCACTTAAATGTATTGTTCCTACTTTGTGATTGATAGTTGTCTGGATGTGGGTGACACTGGCATGCCATAAACAATCAACCACATCGTGTAAACTAGAGACACATCTAAGGCAGATTGTGCAAGAACAGGTCCCTTTTTCCCTGAAGGACATTAGTCAATCAGTTGGATTTCCACAATATTCGGACAGTTTTCATGCTTACTTCCCCTGGCGTTAAACCACATATTAACAGGTTTATTGAAATCAATCTCAAAACTGATCATGGGATTGAAACTGGGTTACTAGACCAGTACCAAAACCACAAGGTTAATGTACCTGCAGTTCAACAGTTCGAAAAAGGTTATCGACCTGAAAAATTAACTGTTTTCCTCTCCGCAGATGCTGGCTGACCTGTGTATTTCCAGCATTCGTAGTATTTTGTTTTTATCCACATAGCAAACTATGACGGTACAAGTAGTTGTTGCTACAGTACACTACAGGGCTACTTCAAGTCACGTGTTATAGTTTGGGGCAACAGGAGCTACCGTACAACTTTAATCTGATCATATATACTAACAGTGGCTCCAATGTGGATGCAGGAAGTTAAGGAACAGGTGGCTATTCAATGGGAGAATTTATTAGTCTCTGAAGCCGATGAATGGGATGTCAGCCTTGCTGTCTGTTTACAGTTTTCTCTCGTGCGTCATCTTGCATCAATGTTTCTATTGTAATATAGTGGGATTGTACGTTCCAAAATCCCAGGAAATTGTGGGATATACAGAGCTGCTGAAACCAGAGAAGGGCAGTGAATGGCTTCCACTTACATCGTAATCTATTGACCTGTGGTGATGACAACATTGACAACCACAGATGCCAGTCAAAGCTGCAGGTACCAGGATGCATTCCGGACAAAGTTCAGATAGTGGAATTGAAGGTGTTGGCCCAGCCATATGCATAATCACATGTACCAGTTCTCACAATAAGCACTCAAATCCATAACTGGAAAAAAGGAAACTTATTTACATCATATAAGGCTCTATATATATATAATATAAAAATTATAAATGCAAGAGTCAATTTATACCAAAGGTTCCAAAATAGACAAGAACATTGTGGCCAGGGGGACAAGTTTCAGCAGTCACATGGAACCGTTTATGTTTCTGACACCGCACCACTCACCCCCACCCACCCCCTGCCCCAAAACAAGTTCTCTCCTGCTGGTTACCCAACAAGGAATCATCATTAGGCCAAAATAAAATGGTGTATGTCTGTTTATGATTATCCTGTCAAGGTTACACAGCAACACAGGAGGAGGAGAACATCACTGGCACATACTGTGTTTGCCGCTCACTTCCGTGATGGGAGGTTGGAGTCGGTGCTTTGATTACAGCTCACGTCCTGAAAAGACGAGAAGGATTTGGAGTCGTGAACTCTTAAGCTGTTTAATCAATAGCGTACATTTTCAAATTCATACTCTTGCAGATAGTCAAAGACGAGTCGCTCTTTCTCTTCTCCTCAGCTGGCTAATGCCAAACCAAAACATGTCCTGCTCAAATCCTGAAAGCGAGATACAGCAGCCATATCACACCAAGTTTATCTTGGCTGGAGCACTGCAAGTTAGTTCTTTTTAAAACTCAAATGATTTTTAAAAACTAGCAATGTTTGTAGCATCATAAATCTGACTCTGGCAGCAATGCAAAACCTACATTTCAACCAGTACATTCCACATCATTAATGCAGTCCGGTTACTGTAATGGCTTTATATTTGCTGTACTGAGGCTGAATTATAACCAATAACTCGCATGGTGTCTGTCTGCTGACTGCCTATAAAATTGTCACACTTGGGAGAGAAGGTTCTTTTGGCTGCCTTTCTAACTTACTGCTACTGTCTTGGCAAAGATGAGATTCTTTGAGAAAGGCTAATTGGAAAGTCAGACCTAGAGCCGCAAACCAAGCAATCACGTTACTGTAAAATCAATTCAGACAGGAGAACAATTATATATGCTTACTCATCCACATGCTGTTCTTAAGGCAGTTAAAGCTGCAACTTACTGCAGTGCTGTCAGTGCAATGTCAGTAACATTCTGTACACTGTATTCACTGGAACTGTGAAATATACACCCAGCAGCATGATTCTAGATCCTGGTGTTCCAAATCCAGGAGCACTCTGAGCTGAATATTGGATGAATTACTGCTGGGTACAGTCTGTTACCAGCAGGGAGAAAATTGATGGGATTGAATTATTTGGCTGGAGTGTGACTTTTCCTATAGCCAATTTTTGAAATTAAATTCCATTTTTATTAGATGATTCCAAGAGGTTTGCCAATATTTCAGGGATTGCATTCCACAATTCCAGCTGTTTTGTTTGCCCATAAGGTATTGGCACAGATACACTAAAATTTCCTACTAACGCTACAGTATGTACAGTGTGTGGTTGGCACTGGGAGATTAAACGCACATAAAATGGAATCATTCCTCCGCTGCTTCCTTACAAAGATTGTTTTCCTAAAAACATAGTAAATGAAGATGAGGAGAGTCACGAAGATCTGTTACGTCTAATCATAAACATACATATCCAGTGTGTCTGGCCTCAGTGTCAGCGCTTTGAGGTAGTGGGTGGAGGTTCTGTTGCTCAGAGTACCAAGAATACATTTGCATTCATCACAAAGACCATCTACGTAGTGGCACCATAAGCCTGCACGGCTAGAGTCCGCTCATTGCCAGCACTCTGATCAAGGCTTCTCTGGCTCAGTCTGTTATTGGCTGCAGAGGGCTCAGACCCACCCTCTGCCTCATCATCACCTTCCACGAGAGCCCGGGGATTTTCATGGACAGTCACAGGTTGCTGTGAATACTGAGAAAGCGTGTGCAGTCCTGAATCCACATTCAGATCCCATGATGGCCGTGGGCAGGATTCTAACAAAAGGAGCAAAAGAACAGAGAAAATTAAAAACATGCAATGATTAACTTTCACACAACACTCTTAACATAGGAACAGAACAAGGTCATTCAGCTCTGTGAGGCTGTTCTGCCATTCAATTAGATCACAGCTGATCTGCATCATAACTTCATTTACCCGCCTTGGTTCCGTAACACTTAACACCCTTACCTAGCAAAAATCTATCAATCTCCGCTTCGGAATTTTCAATTGATCCCCAATATCACTTTGGAGAGTGGGTGGAAATAGTATTCTGGATTTCCAACACCCTTTGTGTGAAAAAGTGCTTCCTGACATCGCCATTGAACATCCTAGCTCTAATTTTAAAGTTATGCCTCCTTGTTCAGAATTTCCCCAACAGCAGAAATAGTTTCTCTCTAGCTACCCTACCGATTTCTTTAATTATCTGAAACGCCTCAGTTAGATCACATCCATAGTGCAGGAGATACATGCCTAGTCTAAGCCCCTCAATGGACAATGCCGCTGTGAAGAGTGTAAACTCATATCATACGGACAGGATTTACTGTGCTGAACCATTCCACCGAATGTCAGAAAGCCCAAAAAGGAACTGCGATTGCCTTGTTAAACAGACAAACAAACTTACAAGTATAGGTTGGTAAGGAGTAAACTTTAAAAAGCAGGCAACACGAGTGAAGCTGAATGTCTGTTGAAAGGTGAAGTAGTTCCAAACTGTATAAGCTACTGTGCAAGCTAAACCAGGCTGCATAAGGTATGGGCCTTAGCAGGACATCCAACCAGGGCAAAGGAAAATACTCTTCCCAATATGGACACAACAGCAGCGTTGGAAATCCAGAGCAACATCTCAAAAGGAAGATAAAAACAAGAAATGCTGGAAATACTCAGCAGGTCTGGCAACATCTGTGGAGAGAAAAGCAGAGTTAACGTTTCAGGTCAGTGACTTTTCTTCAGAACTTCAGAAGTTCTGAAGAAGGGTCACTGACCTGAAACGTTAACTCTGCTTCTCTCGCCACAGATGCTGCCAAACCTGCTGAGTATTTCCAGTATTTCTTGTTTATATTTCAGATTTCCAGCATCTGCAGTATTTTGCTTCTATCTCAAAGGAAGAAGCAGTTTTGGCTGGTTTGGGAAACAGGATTCTCTTTTATACAGTGCCATATGCAGATCACAGCATTTTACACAGAATGAATTAGTCTGAAGCGTAGATGCTGATGTTACTTTGGATTCTCATCAGAACTCTCACTAGAAACTTTAATACAGCTCTTTTCATTGGTAGAGCTGCTATGAATTTCCAACATTTCTGTGCTTCTATTTTCAGCACTTAAAAGTTTTTCTTTTTTTTAAAAAATCTAGTTGTAGCAGTGATTAAAGCTGTGTGGCTTCCTCTAAGCTATAGTTACTGTAAGATGTGGGTTGTACTTTTAGAGTCAAACAATTTCTCGATATTCTGCTTCACACGAGTGTCAAGTCGCTCGGGTTTATGAGTCCCTGTGTGTAGAATGGCTGCCATGTTTCCTACATTACAACACCGACTACACATCAAAATGTTTCATTGACTATAAAGCACTTTGGGACACCCTGAGGACATAAAAGGTGCTATATAAATGCAAGTCTTTACTTTAAAAAAAGCATAATTCTTTCTTTCAAAGATCAGTGATTAGTTATATTGTTTTGGCAGCAATGACTTACCCTTCCGGTATTGCTGAATCGCAGTTGCAGGATTGCATATCCTATCGTGGTTTGTTAGATAAACGGACACGTCGGCCTCTGTGATCAGACTATCTATGGCTGTGCCCTCGTGCTGAGCATGTACAGCGAAGCTGTCCTTTGGAAGTTGGCCCATAATGTTGGAGAGAGCATGCTCTAGGGGATCCTCCTCCCCAAGGAATGTGTATGGACAGTACTCTCTGTTTTTTGCGTATATGTTAGCATTGTCGTAACAGTCTGAGCATATCACCAGTGGTCCAGAAGTGCCACCTGAAAACACAGATTTAAGGGTTAAAAAATAAGTAATTTAAGCACTGTGGTAGTTCTAGCTGGATTCTTTGTCAGATAGAAAGATCTACATATCTCATATTTCAGGATGTTGGAATGCACCTCACATAGAATTAATCATTTTGAATCACATTCACTACTGCTACATTGGCAAACACAGCAGCCATTTTGTATATAAGACCTCTTGTCTTTAAATCAGAAGGTCGTTGGTTCACCTCCCATTCTGGGACTTGAGCACATAATCTAGGCAGTGAGGGAGTGCTGCACTGTCAGAGGTGCCATCTTTTGGATGAGATGTTAAACAGAGTTGGGGTGGATGTTTAAGATCCCATGGCACAATATGAAGAGCAGAGGACTTCCCAGTGCTCTGGCTAATATTTATTTCTCCACTAAAACAAATTACCTGGTCATTAACTCACTGCTATTTGGTGGTGGGGGTGGGGGTGAGGGGGACCTTGCTGCCACTATTCCTACATTGCAACACTGACCACAGATCAAAATGTTTCATTGACTACAAAGCGCTTTTGAACAGCCCGAGGACATAAAAGGCGCTAAATAAATGCCAAGTCTTTACTTTGAAAAAGCAAAAAGCAAAGTTATTTCTTTCAAAGATCAGTGATTAGTTACATTGTTTTGGCAGCATTGATCGAGAAAGGTGTGTTGCTCAGGACACTGGGAGAGGCCCTGCTTTTCCAGTAGTGCCATTGGATCTTATGCATTCACCCAAACTCAATGTCACATCCAAAAGATGGGACCTTCGACAATGTAGCAGTTCCCTACAATTGCACTGGAGAGTTAGCCTAAGATTATGTGCTCAAGTCCTTGTTAAAGGCTCAAACCAACAGGCTTCTCAGAGGTGAGAATGTTAGAAAATGAGCCAAACTGAAAGCGAAGGAAAGAAAATCCTACAGTAGAATAACCTTGGAAGGACATGTTTCAGACCAGGTTCTCTGGGCTGAATGGTCTTTTCCTGCACTGCATTTTATGCTCTAAGTATGTACTTCTTACTCAACCCAAACTTAAGCAGCACGTGTAATGCATACCTGGGTTGGCCTGCTGTGCCAGTCCTTCACGAGGCTCACTCGGGTGGAAGCTGCCTCTTCCTGCATACAAGGATCCCATCCTCCCATGCAGGTTTGTTGTAAGAGGGGTGGTCAAGATATCAGCGTCTGTCTCACTTCCGGTGTCTACATAGCAAATACCTTTTGGAATGAAGCAACAAAGTTTCGAGACTAAATCAGCATGTCATGAGGTACACAGGAACAGAAGTAAGCTACTCAACTGGGGAGGCTCAATAAATAAGAGAGGGAGCCAAAATCCTTGTGCTCATTTTAAGATAAACTCTGAAATACTTCCTCCTATTCATAATGCAATCAAACAAAGCTCCAGGAAGCCAAGGTGATCTAAAATGTATCACTAGACACGTTTAACTAGCCTGCCTCCCCCACCATGTCCTGTTTTAATGTCAATAGCACTGCATCTGACCAGAATAGTATCTGTGCAGTAAATTCTATGTAAAAAAGAGTCAAGCCACATCAATAGCAAGTAGATACATCTGTATTTTGCCATCAAAACAGAGTTAACAACACAGTGCAACAACAGCAACTAAAGCAGAATTCCCTGCCACAAGGTGGTGCAAGCCATTTGGTCCAATAAGCGTAATGGTTTTTTGTTTTACCAACCACTTCACCTATATCCCTCAGTCCCGCCTCTAGGATGGATGGTGACCGTTTTTTCATGGTCCACCCTGTTACATGACCTTAAATCATGCCAAATGTCATCTTACAGCATACCTAACTTGTTGACAAATCAACCACTCGCGGGAGTGTCAAATTAAGCAAAGTCCCATCTTTCTCTAGAGACATGTCTAATTGTCTCATGAAACTGTTTATACTTACTGTCTGCTCCAATGTCCTTCCCTGATAACTTATTCCACAACTTCATGATGTTTTGGGTGGAAAAGTTGCCCTCTTAATTCTAACTCCCCCAGTTTTACCTTTCCTCCCATATTTGAACCTGTCACCCATAGCTAGAACGCTGCAGCACTTCAGGCCAGACTCAATCCCAATGAATTAGTGTGCAAAGCAGCAGGGGCACCTTTACTCACCATCGGTTCCTTTATGTACATAACCATGGGCAGTGGATGCCATTAGTTGTTGGTGGCTTCCAGCCTCCGAGTTGCTGTAGCCTTCCTGAGGCTCGGACAGAGTTCCTTGGGAAGACAGATAGCTTGGAATATCAGCAGGTAAATTCATTTCATCTGGGAGAAACAGAACAAATTTGTTAAAACATTCCACTTAGCAAAAAAAATCCTCAATTTAGGCCCATCTATTTATGCTGTACCTGAAGAAACCCTTTCTTTACAATACAGGCATTTAATTCACTGAACAAATATTGTGTTGGTCTTACTCCAATAAATAACCAAGTTTACACGACAACATATATCTTGGCAGATTCTTAGTATAGACACTGAGCTATATTGGTACATGTCGTTCTTAAATAAGAAGCATTCATTACAAGGTCAGCCGCCAAGAGTACACTAACTACTTTATACATCAATTTACACGGCCACAGATAGCAGTCCAATTACAAGCTGAGCCTTTAAACCACCCGTGATGAGTTTGTCATCTCTCAATCACAATGACCATCCTTCCACAGAAACTCTTGACAATCCTCTACAATGGAGGTGTCCCAAACAGACTGGTGGATTTACATAACATTCGATGCAGTTATGCAAATTATATTGGCACCATACCCGAACACCGGGTAAAGCAGACAAGGCAGAGAAAACAAGGCAGAAGTCCCAGAGCCCATTTTAAACAAAGAAAGAATTAACTGCATTTATAATAATGCTTTACATCGCCAGACACTGGAAAGCACTTCTTGGAATGAATTACTGCAGTGACTATTATGCAGTCAAACTCTTACTTGGGTTAAAGGGGTCCTGGAATCTTAACACATTGAATATTCCCATTTGAGAAAGATTACACTACAAACTGACTACACACAGAATAAAACCAGTCTATAGTCTTTTGTGTCATTGCACATAGGGAGTCAAAACGTAATTGTAGGCTTCAGGTCAAACGGGACTGGACCAGCAGGGTTTACAAATAAAAACAGAAAATACACAGTGTATCTTCAGCACTTGGAGAGAAGAATGGCAGATCATCTCTGGTGCAGACCCTTTGCTTCACTGAAGCATACAGACTGTTCAAATTTCAGTCTGAATCAGTCCTCTGAATACTCAGAGGGCATTAATATCCATTAATATATATAAAATCTGTGTGCAGTACTTAACGTTTCCATTATAAACCCCCAAGACCACAGTTATAACAGGAAGTGTATATAAACTTGAGTTGTAATTACGCCCACCTATCTGTGGAGGTGCTGCAGTACCACCACTGGCAGGAGGATGTAGTTACATCGTGACATGTTTACATAGGTATCTTCCATTATAAATTTGGACTTAGGAATTTTCAATGGAGACATAAAATTGTTAAGTTGTAGCACTTTATATATACAGACATGTACACAATTTTAAGCCTGCCCACCTGTGTCTGTAATACTGTAATCCTCACTCTTCCGTCTCATGTGGTATATAACGATCACCCAGACCAAAGACGTGCCCACTACACAAACCACCACAACTATGATTACAATTCCAATAGTTGCCCAGCCGTCTTCCTCAAAGACCGAGCTTCTCTGCATGGAGTCGCAGTTGGAAGTTGGAATCACATTCAGGTAAATGTGGCCACGCTCCGTCCCAAGTGTGTTGGACATGACGCAGGTGTATTTCCCAATATCCTCGGGGCCAGCATCCACAATGATTAGAAGCTGGTTGGCAGCAGCAAAGAAGTGTCGCTCTGTTACAGTTAAAGGGCCATCATCCTTGGTCCAGTTCAGGCGCGGAGTGGGGCTGCCAGCAGCGATACACTGCAAAACAGCAGTCTCTCCTCTGGCAACAGTCCGGTCTTCTAACGGCCGCACAAATGAGGGAGTTTCTGGTGGGGGGAATAATAGTGTGTAAATTAACCAGATTAGCCCAGCAGGGTGACAAAAACGGCTTTAAAATTCTCAAACACCTCAGGTGCAAGCAATTTCACAGCCAAAAAGCTCTGGGCAGCACTTTGCAGCTGGAATAAACATTAGTACTGTGGTCACTTTGAACCAGAACTAAACCGTAGTGCTATAGAAGTGGGGTAGGGAGAAAGGCTCCACAGCTGTTATTACACTGTTGACTAGAAAGATAAAAAACATCCACTTTGATCAAGGAATTTCAGTTCAACATGTCGTATTCAACAAAATGTTGGTCAAAGCTACAACCAACCGAGTATGCAAAGAGAAAATTAATCCTCTCTCCATTCCCCACCCCAGCAGACAATCTGTTCTAATCTAGGATCAATTCACACAATATCTTGTTCTCAACATTATTTTCAGGTTTAACACATTAAACACTTGGCATGTTATACAGTATAGTATAGTTTTCACAGCATTTGGCCCAACTGGTCCATGCCAGTGTTTATACTCCACACAAGCCTCCTCCCACCTTTCTTCATCTCATGCCATTAAAATATCCTTCTATTGCTTTCTCCTTCATGTTTATCAAGCTTTCCCTTAAAATACATCTATACATCAGGGCGGCACAGTGGCTAGCAGCGCAGCCTCACAGCTCCAGCGACCCGGGTTCAATTCTGGGTACTGCCTGTGTGGAGTTTGCAAGTTCTCCTTGTGTCTGCGTGGGTTTCCGCCGGGTGCTCTGGTTTCCTCCCACATGCCAAAGACTTGCTGGTTGATAGGTTAATTGGCCATTATAAATTGCCCCTAGTATAGGTAGGTGGTAGGGAAATATAGGGAAGGTGGGGATGTGGTAGGAATAAGGAATTAGTGTAGGATTAGTATAAATGGGTGGTTGATGGTCGGCACAGACTCGGTGGGCCGAAGGGCCTGTTTCAGTGCTGTATCTCTAAACTAAACTAAACTATTCCTCTCAACTATTCCTTACGGTAGCGAATTCCACATTCTCACCACTATCTAGGTAATTTCCTGAATTCCCTATTGGATTTATTAGTATCTTATACTGATGACCTCTAGTTTGGTCTTCCTGCAAGTGGAATCATCTTCTCTACCCTTTCATAATCTTAAAAGACCTTTACCAAGTAATCCCTCAGACTTCCCTGAGAACAGTGAAAAAAACTTCAATACAATCTTTCCTGTTAGTTATAACCTCTCAGTTCCGATATCATTCTTGCCACTCTTCTATTTAACCTTTTCCAGGACCGAAATGCCTGTTTTACAATAGAGACACCAAAACTGTGCACAGTACTCCAAGTGAGGTCTAACCTAGGTTCTATACAATTTTAACATAACTTCTCTGCTTCTCAATTCTATTACTCTAAGAACGAACCGCAACGCTTTGTTTTTTTTTTAAATGGCCTTATTAATCTGCATTCCTATTTTCAAATAAGTTGTGTATCTGTACCCGATTCCTTTGATCCTTTACCCATTTAGACACTGAATTTTCCAAGGAGCATGTAGCCTTAAGCTAACAGCAGTTTTCACTAAAGCCAACCTCTCACCTAGGACAGTTAGCGTGGCGTTTGCGGAAATGCCCCCTGCCGTGTTTTGGGCCATGCAGCTGTACATGCCCATGTCCTCAATCTTCACGTTTGCAATGAAGACGACATCATCCTCTGGCATGACGTGCATACGCCGCTCCCGTGCTGCTGGAAAGTCTGTGCCGCCATCTTTCTGCCATGCAATCTGCGGCATCGGGTGACCTCCTGCAGCACACTCCAGCCGTGCCATCGCACCTGTCCGGATTGTTAAATCCATGGGAATTTTCATAAATGAGGGGAGTTCTAATAGGAATAAAAGAACAAACTTTTATGACAGCAATAAGCAAGTTATATTTGTATAGTGCCTTTAAATAGGAGAGTATATTAAGACAAACATTTGACACCGAGCCAAGTAAGGAGATATTAGGTCAGGTGACCGAAAGCGTGGTCAAAGAGGTGGGTTTTAAGGGGCATCTTAAAGGAGGAGAAAGAGGTAGAGGCGAAGAGAGGCTTAGAGAGCGAATTCCAGAACTTAGGCCTAGGCAGTTGAATGCACGGTCGCCAATGGTGGAGCAAAGAAAATTTGGAATGCGCAAGAAGCCAGAATTGGAAAAATTTAGAGATCTAGGAAGGTTGTAGAGCTTAAGGAGGTTACAGAGACAGGAAGGCAGAAGAAACTCTGCTGCAGTAACACTGACTAAGGAGAGATATCAAAATCCTCACAAGCCCAATTAATATTGAACATTTCTAATTGCAGATAGGTATCACATTCACTAGAATATTAGGGCAATTATCTCTTCACTATTCAATTTAAAGCTTACCGGGAAAAACAAACTGTATTCATAACGTTCTACTTGTTCAGTTACCTGTGGCATTGCACATGGAGAGTCAAAAAGCAAGTGTAGTCTGTAGCAGAGGAGCCAAAGCAAAACCTAGTCTATTCACCTGGATTCTAAAGATGCAACAAAGTGCATAATGCCGAAAAACTAGGAAGAAGTGCTCAGACAGTTGAACATGATTGAAGTCACATGAAATCGAAGCAGAATATCGATCTGTGATAAGGGTTTTTGTTCCGAATGGGTTAGAGGGGGTTAGGGGAGGCAGTGGTATTGTCAGTGGACTAGTAACCCAGAGACCCAGGGTATTGTTCTGGGGACATGTGTTTGAATCCCACCATGGCAGAAGGTGGAATGTGAATTCAATTAATAAATCTGGAATTAAAAAGTGAGTCTAATGATGGCCATAATAACGATTGTCGTAAAAACCCATTTGGTTCACTAATGTCCTTTAGGGAAGGAAATCTGCTGACCTTACCTGGTCTAGCCTACATGCAACTCCAGACCCATAGCAATGTGGTTAGTTCTTAAATGCCCTCTGAAATGGCGTAGGCAGCCACTCAGTTGTATCAAACTGCTACATAGCAGTTCAAGAAGGCAGCTCACCACCACCTTCTCAAGTGCAATTAGGGATGGGCAATAAATGTTGTCCTAGCCAGCGATGCCCACATCCCATGAACGAATAAAAAAAAAGAGCAGGGATCAGGACGGGACATTATTTATTCCTCCGAAGAGTGCATATGTATTTTTGTTAAAAATCAGGCCAGAAAGGTGATAATCTCTTAGAGTGTACGGAAGCACGTTTTATACTGTACACTGGCAGATGCCAGTCCTATTAGGACCCCAAATTAAACTGACCATATTATTTTATATAAGCTGGCTTGGCATTCAATTTATCCTCTTGTTCTTGACCGGTCACATTTATACATTTTGTAAATGCACCAATGGATAAATTAATAGCAGAGCCATGGTATATAATTCACATGACAACAGCTCATTAACGCTGTGCATTGATGTTCCATAAAGCTGTCTGATGGGTGTTGGGGGCAGTGGGTGTGGGGTACATATCCACAGTTTCTTGTGTTCAACCTTTTTTGGAGGAAAGAGAAGTAGTTGGGCAGTAAGAAGTGGGGTGGGGGAGGGAGCAATTTTAAGGGAGACAAAATGAAACTGAAAATGAGTTTACTTATTCTGTTCTCATGCCTTTTGGGGCTCAGTAGGACGAACCAGGTTTAAACCTGGAAAGAGGAGGATGATACAGTAGAATCAGTGAAAGAGAAAAAATACTTTAAAATGAGGATAGAGAGTAAAGATTAAATTGATTAAGCATAACTGAGTCTTCTGTGCAAATACCTAAAAATAAAATTATAAACTGACAGTTCTGCTACCAGTTATAGCTTTATTTTAATAGCACTTGTAAAGCTGACTTGCACCAGGGACTTGAATTACGGACAGTTTCACTTGGGGTATTAACAAAATTCACACTACTCTTACAGCAAAGTCTACTTACATGCAGGATTATGGAGTAAAATTCAAATAAGTGAATAAGTACTGACAGACTGCACACTTGCCCCCTCCCTCAACCCCAAACAAACACACTTACCATTCACAGTGAGCTTTGCCTTGTTAGAGTAATTGGAGCCAAAGTAATTTGTTACGACACACTGGTACCACCCCTCGTCTGTGAAGTTGACGTTCCGCAGTTGCAGCACGGTGGTGTATTCGACGAACTCGCCGTCATGCTCTCGCAAACTGGAGTAGTTCTGTATCTCGGCTTCGTACAATAACTCGCTGTCCTTCCTCCACGCAGCGGCCATGGGAGAGTCACTACTGCTGCCGGCCGTGCAACTAAAGCTGACGTTCATCCCCCTCAGCGCCACGGTGGTTTTGGGATGGGAAGTGATTACAGGCTTTGGGAAAGCATCTGCCAAGTTTAAAAAAAAAACCATGAGCTAGGCAGCGATACAAAAAAAACCTGAAAGTTGCAACAGGTTTGTATTTTACACAATCGAACTGTTTACTTATCAGCAAGTCTAATATGTTCTAATCTATGGTCTGTTTATGGTAACCTGAAGTCGCTTTTTGTGCTAATACATTCCAATAGTAAAAATAAAGCCACATAAACAACACAAGTAGGAATTCAGTACTAAAACAGTAGACTGTAAAAGTAAATTTATCCCACAGATCAAATCTCTTCCCTTTTTAAAAAATTTGACATATCCCCTCACCCATTCACTACTCTATATTCTAATGATCTTGAGGCGATCGTGAATTGGTTATGTGGACTGGTGTGCACTACCACAACGACAGCTTGACAACAGAGGTCAACATCAAAAAAGAATAACTCACAGCATCACTTGGCAGCTTCACGTGCAGTACTTATGACAGAACCTTCCTCTCAAGGACTGGCCTTCACAGCCATCAACAAAGGTGCACCAAGAGAAATCACCTCACCTAAATAGATTGTCTGCTGCATGTCTGTCATCTTTTGCAGACAGAAGGATGCCAAACATATTGGGGCAATCGTGACCAGATTATGTCTGTATCAAAAAGTGTAAGCTTACTTTTATTCTGAATCATCAAGTTGGCTAAAGGTTACTCCTCTTCAAAGCAAGAAACTAAATACCAATTTTTGTTTGTGTGAAAACTTAAGAGCAAAACTTTTCCTTTTGGAAAATCTCAATTGGTTCCATCAATAATGAGTTGATCTCTGATGAGTCAAAACCAAATACAGTCTTTAGATGAAGCAGAATTGGAGGCAGGCACAAGGGTGTGAAAGATGTAATTCAGTTACATTTTACTCTTTTATATTTCCAGCATAAATTCCTATACCCACATTTACAATGGTAACGTCGTGAAAGGTTGCACTTCAAAGCTTACATGATCAGCTTCCATTATATAGGGCGGCACAGTGGTTAGCACCGCAGCCTCACAGCTCCAGCGACCCGGGTTCAATTCTGGGTACTGCCTGTGTGGAGTTTGCAAGTTCTCCCTGTGCCTGCGTGGGTTTCCTCCGGGTGCTCCGGTTTCCTCCCACATGCCAAAGACTTGCAGGTTGATAGGTAAATTGACCATTAGCAATTGCCCCTAGTATAGGTAGGTGGTAGGGAAATATAGGGACAGGTGGGGATGTGGTAGGAATATGGAATTAGTGTAGGATTAGTATAAATGGGTGGTTGATGGTCGGCACAGACTCGGTGGGCCAAAGGGCCCGTTTCAGTGCTGTATCTCTAAACGTGCACATGGGAAAGTAAGGAAAAAGCTGACAGAAAGTGTGCGCAAATGCAAGGTATTTAATATGATCCAGACAGATATTCGCCAAATAATTACTAATAAAGCATCAGAGCAGACCTATTGATCAATGACATCTTTATACATGGATTCCCAGCAAATACAAAGTACGTTTTCCTAATCCATTTTGCCCACAAACATTTTTTTTGCTGTATTTCTGTTCTTTTCCTCTGCCTTCGCAGCATCCAGGCACACCAGCACTATCCAAGTTTGTTGTGGTGGATATAAATGGACTAAAAATAACTTAACACATGCTAATCGTACTTGAACCATTGTAGGAGGGTTGGGTCCTACGGCCAGGTGAACGTCCCCATCAAGGGAAAGCTCACGTTCAGATGGAGTTTGGTTCTCCAACGGAGTCTTGAATTTAAGCAACCCCACAAATGAAAAGCATCAAATGTACACTGAAGCAAGCAGGACAGCAGTGCAGTTTCCACCACATAGTGGGTGCGCTTGTGCGACCAAGTTTGCCTGCTATCTATAGTGTATTCGAAATAGCCAGTGCAGTGTTCTAAGTGGCATCGCTATAACTGAATTCAATAAAAATGGAAAATTGTTAGCACCATTTACCAGATCGAGGAAGCTGCCAAGTGGCAGTGACCAGGAACAGGACAAGGCCAAGGCCATTCAGCCCCTTGAGCCTGTTCTGCTAGTCAATTAGATAATGACTGATCTGCATCTCAACACCATCTAACCAGCCTTGGGTACATAACCCTTAATACCCTTACCCAACATCAATATCAGTTCTGACATTTTCATTTGACCTCTGCCTCAACAGCTTTTTGGGGAAGAGTGTTCTGGATTTCTTCTACCCTTGGTGTGAAGAAGTGCTTCATAACATAAACCTTGAACGATCTAGCTCTAATTTTAAGGTTATGCCCCTTGTTCTAGACTTCCCCACCACCAGAGGAAATAATTTCTCTCTATCTACCCTATCTATTCCTTTAACCATCTCAAAAACATGAATTAGATAACCCGTTAATCTTCTATACTCAAGGGAATGCAAGCCATGTCAGTATAACCCGTCCTCATCACTTAGTGTATAACTGCACAGCATCTTCATCAGTTACTTCTAGGAATTAAAGTTCACATGAGAGAATCAGTTGAAAACAGCTGAAACTTCTACTAAATGGCACTGGAAACATAACCCGGTACACTGATAATAGCTGCTGCTCAGGGACTATATAAATTTATTCTATCTATTGCATACAGTTAATAAATTTCCCATGCACAGTCAAATCAAATGAACAGCTGACCTCCAGTGCCTTTTATCTTCAGACTCCAAACGTTTGTAACAAGTTACATCACATGCACAAGCTGTCATTAAGCCCAGTTTGCACTTTCTACTTACTGTCACCTTCATTTAACTTTGCAGATTCAGAGAACATGAAAAAAAAATGATTACAAAACAAGATGAGGCAGACAGGCATCTGCTGGGCATGTCAGCCATGAATTAAGTCACAATAAACACAAATTAAACAAACCACAAATGTAGTCCTCTGCATCAATATTAAAGATGCTTTTCCCTGCCAACCACGCAGGGTGAGCACAGCTGGCAGTGACCATGTGCTGAAACTGTTTTTCCACCAGAAACTGAGGCAGCCACTTTAGCTGACAGTCGCACAGAAGACTGGATGTGTTCAGACCCCTGTGGATAGCAAACAAAAATGTACACCCTTCAGAAACGTGTAACTGTGAAGAATTAGATGAGAGACAATGAATTATAGAAAGCTTTTCAGAAAAGTAGCTCTAAGGAAGTCATAAACCAAACAAGGCAAGTGCAAGCAGCTTCGTGACAGAGCAACAATCACGGTCAGGGCTCATACTTTATTAGCTTAGAGCATGACTGTTACACAAAGAGGATGCTGAGCACAGTACAGGTGGCATGACATGTGTGACATTATGCAACTGTCCTACAGTAATGGCCAACGTGGCATCAGACAAGTGGTAAATACACTGCACAGCAAATACACAGCATTAGCAGCGAATATACTAAGACCAGCACAGACTAGTTTGGCCAAATAGCCTGTTTTGGAGGCATATCCTATGGAATTCTGTATTATACTCAGTGAATACACACCATAGATTGAAAGAAAAAGCACTCTCTCAGCAATATTAGTGAAAGCAGACTACAATATTTTTTACATTTATCTTCATATTTGAAGGGGGTGGGGAGGGGGTAGTCATCAGCAAGGCCACTATCTTTTGCTAAATCCCAAGTTGCCTTGAGAAGGTGCTGCTGAATCTGAAGAACATCCTTCTTTGTGAAAGTAATGATCATTTCCCCAACACATGGTGCTAATAACATGCAACAGAACCATGAGGCAAGACAGAAACTGCACCCATTCATTTCTTTTGTTGGATGATGGTACTAAGAGATATGAAACGAAGGCAGGTAAAGAGAGTTAAGATAGAGATCAGTCATGATCTAACTGCATGGAGGAACAGGCTCAAGGGGCTGAATGGCATACTCCTGTTCCCAAATGCATGGAGCTGACCAAAGCTCACCAGCAACTCATCTAGGTCAGCCCACCTGTGGCTCCAGCAACCCCTGTTGGCACACTTACCAAAACCTTCAAATAATACACCTTCTATTTAGCAAAGACCTTAACATGCTTTAAATAAATGGATTAATGTCTCCACATAGATAACAGGGAGACACAGAGATGAGCACATTAAGCATTCATAAGCTCACCTCCCACTACCTAATTTCAGGGCCCAGGATTTGCTCATCATACTTGACACAGACTCCAACAATATCAGCTGACATTTTAACAAGCAAGTTAAATTTCACAGCTGCCCTTTTTTTTTTTGCTAAATCTTGCCAATTACAGGGTTTGTATTACCAGAGCAACAGGGTGCTCCCTTTGACCCTCCACCCCCAGGCCACCTTTACTGCCGAACATTAAGAATGCAATTATACCAGTTGAACCTCAGGATGCGGTGGACTGCACAAGGAGGAAGCTAAAGCATTTCTTTTCATTTACCTGTTCACCATTTCTCATTAAAGCTCTCACGAGTCATACACACGCCCAAAGCCTCCCGAGTTGCTGGCATTACTCCAGATTTCTAATTTGTATGCAGAGCAGCTGCTCCACCACCACCGCCCCAACCCCTGACAACTCTCAATAAACAATGAGCAGGCGTCACGGAGGAATCAGTGGACAGGATTTCACACATGAATAAGCAGTGCATTCATTCAGGAAAAAGCTTTCTAATTAAATTACTTCATGCAGTACTGATTAATTTACCAAAATATTTTAAATACTCACAGCTCCTTCAGGTTCATTTGGGTAAAAGAGTTTTCTTGAATAGACATGATAGCATTGTTGCTCAAATCTCTAAAAGAAATACAAAGTAAAATTGTTTAAAAATTAGAATGTAAAAGGAATACTAGCATTTGTACAGCATTATCAACATAGCAAAGCATTTCTCACACAATGGCTCATTTTGAAGTGCAGTGACTTATGTAGGAAAGATCAGTGACCATTTTATACACAGCAAGACCCCCAAAAAAAGTAATGAACTGAAGGGCTGATTAATATTTTGTTTCTGGTGGCGTTGCTTGGGGAAAGGGGGTATGGCCAGATCACTGGGAGAACTCCCTCCTCCTCTTCCAATAGTGCCCATGGAATCCGTTCATGCGAACACTTAATCTGAACCATGACCAATGCCCCTCTAAATTTTTCAGATGTGTGCGGCCTGTTCATTTCAATGCACAGTATCTTCAAATTATTTTGTGTGGCTGTGCATGCTCGGTATCTTAAAAGGGACACTGATGATGACCAAACAGTAAGTCACTGCTTAAAATCAGAAAAAACTTAACACAAATCAAATCCCCGTCTAAATCTGATGGTAAAATACCCCACCCCTGCACACGCTCCTAAAAATATAGGCAGCTCAGAGAAGAACGGTGCCAGTGATTCATTTGTGTTCTCTGCCCCCTCTGTTCAACAAGCACTGCCCATGTCAGGGCCACCTCATCAGTTAAACAACTGGTACACCAAAGGACCCAAATTGCAACCATTAGGAATTCAAATCAGGCACAGAACTCATTCACTTACAGAATTATTTAGCAAGTGGCTATTAAAAGCGTGGGAATTCTAAACCATTTATAATATTCTCACTCTAACTGGTGTTGCATTTTATGAGGGTGCAATGTGATTACATGATTGAAGAGTAATTCTAGGTAGATACTCACAGGTATTCAAGTGTTTCCAGCCCAGAAAATGCTTTCTTTGTAATGGATGTTATTTTGCTTCCCTGCAGGATTCTACAAAGAATGAAAGGGTAATTGCCAAATTATACTCCTTTACTCAGAGTGTACATTACAAAGAGAAGGCTTCCAGACACTCGCCCATATTAGATGTTCTTTTATTGTTCTTCTAGTTCAGATTCTGGGAGTTGCCTCATGCAGTTTATGCTATTAAATAAGTATTTGTGAGTATTGCTGGAGACGAATACATCCAGAATAATGGTCTGACAAAAACACTGGGAACTGGGTCTTGGATTTGCAGAAAACCAGCTATCGTCGCCAAATCCAACAGACACCAAACATGCCTTTAGAGTAACAGATACAGCACTAACATTGAACTTGCTGGCAGTTTCTCACCACAGACCTGGGCAAAGGACCAAGTCTGGAGCAGAGCAGCAGTTTGAGTGCAAAATTGGCTTCTACATCCCTGGGTTAGTGGAGGGAAAAAAAACAGCCCAAATTCTCATCCATGATCTCCGTCCAGCGACCCTGCTGTAAAACGCAGGTTTATAAATTTTAGACAAAGACAGACTTCACACTTGACTGGCTTCCACAGTTGAAGGGTCCATGAACTCAAAGAATGGCCACTTGGGACAGAGTACCAGGACACAGCTGGTGCTCTTAAACTGTACCGCAGCAGGAGTCAGCTCGACCAACTCCCTCAGTACTTCACCGAAGCCTGTATTTAACCTCAGGATGTGTCCATTTACAACTTTAGACCTTGCGGCCTTTAAAGGGACAGGCCAAAGCTACAGGGCAAGATAAATCAGAAAAAGAAAACTTATGACGGTCACAAAAAACATAATACTTGAGAAAGATGGTCCCCATTGGTCTGGGAATCTAGAACACGGGGACATAGTCTCAGGATAAGGGGTCAATCATTCAGGACTGAGATGAGAAAAAATTACTTCACTCAAAGGGTTATCAATCTTTGGAATTCTCTACCCCCTAGGGGTGTGGATGCTCCATCACTGAATAAATTAAAGACTAGGATAGATAGATTTCTGGTCTCGCAGGGAATCAAGAGATATGGGGAGCAGGTAGAAAAGTAGAATTGAAGCGCAAGATTGAATGGAGGAGCAGGCTCGATGGGTCATATGGTCTACTTCTGCTCCTATTTCTTGCGATCTTGTGAATTGAAAAAGGACATTAGGAAAGAAAAGAGAGGTCATGAAACATTATTGGCAGGTAAAATCAAGGAAAACTCGAAGATGTTTTACCAGTACATTAAGAGCAAGAGGATAACTAAGGAAAGGGTAGGGCCTATCAGCGATGTACAAGGGAACTTGTGTGTGGATGCAGAAGATGTGGGCAGGGTTCTTAATGAGTTTTTTGTCTCTGTCTTCACAAAGGAGAGGGATGATGCAGACACTGTAGTTAAACAGGAAGAGTGTGAACTATTAAATACAATAAGCATAATGAGAGAGGAAGCACTAGAGGGTCTGACATCCTTGAAAATGGATAAATTGCCAGAGCCGGATGGATTGTATCCCAGGTTGTTAAAGGAAGCCAGAGAGGAAACAGCGGATGCTCTGAGGGTCATCTTCAAATCCTCACTAGATACAGGCGAGGTACCAGAAGATTGGAGGTCTGCAAACGTTGTACCATTGTTTAAAAAGGGTGCGAGGGATAGACCAAATAATTATAGACCGGTCAGTCTGACCTCAGCGGTGGGCAAATTATTAGAATCTATTCTGAGAGATAGGATAAACTGCCACTTAGAAAGGCACGGATTAATCAGGGATCGTCAGAATGGATTTGTTAAGGGAAGGTCGTGTCTTACTAACTTAATTGAATTTTTTGAGTAAGTAACAAGGAGAATTGATGAGGGTAGTGCAGTGGATGTGGTCTACATGGATTTTAGTAAGGCATCTGACAAGGTCCCACATGGCAGACTGGTCAGAAAAATAAAAGTCCATGGGATACAGGGGAATGTGGCGAGTTGGATCCAAAATTGATTCAGTGACAGGAAACAAAGGGTAGCGGTTGACGGATGTTTTTGCGAATGGAAAGCAGTTTCCAGTGCCGTTCCACAGGGCTCAGTGCTGGGTCCCTTGCTGTTTGTGGTTTCTATTAATGATTTGGACTTAAATGTGAGAGGCATGATTGGAAAATTTGCAGAATTGGTTGTGTAGTTGATAGTGAAGAGGATAGCTGTAGACTCCAGAACGATAGCAATGGTTTGGTTGAGTGGGTGGTAAGTGGCATATGGAATTCAAGCCAGAGAAGTGTGAGGTAATGCATTTGGGGAGGGCAAATAAAGCGAGGGAACACACAATAAAAGGGAGGATCTTGAGAGGGGTAGAAGTGAGAGACCTTAGAGTGCATGTCCACAGGTCCCTGAAAGTGGCAGGACAGACAGATAAAATGGTGAAGGCATATGAAATGCTTTCCTTTATTGGATGAGGTATATAATACAAAAGCAGGGATGTAATGCTGGAACTGTATAAAACGCTGGTTAGGCCACAGCTGGAGTACTGCGTGCAGTTCTGGTCATATTATAGGAAGGACATAATTGCTCTGGAAAGAGTACAGAAGACATTTACGAGAAGGCTTCCAGGGCTTGAAAGTTGCAGCTATGAGGAAAGATTGGATTGGCTAGGGTTGTTTTCCTTTGAACAGAGGAGGCTGAGGGGTGACTTAATTGAGGTGTCAAAATTATTAAGGGCCGAGATAGAGCTGACAGGGAGGACCTGTTTCCCCTCGTAGGGAGGTCAATTACCAGTGGGCACAGATTTAAGGTGATTGGCAGGAGGATTAGAGGGGGCAAGTGGTAAGGCCACTGGTCTGTTTGGTAAGGCCACAGCTGGAATACTGTGTGCAATTCTGGTCGCCACATTATAGGAAGGATGTGATTGCACTGGAGGGGGTGCAGAGGCGATTCACCAGGATGGTGCCTGGGATGGAACATTTAAGCTATGAAGAGAGGTTGGATAGGCTTGGGTTGTTTTTGCTGGAGCAGAGAAGACTGAGGGGTGACCTGATCAAGGTGTACAAGATTATGAAGGGCATGGACAGGGTGGATAGGGAGCAGCTATTCCCCTTAGTTGAAGGGTCAGTTACGAGGGGACACAAGTTTAAGGTGAGGGGCAGGAGGTTTAAGGGGGATTTGAGGAAGAACATTTTTTACCCAGAGGGTGATGATGATCTGGAATGCACTGCCTGGGAGGGTGGTACAGGCGGGTTTCCTCACATCCTTTAAAAAGTACCTGGATGAGCACTTGACACGTCATAACATTCTAGACTATTGGCCAAGTGCTGGCAAATGGGATTAGGTAGACAGGTCAGGTGACTTTAGTGCATCGGTGCAGACTCGATGGGCCGAAGGGCCTCTTCTGCACTGTATTATTCTGTGATTCTGTGTCAGAGGAAAAAAAACTTTTTCACCCATAGGGTGGTGGGTGTCTGGAATTCTCTGCCCGGATCAGTAGTGGAGGCAAAGACCCTAAACTCATTTTTAAAAAGGTACCTGACATGCTGTAACCTGCTACATGCTCGAACCAGGTGCTGGAAGGTGGGATTAGATTGGGCGGCTAGCGTTTTTTTAGCCTGCACAGACACAATGGGCTGAATAGCCTCCTTCTGTGCTGTAACTTTTCTATGGCTAAACGTGAGCAATGCCATGGGGGAATCTGCTAGTGCTGTATAAATAGGGATCAACTTCAAAATCATTGCAGTCTTAGGTATGTGATGGCAGAGTGAAACTGGAGACGGGTACGCCCAAAAATAAAAGCAAGCAAGGCACCAGTTTGTGAGCCACAGTAGGCTTAATGAATGAGGTACGTACAACTTGTGCAGCTTGTCTAATCCAGCGAAAGCGCCGTTTGAATCCTCAATTGCCCAAGAGATTTCGTTATTCCTTAGATCACTGCAGGAAGAAAGCTGCTATTACATTTTCTAACAAATAGGATAGGTAAAGCAATCAATCTAAGTTTCCTAGTTTTCCAAAAGCACACTTTTGATACTTTCTGAAAATACCCCAATACACAAATTAAAATTACACACTAGATGTCAAAGTGAATGCAAGCAAGCCGATATATTGGCAGATTCTAAAATAAAAATTGCATAGAATTTACAGCAAAGAAACAGACCAGTTGGCCCAAGCGTTTATGCCAAGTGATCCCACAACCAAGGATCAGGTGAAAGCTCTGCAGTCCTGCCACATCCAATCATGAATGGAGGTGAACAAATAAACAACTAACTGATGGAGGAGGCTCCACAAACATCCCCACCCTCAAAGACAGGGGAGCCCAGCACATCAGTGCAAAAGACGAGGCTGAAACATTTGCAACCATCTTCAACCAAAAGTCCTGGGTGGATGACCCATCTCTGTCTCCTTCTGAAGTCCCCACCATCACCAATGCCAGTCTTCAGCTAATTCGATTCACTCCATGTGACATCAAGAAATGGCTGAAGGCACCGGATACTGCAAAGGCTACAGGCCCCCGACAAGATCCCAGTAGTAGTACTAAAGACTTGTGCTCCAGAACTAGCTGCACACCTAGTCAAGCTGTTCCAATAGAGCTACAACACTGGCTTCTCCCTGACAATGTGGAAAATTGCTGAGTTTTGTCCTGTCCACAAAAAGCATGACAAATCCAATCCAGTCGATTACTGCTCCATCAGTCTACTCTCAATCAGCAGCAAAGTGATGCAAGGTGTCACTGACAGTGCTGTCAAGCTGCACTTACTCGGAAACAACATACTCACCAATATTGAGTTTGGGTTCCACCAGGGGCACTTGCCTCCAGAATTCAATACAACCTTGGTCCAAACATAGACAAAAGAGCTGAACTCCAGAGGCAAGGTGAAAGTGACTGCCCTCCACATCAAGACAGCATTTGACTGAGTGTGGTATCAAGGAGCCCCAGCAAAATTGAAATCGATGAGGATCAGGGGGAAAACTCTCCGCTGTTTGGAGTCATACCTAAGGAAGATGACTGTTATTAATGCAGGCCAATCATCTTAGCTCCAAGACATTGCTGCAGGAGTTCCTCAGGTTCGTGTCCTAGACCCAACCATCTTCAGCTGCTTCATCAATGACCTTCGCTCCATAAGGTCAGAAGTGGTGATGTTCGCTGATGATTGCGCAGTCTTCAGTACCATTCATGACTCCTCAGATTCTGAAGCATCCGTGCCCGCGTGCAGCGAGGCCTGGATAACATTCAGGCTTGGGCTGATAAGTGGCATGAAACATTCACGCCGCACAAGTGCCGGGCAATGACCATCTTAAACAACAGAGAGTTTATCCATCTCCCCTTGATGTATAATGGCATTACCATCGCTGAATCCCCCATGATCAACATCCTGGGTTACCACTGATCAGAAACTTAACTGGACCAGCCATATAAATACTGTGACTACAAGAGCAGGTCAGGTTGGGAATTCTGAGGCGAGTAACTCACCTCTTGACTCCCCAAAGTCAGCAATATGATGGAATACTCTCCAATGGCCTGGATGAATGTAACGCCAACAGCACACAAGAAGCAAGAATACCATTCAGGACAAAGCAGCCTGCTTGAATGGCACCCTATCCTCCACCTGAAACATTCACTCCCTCCAGCACTTTGCACAGTGGCAGCAGTGTGTACCAGCCACAGGATGCACTGCAGCAACTTGCGAACCTTCCCTCAACAGCACCTTCCAAAAACGCAACCTCTACTACCTAGGACAAGGGTAGCAGATGCATGGGAACACCACCACCTGAAAGTTCCCCTCCAAGCCACAAACCATCCTGACCTGGAACTATATCTCCATTCCTTCACTGTCACTGGGTCAAAATTCTGGAACTCCCTCCCGAACAGCACTATTGGTGTACCTATGCCACATGGACTGCAGCAGGTCAAGGTGACTTGCAACCACCTTCTCAAGAGTAATTAGACATGGGCAATAAATACTCGCCTTGCCAGCAACGCTCACATCCCATGAATAAATTTTTTAAAAAACCTCCTCTCACGCTATCTGCATTCCTTTCTCCCTCATGTTTTTATCTAGCTTCCTCTTAAATGTATGTTACTCACCTCAACTATTCCCTGTAGTAGAGTGTTATACATTTTAACTACTCTCTAGGTAAAGTTTCTCCTGAATTCCCAGTTGGATTTATTAGTGACCATCTTGTATTAATGAACCCGCCATCCCCCTAGTGTCGGGCTCCCCCATATGTGGAAACATCTTCTCTACGCCTGTTAGTGCCAGAATAAATCATGATTTACCATTACTATAAACTAAAAAAGTACATATTGAAATTAGTCACAGTTCAAAGAGGACTGTCAATAAAAATATTTTTTTAAAATGATACGTTATGACTAATTTTGTGACAAATATAAACATGATACCAATCAATCTCCTGAGGCAGTGTCAAGATGCAGAGTCAAGATAAAGTGTAAGCTTCAGGGAAGGAGGGGTTAGAGGTCAGGAGGATAACTGGACTATGATGCAAGGACATACTTTAGGCCTCAATTAGCTTTTTACTTGCAATTCCTTTAATGTGAACTATAGCAGGTGTATTATTATAATTGGCCTTCTGCACCATGGGGACGTAGAAAGAACCAGATGCTAGGAGTCTGAACTACATACACAAAATGCTCAGAACAAATGTTAATTAGCATTGGAAACGATAAAGACAGCTGAACATTGAGTCTGTAGCCTTCATTAGAAAGGAGTTACCTCCTTTTCACGTGCTGACAGACATGTACATTTGCATTGCTTTCTGTTTTCAGTACAATCAGGGTTTCTGTTTACACTGCAATCAGGGTCAGCTTCGTTGTACAAAGCAGCCAAAGCTTTGAACAAAACTCTCTGCTGCAGTTAAAGCCTTTTCTTGCAAGATGGAAACAAGGGATATTAAAAAAAAATTTTTTCTTTCTAAAGACAGGTTATCCTTGAATGTGTGATGCAGAGCTCAGAAAGTGTAGTGAATTCAATTGTGGCTTTGAAAAGGGAATTAGATAACAGCTGAAGATAAAAAAAATTGCAGTGCTAACAGGGAAAAGGTGGGTGAATCGGACTAGCTGAACTGCTCTTCGAGAATTGGTGTAGACTTGATGGGCCAAATGGCCTCCTTTTGTGCTGCAACCATTCTGTCATTCTATGAACAATAGTCTTTAAGATGTTTGCATAGAAACAAAATCCAAGCGAAACAGATGCTTTCTGCACACTGTCCATTAAAATTCTCTCCAGAATTTGAAGACCTTTTTTGATACAATTGGTGCCTGGACGGAGGTGCAGGTTTGCTAACGCATGAGACAGTCCTACAGTCTGATCTAGGTGGGATTGGTGATTTTCAGTTTGTGCACTATTTTCCTTTCAATTTTAAATTTCTCTGTCATATTCTGTAAACTTTCAGCATAAAATTCCTCAGCAAGCGGGTGACCCACTCGGAGGTTTGTCAATGGCACTCTGCAACAGTGTACTAATTTCCAAACTGACTCGTTCATACAATTTCCCTCTCTCAATCCAGGAAATACCTCATGCCTTGAGAGCAGAACCTCCTGGTGTCAGGAACTAAGGGTGCTGACCTACGCTCCATCACCCTGTAGTCGTCTATAAGTCATGGCTATAGGTAAGTCTTAGAGGAGCATAAGCTTTCAAATTGTTACCAGAGTGAACACTAAAAACACACAAAAATCACATAGAATTCATCCAAAAGTTTAATAAGAAATAAAACAAACACAGTCACATCAAGTATTATTCTGACTTCGCTTTGACTAGAGAAATTAATTCCACCCTTATGCCCTTATCGGTTAGTTTTCCATTCTCCTCACAACTGGTCATGCACGAGTAATTGGAACCTCACTAATCAGCATTGTCCTGGAACGTGAATACAATCGGTAACCCTGAACTGAAGAAGCTTGGTAGTCACTTCTTCTTACATCCCTCCTCCTTAGGACCCAACAACACAATTTGCTTTGTTCTTCTGTTTAATACTACTTTGAATGAAAGCAGATCAGTGGTGATCAGTTGATTACTAAAGGTTGTACCAAGGACACAGAATTCCATATTGCTTCAACCCATTCAGGTTTATTTTGGGACTTTTGCTTTCCCCATATCCGCTCAGTCAAACAATTCAACACAGTAAAGTCTGGCTTGCAGACTTCTAGCAGGGTGGGGCAGAGGCAAAATGTCAGTAGGATTCATTTATAATATGATAACAGACACTGTAGAGTGAAACTGCAAAAGATAAAGCCAAAGTTCATAGTCCTGCCTGCTAACTTCATCCTTTGTGTAATCAGCACCAATTTCTCTCTCCCACCACTGTGAAACACCTACTTGTCCAGGTGGCTAAGTCAGATGGTCAGAACTAATAGATGCTGCTGTACACAAATTTCTAGCACTTTTTACTATCTATGGACTTGTCAATTCTTGCAGCTTTCACAAGCACAACTGAAAAATGTACATCATACGGTGAACTATGCACATGTTATAACAGATGCAGGACTTCATCACAATGGAATAACTTGCATGTTTTTATTAATATAAAGTTACACCTCACAAATGACATGTGTGTATCAAAAGGTGCAGCAAAGTACAGCTTTACTGCCCAATACAGTGCTGGATAGCGGCTTTGAGATGGAGGACATGCAATTCATCAGTTACCTGTCACCCAGCAATGATTTCCAGTCCTACTGCAGGATGAGACTTGCATGCTGTTCTGAGAGGCTCACACATTGGTGCAGTTTATGGAGAATAGTTTATGGGGTGGGGAGTAAATGATCCCTTTGCTAAGCTGTCTGGTTTTCTGATTTTAGCATACAATGCCATTTTATTCCGTATACTTACAGTGTCAGCAGGTTAGACAAGCTGCTAAAGACTCCGTCAGCGATATAACTCACTCGGTTGTCTCCCATGTACAAACTTTCAAGCAAATTCAAGCCCACAAAGGTAGACTCATCTAAGCGAGCCATCTGATTATAGGTCATGTCTCTGAAATAGAAGAAATAAAATTATGATTTATGTAGAAGTTTCTAATACAGCTCTCCCATCCCATTTACATTGACTCCTCAACCAATATGCAGTTTATAATCTGGATACAGTAATACAATCGTATCCAGTACAAGTTAGACCTTTTCCACAAAAGCACCCAATGTTTTGTTCACACCGATGAGCAGAAATTAGATGAGCTCCAGGACTTCCTTATTTTACCTCTGCAGAGTACTAAAACAAAATCTTGTTCTAACTTTCACAGCCACACTTGGCAGATAGTGTTTTTATTGCAGTCAGCTTCTTGTGGTCTGCTCCAATGCACGATTGGCAAGTGATCGACTTTCATGCGAAATCAGCCAAAATAAATTACTTGGTATATAAACACAGAGGAAACAGTCAAGAAATGGAACGGGAACCACTGATATTTTCTTGCTTAAATCTGATGTAGAATAAAAACACTTCTGTGAATTCGACACATTCTAGGCATAGGGGTCACTGGAATTTATGGTAGTCGATATTAGAGATGCATGAACGACATCTCCAGTTGGAACACAGCACAGTTGTACACTTCTACGTCACAATGAACACTTAACAAACATCCCCTCTACCAACAATTAAGTTACTTACAATCTGACTCCTACATTAAGTAACTAATGGCAACACACACACTGCAAGCACTGGCGAGCCCTTTTGTTGAGGAGTCAGTTCTGGAGTATAGGGATGATCATCTTTTCACCACATAACACCTTTAGCAAAGTATAACGTCCCAAGGAGCAATTATCGAACAGAATTTAACTCCGGGCCACACAAGGAGATATTAGGACAGATGACTGAAAGCTTGGTCAAAGAGGTATGTGTTAAGAAATGACTTAAAAGAGAAGTGGAAAGGTGGAGAGATTTAGGAAGGGAATTTCAGAGCTTAGGGCCCAGGCAACCAAAGGCATAGCAACTAATGTGGAGTGATGAAAATCAGAATGGATGAGAGGCTACAATTGGAGGATTGCAGGAAAGAAGAAAAACTCACAGTTCTGTCAGTTTCTGGCAGAACTCCCAGGCATCAGCACTGATCCTGGTGATGGCATTCTGGCTCAGGTGAAGCTGCTGCAGTAGTTTGAGACCGTAAAGCCAGCCCTTGGTCACTTCGGTCAAGTTATTATGCGCCAAGTCCCTACAACAGAGAAAAGAAATATCACTTTTGGTTCCCTGAGTCACCAGAACATTTCTTAGTTGCCTCTATATATACACCAATATTCTTAGCAACATAAAGAAGAAAGTTTTGGAACTGCTATCCTATCAAGTTTGAACAAATGTACACTTCTGATCAATATCAACTCGAGATCCAGGTTGAAATATCTTATTTCAATATTCTTATATAACTTGGTACATAAACACAGAGGAAACAGTCAAGAAATGGAGTGGGAACATTAGGGTTAGGGTTAGATGTTTTCTTGCTTAAATCTGACGTTCAAAAAAACACTTCTATTGTGGATTAGACTCTGGGCCATGTTCCAGGCACAGCAACACTGGAATTTATGGTAAGTCTATATTAGAGATGCATGAATGACATCTCCAGTTGGAACACAGCTCAGCTGTACACTTCTACGTAATAATGAACACTTAAACATCTCCTCTACCAACAATTAAACGACTTGCAATCTGATTCCTACATTAAGTAACTAATGCTAACACACACACACCAAAGAAAGAGCACCATAAGTTAGCACTTAAGTTAAATATCAAATTAGGTTGTAATACCTTCAAAATACCCCTGTAAATTACCCAAAACTTTTGTTTACTTAGGTAGACGAGACGTAACTCTACACAGTGCAATTGGAACAAGAAGAAACTTAAGGGACTAAAATCCGATAAATCCCCAGGACCTGATGGCCTACACTGCAGGATTCTAAAAGAGAAAGCTGCAGAGATAGTGAATGCGCTAGCTATGATTTTCCAAAATTCCTTAGATTTGGGAATGGTCTCATCAGTTTGGAAGTTGGCAAATGTTACATTGCTTTTCAAGAAAGGAGGGAGAGAAAGGCTGCACAGTGGTTAGCACCGCAACCTCACAGCTCCAGCGACCCGGGTTCGGTTCTGGGTACTGCCAGTGCGGAGTTTGACCGCGTGGGTTTCCTCCGGGTGCTCTGGTTTCCCCCCACATGCCAAAGACTTGCGGGTTGATAGGTAAATTGGCCATTGTAAAAATTGCCCCTAGTGTAGGTAGGTGGTAGGAGAATTGAGGGAAGGTGGGGATGTGAGAGGGAAAATGGGATTAATGTAGGATTAGTATAAATGGGGGGTTGATGGTCGGCGCGGATTCAGTGGGCCGAAGGGCCTGTTTCAGTGCTGTATCTCTCTATGACTCTAAAACAGGGTACAGGCCAGTTAGCCTAACATCAGTCATTGGGAAAATGCTGGGATCTATTATTAAGGAGGTCCGAACAATGCTAACCACCCCCAGTGGGGTGTTATTTAGTGTGATGCTATTTAGTGTGATCGGGGCAGATCACACTGAATAACATCCCACTGGAAATGGTTAGCAAATTCTGCTACCTTGGGCCCACGGTGATAGACAATCTGTCCCTTGCTGCAGAGCTCGATGCACACATAGGGAAAGCAGCAACCACCTTTTGGCGACTTGCGAAATGTACATGGGATAACACCAAGCTGACCCTTAGGACCAAACTGATGGTTTATAAGGCTTGTGTTCTCAGCACCTTGTTGTATGGCTGTGAAACATGGGTGACTTACAGCTACCAGGAAAAGCAGCTCAATAATTTCCATCTTATCTATCTGCGGCACATTATGGGTATATCCAGGCAGGACAAAAATCACAAATGTGGCAGTTCTCTCAAAGGCAGAGCTCTCAAGTGTATTGGCAGTAGTCAAACAGAGGCGACTTTGGTGGATCAGACACATCCGCAGGATGAAAGACGGTCGCATACCCAAGGACCTTCTGTATGGTAAGGCAGCCGGGGACAGATGACCAGTGGGGCGCCCAAAGCTCCGCTTCAAGGATGCTTGCGAACGTGACATGAAGGCCCTAAATGTCGACTACTGCACTTGGGAGTCATTAGTTGGTGAGAGAAATGGCAACACATTCTGTGGACTGGTGTGCACTACCATGGCGACCAGTTGCTACAGCAGCTTGGCAATAGACGCCAATGTCAAAAACAACAACTCTCAGCGTCACTTGGCAGCTTCACGTGCAGCACTTGCGGCAGAACCTGCATCTGCACCAAGAGAAGACACCCCACCTAAATGATTGTTTGTTGCATCTCCATCATCTTTCATTGATGGAAGGGTGCCAACTCAACTCAACAATGCTCTTAGAAAAGCACAGTACGATTAGAACAAGTCAACATGGTTTTACTAAAGAGAAACCCCATTTGACAAATTTATTAGTTTTATTTTTATTAGTTCGTGGGATGTGGGCATCGCTGGCTAGGCCAGCATTTATTGCCTATCCTAATTGCCCTTGAGAAGGTGGTTGTGAGCTGCTTTCTTGAACCCCTGCAGTCCTTGGGGTACACCTACACCTAGGTACA
Organism: Heterodontus francisci; assembly: GCF_036365525.1. Taxonomy (NCBI): domain Eukaryota; kingdom Metazoa; phylum Chordata; class Chondrichthyes; order Heterodontiformes; family Heterodontidae; genus Heterodontus; species Heterodontus francisci. Next base: position 74,067,095 of record NC_090395.1, on the reverse strand, counting down.
CCCACAGTGCTGTTAGGAAGGGAGTTCCAGGATTTTGACCCAGCAACAGCGAAGGAACATCCAAGTCAGGATGGTGTGGGGCTTGGAGGGGAACTTGCAAGTGGTGGTGTTCCCATGCATCTGCTGCCCTTATCCTTCTAGGTGGTAGAGGTCGGTTTGGAAGGTTCTGTCGAAGGAGCCTTGGTGAGTTGCTGCAGTGCAGCTTGTAAATGGTACACACTGCTGCCACTATGCGTCAGTGGTGGAGGGAGTGAATGTTGAAGGTGGTGGATGGGGTACCAATCAAGTGGGCTGCTTTGTCCTAGATAGTGTTGACCTTCTTCAGTGTTGTTGGAGCTGTACCCATCCAGGCAACTGGAGAGTATTCCATCACACTCCTGACTTGTAGATGGTGGACAGGCACTGGGGAGACAGGAGGTGAGTTTTACACTGCAAAATTCCCAGCCTCTGACCTGCTCTTATAGCCACAACATTTATGAGGCTGGTCCAGTTCAGTTTCTGGTCAATGGTGACCCCCAGGATGTTGATAGCGGGGGATTCGGCAATGGTAATGCCATTGACCATCAACGGGAGATGGTTAGATTCTCTGTTGTTTGAGATTGCCTAGCACTTGTGTGGCGCAAATGTTACTGTTTTTAAGGATGTAACTAGCAGGATAGATAAAGGGGAATGAGCAGATGTAGTATACCTGGATTTCCAAAAGGCATTCCATAAGGTGCCACACAAAATGTTAATAGGCAAGATCAGGGCTCATGAAGTTGGGGGTAATATATTAGCATGGATAGAGAATTGGTTAATGGACAGGAAGCAACGGAGCAACTTCACTCAAAATGTTGAGAGTCTTTGGAAGTCTCTACTCCAGAGGGTTGTGGATGCTCCATTGTTGAATATGTTTAAGGCTGGGATAGACAGATTTTTGGTCTCTCAGGGAATCAAGGGATATGGAGAGTGGGCAGGAAAGTGGAGTTGAAGCCTAAGATCAGTCATGATCATATTGAATGGCGGAGCAGGCTCGATGGGCCATACGGTCCACTCCTATTTCCTGAGTGCACTGTACTCTAACATGGAGCTGACTTAAGGTCGCATTCCTCAGTTAGGCAAGGCTACATTGTGCACATTTTAGATTCAAAAGTTATCAGACAACAGGAGCATTAGTTTTAGCCATTTTTAATTAGACTCCATGAGATGACAAAGCTTTTCACAGAACTGCTGAGGTTACACCGTTACAGGTTACAGTTTTGTTGATTTTTCACTGATGCAGAGAAAGACTCTCACTAGCAGAGACAATGAGTTTTTTTTTTGAGGGGTCTCTCTCCAATTCTCTCCCTAAAGATGTTGATTCCTTCATTGTGCTTTAGCTCTACAGGCCTCCAGTACCTCACCATCCGTGACCAAATCACCACTTTTGAGCCCCAATAGTAAATGTGAGAAGGGCATTCAACCTTGGTGGCAGCACCTTGGTGATCTCCCCCTCCAATGCCCACCACCACCCCTGCCTCTGCACAAGTGAAAGTACTGGAAGCCAGCTGATTTTGTCCCTCCCTCGTCCAAAAGCTCTCAGGTCAATTACAGCATGCAAGCACTACCCAGATGAGTCTGCATGGATCAGACTTGAAGATCTCAAATTAATAATGTAATGCAATGTTCAATTAAACATGCGACTTCTCCAGGTTACATAAATATGCTCAAGCAGCCATTGTTCCACCCGAGGAAGACAAATCGGTTAATGCATTTCTACCTGTTCTTTGACAATTATCTTTCCTTTAAACATTCCAAATACCAGAATTTCAAATTGCCATTTGGGCAACAGCTGGGCAAGATCCAATTACTCCAGAATAGCTATCAAATCAAAGGACTCACAGCTCCTCGATTTCATTCAGCCCCCAAAAGGCCCCATCCTTGAGTTCACAGATCCCATTATGCTGCAGTTTCAATGACTTTAGTGAGTCCAGGCCGTGAAACGTCAGACTCTCGATAACTCTGATTCTGTTGCGTTTTAGCTCCCTGTTTAAACATAAAATGTGAAGTCAATCCATGTGGTAATTAAACTTTTGCTTTTAAAAAAGGACCAAAACTGAAGAACCATTTAATAAACTTGTCAGATTGGCGAGTGATGAGAATGAATGTGCACTGCAATAGAATCCACATACTTGTTTTTGGGGAGAAATTTCTACACTTTCAAAGTTGTGACGTTGTTTCTACATACTCTTAATATCTTGGAGCAGAAACGTAAAACAGAGGTAAATATTGATAAGAGTATGACCAACCACTCCCCACACCAAGCTTGTGCACTGACAAACACCATATTCAGCAAATTAAATCCAACCTATGTTCAGTTGTTTGTTTTTCCACTTATTTGGGAGTTGTTTTCTTAAACTCAGCTGAACTGGGACAAAAAGGCCACTTGTGGCAAGGTTTTTCAATTTAAGAAAGTTGTACTTACAGAGATGGGCCTGATTCATGCTGTCCAAGCCAAAAGGGCCACAGTTCAAGCTGTGTGAAGAGGGTTTAATTTACTAAAGAGCTTTACTGTTTGTCTCTGAATCTCATCTCAAAAGTGTGTACTTATGCAAATCTACATGCACCAATAAGCTTTGCTGATCGTTATAATGTACTGCAGGGAGACAAAGCATTGTGCCACCAATGCTTAAAAATGCAAGGAGAGAAATTTTTTTTCCAGTTGGCTGTACCCTGCAGTGCAAATGATACAAAACAGCATTGCAAACCCATCAGAATGTGTGTCCTAGAAAGTAACTGTCAGTTGTAAGATAGCAGGTTTCAGTGAAGTTAAACCAAGCATTTGATCCGAAGCTCTGCACTGTCCATCGTGCCCAAGGAGTGGTTCCTGATGCAAGAGTACAAAAGTACGAGAGGCGCTCACAGAGGTTATGCTCTCAAAACAGGATCTAACTAGAATTTCAAGTGCCAAATGGAGCCTTCAGAAGCTACAGAGTATCCTCAAGGTTCCAGCACTTCTTGTATTCAGACATAAAGCAAAATACTGCAGATGCTGGAAATCTGAAACAAAAATCAGAAAATGCTGAAACACTCAGCAGGTCAGGTAGCGTCTGTTCAGAGACAGAATTAATGTCGTCAGGTCGAGATCCTTTCATCAGAACACATGAATGGTCATCAGCCTGAAACATTAACTCTCATTCTCTCTCTACAGATGTAGCTTTTTTAAAAATTCTTTCATGGGATGTGGGCATTGTTGGCAAGGCCAGCATTTTGTTATCCATCCCTAATTGCCCTTGACAACTGAGTGGCTTGCTAGGACATTTCAGAAGTAGTTAAGAATCAACCACATTGCTATGGGTCTGGAGTCACATGTAGGCCAGATCAGGTAAGGACAGCAGGTTTCCTTTGTTAAAGGACATTAGTGAACCAGATGAGTTTTTACGGAAATCGATGACAGTTTCTTGACACCTTTACTGAGACTAACTTTCAATTCCAGATTTTTATTAATTAATTGAACTTAAATTCCACCTGCTGTCATGGTGGGATTTGAACCCATGTCCCCAAGGTATTAGCCTGGGCCTCTGGATTACCAGCTCAGCGACACTGCCACTACACCACCGTCTCCCCAGCATTTTCTGTTTACAATAGACAGAATGGGTTCTGCCAGCAACCTTACCAGCTTGCATTCAAGCAACTCAGTAACATTAGCAGTGTTTTGAATCACTTAGAAACCAATGAGATGTGAATCTGCGCTCTAAACTGTAAAAGAAACAAAATCACTTACAGATACTGAAGCTGAGGCAACCGGAAGCTCTTTGGCTGAATGACAGCAATTTTATTCCTATTCAGTTTGAGGACCAGCAAGGTGCTGGACAGATTATCAAAACAGCCGGGCTCTAGGATGGTTATTCGATTATTGTTCAAATGTCTGAAAATAAGGTTTATATTTATATGTTACTAAAGTAAAATTTTTGGCAAGTCAAATACTCATACTCTATTTCAAAACTTAGATAGCTTAAATAATAAAGCCCATGTTTAAGTGTTAGTGCTTCACGTCTCTCCAGTTTAACAGAGGTTATCCGGAATCCTCCTACTGGGCCAAATCTGCATCTGTAGCCATAACATTTGACTTTTTCCAAAACCAAAGAACAGACAAAACAGTAAACTTTCATAAGGTATTGGATGACTGGAAACAGTGCTGTTAAAGGAAAGTTTCAGTTGCTGTTTAAGATATGTGCTTTGAAAAAAAAACATTCGTCCAGAGACTGGATGGTATAGTGAGGCAGCATAATGTGCTTTCGCTAATGGAATATGGCTTTGACTCTAGCCCACATTGATGGGATAATATCTGCTCTTTGTTGACAGAAAGTGTCCTTTGTGAAACGAATCTGGGACAGTGTCAATCCTGCTTTATGTGGGCTGAAGCGACAGAGACTAATCCAGCATAAATGAGCAATCTCACAAAAGAGGCAGCCACAAGGACTGCTGCAGCAGGAAGTGAATATATAACAGGTGACACAGGACAGACTGGCCTCAAACCAGTCACATATCACTCAACATGTGCACGGCATAGACTGTGCAAAGCCCTAGTAAGGGCGCTTCTTTATCTTAACGACTGCAGAATAAACACACCATTTAAACAAAGTATGGCATTGTAGCCCTTGGTAACAAAGCACCATGGTCTGTTTGGCTGACATGCCCGTTAAAACAATTAGAGCTCCCTGCATCTCACTGAGCATCTTTTCCCATGTCTGTCACAGTCTGCAGACACAGGGGATGCTGCTTGGCACAACAACGAAAAGAGCAATGCATTTTCCTCAATCAAAAACTCCAATACAAATTGATGCTATCACTATTAGCAAACATGCTACAATCTCAAACACAAGTCTAGAGACTGCTGTATTTTACAATACTTCATTGGGACTGGTCAAGGCACTGCAAATGTTCTCAAATAGTTTCCGCAATGCAAGTGTGTCTCGCTTCCTTTTTGAAAAGAAATCAATAATAATAAATTTTAAAAGCAGCAACTCAAGCACAAATCCCATGCGTCATCTGCACTAAGGCTGTAATTCTCAATATTAAAAGTTCAGACAGGTTTTAACATGTCTCACATTACACTTAACTCTAAGTCAGCTGGGTGCCTGACGAGCACAAAATTCCTTCACCATTCTCAAGCGCTTTCAAACCAAGCTATTCACCTTCACACATGTGGGGTTTCCTTTTGCCCACCATGAACTGTACATACTCTCCCTAGAGGAACACATCCCATTAACACAAGCCCACAAAGCCTAAGTGCAGGTTGGCACCAAGGGTTGAGACTCCCAAGTATGCACAAGGGCACTGCTAGAAATTTATCAGCTCAAACTGCACAGCTTAGTAGAACACATGCTGCTTCCCATTGTTTGTCAAGCAAAGACCACCGTACCCATTAGGGCAGCAGATTGCAAGGTTATCTGGTGCCAAGTTGGAAGACTCCTAGCTACTAATGATGGGTATAGCCTCCAGAAGTGGGGTTATCTGCTCAATTACCCACATCTTTTGAATCTTCAGGACTTATGAATTTTAAATGGAAAGGTTACACAGTACAATTAACAGTATGTCAATTGGTATATTGAACAGTTTTGAGCTGGAGTATCTTGCGTAAAAAAGCGTATGTTGTAGAATGTGTCCAGCCAGAAACTACCAGAGCTTGTGGAGAGCATGTAATGTTTAACATATTAAGCAAACCCACAATTCAGAAAATAGCACTAGAAAAGAAATACCCAGCCAAAAAAGCTCCCTGTGCCCCTTAAAACTCTTGCTGTAATCACTAACTGTTGACTGGAAAGACACAATAGTGTGTGCAGCAGACTCCATGGAGCCAACCACAATGGGCTGGTATCTCAAGGAAATCCACAGGACACAGTTCGGAAAGCTTTGTACTTCAGTCCCTAATTGAAAAGGCACTTGCATGCAGTTCCAGAATTTTAGTTAATCCACTCTATTCTGAATCAGGACTACATCTTATCGCTTAAAAAAAAGATTAAGCATTTCAAAAATTCAACACTTACAAAGAATCAAGATTAATTCAAATATTCTTTTATATTCTTGTTATTTTTATTCAAATACGTATTGATGGTTATTTTAATAAGCCAGTAACCTTGATACTAAGACCCACCATACTGGTAAGCACAACCTACAGATATGGTTAATTCTGAAGCACCTTCAGATTAATGACTGTAATGCTTTGGTAAGCAAAGATTAAAATGGATTGCATCAGAAAGAATGGAAAGTGCAAGGCAAAATAATTTCTTTTAATATTTATAATTTTTGGTATATCGGCTTATCATAGTACTAATTATTTGCATTTCGACCGGGAGGAGACCGGTGTACAGCATAAACACTGGCTGTGCTGCAAATGCTATGTAATAACCGTTACTGCAACATTATGGTTTAATTTCAGCGTATAAGATGAAAATCTGAAAGGTTTTGGGCAGGAAGCATAGAACTCCTCAAAGCTGATAATATAAGGATTATTTCCAAAAATCACAAAGATGGATGGATAAAACAAGGATGTTTATTATATTTATCATACGTATTTTTATTACTCTTGTAAATGTGATGCTAAGTGCTGCATGCTTTCTCCTGGGTCCCATGGCTTTTCCGCTATTGCTTTGCAGCCTAACACTTCTGTAACTGCACCTCATTACAATATTAGAGTCAATGAAAGAGCTTAATTAGCAACTAGTTGATGCCTTTTCTCTTACAAATATTATCAAACCATCAGTATACAGCAAGAAATAACAAGCCTTTGTCACAGAGAGAAGGCAATCCCACATGGACACTACGTTCTGGTTCACTGTTAGCTGTTCCCTCCCTCAGTTTACAATGTATCAGCCTGCACTTCTATGTTTTACATCCTCGCATTGCCCAAACAGCACTGCTCGAGTTCATCATCCAGAACGCTGTGATGCACCAACGCGATTTTTAAGTAACAAACATAACGGCTGGAATCTTCTCGGCTGTTAAGAAGTCCCACCACCGGGACCCGACCAGTGGGAGTGTCCATTGCCACTGGAGGACCTTTCCATGGAGCAGCCATAAAGGATGACACCACTCCCACCCCCCAGAACCTGCTGGGAGGCTGCCAGGATATACCGGCATTCTGCCAGTGGCGGCAGCCCCTCCTGTTGTTGGTAAAATGCTGGCAGGGGTGGAAGGTGGCCCTTAATTGGCACAATCGGTCGCCCTGTGGGCAACTGTGCCGCTGAAGTTCCCATCACTGATAAAATGCTGTGGCAGCGGGAAGACATCGGGTTCCCCTCCCACGCTTTCTGCTGCCATATTACCAGCCCTCTTGCCTCCCAGCCTGTCTCCAAACAGCTAGCAAAATCCAGCCCAATGTAGCTGCGTTACTCACAGATTTTTCAGCTGCATTATAGGAAACAAAGAAGTTTTGACTTCTGAAATTAGATTCGAACTCAGGTCTAAGGTCTCCAAAGTGCTGTATGGCTGAAGGTCCTCTGTAATTATCTCCGCTACCCGATTATGCTTTCTGCAAAAGAAAGGTAAATATCTCAAAAATGATCGTTCAACTTTCCCAATAAGTATTCCCCCTTTCCCAAGAAATCACTAACATTCCTCTAAAAAGAACATTTCTAAACTGCTTATGTGGAACTTCAACCAGTTCTTCTGCACATTGAAACACTGACAGGCTGATAAAAGATGACGTTTAGGATTTGAAGCCAATTTCAAAGCAACTGTGTAATTAGATTCCCTTAAGACCCTTCCGATAATGGCTACAGCCCCATACGACAAATTTAGAACATTAGAAAGCCCAATCATTTTTTGAATGCAATTATAGTAGGCAAATTAGGAGGTCAATTGCAGGAAAAATGCATCCCTCACTCTGAGGCAATAGCAACACTTTCCCTACATGTTTAAATCGGTTTTAAACATTCCAATACTTTAGGTATCCTTTTAAATAATAAAGCCAGGACGGTGACTCAGATTTCATCTGTAAGAGTAAAAGGGTTGGCATTAGGAAAGTGGCCCGAGCTTGGACAAATGATACCAATGTGCAGAGCGCCCTTAATGTAGAAAAATATCATGCAGCACTTCTAAGGCAAAATAAAAAATTTTTTAAAAGGGACACCAAGCCAAAGGAGATATCAGAAAAGTTAGCAAAAGCTTGCTCAAGCATGTAGATTTTAAGGAGGGACCTAAAAGGAGAGGGAGATGGAGAAGTTTAGGGAGGAAATTCCAGAACATAGGACAGAAAAAAAAAACTACATCCTACTTATTGACACACCTGCCCTACCCATTAGTGTGGCAGATAAATGCAAAGGACAGTGATATGCTGGTCAGATAATTAACACACAATTTAGTCCTGGACAAAACGAGCATTCTGCCAAACAGGGTAACGTTACTGGTGATGCAGATTTGCAGTGTCACACAGTAACTTAACTCGAGTTGAAACAGATTAAAGTTTTCAACTGATGACAAACAAATTCTAAATCATTCTCTCCACTCCAGCCCATCAGGTTGGTGGTATAGTTGTACCTTAGCATTGTCAGGCGTGCACAAAAAGTGAGTGATTTCTAAAACATTAATTCAATGCTGACTTTAATACACAGTGCCAAGGGAACTGGATAGGTCAAGAGTATTAAAAAGTCTTTCACTTATAGGCTAGCTAGTTTAACATCAAGCTCAGACCAACTGGGAGAGTCACAATTTGTTTTATAGTGGATGTGAACACACATCACAAAACTATCCCTAATTTGACACTTTGTGCTCTGCAGGTTAAAGACATCACAGAATAGCTGGTGTGGAAAGTAAAAACATACTGAGGATTGTAGCTGAGGCTTATTGTTGGGACAATATAGAATAAGCTCCGTCCTTCATACAGCTGTCCTATACCTGTCCTAGGAGTACCAGATACCATCACCGAGTGACAGAAATTGTTCCATTTTTAAGCACCAACATCCACCACATGAAAGACAACAAAAAGAATTGCAAAGCACAAGGGGGTGGGGTGAAAAATTTCCTTTGCTATTTATCAGTGAGACAGCGAACAGGGTTTTTTTTTTAAGAACACTTTTGCAATTTCATCAGGAAAAGTAAGCGACCACAGATTTTCCCACTACTTTTACAATGTTACCCCACAGCAACTGAGGAAAACTCTCCCCAAGGTCAGCTAGCATGCCAATTACACAAAATGTTCTCTTAAAACTAATACAAACACAAAGCAACATAAATTTCAGGCTACAGAAAGCAGCCTGACATTTTACTTACAGTGACAGGATGGTAATGTTAGCTGTTACTGCTCCCAAAGACGGGACTGCAGAGAGTAGATTATAGTTGATATTCCTTGAGGACAAGTGATTAAAAGTGATCAGTTAGAAAACGTCTGACATTTAATGATCAATTCTTTCAAGTATTCACCAAGTTAAAATATCAACAGGACACTTACACTTCCAGAAGCCTGTGAAGGCCATCAAATACAGTGTCTTTTGTGGAAACCAATCGGTTACGACTCAAGTCTCTGTAATAACAATGAATTCAAAAAAATCAGTGCTGTATTCTCATGAGAGGATTCTCCCTAGTTGTTAAAATGTGAGGAGAGGAGAGTTAGTACACTAGTCACAATGCGGAACTGTACTCTGCTGCTCGTATCCTATTCCAAACACCTATTATCCCTCTGCCTGCTGACCTACATTTGTTCCAACGCCTCAGATTTAAATATCATATTCAAATTCCCTTTATGGTGTTGCCCACTCTATCTCTACCCTCCATCTTTACCAAAACTCTTCTCCGCCCTAAAATATTCTGCCTTCCTCTCTTCTTTAAGGCAGCTCTTAAAGCCCACCTCTTTGACCACGCTTTTAGTCACCCTTGTAACACCTTTCTTTGGCTCCATGTCCATTTTTGTCTGATCAAACTTCTGTGAAGCACTTCGGGATGACTTCGGTATGTTAGAGACGCTAGATAAACACAAGTTCTTGCTATGTGGTGAAAATGTAGGATTTATATAATTGCTACATGTGGGTGGCAACAAAGAAAATGGCCACCAACATAACTTTCCTTAGAAGAAAAGATTCGAGGATAAGAAAGTGGTTATTCATCCCAATAATACGTTAACCTTCCCATTTTTGTTATAGGATTGTGTGTCCTTTGCCTACCAGCAGTAACTATCCTAACTTCTTTCCACAAGAGAGCGCTTTGTTTTTGGAGACACAGGGGGCATAAAAATGTATACCAGACCACCTTGGCACAAAGCTGGTCCAAAAAATATAAAATCACACACCGTAGTCTAAATTTAACAGGAAAACTGAAACTTGTAACATCAGGTCCATTTGTTCAGAAAAGTGAATCAACCAGCAGAGTACTCATTGTGCAATTCCATGGCTCCAGCACATGCAACTCATGCCATGATATTTTGCCCAGATTGCAGATCACAAGTGTGCATAAATTCATGTACAGGTGCCATTCACTGCAAACTGTCAGTATATCAGAGTATCTCATTCCCTGTAAAGTGAAGTGACCACTGCTGACAAATTGTTAAAATGAATGATCTATCAGCAATTGCTAAATGCTCTGCTCATTTAGTGAAAGGTTAGATGCTTTAAAGACTCCACAAGTCTGCATTCTTTGCCTGTACCTCTTGCTGGAGAGAGGACAGCCGGCTCCTAGTGCTGACAGCCCGACTGTAATATCTGAGTCTAAGTCTATCATAATCTTAACAGGATTGCAAAGCAAGATAGGTAAGTGAGACACTGCTGTATGAGTTTATCACAGTCTGCTGCTCACAGTCACAATCTGCACACACCTGCTGACAGACTGAACATGTGTGGACAATGTCTCTATTAATGTACAGTCTGGAGTTTGCCCACAGTCTCTGTTCACATGTTTCACTTAAGAAAAAGCTCATCTGTACAACATTGATGTCACTCAACACTTTGATGGAAACACAAGACTTATTAAACCCATATTTTTCATTATTGTTGACCCTTTCAGTGCTCTTTGCTGTGAAAGTGCAGCCTCTCAACAAATACCCAATTTACTTAGGTTTTCTCCCTTTGTTTTTCACCCTTGTAGCTTTAACCTAACTAAACTTCACTTGAAGAGCGTATAGGGCAGGGGAATGATCCCTCATAATGTGTGTGTGTGACAGCCCGCTTGTGATTACATAGTGCCACATGGTAAAGGAATTGCGCCAACTGCACTACATGTACATAAATATCAAAATGATAGCAGTGCAGCAGCTGAACGTTTCTACTCTTTGGCCTCCTTATCTCGAGAGACAATGGGTAAGCGCCTGGAGGTGGTCAGTGGTGTGTGGAGCAGTGCCTGGAGTGGCTATAAAAGCCAATTCTAGAGTGACAGGCTCTTCCACAGGTGCTGCAGAAAAATTTGTTTGTCGGGGCTGTTGCACAGTTGGCTTCTATCTTTTTTTCCTGCCAACTGCTAAGTCTATTCGACTCGCCACACTTTAGCCCCGCCTTTATGGCTGCCCGCCAGCTCTGGCGAACGCTGGCAACTGACTCCCACGACTTGTGATCAATGTCACAGGACCTCATGTTGCGTTTGCAGACGTCTTTAAAGCGGAGACATGGACGGGCGGTGGGTCTGATACCAGTGGCGAGCTCGCTGTACAATGTGTCTTTGGGGATCTTGCCATCTTCCATGTGGCTCACATGGCCAAGCCATCTCAAGCGCCGCTGACTCAGTAGGGTGTATAAGCTGGGGATGTTGGCCGCCTCGAGGACTTCTGTGTTGGAGATACGGTCCTGCCACCTGATGCCAAGTATTCTCCGGAGGCAGCGAAGATGGAATGAATTGAGACGTCGCTCTTGGCTGACATACGTTGTCCAGGACTCGCTGCCATAGAGCAAGGTACTGAGGGCACAGGCTTGATACACTCGGACTTTTGTGTTCCGTGTCAGTGTGCCATTTCCCCACACTCTCTTGGCCAGTGTGGACATAGCAGTGGAAGCCTTTCCCATGCAATTGTTGATTTCTGCATCTAGCGACAGGTTACTGGTGATAGTTGAGCCCAGATAGGTGAACTCTTGAACCACTTACAGAGCGTGGTCGCCAATATTGATGGATGGAGCATTTCTGACGTCCTGCCCCATGATGTTCGTTTTCTTGAGGCTGATGGTTAGGCCAAATTCATTGCAGGCAGCCGCAATCCTGTCGATGAGACTCTGCAGGCACTCTTCAGTGTGAGATGTTAAAGCAGCATCGTCAGCAAAGAGGAGTTCCCTGATGAGGACTTTCCGTACTTTGGACTTCGCTCTTAGACGGGCAAGGTTGAACAACCTGCCCCCTGATCTTGTGTGGAGGAAAATTCCTTCTTCAGAGGACTTGAACGCATGTGAAAGCAGCAGGGAGAAGAAAATCCCAAAAAGTGTGGGTGCGAGAACACAGCCCTGTTTCACGCCACTCAGGATAGGAAAGGGCTCTGATGAGGAGCCGCCATGTTGAATTGTACCTTTCATATTGTCATGGAATGAGGTGATGATACTTAGTAGCTTTGGTGGACATCCAATCTTTTCTAGTAGTCTGAAGAGACCACGTCTGCTGACGAGGTCAAAGGCTTTGGTGAGATCAATGAAAGCAATGTAGAGGGGCATCTGTTGTTCGCGGCATTTCTCCTGTATCTGACGAAGGGAGAACAGCAGGTCAACGGTCGATCTCTCTGCACGAAAGCCACACTGTGCCTCAGGGTAGACGCGCTCGGCCAGCTTCTGGAGCCTGTTTAGAGCGACTGCATGTATATACAGTGCTGATGTACTACCAATGCAAGCTGTCTGCACAACAGGACAAGTGAGCCTAATGCAATTTCCAGTCATTGGCATTTCCAATTAGTTATAACACGACTGACAGCTCTGAAATAACCTTGGACGTAACTGAGGAATTAAAATCCTTTCAATGTCGCTAGATGTGACGCTCTAATTGGTACTGAGCTGCAAAAGTTTTTCCCTACTTCATGAAACATAAAAGTGTGTCGATTTACTAATGCACAGAACAGTTTGCAGGTTTAACCTGTTAATCTTAATTTATGATTCGAGTTGGAATGTAGCTTTGTGGGGGAAAAGGCGGCAATGTGGCATGAAGCAGAAGTCATGTCAACTAGACTGATGCTCATGTACCATCTAATGTTCTGAAGACCAATTTCAATGGATGCCTGGGAACAGGCCAACTGTCCTGGACATCCAGGGAGTGATGTGTTGCTCAAGGAAGAAACTGAGCAGGTGAAATATGGAGCAGGGAGACGAGAGTAAAAAGGGGAACAAATATTTTCATTTCTGAAGAATTAAAACAAGCCAAAAGGCCTGTTAAAAGTCCTGCAACAGAGTCTCCACACTTCACACATTTAATAAGTTGGAAGATAATACAATTTTTAAAAAATTTGTCCCATACAGAACCCAACAATAGTCTGATGTCATTAAATGTTGAAGTCTCTAATGTCTGGTTGCTACTGAACAATTGGAATATTACCTACAATCTCTAACATGAGCCTCTAGCAGGAAATGAACTGAAATGCAGCAATAAAGCCTGAAGAACCTCCGACTGGAGCAGTTGGGCAGAGGTCACTGATTGCTCGCACATTTGAGAAACTCATTAAACAGTTCCCAACTCATTCACGCACAAAGTGGACTCAATTTGAGGCAGCCAGCCAGCTCAGAGCCCGTATCACAATGTCACTCGTTGCTCTCTCCCAAATCGTGACACCAAAGACTAAACATTTCTCTTCCTTTCCTCCGCCACCCAATATTAAACAACAGATTGTGCCAATCACTCTAACTGTTGCCAGTAGTCTGCTTATCCTCTCACAAATCACAGGAAACGCAAAACATACCTGATGCTGTAGCCTGATGATTCTGCTACTGGATAAGTACCCAGAAATCCTGAGTATAAATCCTACCACAGCAGGTTATGAAACAAAATGTAATAAATCTAGTTAACTTGTGAGCTGCTGCAAGACGAGAGAATGAGCAGGAAAGCTACCAGACTGTCACAAAAATCCAAATGGTTCACTAACATTCTTCAGAGAAGGGGACTTGCCACCTTTACCTAATCTGGCCTACATGCGAATCCAAGCCTACTTCCCGACTAGGGATGGGCAATAAATATTGCCTCACCACATCTAAAAGAACAAAGAAATGAAAAGACGCAACACCAAAAGTGCTATAGTGTCAGGCTACAAACCATGCACAATGAAAACAAAACTGTAAAAGATAGAAGAACATAGCAGGTCCACCTGAAGAGAAAAAAAAAGATTTTAATATTTTGGGTGTAGACCCTGTCTATTCTGCCTTTTGATGCATGTTTTCAGCTTTTCTTTGTAAACCACAATACTAACACTGCATCAGGGGAGGTGGTGGCAGAGTGGTAATGTTACTGGATTAGTAATCCAGAGACCCAGGCTGATACTCGGGATAAAATAAAAGCAAAATACTGCAGATGCTGGAAATCTGAAATAAAAACAAGAAATGCTGGAAATACTCAGCAGGTCTGGCAGCATCTGAGAAAGGAGAAGCAGAATTAACATTTCAGGTCAGTGACCCTTCATCAGAACTGTCACATTGTCTGATAATGCTTCCATGAAGCACATTGGGACACTTTACTACTTTAAAGGTTCTATGGAAATGACAAGTTATTGTTGTTGATTTAGACTTTTTTATTGAATAGGGATAGGGTATTTTCACACAGGTACTTTATGCCACAGAACTACAGCATATGTTTCAAATTTAACAAACTTCAACTGAAACAAGAGATTAGAAAACTTCTGCTCCATGGAATAGCAGTAACAGCAGATTCCTTGCTGCTTAACATCTTTTAAAAAAGAGTAAGAACCATATAGTTTGCCCCTGATTCGGACTTTAAGGATCAAATATTGCGTGTGACATGATGGCTTATATGTGAGTAAGGGGCTGAGGTTGGGGAATTGTGCTATCCAGCACAGCAAGCTGCGGTTTCACTGTGGATGCACAAACTGCTCGATTACCTCCGGGAATGGAGAATTATTTACACAGGAGATTAAATGGATTGGACAAAGTCCATGATCGAGCAACAATATGTTGCAGAGCGATTTTAGTGGCTCAGAAAACCCTTTCCTTTTTGCACTCAATCACATTAGAAATCAGAAAAATTTTAAGGCACAGAAAGAGACCACTTGGCCCATCATGTCTGTGCCGGCCAAAAAACAATCCACCTATTCTAATCCCACATTCCAGCATTTGGTCCATAGCCCTGCAGATTACAGCACTTGAGATGCATATCAAGACTCCTTTTGAATGAGTTGAGGGTTTCTGCCTCAACTAACCTTTTAGGCAGTGAGTTCCAGACCCCCACCACCCTCTGGGTGAAAAAAGTTTTTCCTCATCTCCCCTCTAACTTTTCTACCAATCACTTTAAATCTATGCCCCCTAGTCACTGACCTCTCTGCTAAGGTGAATTGACCCTTCAACCCCACTCTATCCAGGCCCCTCAAAATTTTGTACATTTCAATCAGATCTCCCCTCAGCCTTCTCCGTTCCTAGGAAACAACTCCAGCCTATCCAATCTTTCCTCATAGCTGCATTTTTCCAGTCCTGGGAACAACCTCGTAAATCTCCTCTGTTCCCTCTCTAGTGCAATTACATCCTTTCCGTAATGAGGTGACCAGAACTGCACACAGTACTCAAGTTGTGGCCTAACCAATGAGTTATACAGTTCCAGCATAACCTCCCTACTTTTATATTCTAAACCTCGGCTAGTAAAGGAAAGGATTCCATATGCCTTCTTAACCACCTTATTGACCTGTCCTGCTACCTTCAGGGATCTATGGACATTCACTCCAAGGTCCCTCACTTTCTCTACATTTCTCAGTATTTTCCCATTTATCGTGCATTTCTTTGCCTTGTTTGACCTCCCCACTTCTCTAGGTTGAATTCCATTTGCCACTTTTCTGTCCATCTGACCAGACTATCAATATCTTCCTGCAGCCTACAGCTATCCTCCTCACTATCTACCACACGGCCAATCTTTGTTGTGTTGTCTGCAAACTTCTTAATCACGCCCCCTACATTTACGTCAAAATTGTTAATATATAACACAAAAAGCAGAGGATCCAGTACTGAGCCCTGCGGAACGTTACAGGAAACAGCCCTCCTCCAGTCACAAAACACCCTGTGTTTCCTGCCACTGAGCCAATTTTGCATCCACCTTGCTATATTTCCTAAGATCCCATGGGATTTTATTTTTTTTAAACCAGTCTGCCATGTGGGACCTTATCAAAATACATACAGACCACATCAACTGCGCTACCCTCATCTATTTTCCTTGTTACTTCAACAAATTCGATGAAGTTGGTCAAACAAGATCTTCCCTTAACAAATCCATGCTGACTATCCTTGATTAACCTGTGCCTTTCTAAGTGACAGCTTACGCAGTCTCTCAGAATAGATTCCAATAATTTACCCACTACTGAGGTTAGACTGACTGGTCTGTAATTATTCGGTCTGTCCTTCGCTCCCTTTTCAAAGGGAGGTACAACGATAGCAGTTCTCTCACATATTCGACATCAGGGTTGTACAACATATGGCCTGCCAAAGTTTTCCATCCAGCCTGTTGATTGAAACTGTACTCCACCGTTCCTCCTCCATGCTGTGCGGTTTTTGCCCTCGGCCGTTTGCTTTCAGCTTCGGGGATGTGAAATTTCTTCCGGCCTGCCAAAGATTTCTATTACAATCAGCTACCACTGCTGTTTTCGCTGCTGGGAAATATTGTCTCCCTGCTCCCCAGTCCCCGATAGCACCGCTTCCTATGTGGCGATTGACTATGGCCCAACGCCATAGGTTGATGAGCGGAGCAGGTCACGATAGACACAGTAACTGCGGCCAGCCTGAGGAACATATAGCATGCTGAATGAATTGAAGGTGAGCCCAGGGCTTGCGGCCCAGGCGCGGGGGGGGGGAAGAGAGAGAGAGACAGAGAGACAGAGACAGAGACAGAGACAGAGACAGAGACAGAGAGAGAGAGACAGAGACAGAGACAGAGACAGAGAGAGAGAGAGAGAGAGAGAGAGAGAGAGAGAGAGAGAGAGAGAGAGAGAGAGAGACACAGACACAGAAAGGGAGTGAAAGAGACAAACGGAGAGATAGAGAGAGACGGACAGAGAGAAAGAGAGAGAAAGAGGGAGGGCAGGAGGGAGAGCCATCCCGATCACACCTAAAAGATGGACATCCGGAATGCTCTGCATCGCTACCTCAAATGTGCGGGCAGACATTGTCTACTTGTGCAAGCAAAAGCAATGCCAGTTCTCTCACTAAATCAGTGTTCAACATAGTAAATTAATAAATGAGTCTTCTCATTTATAGCTTGTTCACAAAAATGCACATTTTTTGTTGTTTTGATCCTTCTGAAATTTGCACCTATGTGGACAAAATTTCTAACTTGGCCCCTCGTGCAACAAGATTGGACACCCCTGTTCTCAATACACAAGTCCAACTCTTCAGCTTCAAATGCAGTGACACAGAAACTAGAATGTTGTTAGATAATGATTTGTGTGTTTCTAATAAATGAACAGGAGAACGGTTTGAATTCTGAGTAAGTGGCTGCAGAACCAACAGTTCCATGTGCATAACTGCAGAGAATCATAAATTATTCAGACCTCTGATATTATACAGGGCACAGGTGCTGATAATGTAACCTTTTAGTGCCATCAGTGTCTGAATTATTCAGATAGTGGAAGCAAAGAAAGTGTCTAAGAAACACAAGCCTACCGATTTCAAGCTTTAAAAGGCCCATCATTATATCGAGCTCCAGCATTCAGTTGGGGACTGATCTCTTTCTTATCTACCACTTCTTGTCAATTTTTAATGTGTTTCTTTAAAAGAATGATTTACAAAATAGTCAACTTGCACATCTCACAGCATGCTGAGTTGCAAGTTGCAGGTTGCAGTAATTTCAGCTTACAAATGACTTTGTCATATTTAAAAAAAATATTCATTCTTGGGAAGCAGACATCGCTGGCTCATTCCTAGTTGCCTTTCAGCAGGTGGTGGTAGGCCATCTTCTTGAACCGCTGCAGTACGTGGGGTGAAGCACTCCTAGAACGCTAAGTCGAGAATTCCAGAATTTTATTTGCTCCACCTTTTACAGGTGTGCCTTCAGGTGCCAAAGCCCCAAGCTCTGCAATTCCCTTCTGCTTCTCCAACTCCCACTCCTCCTTTCAGGGTTTCTTTCAAAACCAAATCTTTGACCAAGCTTTTGATTAGCTTCCCAGTCTTTCCTCCCATGGCTCAGTGCCCCAATTCTCTTGCATCTTGGAAGTGCTGGACATTTTTCCATTAAGACCCTACGTCATTATGTCAGACAATAGGACCATTTCTTTCTTGGTCTCTTTTTATGATCAGATTATCGCCAAAATTATCCAATCATGTTTTTCTTTCGTTATTTACTGAAATATCTGTTTTCTGCACCCCCAACTCACTCCTCTCCTTTTTCTGATTCCATTCCAATCTTTATCTTTCATTTTTCATGGTGACTGACAATGGTAAACTATCCCTCCTCACCGTCTGCAGCCTTTAACATGGCAGATCACACCATCCTCCTCCAGCGTCTCTCCACCGTCGTCCAGCCGGGTGGGACTGCACTTGCCTGGTCCAATTTTTATCTATCCAGTCGTAGCAAGAGAATCACCTGCAATGGCTTCTCTCCATGTTCCCACACCATGTCGGTGTTCCCCCTCAAAGGTCTGCCCTTCCCCCCTTCCTATTTCTCATTTACATGCCCTTCGGCAGCATTATCCGAAAACACTGTTAGTTTTCACATGTCATTGACAACACTCGGTTCTATCTTTCCACCACGTCTCTTGATCCCTCCAGTGTCTCTAAATTGTCAGTCTGCTTATCCAACATCAGGACAATCAGGAATTTCCTCCAAATAAATATTGGGAAGACAAAAGCAATTGCCTTCAGTCCCCATCACAAGCTCCGTTTTCTAGCCACCAACTCCATGCCTCTCCCTGGCAACTGTCTTGAGGCTGAACCAGACCTGTTCACAACCTCGGTGTCATATTTGAAACTGAGCTTCCGACTACATATAGACGCCATCACTAAGACATCTTTCCACTTCCATAACATTGCCTGACTGCTTCCTGCCTCAGCTCATCTGCTTCTGAAACCCTCATCATTGCCTTTAGATTTGACTATTTCAACATACACCTGGGTGGCCTCCCACGTTCTGCACTCCTTAACGTTAAGGTCATCCAAAACTCTGCTGCCAGTGTATTAATTCACACCAAGTTCCATTCACCCATCACCTCTTGCTGACCTACATTGGCACCCAGTTAAGCAATGGCTTGATTCTAAAATCCTCACCCTCATTTCCAAATCCCTCCATGGCCTCACCCCCTCCCGATCTCTAATCTCCTCCAGCCCTAGAACATTCGGAGATATTTGTATTCCTTCAATTCTGGTTTCTTGACCATTCCTAATTTTAATCGTTCCACCATTGGCAGCTGTGCCTTCAGCTGCCTGGGCTCCAAGCTTTAGAATTTCCTCCCTGGAGTTTAACCCTGAAAAGTGTGAGGTCGTCCATTTTGGAAGGACAAACATGAATGCAAAATACTGGGTTAACGGTAGGGTTCTTGGGCATGTGGAGGAGCAGAGAGACCTTGGGGTCTATGTGCATAGATCATTGAAAGTTGCAACTCAAGTGGATAGGGCTGTGAAGAAGGCATATGGGGTGTTAGCGTTCATTAGCAGAGGGATTG
This sequence comes from Heterodontus francisci, assembly GCF_036365525.1. Lineage (NCBI taxonomy): Eukaryota > Metazoa > Chordata > Chondrichthyes > Heterodontiformes > Heterodontidae > Heterodontus > Heterodontus francisci. The sequence goes on along the minus strand of NC_090395.1, from coordinate 74,047,390 downwards.
AATTTAAGAGCCGTGAGGTGATGATGCAGCTGTACAGGACCTTGGTAAGGCCTCATTTGGAGTACTGTGTGCAGTTCTGGTCGCCTCATTTTAGGAAGGATGTGGAAGCCTTGGAGAGGGTGCAGAGGAGATTTACCAGGATGTTGCCTGGAATGGAGAATAAGTCTTACGAGGAAAGGCTGAACATTCTAGGCCTCTTCTCATTAGAAAGGAGAAGGATGAGGGGTGACATGATAGAGGTTTATAAGATGATCAGGGGAATAGATAGGGTAGACAGTCAGAAACTTTTTCCCCGGGTGGAGCAAAGCGTTACAAGGGGTCATAAATTTAAGGTGAAGGGTGGGAGATATAAGGGGGATGTCAGGGGAAGGTTCTTTACCCAGAGAGTGGTCGAGGCATGGAATGCCTTGCCCGGGGAAGTTGTTGAGTCAGAAACTTTAGGGACTTTCAAAAGGCTTTTGGATAGGTATATGGATAAAGGAGAATGATGGGGTATAGATTAAATTGTCCTTGACAGAGGACAAAGGATCGGCACAACATTGTGGGCCGAAGGGCCTGTTCTGTGCTGTATGTTCTATGTTCTATGTTCTATGTTCTAAATCTCTCTGCCTCTCTTTCCTCCTTTAAGACACTCCTTAAAGTCACCCTCTCTAACCAAGCTTTTGGTCATCTGTACTACTATCTCCTTATGTGGTTCGGTATTAAATTTTGTTTGATAACGTTCCAGTGAACTGCCTTGAGACATTTCACTACGTTAAAGGCACGATATAAGTACAAGTTGTTATCTTAGATCGGAAACCAAGGCCCAGCCTAAAACTGTGCATTCTGACTGACCTACTGTATGCTTCCAGTATTTCTGTTTTCGTTGCAGAAACAGTTTTTTTTAGGCAATAAACTTGGTCAGTAAACTTGTTACAACAATAATATAAAAGCAAAACACTGCAGATGCTGGAAATCTGAAATAAAAACAAGAAATGATGGAAATACTCAGCAGGTCTGGCAGCATCTGTGGAGAGAGAAGCAGAATTAACTTGTTACAACAACTTGCATTAATATGCTGTTGGCAATCAATGGGAGGATCTAATTAATGGATAAATAAAAATACCACCACCATTATCCTATCTTAAGTAGTTTCGGATATTGGCTCAATGTACTCGTCCTGGTTCATTTTTCCAAAACTGTTGCTGACATTATAAGCACTTAGCCTGAAAAAAAAACTTTCAGAACACAGTGACTTGCTCCCAAACCACCTTCTCTGCCGATAAGGAACTACCTGGCCCCCATTTGATAGCATCACATGACCTCCCCCCACACCCCCCCTACCCCCCCCCCCCAACCCTCGAACCAACAAAATATTCCCTCCCCGTGTGGACACACGGGTAATTTTCCCCTCTACTTCACCCATCCATTTGAGAGTACCCATTTGTGGTGTCAGAGATGGGACTGAAACCTTACTTTGTGGTGACCCGTAGCCATAAGCCTACAGTCCAAGATGTAGCATAAACAGTGGGAATTTAAATAAAATAACCATTTCACCTGTCTAAAAACACTCACCTGCAAGATCCAATTTTGTCCTATACATCTTCCAGCTGTGTTAACCAGGAAATTTGTTTTTAGGTTTAATCTAAAACTAGCAATCTAAAGCCGAAAGGTAGAAAACTATAAGGCCAAATCATTGGTTTGCATAAAGATACACTTTTATAGTGTTTACCGCAGTATAAGCCAACTATTATTGGTTAGAAACAAAGCCTTTCATTTAAATTCCAAGTAATTTAACATACATAGAACAAGCTGCTCTCAAACAAAGATCAACAGATAATGATCTCAGTCAGATATTAATTTTAGATAGACTAACAGAAATATGTAATTCATATTGAAATCACTTGTAACGACACACTTGCATCACACAGCACATAGCCACAAGCAATTAGGTTAAATGGTTGGAGCTCTGAAGATTAGGATATAAAATGCCTGGGGTAAATGAGCCACAGATCAGAAGGTCCCAAGTTTGAATCGCATTCTGCCCCAAATTAGGGACCTCAACTGGTTGAGCTCTTGAGTTAGTGGGGGTGGAATTTTAAAAAAAAATTGCAACACATTGGATTATACTGCAGTATGCAAATCTAAATATGTATCTATCCCAGCTTCTGATTCTGCCATTTACACCTCCTGGGCACATCTTTTGTTTATTTAATGACTCATCACCAACCCCACCTTTGTCCTGTAATCAATCCTGCCCTCCACCCTATCAGAGATCTGCCCCTTTGTTCTCTTCCACTCCCATTTTTTCCTGGCTTGTACTTGCTTAAAATCAGTTAAATCTCTAACTCCTTCCAGTTCTGATGACAGATGCTGTCTGATCTGCTCAGTGTTTCCAGAATTTTCTGCTTTTATTGGCACTCCTGATTTCCATCCATTGATCCCCTGCTGGAAATTATGCTTATGGAAGTCAGGTGAGAACAGAATCAGACTTTTAGAATTAGAACATTACAGCGCAGTACAGGCCCTTCGGCCCTCAATGTTGCTTAGATGTGATATAATTCTTAAACAGTCTGCAGAGGCTTACCAGCTAGGCTGAAACAACTAATGGAAACCTACAAGAGAACTGCCAGCTCTTCTGGAACAATATCCCGACAAGTTAGCACTTCCAGGGGCACAAATTTGAGGACTGAGAGAGGGGAAAATGGATTTGAATCATGTTATCTGAAAGGGAAGTTAACTTTGCACATGGAATGCTGATATCAGTATTGCATCACATATGCATTTGTATTGCTCACATCCACTCTCTTCACCCTGGGTCCCAGCCAATTGCAAAATCAGATTTTGAGTGAAAATGCAGCAGCAAGTTCACAATTTATCACTGATACTATTGAAGTGGCCAGCTCAATGAACATTTAGTTCTTAGAGAGGCAGGTTTCTTTAGTTGCTCACCACAGAATAGAGAGAGAAAAATACAGGGATCAAAAACCCAACTGGGGTCAACCCTGGAACACTGCAGCTTCAACCAACGAAAGCAAAGTCCAGGAAACAGCAGAATCTCTTCACTCCTTCCCCAGAGTAGGCATGTTTAATGTACTCCGCAGATGTGCATACACAGTACAGAATTTTTAATACACAGGAGCATAGGTTCTCCAAACATACAGGTAATAACATTTAAAGATCCTTCCCTAAAAGTGATCAAGATTTTCTAGATGCTTTACTGCAGATTGTAGAGGAAGAGAAAACTGCCTCGGCACATTTCAATTGTTTCCAATGCTTACTCCAGATGTCCAATGACTTCCTTATTGACAATGAACAACTTCCTTCCACAGACTGTGACATAATTACCACGAGATTTGCATAAAAAGCTTTAATAGACACACTAGAATCAATTCATAGTACAGAAAACATGAGATTTAGAATCCTAAGTTGTACAAAAAGAATGGGTGTGTGCTTGTTACAGGAGCCCTTTCTACAGTGGGTCAGTGATAGAACTAGATAAAGTGCTTGTGTGTGACTGGAGGAATTGAAATTCATCATGCCTGAGATGGTGAGCAAGGTGAAACAAATGTTATTTTAAAACAAAGATTTTTACTTCAGTGGTTTAACATTCATAGAACTTACAAACATATGAATTAGGAGTAGGCCACTCGGCCCCTCGAGCCTCATTAACAATCAGAACCAATTTATTCACTGAAGGTAGCTTAATAACTTGACATGACTAAGAACATCGATGTTCTTAAATTTAATTATATGTGGATACAAGGTTGGTATGCGCACTCTGAAAATCATTAATAACTAACAGCTTTGAACACCAGAAGTGCAATGTTTTCATGTTTTTTTGCAGCACTGATAATATTATTCTAAGCTTTCAATCGACAAGGTCACCAAGTCACTATCGCCCACTGAAACTTGCCAGAGATATCTGGGGGTTGGACAGGAATGTCCTCACAGGTTTTCTATCTCATCCATGTCTATGTGTATGAAGGAGGAAGAGAGAATGGGAGTGACCATGTACAGAAGTTTCTTCTTCTTTGGCCTCCTTGCCTCGGGAGACAATGTGTAAGCGCCTGGAGGTGGTCAGTGGTTTGCGGGGCAGCGCCTGGAATGGCTATAAAGGCCAATACTAGAGTGACAGACTCCTCCACAGGGGCTGCAGAAAAAATTGGTTGTTGGGGCTGTTACACAGTTGGCTCTCCCCTTGCGCTTTTGTCTTTTTTCCTGCCAACGGCTAAGTCTCTTCGACTCGTCACACTTTAGCCCCGCCTTTATGGCTGCCCGCCAGCTCTGGCAATCGCTGGCAACTGACTCCCACGACTTGTGATCAATGTTACAGGACATCATGTCGCGTTTGCAGACGTCTTTAAAGCGGAGACATGGATGGCCGGTGGGTCTGATACCAGTGGCGAGCTTGCTGTACAATGTGTCCTTAGGGATCCTGCCATCTTCCATGCGGCTCACATGGCCAAGCCATCTCAAGCGCCGCTGACTCAGTAGTGTGTATAAGCTGGGGATGTTGGCCATCTCGAGGACTACTGTGTTGGAGATGCGGTCCTGCCACCTGATGCCAAGTATTCTCCGGAGGTAGCGAAGATGGAATGAATTGAGAAATCGCTCTTGGCTGGCATACGTTGTCCAAGCCTCGTTGCCGTAGAGCAAGGTACTGAGGACACAGGCTTGATACACTCGGACTTTTGTGTTCCATGTCAGTGTGCCATTTTCCCACACTCTCTTGGCCAGTCTGGACATAGCAGTGGAAGCCTTTCCCATGCGCTTGTTAATTTTTGCATCGAGAGACAGGTTACTGGTGATAGTTGAGCCTAGGTATGTGAACTCTTGAACCACTTCCAGAGCGTGGTCGCCAATATTGATGGACGGAGCATTTCTGACGTCCTGTCCCATGATGTTCGTTTTCTTGAGGCTGATGGTTAGGCCAAATTCGTTGCAGTCAGCCGCAAACCTGTCGATGAGACTCTGCAGACACTCTTCAGTGAGATGTTAATGCAGCATCGTCAGCAAAGAGGAGTTCCCTGATGAGGGCTTGCCGTACTTTGGTCTTCGCTCTTAGGCGGGCAAGGTTGAACAACCTGCCACCTGATCTTGTGCGGAGGAAAATTCCTTCTTCTGAAGACTTGAACGCGTGTGACAGCAGCAGGGAGAAGAAAATCCCAAACAAACAGTGTAGATGCGAGAACACAGCTCTGTTTCACGCCAATCACAGAAGTTACAGGGATAATAAACCAACTGGTCTTTTCCTGTCCCATTCCATACGTCTCATCTGTTACCCACCATCAAAAAGTTGCTCTAGTTTGCCATTCGCCATCACTTTCACAAATCCAGGAGTGAACTTTGTCGTCACTGGGTCAAAATCCTAGAACACCCACCTAACAGCACTGTGGGAGTACCTTCACCACACAGAATGCAACGGTTCAAGAAGGTGGCTGACCACCAGCTTCTCAATGTGCAATGCAGGATGGGGAATAAATGCTCACTTTTCCAGCGACGCACACATCCCATAAAAGAATAAAAAAATACATAATCATAGAATAGTACAGCAAAGGAGGAAGCTGTTCAGCCCATTGAGTCTGTGTCGGCACTTTCGAAGAGTGATCAGTTAGTCCCATTAGCCCGCTCTTTCCCTACATCACAGCAATTTCTTTTCTCCTTCAAGCATTGGCAAAACTATTAAAATCCAGTGCGCGAACAGGTCATCCAGCTTCCACTTCATTCTACTGATGAAGATGGGGAGTGTGCCATAACAAATTATTAGGTCAGAGTTGGGCTATTGTGCGCAGTACTGGGTACTTCATTACAGGAAAAATGTCAAGAGCCATGGAAAGGGCATGGTTTGGATTCAATAGAATGATACCAGGACTGAAGGATTATTATGAAGTAGTGCTTGGGAAATTAAAGCTTCCCCCTACCACCACCCTCGCCTCCCCAAATAAAATATATACAGTTAAAGGGGGAGGTCTAAAAGCAATTTTTAGAATTATAGAAGGCTTTGATAGGATAATAAAATCCGTAACAAAGGGTATAAATTCACTGGAAGAACGAAAGAATTAGAATTTTTTTTAGAAGGCCGCTACAGCATTGAAAAATGCAAAGCATTTCAAAAGATTCAATAAGTAATTTCAATTAAATTGGACACGTGATGGAAAAATATTTTTTAAAAACTACTGGGAAATATGATTAGATAGCTCCAGTTGAAAAACAGTCTCCAGCAGAGGCACAATGGACCAAATGGACAGCTGTTATGTTGTAATTTCAATGAGACTGTCATTGTTGCATTTGAAGTCATCAACATTATCTGTTAGTGCATGTTCATTTATGAATGAGCAGAAATTCTTATGCTAGTTTATGTACTAGACTATATAAACAAGGCTCACCCTAATCAATCAATTTTGAAAGTACAGCATGCCAAAATTTCAACTATTAGTTGCCTGCAACTATTTTCTATTCACACCAGTATAAATCTGAGTAACACAAGGACACTTTGTGAAGTAATGCAATCCAACCCAAAGGACTCTGTATGGATAATCTGTTCTTTTGGCAGTGATGATCTTGGTGTGCAAATTTAATATTGATTAACATACTTAGATCTGTAGAACGTGACAGCACAAAGACAGGCTATTCGGCCCATCAAGCCTGTGCAGAGTTTGCAAGTTCTCCCTGTGACCGCGTGTGTTTTCGCCGGGTGCTCCGGTTTCTTCCCACAGCCAAAGACTTGCAGGTTGATAGGTAAATTGGCAATTATAAATTGCCCCTAGTATAGGTAGGTGGTAGGGGAATTGTGGGGATGTGGTAGGAATATGGGATTAATGTAGGATTAGTATAAATGGGTGGTTGTTGGTCAGCACAGACTCGGTGGGCCGAAGGGCCTGTTTCAGCGCTGTATTTCTAAAGAAAATAAAATAAAAAAGTTAAAGTCCCCCACTCTAACCCCTCAGGTGCTCAATTATCATATCTTTTAAAGAGGATTTAAAAAAAAAGGCATCAGATAGTGGTTAATAAATTACGGACTCTTCAACAGAAGAGAATTTCACATTTCAACTATCCTGTGGCTCTTTAAGAGTACTGAAGAACACGGTTTAGATTCCTAGTGTATTGAAGTAGATCTGGCATAATTCAGATAAAGTGTTCTAATCCACTGTAGCTTTTTCTTCTATCCCTCACAACTGCCATTTACTGCAAGTATATTCTATAAACAAACAGAAGCAGCGCATCAGTATCCAAATCCCTCCACGGCCTTGTCCCACCCCCAGCCCCGGGCCATCTCTGCAATCACTTCCTGTCCCACAGGATATCTGCACTCTTCAATTCTGGCCTCTTGCACATCCCCCTAAATTTTATTGCTCCTCCATTGGTGGCCATGCCTTCAGCTACCTGGGCCCTAAAGCTCTGGAATTCCCTTCCTTAAATCTCTCCACTTCTCTACCTCCATCAATATGCTCCTTAAAACCTATCTCTTTGAACAAGCTTTTGGTCATTTGCCCCAATATCACCTAGTGTGGTTCTGCGTCAACTTTTGCTTTATAATGCTTCTGTTGAGTGCCTTGGTATATTTTATTACACTAAAGGCACTATATAAACACAAGTTGTTGTTGAATTATACACTATATGCTTAAGTTTGAAGGATTTAGATTTTGTGGACAAAGAGAGAAACCAGTATAACTGCTGAAATCTTGCCAAGAATTTAAGAAAATCTTGTCAAAAATATACGCCCTGACTTGTAGCATTGCACGTTACAGACTTCACTTTCAAGCTAAAAATACCAAGACTCAAAAAGCTGTTTACTAACTTGAGTTCGCAAAGCACCATCACTAAAGCCAACATGCAAATTTGGCACAGTGCCAAGTAAAGGACTAACAGAAGCAGACACTTATGATATTGTACATAGTGTGTTGCAAAAAAACTGCAGCCTGACATTTAACACATTCCAACAAGCACATCAGTTCCAAAATGGTTCAAACAACCCACAAGCTTATAGTAAGAGCGCTCAGTAAGTACAACATAGCAGAAAGTTCACTTCTGGTCCTCATTTGAAAAAAAAAGTAATCCAGGTAATGTAATTCAAAGAAAACCTCTCATGTCGCTCAGACCACTAACCAGCAACCCCCTTACACTTTCCTAGATCTTCATCTTAATTTATACTTTTCTGTTTTTACATTTCTTCTTTTCAATGTAGCTATCAACTTTAAGACACTGAACAGGAATAAATGGGTCATTCTCAGGATGGCAGGCTGTTACTAGTGGGGTACCGCAAGGATCAGTGCTTGGGCCACAGCTGTTTACAATCTATATAAATGACTTGGGGGGGGCCAAAAGACGGGGCTAAAGTGTGGCGAGTCGAAGAGACTTAGCCGCTGGCAGGAAAAAAGACAGAGGCGCAAGGGGAGAGCCAACTGTGTAACAGCCCCGACAATCAAATTTTTCTGCAGCACCTGTGGAAGAGCCTGTCACTCTAGAATTGGCCTTTATAGCCACTCCAGGCGCTGCTCCACACACCACTGACCACCTCCAGGCGCTTACCCATTGTCTCTCGAGATAAGGAGGCCAAAGAAAAGAAATGACTTGGATATAAAAACCAAAGAAAAATTATGGCACAGAAGGAGGCCATTCAGCCCATTGTGTCTGCGTCAGCCAAACAAATCTAGCTGCCCAATCTAATCCCTCCTTCCAGCACCATGTTCGTAGCCTTGCAGGTTACAACACTTCAGGTGCATGTCGAGGTACCTTTTAAATGAGTTGAGCGATTCTGCCTTCACCACCATTCCTGGCAGTGAATTCCAGACACCCAACACCCTCTGGGTGAAAATGTTTTTCCTCATGTCACCTCTAATCCTTCTACCAATAAATTTAAATCTGCGCTCGCTGGTAAATGGCCAACTGTAATATTTCCAAATTTGTGAATGGCACAAAACTAGGAGGGAATGTAAGTTGTGAAGAGGATGCAAGGAGGCTTCAAGGGGGTTTGGACAGGCTCAGTGAATGGGCAAGAACATGGCAGATGGAATATAATGTGAATAAGTGTGAAGTGATCTACTTTGATCGAAAAAAAAGCCAGAGTATTTCTTAAATGGAGAGAGGTTGGGAAGTGTTGATGTCCAAAGAGACCTGGGTGCCCTTGTTCATGAGTCAATAAAAGCTAGTATGCAGGTTCAGCAAGCAATTAAGGCGGCAAATGGTATATTGGCCTTCATTGCAAGGGAATTTGAGTAAAGATGTACTGCTTCAATTGTATAACACATTGGTGAGACCACACCTGGAGTATTGTGTACAGTTTTGGTCTCTTTATCTAAGCAAGGACATACTTGTCAGAGGGACTGCAATGAAGGTTCACCAGACTAAATCCCTGGGATGACGGGATTATCTTATGAGGAAAGATTGCAAAAACTGGGCATGTATTCGCTAGTTTTGAAGAATGAGAGGTGATCTAATTGAAACTTACAAAATGCTTACAGGGCGTGAAGGGTAGATGTGGATAGGATGTTTCCTCTGGCTGATGAGTCTAGAACAGAGGACACAGTTTCAGAAGAAGGGAAGGCCATTTAAGACTGAGATGAGGAGGAATTTCTTTACTCAGAGGATGGTGAATCTGTGGAATTCTCTACCCCAGAGGGCTGTGGAAGCTCAATCGTTGAGCATGTTCAAGACAGAAATCAATAGATTTCTGAATACTAACGACATCAAGGGATATGCGGATAGTGGGGAAAGTGGCGTAGAGGTAGATGATCAGCCATGATCTGCTTAAATGGCGGAGCAGGCTCGATGGGTCGAATCGTCTATTTCCTATGATCCTATGAACAGATATTCTCCTCAAAATAAACTTCACATTAACCAACTAAAGCAACAATTGTCCTGTCCTGGGTACAGATGTTGGCACCTGGTAACAATAAAATGTTTGAGACCCACAGGCAGTTTTCTGCAGTAACCTTTGGTGACATAATACTAACAGGATTAATTGCACCTATCTAACAATTAATGGAATTATTGATCCAATACTGGGAAGAACCAGACATTAATGACCAATTTAAGTATCAGCATTGGTTCAGTGCTAGCACTCTCACCGAGGTCCTGTCAGCCTTCTTAGATGAATGCAAAAGATCCATAGCATTATTTAAAGAGCAAATGAGCTCTCCCCAGTGGCCTGGCCAACATTATCCCTCAACCATCACTAAAATAAACAAATGATCTGATTGCTGTTTGTGGGAGCTTGCTCTCCACAAATTGGCTGCCACATTTCCTACATTACAATACGGACAACATTTCAGAAGTACTTCATTGGCTGTGAAGCGCTTTGGGATGTCATTTGTGGGCGGGGGGGGGGGGGGGGGGGGGGGGGAAGGGTATCTAAGACCTCTGCATAAGTTTTCATATTTTTACAGCTCTATTCATGATCATGTGTAATGTTTATAATTTTGTAGTTAGTAAACATAAACATGAAATAACCTCATGCATTGTCAAAAGGCACAGAAATTCAACCTGAACATATTTAGATTACCTATCTTGCTGTGAAAACAATTTAACACTTTACAGCAATTTCAGTTCATTCTCTGTAATTTGCGAGACAAAGCAATGTCCTGCTCTACTTAAAAGAAAATATCCACCAAAATGATTTATGCTAGGTATTGCACTCCCTGTGGATCACAGCAAGGAGGTCAACGTCACACTCTTTCACAGTTCAACAACCTAACTTGTTCCCAAAATATATGGTAAATGCCAATTCATTGAAAAGGGAACATACACTGCAATTCCCCACACAACGTTCAGCAATGCAGGCAACAGAAACTATGTGAGCAAAAGTGGAAAGGACAGTACTTTAAGGGGAGAATGTATAATCACATGGGCTAATTCCTCATTTCTTCAGCTGCATTTACAGCAACGCTCAGTGGAAAAGTAGGGCTCCTGTCTTCTGATATGCAGCTTCCTTGCAACCCCAAAGTAAACAACCTATACTGAAATTGTGCCTTTAAAGTAATAAAACGTCCCAAGGTGCTTCACAGGAGCATTACAAAACAAAATGTGACACCGAGCCACACAAGGAGACATTAGGTCTAATTCTAAAAGCTTGATCAAAGAGGTAGGTTTTAAGGAGTGTCTTAAAAGGAGGAAAGTGAGGTAAAGAAGCCAAGAGAGCATTTCAAAGCTTAGGGCCTAGGCAACTGAAGGCGTGACCACCAATGGCAGAGCGATTAAAATTGAGGATGCTCAACAGGCCAGAATTAGAGGGGCTGGAGGTGATTAGAAAGACAGGGAGGAACGAGGCCTTGGAGGGATTTGAAAATGAGGATAAGAACTTTAAAAATCAAGATGTTGCTTGACCAGAAGCCAATGTAGGTTAGTGAGCACAGGGGCGATAGGTGAACGGGACTTGGCGCTAGTTAAGAAACAGACAGCAGACTTTTGGATGACCTCAATTTTACAGAGGACAGAATATAGGAGACCAGCCAAAGTGAGTTGGAATAGTCAAGTCTAGAGGTAATGAAGACATGAATGAGGGTTTCAGCAGATGAGCTGAGACGGGATGAAGTCAGGGCGATGTCACAGTGGCAAAGACAGGTGATCTCGGTGATGGTGCAAATGAGGTCAGAAACACCAAGGTTGCCAACAGACTGGCTTAATCTCAGATTGTTGCCAGGGATAGGGATGTAGTCGGTAGCTAGGAAATGGAGTTTGGAGCAGGGACTGAAAACAATGGCTTCAGACTTCCCAATATTTAATTGGAGGAAATTTCTGCTCATGCAGTACTGGATGTTGGATGGGAAGTCTCATAATTTAGCAAGAGTGGAGGATTCAAGAGAAGTGGTGGTGAGGTTGAGCTGGATGACATCAGCATACATGTAAAAGCTAATGCTATGCTTTCAGATGATGTCACCAAGGGCCAGCATGTAGATGAGAAATAGGAGGGGGCCAAGGATAGACCCTTGGAGGACACCAGAGGTAGCAGTGCGGGAGTGGGAAGAGAAGCCATTGAAAGTGATACTCTGGCTACTGGAAGTGATACTCTGGCTACGATTAGATAGATAAGAATGGAACCTGGTGAGAGCAGTCCCACCTAGCTGGATGACCATGCAGAGGCACTGGAGGATGGTGTGGTCAACTGTATCAGATGTCGAGAAGGATGAGGGGGAGAAATTTACCATTGTTAGTCACATGACAAATCTGGCAGGTTTACATCCTGAGGCCATCAGCTGGGAAGCCTGCAATTTAATCACAGCCTGTGCAAGACTTCCAAAAATATCACAGTATTTGGAAACATACAAAAGCTCTGCAGTGATATATTCTGAACGTCATTACCATGATAACTTAAACATCCATACTATAATAAAAGCAGAATGAAAGACAGACAGACTTGCATTTATTCAGCAGCTTTCATGACATGGCATCTCAAAATGCTTTACAGCCAATGAAGTACCTTTGAAGCGTAGGTACTATTGTAATGTAGGAAACACAGAAGTTAATTTGCACACAGCAAGCTCCCACAAACAGCAATGTGATAATGACCAGATAATCTGCTTTCAGTGATTTTGTTTGAGGGATAAATATTGGTTCAGGACAGCAGGGAGAATTCCTCTACTTTTCGAAATAGTGCCACAGGATCTTTTGCGTCTACTTCAATTTGACATCTAATCCGAAGACGGCACCTCTGACAGTGCCGTACTCTCTCAGTACTGCACAGGAGTGTCACTCTTGATTTTTGTGTTCAAGTCTTGGAGTGGGACTTGAACCACAGCTATCTGGCTCAACAAACACACTCAGAACTGCAACCAGACGGCTCCAGTGCATGACTGACACAGTCCCACTCTGTTCAAAATATATTGTTCTCCCACATGCTCTGCACCTGTCCTGCTCAAAACAGGCACTGCCACTATACGCAAATAATTGTGACCCACTTTACCACACAGCTCCAGAAGACATAAAAAGCTGTATACTTTCCTAATGAATCATTTGCAAGTTTGAGGTCAGTTTCAAGAATTCTAAGCCAGCCACAGAGTCACCTGAGCTATTGCTGTAAATAGAAGCATTAGATTAATACTGTATTTAAACAACTGTTAGAAATATTGATTAGAACTTTGATACTAAAATCAAACAGACTTACAGTATTTACGACAAATTTCAACACAATCTGCAACTTGTAATGTACAGCTAACCATATTCAATACACGTTTCCGTAAAACATTCACGATGCTACATCTGTACTGCAAAGCAAGGTGGCATGACATGCTGGGCGGTGAGCTGGCTATCTGGAATTCCAATTGAAACTGGTCATCAAGCCAGAGGTCCCAGAGGGCAGATATCATGCCAGAGTTAATGTTTCAGGTTGATGACCTTTCATCAGATATGTTAACTCTGTTGCGCTCTCCACAGATGTTGTCAGACCTAGAATATTTCCAACATTTTCTGTTTTTATTTCAGATTTCCAGTATCCACAATCTTTTGCTTTTTTTAAGTCTGTGCCAGTGTTTGTCTTTATGAGCTACTGCACGTAACCCCACTCTCATCAGTGCCCAGATCTTTTAATAGTTCTTTCAAACAACAATCTAATTCCCCATCAAAAAAAATAGACTCTGCTTCAACAGTTTGTGTTTAAGAATTTCACATTCTAACTACCGCCTGTTTGGTGAATCCTTTCCTAAACTCTCCAATTCTCTTGTGGTTATGGTGTTTAATTCATGCTTTCTAATTACCATCTAACCCAGTAGCAACAATCTGTCACTATTCACACGTCATAATCTTGAACACTTCTATCAGAAAGCCCAGGAGCCCAAAGTAAATGGGCGGCATTTGGGACGGCACAGTGGTTAGCACCGCAGCCTCACAGCTCCAGCGACCCGGGTTCGATTCTGGGTACTGCCTGTGTGGAGTTTGCAAGTACTCCCTGTGACCGCGTGGGTTTTCACCGGGTGCTCTGGTTTCCTCCCACAGCCAAAGACTTGCAAGTTGATAGGTAAATTGGCCATTGTAAATTGCCCCTAGGAATATGGGATTACTGTAGGGTTAGTATAAATGGGTGGTTGTTGGTCGGCACAGACTCAGTGGGCCGAAGGGCCTATTTCGTTGCTGTATCTCTAAATAAGTAAAAATATAAAACTGAACCAAAAACAAACATTTTACAGTTTTCACAACCCAACAGACTTCATTTCTCATCTCAGTACACTCATCCACCTAGAATTAAGAACCTGCCTCTTTCCTTAAAGTCCACTCAACACTTGTTGTCTGTGATCATAAATTTACAACAGTGGTGCAATGAACTGCAGCATTTTTCCACAGAATACCCCAAGTTCATGCTGCACTACCTCAATGACTCTTTCCATACTGCTAAAAACAGTTGCTTCCTTCTAATGAAAGGTCACTTCAAAAACACACTGCAGATAGAGGAGATTTACAACTGTTGGACTGTATGTGCCTCTCACGGAGTTTTATATTTAAGGTAATAAACCAAAACACACCCAGCTTCCAATGATCCGACAGCTCCCTGCCCTTTCGGTTAGGAGCTCAGACTAGAAAGCTGGTGCCAGAAACCTGCCAAGATCGCAGACATTTGATGCAAAGCTATGAAAATTCACAGCCTGCAAGTCTGAATATAGTTTGTTAACACTAAAGAGCACTCAGGCACTTAATCTGGCTCCTGTAAAAGCCTATCTGGTGGGTTTGCGAAACCCTCAGATCAAGGGATTTCAAATATTTCAACTCGTTTGCCTCCCAGAAGCTTGGGCTCACTTGATAAAATGCTCACTTGCACAACAACAACAATGCTTGTTGCTTTCAAAGTTTCAGTTACAACCCAAGCGCTATTAAATAAGGATCTTGGCTCCTTAAACAGCAAAGACCAATCTTATATCACTGTGCAGCAATCCAAACGAGAAGTTTAGAATCTGAATGGAACTACCAAAATAAAAAGTAACTATTACCTTTTCTTGCGATAGGATATGGTCTGACTATAAGTGGACAGAACCTACAAAGCATTCAGTGACCGCAGTAGGTAAAGCCCAAACAGCAGAGCTGTCTCAGAGTCTGCCAAACAGCCAGAACAAGTATAGCAATGTCCATGTTCCTAACATATATCTCTAATTATTAGCATATAAATGCAGTTTTAAAAAAAAAAAATCATTCCTTGGTTGCCCTGATGTAGAATTTCAGTACAACTAGATGGCTTGCAATACCATTTCAGAGAGTAAGAGTCAACCAAGAGACTGGAGTCACGTATAAACCAGACCAGTCAAGGATGGCATATTTTCTTTCCTAAAAGGAAAGGTGAACCAGTTGGGAGTTTTATGACAATCTGACAGCTTTGTGGTCACTTTTACTGGCACCAGCTTTTTATTTCAAGATATTTAAAAACTAAATTCAAACTCTCATGGTAGGATTTGAATTCATGTTCGTTGGATTATTCGCCCAAGTCTCGGGATTGCTAGTCCAGTAATGTAACCATTACATTACCTGAAAGGTGGCAACTTTGGCTCTATTGAGCCTTGTGAACAATGTTTTACGATACAATGCTGTATATAACAGGCTACAGCTGTTGGAACATATTGCTATAGCACCTCAGCCTTCTGTATTTGCCTCCAGATTAAAAATAAAAACTATAACACATCCCACCATTTGGGAAAATTTTTATGCCACGCAACAAATTAATCTACCATAGTTGGCCTCCCAACGATTTTGTTCAGAGTATCCAGTCACTATAAGGAGGCATGGACAGCAGAGTTAATAATTAACAATGGTAAGAAAAATAAAAAGTTAATTGATTTTAATCTGAAATTAAAATAGAAAAAAAAAACAGCAGGGTGTTCAGATGAATCAGGACTCATAGGAAATGTAAACTTGTCCAGATGCTGGAAGATCTGTGTATTTCTGGCATTTTCAATTTTGCAGTTAGAGAAAGACAAGCTTCACTTACAGCCTTCTTGAGTTTCCACAACTTGCACAGTGAATGCAGCAAATTTCATGAATCATTCAGCTGTTCACATGGCACCGAGCACCACAGGAGGACAATGCAGAATTACATGAATGCTGGAATTAGTTATAATGAAGACTGAAAAAGTCTGAAAATTCTTTTAAAAAACTAAAAGAAAAGAACTTGCATTTCTTTAGTGCCAGCCCTTTACAGCCAATGAAATACTTCTGAAGTGTCGTCACTGTCGTAATATAGGAAACATGACAGCAAATTTGCAAACAGCAAACTCCCACAAAAAGCATGTGATAATGACCAGATAATTTTTTTTTTAAAGTAATGTTGGTTGAAGGATAATTATTGGCCAGGACTCCCACTCTGCACCTGAGGGGGGGAGGGAGGCTGCAATTTAATATTTAATCAGAAAGACAGCATCTCCAACAGTGCAGTACTCCCTCAGTACTTGCACTGGAGAAACAGCCTAGCAGAAAGTCACAACATGAGGTCCTGTAATCTGTGCTATGACAGCCATTTTGCACACAGCAAACTCCCACAAACAGCAATGTGATAATAACCAGATAATCTGTTTGGTTCTTGGCACTGGGGAGAACTGCCCTGTTGTTCTTCTAAATAGTGGCATGGGATCTTTTACATCCACCCATGGGGGTAGACGGGGCTGTCAGTTTGAAAGATGGCACGCTGATCATGCAGTACTCCCTTAGTACTGCTCTAGAGCGTCAATCTAGATTTTTTTGCTCAAGTATCTGGAGTCTGGCTTTAACCCATAACCTTCTGCCTCAGCCGACAGAGTGTGCTATAACTGAACTAGAGCTAACTAGATAGATATTAAAGTATATGTATGACAGAATGTATGGCACAGTGTGGCTTTTGTGCAGAGAGATCGACCATTGACCTGCTGTTCTCCCTTCGTCAGATACAGGAGAAATGCCACGAACAGATGCCCCTCTACATTGCTTTCATTGATCTCACCAAAGCCTTTGACCTCGTCAGCAGACGTGGTCTCTTCAGACTACTAGAAAAGATTGGATGTCCACCAAAGCTACTAAGTATCATCACCTCATCCCATGACAATATGAAAGGCACAATTCAACATAGCAGCACCTCATCAGACCCCTTTCCTATCCTGAGTGGTGTGAAACAGGGCTGTGTTCTCGCACCCACACTTTTTGGGATTTTTTTCTCCCTGCTGTTCTCACATGCGTTCAAGTCTTCAGAAGAAGGAATTTTCCTCCACACAAGATCAGGCGGCAGGTTGTTCAACCTTGCCCGTCTAAGAGCGAAGTCCAAAGTACGGAAAGTCCTCATCAGGGAACTCCTCTTTGCTGACGATGCTGCTTTAACATCTCACACTGAAGAGTGTCTGCAGAGTCTCATCGACAGGTTTGCGGCTGACTGCAACAAATTTGGCCTAACTATCAGTCTCAAGAAAACGAACATCATGGGACAGGACGTCAGAAATGCTCCATCCATCAATACACGCTCTGGAAGTGGTTCAAGAGTTCACCTACCTAGGCTCAACTATCACCAGTAACCTGTCGCTAGATGCAGAAATCAACAAGCGCATGGGAAAGGCTTCCACTGCTATGTCCAGACTGGCCAAGAGAGTGTGGGAAAATGGCGCACTGACATGGAACACAAAAGTCCGAGTGTATCAAGCCTGTGTCCTCAGTACCTTGCTCTCTGGCAGCGAGGCCTGGACAACGTATGTCAGCCACGAGCGACGTCTCAATTCATTCCATCTTCGCTGCCTCCGGAGAATACTTGGAGATACGGTCCTGCCACCTGATGCCAACACAGAAGTCCTCGAGGCAGCCAACATCCCCAGCTTATACACACTACTGAGTCAGCGGCGCTTGAGATGGCTTGGCCATGTGAGCCGCATGGAAGATGGCAGGATCCCCAAAGACACATTGTACAGCGAGCTCGCCACTGGTATCAGACCTACCGGCCGTCCAAGTCTCCGCTTTAAAGACGTCTGCAAACGCGACATGAAGTCCTGTGACATTGATCACAAGTCGTGGGAGTCAGTTGCCAGCGTTCGCCAGAGCTGGCGGGCAGCCATAAAGGCGGGGCTAAAGTGTGGCTAGTCGAAGAGACTTAGCAGTTGGCAGGAAAAAAGACAGAAGCGCAAGGGGAGAGCCAACTGTGTAACAGCCCCGACAAACAAATTTTTCTGCAGCACCTGTGGAAGAGCCTGTCACTCTAGAATTGGCCTTTATAGCCACTCCAGGCGCTGCTCCACACACCACTGACCACCTCCAAGCGCTTACCCATTGTCTCTCGAGATAAGGAGGCCAAAGAAGATGACAGAATGAATTTGACTTGTTCTCTGTAAAACTCAACATTCTTCCTTTGGTACCCCAGTTGAGTTTTTCTCTATTCATGCTAATAGCTTATTACCATACAGTAAAACATTTTCAATCAGCTGGCCTTGCACTAAAACATTAGTATTGACATTCAGTTTCCAGAGTACTTTGTTCCCACAACCCTGAAAACAGAGTAGGAAAAGATCATTAGATTTCATTAAAAAAAAACTTGTAAAAGTCAAATCAGACTAATGGATACACACAAGTGCCTGTAATCTACACTATGATAAGCAAATCCTGCATTAGTGCTTTTAAACACACCATCCTTTTTCCTCAAACAAAGGAAGGATACCTGGAGTTATATAGCACTTTAGCATTTCTTAGGAACATCTCCCACAGGCTAAAGTGTGGTGATTTATCCAGGCAAAAGCAAAAGCCATTTTCTGTACTGCATGGCTTGACAAACAGTAATGAGATTAATCAGTTCATCATTTTTCAGTTTTGGCTAAGACACGAAGAACTCCCAATTCATCTTCAAATAGCACTACAAGACCTTTAATACCCAGCTGAACCATCACAGCAGGCAGCTGCGGCCTCAACTCAACAACTTATTTGAAAGATGGAATCTCCAATAATGCAGTACTCCCTCAGTACTGTTCAAGTGTCACTGTGGATCATGATCAGAACCTACAATGGCGACACACAAACTATCTAGTATCTATCCGAGGAATGGGAAAATGTGATTTAAAAAAAAAGATTCAAAATACCCAAACAGACTTTTTTTTTAACGTTTGGAGAAGGGCACAATTTAGATAATACAGATAAAAGTCTGAAGTCAAAAATAACGTCCTCCAACTTTATAAAAGCTATGACTTTTACTTTTAGGGAGTTTATCAGTGGATCTGTGAAGATTTTTTAAATGGCTGCAGCAGGAAAGTTATAGTCTAATGAAGTGCTACAGGTTATTGACAGTGAGGAAGCTGGCTGAGTATTTCCATCATACAATTGTCACTGCCAGCACCGCACATCATCATGCAGGAACCAGTAGCATCATTCATGTAATGGAATACAACTGGTGCACCAACAAGCAGGGCCACAGAACAGAAGATGCAAACAGAGTTCCCAACCTCAAAACAGTTGCTTGGAGGCTGCCAAGAGTGAGGAAGTTTTGTTCGCTGGCTGCTGTCACGTGTCTCTTAGTGGCCAGCTGAGGTTGATTTGAGTCTTAAGGATTTTGGTGTTTGCGAATTGTAGAATGAGGCAAAGTCTCAGGAGACTTTGTCCCAGCAAATTCTGCTGGATAATAAGCAAGTGGGTAATTGCAGTATGGATAATGGAGGTTCCACAACATAGGGATTTTATATTCAAAAGATAAATGATAATCTGAATTGTACATTCTTCATTATTATTCCACCGTTGGTGACAAATCTTCCTATATACAGAAACTTAAATTACATTAGTAAACCTGCGGAGAACTTTATTAAAGGATCTAAGAGGTTCTGTCCACAAACAGTGCTAATAGGTAAATTTTTTTTAAAACTTGCATTTTGATAAAAATGGTTTTTAATCATAGGAAAACTGCCCAAGATGCTTCACAAAAGCATAATCAGACCAAAGCTGACACTCAGCCAAGGGAGATATGAGGAGGAATGACTAAACAAGAGAGGTCTTAAGTAGGATCTTAAAAGGTGAAGAGGCAGAGATATTTAGGGATGGAATTTGAGTTTCGGGTCATGACGGCTGAAGACACGACCACCAGTGATGGAGTGAAGTGAAGGAGAGATGCACAAGAAGGCATAGTTCGAAGAAAGCAATGGTCTCAATGCTAGTAGGCTGAAGGAGGTGGGAGAGATAAAGTAAGGGCATGGCTATGGAGGGATTTGTATGAGGATGAGAATTTTAAATTTGTAGCTTTGGTGGACCGGGAACCAATTTCGGTCTGCAAGCACGGGGTGATGAATGAGTGGAACTTGATGCGAGTTAGGAGTTGGGCAGCGGAGTTTTGGATGGGGTCAAGTTTATGAAAGGTGGAAGATGGGAAGCTGACCAGAGAGTACTGTATAGGAAACAGAAGGGTAGCTTTCAGGAAAGCATTAAAGATACACGAAAGCTATCATTCAATTGCAATACTGTGTTAATACAAGTACCTCTCACTCCACAAGTTCAGTGGTAGATGCATTGTATCTGGCCAGTACCAAAGAATATTCAAGTTCTGAAATGTTACAGTGTTTTGAGTTTATAGAAGGAAAGTTACATTGGCACAAGTACTTGTTGCTACAGTCAATTCAGACCGATGTGCTTCAGTGCAATTTTACATTGCTAAGATTCTTTCTGGCTCATTGAAACACTAATACAGGGCCCTTTATATTCACACAAGGAACTGTTAGGAGACTGGATACATGCCTATCAGTGGGATATTTTAAGTCATCTTAGACATTCAAACTCCCCACACAAAAGGTTCACAGTATTTGCTGCAAGAACATCATGGTTGGGATACCCATGAGAAGTGCAGGAATAGTTTTATTGAAAATATTAAAAGCTCATTGCTAACAGAAGTAGTCACTGTACAAAATGCAGCAAATCAAATCAAGCACTGACTCTTGAAAAATTACTCAGACCTCTCCAAGAGAAACCTTTGGTCAGAGGACACAAATATTCAAGAAAAATTGAGGAAAGAAAGGGATTGAGCTTCACTCCTTCAATACCCTGAGTCTTCAATTACAGCATTTGAACACTCCAATTTTTTTGTTGTTGTCTCTATTACCCAGCCAGGCAGATTTTTTCCAAGCATTTCTCCCTCATTATAAAATCTTTTAAATAGCAATTTTAAATGTACATGCATTAATTTAACTTTCAGATTCCTCCATCCACACCCCCCCCCCCCACCCCCCCAGTCTCTTCCCCATTTAGCTGGAAATAAGAAGTTTGAAATAAAAACAGAAAATGCTGGAAACACTCAGCAGGTCTGGCAGCATCTGTGGAGATAGAAACAGAGTTAATGTTACACAAGTTCTGATGAAAGTTCATCAATCTGAAATGTTAGCTGGTTCTCGCTTCACAGATGCTGCCAGACATGAACATTTCCAGCATTTTGTGTTTTTGTTAGTTTCAACATCTGCAATATTTTGTTTTATTAATTTTACTTCCTCATACTATTTAATATTTTATCTCAATTAGATTTCTCCTGAACCACCTTGCTTCTAGACTTGAGCTAGAGTTTCTTTACTTTATCAACAATCAACTTCATACTTGCTAGTTACCAAAACTGTGAAAATATATTAACTAATACAAAAGGCAGAGGAAACCTTTATTTATATAGACTGTTAATTTTACATAAAAATACTGAGACTCTAATAAGTTAAACATTCAAAACGCTTTTAGCTTCACTTTAAAAAAAAAACTGGCCTAAACAGTTTGATTTCTATAGCGCTCCTAATGTAGAGAAAAACAAAAGACACTACACAGAAGACAAGGAAACTAGCAGGCAAGGGGAAAGCAGAGAAGAATTAAGGTAGGAATTGAAGGCATCAAAGAGAAGGGCTTCAAAAGAGACTTTTGAAAATAGGAGGAAGACAGCAAGACACAGGGACCCCAGGTGAACGCTGTACAGGATAGTTATGTACTACTGGCTTACACTGCTGTTATGGTGCAGTGGCAGGCACAAGCAAGGATAAAGGTCTAGAGGACACTGCGAAAAGAGGGTAGAGCCAGATCATGGAAGAGTTTTAAAGCAAATGATGATCTTAAAGTAAATTTATGGAGGCACACAAGCTAATGGAATGATATTTTTCAGAGAACCTACTCAACGGAATCATTAACACTAACAGGAAGAGGATATATTTAGGACTATACTCAGAGAGGAGTGCAGCTTCATGTCAACAGTGATTTTGCGAGACTTTTTTGTTATTGCTGAAAATAGAGACATGCTGTCGAAGCTTTTCATCTTGCACTCATCAGGACAATCTGCAAGAGTAACCAATGTAAGGGAAAACAACAACTTACACTGCACAAAAAGAGTGCCGATTGGTTAGCAAGTGAACTCTGGTAGCGGCGTTGCCATGGAGAATGCACCAGTTTACAGTGACTGACAGTTAACTGCCAAGCCTTGTTTGAAATTTAAACCAGGCAGTTTGACAAGATTGGCCTTATCGGCAACCACGTAAATAGGGCCCGAGCCATGTGCTCACCATGCAAGCTTGATGCTGAAGTAGGGCGATTCAAAGACATCCTGCGTGACAATGGCTACCCTGATCAGATCATTTCTCACTGTATATTGAGAAAACTTATGAATGAGCCCAGGCTATCTTTTTCGGCTCTGAAAAGTGCTCAGTCTCCCTCAAATTACCCTGGAAGGGGAATGTCTCCCAAAAATTTGAGCAACAGGTAAAGACAGCTGTTTCACACTGCTACTGTGCAGCAGCAACACGTGTGGATGCTGCCATCAAGCCAAAAAGACATCCTGCCTATCACACAAATGAGTAATGTGATATATGAATTTCAATGCCAGTGTAATGCTAGGTATAAAGGCCGTATCTCCCAAAGACTGGCGGATCGTATCAAACATGTCCCTTTTGCTGTTCACAACGGGCAATGTACGGACCGTACACAACCAGCCTGTGCCTGCAAAACTCAAAATAGTGTCCAACATTAGATGTGATTCCGTGATTGGACAACATTTGCTAAATAATCCACAGTGTGCTAAGAAATATGCTGGCAACCAATTTAAGATAGTCAGTGAGGCTCGCAGTGTGGTGCATTTGCGTGTACTGGAAGCGACATATATTAATACACAGGGCCCTGTTCTTAGCAGACAGAAATAATATGTACAAACGTTGCACCTGTTTCAGCTGAACAAAATAAATGACAGCCATTTGCTGGTTCATTCCTCAGGGCAAAGCCTTGACCAATCAGAATCAAGTTGCCTGCTTTAAATTTCAAACAAAGCATGGCAGTTAACTGTCAGTCACTGTAAACTGGTGAATTCTCCATGGCAACACCTCTGCCAGAGTTCACCTGCCAACCAATCAGCACTCTCTTCTCATGCAGTATAAGTTGCTGTTTTCCCTTACATTGGTTATTCTTGCCGATTGTCCTGATGAGTGCAAGACGAAAAGCTTCGACAACATGTCTCTATTTTCAGCAATACTCAAGTTCTGTACTACCAAACGACATTTTTTGTTACATAACTGTTACAAGAAGAGATCCGATATGGAAATAAATGCTTATGTGTCATTAACCTAGGGAGCCAGATCAGGTTAAAAACTGCTACCGTAATGACAGTGGACAGTACTACCTGGGACTGCAAACCAGACGGCAGATCAGCACCTGGAGTTGGGGAGTGGGACCCTTGATGGAGGAAATGCCATTGAAAGGCAGATGAGCTAATCCTTGAATCAACCAATGGCATCCTCAACCAGCTGACAGTGACATAGCTACAGTGCAGAACAAGTCAATGAAAGAGACACCACGGACAGTCTCAAACACAAAACTAGGATTCAAGGCCCCGCCCTAAGCATTGAGGACAGTCACAGGAGCTATAGTAATTGGCAACCAGCTATGATAACATTTGCCAAAGATCAGTCCAGAACAAGCATGAAAAGGAAATGTTCCAGCACCTCTCCACTCAGGAATCTTGCGCAACGGATGCATGGGAATAGGTCAAGCTGACAACCGCTGACATCCCCATTTATAGCCTGATCATCTTATTGAGAGAATTGAAAAAACAATCTTCCTAGGTAGGAGATTGAGAGGATGAGTCATCTGTACATCACATTAAATAACTGGTATTCACGTGAAACTATGCCAGATCAATTTTAAACAAATCATACATTTGCTGAATCAGCAGTATGTCCTATACAAACATGCAAACCAATTCTGCTTTTTAAATTAATAATCCCTCCGCACAATAAAATGAGAGCCATTGTTAGTTATTTTCACTGTGTAGCAAGACACTGTACGTTGCACGTGACCAATGATAGAAGACGTGCCACTTAACCTTGTGAAGTTTGGCTGAAAGTAGAACTACAGCATGTGTTTAACAAGCTCTGATTAACACCACAACATACATGCCTTCTACACACAAATTAAACACTGCAGCTTCTTAATCCTTCAAGGAACGCAACCAAAAAAAATTAAGGCAATGAAACATAAAACTGTAACCTATAATTACACAGTTGTAAGTACACGATGGTCCAGAAGAAAATCTGCTTTTCCTGGTCAGATTTCAATTGTTGCAATGAAACAAACTACGGGAACTTTTGAAATAGAAAACAACAAGGACATTTTAAATGAAAAAGATGTAATGCCCTTTTTATAAAATTATAAATTTTGTGACGACTATAAATACTTCCATCTGCACAAAAAAGGTTGAACATCAGAGACAGATGAACAGTGGTAAAATAGCCATATAAGAAATGGAAAATGATTTCGCAGTCTTAGTAGAACTGGCACTAAACATGTCCAACAAATACGTAGCAGCAATTAACAAAGACAATAAAAGGTTTGAATTAGGCAGCCAGAACAGTACAAGTCAGAGTAAGTTATGATCAAGCTGCATGATGCTCTGGCCAGACATCACTTCAGTTCGGTGCCTGGTTCCCGATAAACAAGGGCCACATTCAAGCACTGGAAATAGTGTAAAGCAGAGCCACGAGTCTGACCACTGGTATCAGGGTTCTGAGGTATGAAGAAGGACTGGAGAGATTTGGGTTCTTTTGGCCTTGAAAAGAGACATCCAAGATACAACCAACATTCCCTCCAATTTGCACGTCTGAGTAGCAACCCAAAAGTTCCCGATCATACACAAGCTGGCCCCTTTATATTACTGTGTGTGTGTGGCAACGCAACAAAATTTAAAGGGCCACGCACTCCAGAAAAAAACTAGAGGGCATGTTGGATACAAGATAGTACAAGTTTCTAGAGGAACAGAATTGAAAAGCAGAGACATCATGTTATTATGTAGCACCTTGGTACAGCACATGAGAGCACGTGCACAGTTCTGGTCTCCAGATTACAAAAACATACAAGCACTGGAGAACGTTGTATTTTGTAAACCTTTTGCACTATCAAAAGACTGAACAGGCTGGGGCCCTTTTCTCTAGGAAAAAGACTGAGGTGACCTGAAAGGGTAAACATAGAGAAGATGCTTCCACTAGCGAGGGTGTCCAGAACGACGGGTCATAAATATGAAAGTCACTAATAAATCCAATAAGAAACTTGCTTAATCAGAGTTGTTAGAATATGAAACTTGTTACCACATGGAATAGTTGAGGGTAGCATAGATGCATTTAAAGGGAATCTAGGAAAGTACATAAGGATATTGCTGAAAAAAAGACATGCTGTCAAAGCTTTTTGTCTTGCACTCATCAGGACAGATGCAAGAATGTCAAATTTCAGAGGGAGCAGCAATTTATACTGTATGAGAAATGGGTGCTAATAGATTGGCAAGTCAACTCTAATCAAGGTGTTGCCATGGAGAATGCACTAAAAAACTACTGTCCCCCACGCTTTTAATTCAAAAAAGACACAACACCTGGACATGTTCCTTTTGCCTGCAGAGGGCAGGTCCCTGGGTATGACTATATGCAGCTTCCAGTAAGCATAAGTGAGCCACACTGCGAGCCCAACTGATAATTTTAAACTGGTTGTAGTGCAATTCTTAACACACTTGGGATTGTTCAATAAGTGCTGTCTAATCGTGGAATCAAATCTAACGTTAGACATTACATTCTAAGTTTTGCAAGTATGGGCTAGTTGAGTACAGTCAGTACTCTGCCTATTGCGAACAGCCGAAAGGACGGGTTGTTTGATACGATCTGCCAGTCTTTGGGATGTACAGCCTATGAACCTGGCATCACACCAGCACTGGAATTAATATACCATATTACTCATTTGTGTGGTAGGCAGAACGTCTTTTTGGCTTGATGGCAGCATCCTGTTGGTGGAAAATACCACTTGCGTTGCTACTGCATAGTAGCAGTGTGAAACGGCTAGCTTCACCTGTTGCTCAAATATTTAAGATACCCTACCCTTCCAGGGTAATTTGAGGTAGACTGGGTACTTTTAAGTTCCGAAAGTAGCGGCCTTAGGCCCATTCGTGAGTATGCACGATATACAATGAACAAAAGATCTGATCAGGGTAGCCATTATCCTGCAGGATAGCTTTGATGCGCCCTATTCTGGCATGAAGCTTGCATGGTCCCTTTGGCTGTTCGCAGATTTCTATTTGACATAACCCTGCACTAATAGACAAGAGCAGAAATTGAGATTGATATTTATTTATTTTTAAAAGTGATAATTTTGTTAAACTTCCAAGGACAGCTTCATAACAATCAAATCTCGAGCAATGAACTTTGGCTAATCTACCAGCAAAATTTTTATAGTGATGTACTTCATTCATCTTCCTCCATCTTGTGGTTTAGTATTTTTTCAATTTCTCCTTATGTTCTTGTGCTGCGAGGCCATGTGCATGGCCTGCTTCAATCCCTCTGCCAATGCCATGCTTGAAACAGCTGCAGGGAATTACAGAAAGCTGCTCAGGAGTCCAGACTAATTCTCATCCTTGTTTTCAAATCCCTCCATAACCTGCCCCCTCCCTATCTCTAATCTCCACCATCCCTAGAACCCTCTTACATATATGTACTCCTAATTCTAGCATCTCGCGCATTCCCGATGCTCCTTAAAACCTGCCTCTTTGACCAAGCTTTAGGTCACCTGACCCAATATTTGCAAGTGACTTGATGTCAGATTTTGTCCAATAATGTTCCTGAGGAGCCTTGGGATGTTTTACTATGTTAAAAGGTGCTACATAAATGCAACTTGTTGAGATTAAATAGTCACCCACGTCCCACTTTGCTATTGTGCAACGTGTCAGTACTCTTTAGTGCCCATGATTTTCCACTTTTGCACTCACCAGCTTATGATCTCCCCTCCACCAGTTCATTTTAATTGGCAGGAAAATCTCGAGTTGGCGATAGCACAAGTGAAAAACCCCAGTCCATAACTGTACTTAAAAAAAAAACAGAAACCATCTGTAGGGCTTCTCAATATATGCATGCTAAAAATCAATACACTCACCCTCTTCAGTAAGGTTTAGGGTTCCATATTGGGACTACAACTTACAGATTTTAGACCTTATTCTCCTAGCCAATATTTATCCCTAAACCAAACATCAATAAAAAGGATTATCTGGTCATTACCTCATTTGCTGTTTGTGGGAGCTTGCTGTCCACAAATTGGCTGCTTTGTTTCTCTACGTTACAAAAAGGCCGATATTTCAAAAGTATTTTATTGGCTGTAAAGCAATTTAGGACATCCGCAGGTTGTGAAAGGTGCTAGGTAAAAGCACATTTTTTTTTCTATTGGTGTTCAAAAGTAATTCTATTTCAAAGATTGAGTTTGTTCAATGAATAACTGTGCCATACAGACCAAGAAGGTCTCAGATTCCATCTCTGCTCTGTGCCAAGCTAGCCAATCACAGTCAGGGGTGCTAAAATTGGCCTCATTAATCCTTACTTCTGGTTAGTAGCCAGGGGTGGGGAGAGAAGAATTGGCAGTGATATATTTCAGCCCATAGCAGGATATCAGCATCACTATATCATTGTACCATTAATTAAAACATAACAGCTCCTTTACCAAGAGCTATATCTAACTTCTTCTTGAAAACATACAATGTTTTGGCCTCAACTGCTTGCTGTGGTAGCGAATTCCACAGGCTCACCACTCTCTGGGTGAAGTAATTTCTCATCTCAGTCCTGGGCAAGTTGCTGGAGTCTGTATTCAAGGATAGGGTGACTGAACACCTAGAAAAATTTCAGTTAATCAGGGACAGCCAGCATGGATTCATGACGGGAGGTCATGCCTGACAAATCTCACTGAATTTTTTGAAGAGGTGACTAAGGTACTGGACAGGGAAATGTCTATGGATGTTATTTATATGGACTTCCAGAAGGCATGTGATAAAGTCCCACATAAGAGACTGTTAACTAAGGTAGAAGCCCATGGAGTTGAGGGCAAATTATTGACATGGTTAGGAAGTTGGTTGAGTGGTAGGCGACAGAGAGTGGGGATAATGGGTAAGTACTCCGAATGGCAGGATGTGATTAGTGGCGTCCCGCAGGGATCTGTGTCGGGGCCTCAATTATTCATTAACGACTTGGATGATGGAATAGTAAGTCATATATCCAAATTTGCTGATGATACAAAGTTAGGTGGCATTGTAGACAGTCTAAATGATAGCGTAAAATTGCAAAGAAATATTGACAGACTAGGTGAGTGGGCAAAACTATGGCAGATGGATTTAAATGCGGGCAAGTGTGAGGTTATCCATTTTGGACCAAAAAAGGATAGAGCAGGGTACTTTCTAAATGGGAAGAGGTTAAGTACAGTGGATGTCCAAAGAGACTTGGGGGTTCAGATGCCATGAGCTA
The DNA here is from genome assembly GCF_036365525.1 of Heterodontus francisci. Taxonomy (NCBI): domain Eukaryota; kingdom Metazoa; phylum Chordata; class Chondrichthyes; order Heterodontiformes; family Heterodontidae; genus Heterodontus; species Heterodontus francisci. Next base: position 74,018,759 of record NC_090395.1, on the reverse strand, counting down.
GTGCAGAAAATAATCAAAAAGGCCAATGGAATGCTAGCCTTTATATCTAGAGGATTAGAGTATAAAGACACAGAGGTTATGCTGCAACTGTACAAAACCCTGGTTCGACCCCACTTGGAGTACTGTGAGCAATTCTGGGCACCACACCTTAGGAAGGACATAATGGCCTTGGAGGGACTGCAACGTAGTGGGCATCATACAGAACTAGATCCTGTCTACATTAGCCTTTCATACTCCCACCTAGCAAGGTCACCAGATAGCGATCAGGAGCAGGAACTCTACCTGATTTTGCTCTTCCTAGCCAGATATAAGACGACGGCGGCGCAGTGGCGTGGTGGTTGGCGCCGCAGCCTCGCGGCTCCGACGGCCCGGGTTCGATTCTGGGTACTGCCTGTGCGGAGTTTGCAGGTTCTCCCTGTGACCGCGTGGGTTTTCGCCGGGTGCTCCGGTTTCCTCCCACAGCCAAAGACTTGCAGCTTAATAGGTAAATTGGCCATTGTAAATTGCCCCTAGTGTCGGTAGGTTGTAGGAGAATAGTGGGGATGTGGTAGGGAATATGGGATTAATGTAGGATTAGTATAAATGGGTGGTTGCTGGTCGGCACAGACTCGGTGGGCCGAAGGGCCTGTTTCAGTGCTGTATCTCTAAATTAAAATTAAAATATTGCAATATGCCAGCTTCTGTCTAAGCTAATGTAGCACAAGACTGATGAAATAAAGCCTGACTGAATGGAATCTGAATCTAGGTAGTCAATAAACAGAGAAGTAACAAATGGGCCAAATCTAAATGCTAATCCAGATTTCCTTTAGAGGCCCCATACTTGGAGAAAAAACTCCCAATTTCTCTAACAAAAATCAACATTCACTAGTGAACTAATTACTGAAAAAACAAACTGCAAGTAATTTGAGACACCCTAGCCAAAATTTATCCCTCAACCATTAAAAGATACAGTTCATTCTTGTTTGAGCGACCTGTGTGCAATTGGTTGCCACATTTGCCTACAAGACAACAGTGACTGTACTTCAAACGTAATAACAGGATGTGAAACACTTTGGACCTGATATGAAGTGCTAATAAAATGCAAGTTGTTGCACATGGGACAAAGAGTTAAAGATACACACAGATAAAGATACATCAAACAACTTCTAACTAGCAACTTGTGTTAAATATGAAAATGCATATCCAGATGCAATAATCAAAAAAATTCAGTATTAGACAAATACATACCCTCTCGAACAATTCATAGAACCTTAAAGAGTAGGAGGGCAATTTGTCATCTACAATGATTAAATGCCCTATTATTCAGGAAAGTATTACTGGCTTGCAAAAACCTAGATGGATCAGGGCAAACCTGATGAATTAGAGAATCACATTAGTCTCACTCACACTGCTCTTTCCCCATAGTCTTACAATTTTTTTCCCTTCAAGAATTTATCCAATTCCCTTTCGAAAGTCACTATTAAATTTGTTTCCACTACCTTCTTAGGGAATGCATTCCAAATTATAATTAGAGCCCACTTACTACACCTTCAAGGAACTAACTGCACCTTACTGGTGACAGGGTGGGTGTGAAACTATCAGGATGTGTTCTTAGAGACAGCACTGGGAGATCAAATTGCCATCAGGGAAACTGGCCAGATCATAAAACTTTAAAGTGCTGATATACATCATGACAGCTGCTGGCCAGTATAGATTTGATTTACTGCAGAATCTGCAAATAGAAATAAATGGAAATTATTTTTAATGGCAACAGGTAAGCAGGGCAATTAGTTTGGAGGGGTTATGAATAATGCAAATTCTACTTTTATCACAGGGAGAAGGCTGGGACATTTAATTATATTGGGGTTCCCATTCCACGACTGCATGTTTTTCCATGCAAATTGCCAACCAAATAGCTTTGCAAATAATATGTCAGTTGCAATTTATAACAAGTTAGCAGAGCCACAAGTTTTGTTGGTTGGGGGGGGGGGGGGGGGGAAGAGGGGGATGTTTAATCATTTTGGGGAGGTACTCATGTTTTCTCCCCCCCCCCCCCCATTAACACTGCAAACTGAACAAGCTAGCAAATGACAAAAGCAAAATACTGCAGATGTTGGAAATCTGAAGTAAAAGCAGAAATTGCTGGAAATACTCAGCAGGTCTGGCAGTGTCTGCGGAGAGAGAAACAGAGTTAACGTTTCAGATTGATGAAGAAGCCCTCTGATGATGAAAGGTTACAGTGAACATTTAGGAATGCTCTGGATCAGAAGGTGCTGATTTTTAACTGTTTTTCTTTTCGCAGATGCTGCCAGACCTGCTGAGTATTTGCAGCATTTTCGGTTTTAATTTAAGCTTACAAGTGCTGCAATTTATAAATTTGAAGATCAATGAAAACTGTCACTAAATTATTGCGGCTGTTTCTCTGCTCTGAGCCCAGGACACTGGGATACACCATGATGCTCTCTGCAGTGTGTGCCGGGCTCTCCCACCCGTTTTGTTTTTTTTTCACGCCCGCCCGCCCGCACCTGGCTGATACTCACAGTTGTTTGACCCAGGCTGGAAGGTGCTGAGGAATCGCGGTCGCCCGGCGCCTGCTGCAGTCCACCAGGCCATCGGCACAGGAACATTCCGGGGGGCAAGCCGAGGCAGCCGCCAGGCACAGGGCGGCCCATAGCAACCGGAGGCCGAGCCCAGGCCCCGCCTCCATCTTAAATCCCACCGACAAAAACAAAACAAACCCTCCCTCCCCCCACCCCACCCCCACCCCGCAATAAAACAAACCGGAGCGGAGATAAAAAGCTGCAAGAAATCGTCCCCCGGGAGTCTCGCCACACACCGACACTGAAACCTATCAGCGACCCTTAGCAGCCCGGAACCGTGCTTTCTCCCACCGACACAAAGCGCCCATTCTCAGCGACCCCCTCCCGCCCACAGCCAGCCAGCCCGAGTTCCGCCTCCTCCCTACCGCCATTCGCCAGTTCGGGCCCCGCCCCCGCAGCTCTACTGGTCACCGGCAACGCCCATCACATGACATCAAGCGTCCCGCAGGGGTGGACCCACCCCCCCTTCTCCGTGACGACGAGTAGGCTACGATTGGTGGAATCACACGTCAATCATATCGGGGCCCTGCTTTCTTAATGGGGAACTACATGCTCTCATTATTAGTTCATGAGATCATTAGAAATAGGATAAAAGCAAAATACTGCAGATGCTGGAAATCCGGATTAAAAACAAAAAGTGCTGGAAATACTCAGCAGGTCTGGGAGCATCTGTGGAGACAGAAGCAGAGCTCTTCTTCCGTCGCCTCCGCCTCCGGGCTCACTTCTTTGACCAGGAGTCCTCCCCCCGACCAGCAGACCCATTCACCCGCCTCCAGCATTCTCCCTCTACCTGGACCCCTCCCCCTGGCCTCTTACCCGCTCTTGATCTCTTCATTGAAAACTGTCGGCGAGACATTGGTCATCTCAATTTCTCTGCCCCCCTCACTCACTCTAACCTGTCCCCCTCTGAACTTGAAGCACTTCGTTCTCTCAGGTCTAACCCCGACATGGTCATCAAACCTGCAGACAAGAGTGGTGCTGTTGTTGTATGGCGTACCGACCTCTACCTTGCAGAAGCTCAACGCCAACTCACAGACACTTCTTCCTACCTCCCTCTGGACCATGACCCTACCACAGAACATCAAGCCACCGTCCAAAGGACTGTCACTGACCTCATCTCCTCTGGAGATCTTCCCTCTACAGCTTCCAACCTCATAGTCCCGCAACCCCGGACAGCCCGCTCTACCTCCTTCCCAAAATCTACAAACAGGACTGTCCCTGCAGACCCATTGTGTCAGCCTGCTCCTGCCCCACTGAACTTATTTCTTCCTATCTCGACTCTATCTTTTCTTCGCTGGTCCAGTCTCTTCCCACCTACATCCGTGACTCTTCTGACACCCTACGTCATTTTGACAATTTCCAGTTTCCTGGTCCCAACCGCCTCCTCTTCACTATGGATGTCCAATCACTCGACACCTCCATCCCCTACCAGGATGGTTTGAGGGCTCGCCGCTTCTTCCTGGAACAGAGGCCTAACCAGTCCCCATCCACCACCACCCTCTTCCTGGCTGAACTTGTTCTCACACTGAACAACTTCTCCTTCAACTCTACGCACTTCCTTCAAGTGAAAGGTGTCGCTATGGGGACCTGCATGGGTCCAAGTTATGCCTGTCTTTTTGTGGGATATGTCGAGCAATCTTTGTTCCAGTCCTACAAAGGCCCCCTCCCCCAACTCTTTTTCCAGTACATTGATGACTATATCGGTGCCGTTTCCTGCTCCCGCCCCGAACTGGAAAACTTTATCAACTTTGCTTCCAATTTCCACCCTTTTCTCACCTTTACATGGTCCATCTCTGACACTTCCCTTCACTTCCTCGACTTCTCTGTCTCCATCTCTGGGGATAGGTTGTCTACGAATATCCATTATAAGCCCACTGACTCCCACAGCTATCTCGACTACACTTATTCACACCCTACCTCCTGTAAGGACTCCATTCCATTCTCCCAGTTTCTCCGTCTCCGACGCATCTGCTCTGATGATGCTACCGTCCATGACGGTGCTTCTGATATGACCTCCTTTTTCCTCAACCGAGGATTCCCCCCCACTGTTGATGACAGGGCCCTCAACTGTGTCCGGCCCATTTCCCGCACCTCTGCCCTCAACCCTTCCCCTCCCTCCCAGAACCGTGACAGGGTTCCCCTTGTCCCCACTTTCCACCCCATCAGCCTCCATATCCAAAGGATCATCCTCCGCCATTTTCGCCACTTCCAGCGTGATGCCACTACCAAACGCATCTTCCCCTCCCTTCCCCTGTCAGCATTCCGAAGGGATCGTTCCCTCCGTGACACCCTGGTTCACTCCTCCATTGCCCCCACCACCTCGTCCCCGTCCCATGGCACCTTCCCCTGCAATCGCAGGAGGTGTAATACCTGCCCATTTACCTCCTCTCTCCTCACTATCCCAGGCCCCAAACACTCCTTTCAGGTGAAGCAGTGATTTACTTGTACTTCTTTCAATGTAGTATACTGTATTCGCTGCTCACAGTGTGGTCTCCTCTACATTGGGGAGACCAAGCGCAGACTGGGTGACTGCTTTGTGGAACACCTCCACTGAGTCCGCAAGCAGGACCCTGAGCTTCCGGTTGCTGGCCATTTCAACACTCCCCCCTGCTCCCATGCTCACATCTCTGTCCTGGGATTGCTGCAGTGTTCCAGTGAACATCAACACAAGCTCGAGGAACAGCATCTCATCTACCGATTAGGCACACTACAGCCTGCCGGACTGAACATTGAGTTCAATAATTTCAGAGCATGACAGCCCCCCATTTTACTTTCATTTTTACTTATTTTTTCTTTTTTTCTTTTTTACATTTTTTACAATCTTTCTTTTTTTTTGCATTTATTTCATTTCATCTTAGTTTGTTCAGTTTGCTTACCCACTGTTTGTTTTCATGTTTGCACTTGCTGCTGTTCAATCTTCAGTCCGTTAACACCTTATCTGTACTAATGCTTTGTCTTTCAACACACCATTAACATATTGTTTGCCTTTGCTCCATGACCTTTTGGTCAGCTATGTGGCCTTGTCCAATCTACACCTTCTCCTTTGTTATCTCTTGCCCCACCCCCGCCTCACTTGCTTATAACCTGTGACATTTTTAATATTTGTTAGTTCCGAAGAAGGGTCACTGACCCGAAACGTTAACTCTGCTTCTCTTTCCACAGATGCTGCCAGACCTGCTGAGTGGTTCAAGCATTTCTTGTTTTTATTTCACATTTCCAGCATCCGCAGTATTTTGCTTTTATTATAGCAGAGTTAATGTTGCAGGCCAGTGACCCTTCATTGGAACTGAGTATTTCCAGCATTTCTTGTTTTTAATTACATAAGAAATAGGAGCTGGCTGGACGAGGCCATACACCTGCTTTGCTATTCGATGAATCATGGCTGATCTTCTACCTCAACTGGACCTTCCCGCACTATCACCATATCCTTTAATTCCCTCAGTATCAAAAATGAATCAAACCCTGCTTTGAATATACTCAACGACTGAGCATGCACAGCTCTCTGTGGTAGAGAATTCCAAAGATTCACAATCCTTTGAGTAAAGACATTTCTCCTCATCTCAGTCTTGAATGGCCATCCCCTTATTCTGTGACCCTTTGTTCTACATTGCCCAGACAGGAGAAGCCTTTTCTCAGCATCTATCCTGTCAAGTCCTTTAAGAATTTTATATGCATCAATTAGATGATTAGCTTAAAACAGCTTAAAGGCACATATGAAATGTCCCTCAGTTTCATTCATAGGAAAGGCTTTCACTCAATTGATATGTAGCTAGCGTGCGTTGCTAATCAAGGTGCCCTCTCAAAACTATCACCACCCCTCTAATTCTGATCTCTTGAGCATCCCCAATTTTAATCACGCCACCATTGGTGGCTGCACCATCAGTTGCCTTAGCCCTACGCTCTGGAATTCCCTTCCTAAACCTCTCTGCTACTCTACCTTGCTTTCCTCCTTAAAGCCAATCTCTGACAAATTTTCTAGTCATCTTCCTGTTGCTGCTTGGTATCATATTTTGTTTTATAATGTCCCTGTGAGGCACCTTGGGATGTTTTATTACATTCAAGATGCTACATAAATGCAAGTTGTTCTTGTTGTGAATGCCTGCTACCCAGGAATTTGTTATGATGCTCTCATCACATGGCGATCTACCATAGCAGGCCTCATGGCTTTAAAAAAATGCGTTAGGATGGTTTGTTGATGATCAGTGCTACCCCCTACAGTCACGATTTATGACTCCTATAAGGTTTCTGCAGATAAAGATGGACAACAGATACAATGAGATCCATGTCACTGCCAGAAGTGTGATACAGCAAATTACAGAGATTCTCAAGTTCCATGTTGGGTGGCTGCATGAACTTTTTTTTAGAACATTACAGCGCAGTACAGGCCCTTCGACCCTCGATGTTGCGCCGACCTGTGAAACCATCTGACCTACACTATTCCATTTTCATCCATATGTCTATCCAATGACCACTTAAATGCCCTTAAAGTTGGCGAATCTACTACTGCTGCAGGCAGGGCGTTCCACGCCCCTACTACTCTCTGAGTAAAGAAACTACCTCTGACATCTGTCCTATATCTTTCACCCCTCAACTTAAAGCTATGTCCCCTCGTGTTTGCCATCACCATCCGAGGAAAAAGACTCTCACTATCCACCCTATCTAACCCTCTGATTATCTTATATGTCTCTATTAAGTCACCTCTCCTCCTCCTTCTCTCCAACGAAAACAACCTCAAGTCCCTCAGCCTTTCCTCGTAAGACCTTCCCTCCATACCAGGCAACATCCTAGTAAATCTCCTCTGCACCCTTTCCAAAGCATCCACATCCCTCCTATAATGCGGTGACCAGAACTGCACGCAATACTCCAGGTGCAGCCTCGCCAGAGTTTTGTACAGCTGCAACATGACCTCGTGGCTCCGAAACTCGATCCCCCTACTAATAAAAGCTAACACACCATATGCCTTCTTAACAGCCCTATTAACCTGAGTAGCAACTTTCAGGGATTTATGTACCTGGACACCAAGATCTCTCTGTTCATCTACACTACCAAGAATCTTCCCATTAGCCCAGTACTCTGCATTCCTGTTACTCCTTCCAAAGTGAATCACCTCACACTTTTCCGCATTAAACTCCATTTGCCATCTCTCAGCCCAGCTCTGCAGCCTATCTATGTCCCTCTGTACCCTACAACATCCTTCGGCACTATCCACAACTCCACCGACCTTCGTGTCATCTGCAAATTTACTAACCCACCCTTCTACAGCCTCTTCCAGGTCATTTATAAAAATGACAAACAGCAGTGGCCCCAAAACAGATCCTTGCGGTACACCACTAGTAACTAAACTCCAGGATGAACATTTGCCATCAACCACCACCCTCTGTCTTCTTTCAGCTAGCCAATTTCTGATCCAAAGCTCTAAATCACCTTCAACCCCATACTTCCGTATTTTCTGCAATAGCCTACCGTGGGGAACCTTATCAAACGCCTTACTGAAATCTATATACACCACATCAACTGCTTTACCCTCATCCACCTGTTTGGTCACCTTCTCGAAAAACTCAATAAGGTTTGTGAGGCACGACCTACCCTTCACAAAACCGTGCTGACTATCGCTAATGAACTTATTCTTTTCAAGATGATTATAAATCCTGTCTCTTATAACCTTTTCCAACATTTTACCCACAACCGAAGTAAGGCTCACAGGTCTATAATTACCAGGGCTGTCTCTACTCCCCTTCTTGAACAAGGGGACAACATTTGCTATCCTCCAGTCTTCCGGCACTATTCCTGTCGACAATGACGACATAAAGATCAAGGACAAAGGCTCTGCAATTTCCTCCCTGGCTTCCCAGAGAATCCTAGGATAAATCCCATCTGGCCCAGGGGACGTATCTATTTTCACACTTTCCAAAATTGCTAACACCTCCTCCTTGTGAACCTCAATCCCATCTAGCCTAGTAGTCTGAATCTCAGTATTCTCCTCGACAACATTTTCTTTCTCTACTGTAAATACTGACGAAAAATATTCATTTAACGCTTCCCCTATCTCCTCTGATTCCACACACAACTTCCTACTACTATCCTTGATTGGCCCTAATCTAACTCTAGTCATTCTTTTATTCCTGATATACCTATAGAAAGCCTTAGGGTTTTCCTTGATCCTATCCGCCAATGACTTCTCGTGTCCTCTCCTTGCTCTTCTTAGCTCTCCCTTTAGATCCTTCCTGGCTAGCTTGTAACTCTCAAGCGCCCTAACTGAGCCTTCACGTCTCATCCTAACATAAGCCTTCTTCTTCCTCTTGACAAGCGCTTCAACTTCTTTAGTAAACCACGGCTCCCTCGCTCGACGACTTCCTCCCTGCCTGACAGGTACATACTTATCAAGGACACGCAGTAGCTGCTCCTTGAATAAGCTCCACATTTCGATTGTGCCCATCCCCTGCAGTTTCCTTCCCCATCCTACGCATCCTAAATCTTGCCTAATCGCATCATAATTTCCTTTCCCCAGCTATAATTCTTGCCCTGCGGTATATACCTGTCCCTGCCCATCGCTAAGGTAAACCTGACCGAATTGTGATCACTATCACCAAAGTGCTCACCTACATCTAAATCTAACACCTGGCCGGGTTCATTACCCAGTACCAAATCCAATGTGGCATCGCCCCTGGTTGGCCTGTCTACATACTGTGTCAGAAAACCCTCCTGGCACACACTGGACAAAAACTGACCCATCTAAAGTACTCGAACTATAGTATTTCCAGTCAATATTTGGAAAGTTAAAGTCCCCCATAACAACTACCCTGTTACTCTCGCTCCTGTCGAGAATCATCTTTGCTATCCTTTCCTCTACATCTCTGGAACTATTCGGAGGTCTATAGAAAACTCCCAACAGGGTGACCTGTCCTCTCCTGTTTCTAACCTTGGCCCATACTATCTCAGTAGACGAGTCCTCAAACGTCCTTTCTGCCGCTGTAATACTCTCCTTGATTAACAATGCCACACCCCCCCTCTTTTACCATCTTCTCTGTTCTTACTGAAACATCTAAATCCCGGAACCCGCAACTTCCATTCCTGCCCCTGCTCTACCCATGTCTCCGAAATGGCCACAACATTGAGATCCCAGGTACCAGCCCATGCTGCAAGCTCACCCACCTTATTCCGGATGCTCCTGGCGTTGAAGTAGACACACTTTAAACCAAGTTCTTGCTTGCCAGTGCCCTCTTGCGTCCTTGTAACCTTATCCCTGACCTCACTACTCTCAACATCCTGTACACTGGAACTACAATTTAGGTTCCCATTCCCTGCTGAATTAGTTTAAACCCCCCCGAAGAGCACTAGCAAACCTCCCCCCCAGGATATTGGTACCCCTCTGGTTCAGGTGAAGACCATCCTGTTTGTAGAGGTCCCACCTACCCCAGAAAGAGCCCCAATTATCCAGGAAACCAAAACCCTCCCTCCTACACCATCCCTGCAGCCACGTGTTCAACTCCTCTCTCTCCCTATTCCTCGCTTTGCTGGCACGTGGCACGGGCAACAACCCAGAGATAACAACTCTGTTTGTTCTCGCTCTAAGCTTCCACCCTAGCTCCCTGAATTTCTGCCTTAAATCCCCATCTCTCTTCCTACCTATGTCGTTGGTGCCTATGTGGACCACGACTTGGGGCTGCTCCCCCTCCCCATTAAGGATCCCAAAAACACGATCCGAGACATCACGAACCCTGGCACCTGGGAGGCAACACACCAACCGTGAGTCTCTCTCGTTCCCACAGAACCTCCTATCTGTTCCCCTAACTATGGAGACCCCAATGACTAATGCTCTGCTCCTCTTCCCCCTTCCCTTCTGAGCAACAGGGACAGACTCTGTGCCAGAGACCTGTACCCCATTGCTTACCCCTGGTAAGTCGTCCCCCGCAACAGTATCCAAAACGGTATACCTGTTGTTGAGGGAAACGGCCACAGGGGATCCCTGCACTGCCTGCTGGTTCCCTCTCCTTCCCCTGACGGTAACCCATCTACCTACTTCTTTTACCTGAGGTGTGACTACCTCCCCATAACTCCTCTCAATAACCCCCTCCGCCTCCTGAATGATCCGAAGTTCATCCAGCTCCAGCTCCAGTTCCCTAACGTGGTTCTCGAGGAGCTGGAGTTGGGTGCACTTCCCGCAGATGCAGTCAGCAGGGACACTCTTGGCGACCCTTACCTCCCACATTCTGCAGGAGGAATATTCAACTGCCTTAACCTCCATTCCCACTATTCTAAATTCCCAACAAATCGACTGAAAAACCAAAAAAAAAAGTCAAAACTTGTTAGGTTAGCAATCCGACGGACAGAACTTTTTAAATAAAAAGCTTACCTTATCAACACACCAGAGTCCTTTTTTTTTGGTTAGAGGAGGAGGGTGGGTGGGAGACACTACACGGGTAGTGTCTCGGGTACTGCCACTGCCCAAATAAATAGTTTTTACTTACCCAGCAGTCCCCTGGTCCTCCAAAAACAAAAGGGAATTAACTTTAACTTACACTGAAACTGACCTCCCAGCTGCAAGTTCGCTCCGTACCTCCGCTTCTGTCATAGCTGCTGGAACCAAAAGCTTGATGGAGATGTGCAAGACAATTCACTGAGAGTCATTGGAGTTTGCTGCATTCTGCATAATATGGTAAGGAAGAAAGGCTTGGTGATTCTAGACGCTGAAAGTGATGATGATGATGATGGAATTATAGAGTAACACGGCACTGAAGGAGGCCATTTGACTCATCATGCCTCTGCTGGCTCTTTGGGAGAGGTAAACAAATTGATCCAACTCCCCATCTTTTTCCTTGTAGCCCTGCAATCATCTTTCCTTTTCAAGTATTTATCCAATTCCCTCTTGAAAGTTACTATTGAATCTGCTTCCACCGCCCTTTCAGGCAGTGCGTTCCAGATCACAACTCACTCAGTAAAAAATTGTTTCCTTATATCACCTCTGATTCTTTGATGATGAAGAATGGGTAAAAGGATCTCTCTCCCCAGATTGCAAAGAGGGTGCAGAGAGAGGAGGGGCTGTGGGACAGGACAGACAGCAGCCAGAAAAAGGAGGACACAACTGATAGCCCAGTACTTTAAATAAATAAAGGTTGAGTCACCAAGTAAAGTTATTCTAGATCTGCCTGTTCTCTCCCCCACTCAAAGCGGTTAAAATCCCTCATTGACAATGACTTCTGACTATTTCTTTCAAAGATTGAAATTTACACTTCCCTCATTCATCAAACATCTGCCAAATGAACTCAGAACTCTTGCTGATCAAACCGTGCTTACTTTGAGGAATAACATTTACCCAAAGGTTCCAAACAATTCACTCACCCTGCTTCTTAGCACTGTACCCACCCCTTGTGTCACCTAGTTTACAGCTTTCTTGCTCTAGCTCTTAGTACAGCTTCGATGAGGTGTTCCCTGAGTGAGATGAGGTTGAATGATGGGCAGCTGGGAGATGCTTCCTCAACCCTGAGGTGACACTGGCCTCAGAGAGGCAGCTGTCATAGAGATCCCAGCTTCCGTCAGTCTGATGCTGGCAGTCAAGGAGTACCTGGACCATGTCTGACACAACATCACATGCAGGCATCGGAGGAGACATTGGAGTTAGCCTTTATTGCAAGGGTGTTGGTTTAAAAGAGTAAGGAACTCTTGCTGCAATTATATAGGTGTTTGGTGAGACCACACAGGAGTACTGTGTACAGTTTTGGTTTTCTTACCAAAAGATGGATATACTGGCCTTAGAGAGTTTATCTTATTCATTGGCCTCCTTATCTCGAGAGACAATGGATAAGCGCCTGGAGGTGGTCAGTGGTTTGTGAAGCAGCGCCTGGAGTGGCGATAAAGGCCAATTCTAGAGTGACAGGCTCTTGCACAGGTGCTGCAGAGAAATTTGTTTGTCGGGGCTGTTACACAGTTGGCTCTCCCCTTGCGCCTCTGTCTTTTTTCCTGCCAACTACTAAGTCTCTTCGACTCACCACACTTTAGCACCGTCTTTATGGCTGCCCGCCAGCTCTGGCGAACGCTGGCAACTGACTCCCACGACTTGTGATCAATGTCACAGGATTTCATGTCGCGTTTGCAGACGTCTTTAAAGCGGAGACATGGACGGCCGGTGGGTCTGATACCAGTGGCGAGCTCGCTGTACAATGTATCTTTGGGGATCCTGCCATCTTCCATGCGGCTCACATGGCCAAGCCATCTCAAGCGCCGCTGACTCAGTAGTGTGTATAAGCTGGGGATGTTGGCCGCCTCGAGGACTTCTGTGTTGGAGATACGGTCCTGCCACCTGGTGCCAAGTATTCTCCGGAGGCAGCGAAGATGGATTGAATTGAGACGTCGCTCTTGGCTGGCATACGTTGTCCAGGCCTCGCTGCCATAGAGCAAGGTACTGAGGACACAGGCTTGATACACTCGGACTTTTGTGTTCCATGTCAGTGCGCCATTTTCCCACACTCTCTTGGCTAGTCTGGACATAGCAGTGGAAGCCTTTCCCATGCACTTGTTGATTTCTGCATCTATCGACAGGTTACTGGTGATAGTTGAGCCTAGGTAGGTGAACTCTTGAACCACTTCCAGAGCGTGGTCGCCAATATTGATGGATGGAGCATTTCTGACGTCCTGCCTCATGATGTTCCTTTTCTTGAGGCTGATGGTTAGGCCAAATTCATTGCAGGCAGCCGCAAACCTGTCGATGAGACTCTGCAGGCACTCTTCAGTGTGAGATGTTAAAGCAGCATCGTCAGCAAAGAGGAGTTCCCTGATGAGGACTTTCCGTACTTTGGACTTCGCTCTTAGACGGGCAAGGTTGAACAACCTGCCCCCTGATCTTGTGTGGAGGAAAATTCCTTCTTCAGAAGACTTGAACGCATGTGAAAGCAGCAGGGAGAAGAAAATCCCAAAAAGTGTGGGTGCGAGAACACAGCCCTGTATCACGCCACTCAGGATAGGAAAGGGCTCTGATGAGGAGCCACCATGTTGAATTGTGCCTTTCATATTGTCATGGAATGAGGTGATGATACTTAGTAGCTTTGGTGGGCATCCAATCTTTTCTAGTAGTCTGAAGAGACCACGTCTGCTGACGAGGTCAAAGGCTTTGGTGAGATCAATGAAAGCAATGTAGAGGGGCATCTGTTGTTCACGGCATTTCTCCTGTATCTGACGAAGGGAGAACAGCATGTCAACGGTCGATCTCTCTGCACGAAAGCCACACTGTGCCTCAGGGTAGACGCACTCGGCCAGCTTCTGGAGCCTGTTCAGAGCGACTCGAGCAAAGACTTTCCCCACTATGCTGAGCAGGGAGATTCCACGGTAGTTGTTGCAGTCACCGCGGTCACCTTTGTTTTTATAGAGGGTGATGATATTGGCATCGCGCATGTCCTGGGGTACTGCTCCCTCATCCCAGCACAGGCATAGCAGTTCATGTAGTGCTGAGACTCTGACTCAGCAGAGTGTTCTGACTAGGTCAGCATTTATTACCCATCCCTAATTGCCCTTGAGAAGATGGTGGTGAGCTGCCTTCTTGAACCGCTGCAGTCCTTGGGAGGTAGGTATACCCACAGTGCTGTTAGGAAGGGAGTTCCAGGATTTTGATCCAGTGATGAGGAATGAAGAGCGATATATTTCCACATCAGAATGACTTGCTGTTTCCCCTGGCTGAAGAGTCTGGAATTAGGGATCATAATCTCAGGATAAGCTGTCAGCTGTTTAGGACAGGGATGAGGAGAAAGCTCTTCACTCAGAGGGTTGTGAATCTTGGAATTCTCTGCCGCATACAGCCGTGGATGCTCAGTCGTTGAGTGTATTCAAGACTGAAATTGATAGATTTTTGGGCACTAAGGCAAATGGGGATAGTTGAGATAAAAGGCTGAATTTTCCCCAGGGAAGCGGGAAACAGAATTGGGACTGTTTTTGGATCCCGAACCCACCTGCAGTGGGAAACTGATTAAAATCCAGATTTTTATGTGGGTGAGACCTTAATTGGCATGGAGACATGGCAGTGGGCAGGCTCTCTACGCTGGAGGGCCAATCAGAGGCCTTCCAGCTTCAGAGAAGCACTTGGCTGCAGTACAAGCTAAGAACCAGGAGGGCTCTTCAGCAAGAAGATTCCTTCTCAGCCCTCTTTTCAAAAACTTTAATTACAAAACACAAAAAAGCGGCCAAGCCACCACTGTGGGGGGGGGGGGGGGGGGGTATGGGAGCCCCCGTACAGTGTGGCCTTTGACTCTACCCCCACAGAGGCAGGCAGAGGAGGGGTTGTAGGCCTGCCATTGGGTGACTGCCACCAGACAGTTGACCTGCCCCCTCCCCCCACAGTCGCGTCAGGAAACTGGAGGCCAACTGGAAAATCGCAGTCAGCCTCTTCAATCCCTGCTCAACCAGGGCTTTAAGGACCCAGATTCCCTGCCCTCATTATGGGGACGGGCAGCCTTCCCAGGCCCTGAACACGCGTTGGCCAAAATGACTCGCTGGCCGGTCTCATAATTTTTGAGTTCTGTCTGCCTCCGTTCCCGATGTTGTTGGGCCCCAAAATTCAGCCCAATACATCAGCCATGAGTTATTGAATGAAACAGCAAGCTTGAAGGGTCACATGGCCTACTCCTGCTTCTATTTATCATGTCTTTATGAGGCCCTAAGGCAGTGTTGGAAGATAGAAATAGCTGACAAGCTACAGGTGTAGCTACACTGATCATGTTTCAGCTGGACACATTAACTTTCAAAGAAAACGCCTCGCACACAATTACACCACACAAGCAAATACTTCACATATGTATATATATTTAATAAATACTTTCCACTATTCAGTGAGCAAGGAAATAAAGCACTCACAACAATCAAAAAACACTTGCATACTCTGATTTACGTCTCACCATTTTGCCAACAAACGCACAAAAAGATTGAAGTTCGCATGTGCATCCCATGCAATTATGGATATTGAAATCATATAATCATCGATGATGATTATTACTCACTACTAACGACAGATTCAATTAGTCACATCTGATTCCTAATTAGCCACATGAGGTTAGTGGCTAACGTACTGGGCGATATTGATCTATGGAAGCAGGTTGATTGCCACTCTTTGGAGAAACAGCAATAGAAGGAAGAGCAACACAGAACAGAAATTGATCAAATCATCAGGGAAATAAAAGGGCAATGTTTGGCAACATATAAGTCGCAGTAAGTACATCATTACTGGAGTACTCTGAAAGGATTATTTGAAATAAAGTTTGTAAGTTTAAAAAAACCCAAATTATTTAAAACAAAATATAATTTTTTTAACGAAAGGGAGAGATAACAATATAATTATAATTCATTAAAAGAGGCTAGAGCACATAATCCAGACTCAGGCAGCACTGAGGGGATACTGCACTGACAGAGGTACTGTCCTTGGGGTTAGGGCCCGTCTGCTCTCTCGGGTGGATTTGAAAGGTCCTTGGCACTGTTTCAAAGAAGAGCCCGACAGTTCTTCTGGTATCTGGACCAATATTTATCCTTCAACCAAGATCATTAAAACAGATTTCCTGGTCAATTATTGCATTGCTGTTTGTGCTGATTGGCGTCTGCATTTCTCTGCATTGCTACACTTCAAAAATATTTCATTGGAGTGCAGACCAGCCAAGATCTAATTGAATGGCAGAGAAAGCTCAAGGGGCTGAATTACCTTTTTTTTATTCATTCATGGGATGTAGGCATCAGTAGCTTAGCCAGCATTTGTTGCCCATCCCTAATTGCCCTTGAACTGAATGGTTTGCAAGGCCATTTCAGAGTCAACCACATTGCTGTGGGTCTGGAGTCACATGTAGGCCAGACCAGGTAAAGACATCAGATTTCTTTCCCTAAAGGACATTAGTGAACCAGATGGGATTTTACAACAATCGACAATTTCAGATTTATTAATTGAATTCAAATTTCACCATCTGCCGTGGTGGGATTCAAATCCATGCCCCAGAGCTCTAGCCTGGGCCTCTGCATCGCTAGTCCAGTGGTATTACCATTACTCCACCACCTCTTCTTCCTATTATTTTACTGGCTGAAAAACATTTTGGGGCATCCTAAGATCGTCACAAGCACGATATAAATGCAAACATCTTTCCTTTCTTCATTCCATTGGACGAGTGACCCTGACGAGTATATCACTGGCTCGGCTGTTTGCACCAAAGCTGCACCAATACCTGATTTCAACACATAATCTGACTGTTTACTTCACGTCATAGTATCTAAGAACCAGACGGAGCTGCGATTAGGTCTTTGATATTAGTTAAGGAACAGCTAAGTCATGGAACGAGTCAGAGACAGATGTTAAACTGATCAAGGTCACTTGTGTTAGAGGTCTGCTGTGGATGTCGTGAAAGACACATTATAAACTTGTGCTTTGAGAATTGGGTCACAAATATAAATTCCTATTAACCCAGCATTTTATACATTTAGAATAAATATGACATTAACTGACACTTAATTACATAACAACCAACATTCAAGGCATGATACTGATCCGCAGATTAACTCAGCACGTTCTACACGGTAATAATCATGGAACATCAGTCTATTACTCTACAATTCCAAGCTTTCGGTTCATTTGATACTGAACCTGCTGTCAATTTTGCTGAGCTGAGATCTGAAGACAGCTGATTATTTCAAGATTAATTTTCATAAAGCTCGATGGCCTCCTGAGTGTGGGGATTGTGAAAACGAGTGGAGGCAGGAAACAGGAACCTGGTCTTGTTTTTGGGTCTCAAACCTGTCACCTCTGGGAAGCTGATTCAGATTGCAATTTTCATGTGGGAAAGCCTTAATTGGTATGGAGACAGGTTTCCTGTCCTCTTAGAGCCAGTGGGATTAAAAAAGGCAGTCGGTCGGATCAAGTGTGGGGCTTCTGTAGACTCCTAGGGTAGCCGTCACTGAGGCTGCTGGTTGTCCGGAGGAAGAGATCTGCCTTTCACAGCACCAGAGGGAAGTGGGGATGTCACAGGGGAGCTGGAGGCCTGGCACCAGCGGCAGTGCAAACCTTCGCTTCATTGATGCCCACCTGGATCTAATGCTGGAGCAGTGAGGGAGAGGAGAGAGGTCCTCTTCCCAGAGGGTGGCAGGAGGAGGCCACCTCATCGTACAGCAGGGGTACCTCTCTGTTCAATGTTATCCTCCTCCGTCCTCTCTTCCTCCACGTCTCTTATTCCCTCCTCCTCCCCCTGATGAACAGTCTCCTGCCAAGGCCTCACTGTCCTCAAGGTCCGCACTTCTCTGGAGAGCCATGTTATGGAGAGCGCAGCAGACCACCACAATGACTGAGGCGCTTACAGGAGGGTATTGGAGGGTGCCACCCGATCGATCCAGGCACCAGAATCGCATCTTCAGAAGCCCGATGGCCTGCTCAATGGTTGGCCTGCTGAACAGGTGGCATTGGTTGTTTCACCTCTGTGTCGCTGTCTGGGGCTCCCATTGAGGGATCAGTAGCCATCTCATAAAGGGATTTCCCTTGTCTCCTTGGAGCCAGCCAGGCACTTTGGGGGATGGAGTGAAGGATGGAGGCAGCCTGGACTGGCGGAGGATGAAGGAGTCATGGCAGTTGCCAGGGGAGTGAGTGCACACACAGCGGAAGCTCTTGTTGTGGTAGGGAACCATTTGGACTTTGCGGGAGTGAAAGCCCTTCCTGTTGATGGATCTCACTGGACTGTTGCTGGTGCCTTGATGGCCAGATGGATACAATCGATGATGCCCTGCACCTGAAGGAATACATCAATGGCGTCAAACCCAAATGCCCTCTGTGCCAGTACAGGCTCATCTGTGTCAAAATGGGTGTAGTCCCCTGCCCTCCTGAAAAGGGCATCCGTGACCTGCCCAATGGCCTAATGAGATGTCGACTGCGAGATGCCCCCTAGGTCCACAGCTGATCTCTGGAACAACCTTGTTTCATAGAAGTTCAGAGCACCTGAGACCATGATGGCTGCAGGTAGGGGACTGCCATGGGCGCTGTGAGGTCACAGGTCATTGTGATCAGAGCACACAGGACCGAGACAATTTGCATGGATAGGTGTAGTGCTCTATGGCACTGGCTGTCTGTTATTTGCAGGTAGCTGAATCTTGGGATGTGCAGCCGATGTCTTGGGTAGCTCCTTCCTCCCCTTGCAGTTCCCCACTGTGCTCCTCTCGCCCCCTGCTGTCCAGGAGGTTGGATCTGCTGCAGCTCCTCCTGGCTGCTCTGTCCAATGTCAGAGATGCCTGTTTCCATCTGACCTCCGTCAGCTGGGCCTTGGATGCTTCCAGGCTTTCCCGTGCCAACCCCAGGTGCCACTGTGATGCCAGCAGACTCACTTCCCTATCCAGCTTCACGCACTCTCCAATGTAACATTTAAATCTTGGAGCTTCAGCAATATCCACACTGAGACACATCTGAGGAGCTAAGCTTTATTTTCTGCCTTTGCTTTAATTTAACCAGCCCTTCCCATAGCCCTCATGGCTCTCCACAATGTTCACATCTTCACTACCCTGCCGTATGCCCTCCATGGCATTTCCCTCGTTCCTAGACTTTGAAAATAATCTTTGTTCCTGACAAGTCAGTTAATGAGCTTTACTGAGCTCGACAGACAGTTAATTGGACGTGGGCACCGGACCCATTGCCTCCCTGCTGGCTGAAGTTTAAAAATAGCATCGAGTTCCGGAGGTGGAGAGACCGAGTACCGACTGCCGAGAATGCAATCTTCAAATTGCACTTGCTGCCGTTCCTGCCCTCAGCGGGTATTGAAAACCTGAGCCTCTGTGTCACTTAACAACCTATTCTCAAATCACAAACAAAGAAAGAACGAACTTGCATTTATATAGCACCTTTTATAACCTCAGGTCTCTCAAAGCACTTTACAGACATTAAAGGACTTTCGAAGTGTAGTCACTGTTGCAGTATCAGTAAACACAGCAACCAAATTGTGCACAGTATGGCGCAAGAAATAGAAATTAAATTAATGTCCAGAAAATCTTGGCCACGACATGAGAAGCTTTCATCTTTGAATTGTGCCACAGGACAGTTTACAACCCCCTAATAGTGAGTTCTGTCGCAATCCTAATAGTGAGTTCTGCCCCAGTCCTAATGGTGAGCTCTGTCCCAGTCCTAATTGAGAGTTCTGTTCCAGTTCTAATAGTGAGCTCTGTCCCATTGCAAATAGTGAGTTCTGTCCTAGTCCTAATGGTGAGCTGTGTCCTAGTCCTAATAGTGAGCAGTCCCAATGCTAATATTGAGCTGTTCCAGTCCTAATAATGATCTCTGTCCCAGTGCTAATAGTGAGTTATGTCCCAGTCCTAATAGCGAGTTCTGTCGCAATCCTGATGGTGAGTTTTGTTCCAGTCCTAATAGTGAGTTCGGTTCCAGTCCTAATATTGAGTTCTGTCCTGGTCCTAATAGTGAGCAGTCTCCCAGTCCTAACTGAGAGTTCTGTCCCAGCTCTAATAATGAGTTCTGACCTAATCCTAACAGTGAGCTCTGTCCCAGTCCTATTAGTGAGTTCTGTTCCAGTGCTAATAGCGAGTTCTGTCCCAACTCTAATAGCGAGTTCTGTCGCAATCCTTATAGTGAGTTCTGTTCCAGTTCTAATATTGAGTTATCTCCCAGTCCTAATAGTGAGTTCTGTCCCAGCTCTAATAGCGAGTTCTGTCCCAGTCCTAATAGTGAACTCTGTTCCAGTTCTAATAGTGAGCTCTGTCCCAGACCTAATAGTGAGTTCTGTTCCAGCCCTAATATTGAGTTCTCTCCCAGTCCTAATAGTGAGTTCTGTCCCAGCTCTAATAGCGAGTTCTGTCCCAGTCCTAATAGTGAACTCTGTTCCAGTTCTAATAGTGAGCTCTGTCCCAGACCTAATAGTGAGTTCTGTTCCAGTCCTAATATTGAGTTCTCTCCCAGTCCTAATAGTGAGTTCTGTCCCAGCTCTAATAGCGAGTTCTGTCCCAGTCCTAATAGTGAACTCTGTTCCAGTTCTAATAGTGAGCTCTGTCCCAGACCTAATAGTGAGTTCTGTTCCAGTCCTAATATTGAGTTCTCTCCCAGTCCTAATAGTGAGTTCTGTCCCAGCTCTAATAGCGAGTTCTGTCCCAGTCCTAATAGTGAACTCTGTTCCAGTTCTAATAGTGAGCTCTGTCCCAGACCTAATAGTGAGTTCTGTTCCAGTCCTAATATTGAGTTCTCTCCCAGTGTTAATAGTGAGTTCTGTCCCAGTCCTAATAGTGAACTCTGTTCCAGTTCTAATAGTGAGCTCTGTCCCAGACCTAATATTGAGTTCTCTCCCAGTGTTAATATTGAGCTCTCTCCCAGTGTTAATAGTGAGTTCTGTCCCAGTGCTAATAGTGATCTCTGTCCCAGTCCTAATAGTGAGCAGTCTCCCAGCTCTAAGAACTGAGTACTGTTGAAAACAGATTGAGGGGATTAATAATCTGTGAGGTACGTCCTTGGCATTGAGACTGACGACATGCCCACTGGTGGCCCCCAGTGTTGACCCCACTGGTGATTGCAGGAGTAGAGAAGGGAACCCTCCCTCTGCTGTTCAGGGGCAAACTGGCCAACTTCCCCCAGTGAACCCTGTCTGTATCTCTGGTGTCATCTTCTTGTTTGTGCTAGTGAAGCAGAAATGCCCAGTGTAAGGAGAGCCTCATCCTGCCCCATCATGTTAGTGACCTTGTCAGGCAGCGTTAGAGATAAAAAAAAGCAAGGTTTGCATTCATATAGCACCGTTGACAACCTCAGAGTGTCGCTAAGAACTTTACAGCCAATGAAGTACTTTTGAAGTTGTTGTAAAAGTGCTTCTATTTTTAAAATTTTTTTTGAGGACTCGTGGTTGAAGGTTGTAGAAATGGATTCATTTGGAGGACTGAAGTGATTCCATAGATGCTGGACTTTGTTTTTTTTTTAAAAGGTCACTGGAAGGACTTTGAGACTTGAGATTTCTGTTTAAAAACAACACTTACTGGAAGTCACATGTCTTCAGCTAAGTAAACAGCAGGTGCCTTCTGACGATGGGAGCTGTTTATAGAGAAGTGACTTGTAAAGATTTATGGTGGTTAAGAGTTGGTTTCATTTTGAATACTGTTTTGATTCAGTTGGGGGGTCAGCATATTAAGAGAGAAGACATTATTTCATCTTCTCTCCACTTCTCTGAGAAACCCTGCGGATCCAGTGTGATAGCTGAAACCCCTGATGTTGCATTTCTCCTGGAAAGCCTGCCAGACTAATCCTCGATGCTACCTGCAAAAAGATCCCAGTGACAGCTATCTACACGTATTTTGGATGCCAGAAAAAGGGACAACTGATATCATTCCATATCTTCTCCTTTTTCTTCAAGAATTAACAAGTATTTGGCCAAAGTTTTTTTTTTTTTGTAAGAAGATCTCTACAGAGAAAACCTCTTTATTTTTTCTTTAACGAGTGTGTTTGAGTGTGTTGGGCTAAGGTAGAAGGGAACTTTTATATTTCAATCTGTGTGTTAACGCTTTGCATCTTTACTGTTTACATCTTGTTTTATAATAAATTGATAATTTTGTTGTTTATTAAAGAAACCTGTTTAATGTATTTTATTCTGAAACAAAAATAGAGCATATAATTGGCTGTATCGGTAACAGGGTAAACATTTAAATATATGTTGTGACCTGTGGAGGAGTGGAACTAGAGAAAGACAGTACACTCCTCCCACCTCAGCCGGAATTTTACGCACCCCCCCGCCCCCCCCCCCCGCCCCCCCCCCCCCCGAAGAGCAGGAAGGTAGGGGAGGGGGTGTAAAATGGAGCAGGAGGCTTGGGTTGGGGACTTTCCCGACCTGCTCCTGCCTCCGCCGTCACTTTACGCAGGGCGGCAGCGGCGAAAAACGGCCTGCCCACCCCAGACCAATCAAGGCCCTTAAGTGGTGACTTAATGGCTACTTAAGGGTCTCAGCTCGCCGCCATGGGGATTTTACCCATGGCTGGTTGCGCAGCCCAGGCCTGCGAGAAACCGTCTGACAAAAGCAGGTGGCTTTCTGACGGGTTGGGGGGGTTGGTGGAGATAGCCCACATGATCAGGCACTCTGCCCCCGCTGCCCCAACAATCCCCAACACCCAACACGCCACCCACCACACCCCCCTCCCCCCCAGTCCCCCCAATCGACCACACTCGCCTCGCCAGGGCCCGAACAATCACGCCTGTCAAGGCATCCAAAACTTACCTTCGTTCCGGGGCTCCCCGACATCATCTTTCCGAAGGCTGGGTTGCAGCTGTGGCCACAGCTCCCAATGGTGCTACTAGGACTAAGAGCTGCTGGCCCACTGATTGGCTGGCAGCTCCATTAGGCGAGATTTCCTCCCTCAATGAGGTGGAAGTCCCGCCTCAGACCAATTAAAGGCCTGGGAACCACAAAATACTGTCTGGATCCCGAGGCCAGGCTGAGGCGGGTTCGCCACTGACTTTTCAGTCGGTGGGCAGCTCCCGTCCGGCAAGGGAAAAATTCTGGCCCAAGTCTAAGGTGGACCTATAAGGTGTAAAAGATCCCACGACACTATTCGAAGAAGAGCAGGGGAGGTCTCCTGGTACCGGCACCAAAATTCGGCCCCTCAACCAGCATCACTTAAACAGATAATCTGGTTATTATCACATTGCTGTTTGTGGAATCTTGCTGTGTCACATTTCCTACATTATGACAGAGACTACACTTCAAATAGTGCTTCATTTGTGATAAAGGAACATCTGAAGGTTGTGGAATGTGCCATAGAAATATAAGTTATTTATTTCTTTTACCTGTTTCATATAAATGAGGGCGGCACAGTGGCGCAGTGGATAGCACCGCAACCTCACAGCTCCAGCGACCCGGGTTCAATTCTGGGTACTGCCTGTGTGGAGTTTGCAAGTTCTCCCTGTGTCTGCGTGGGTTTCCTCCGGGTGCTCCGGTTTCCTCCCACATGCCAAAGACTTGCTGGTTGATAGGTAAATTGGCCATTATAAATTGCCCCTAGTATAGGTAGGTGATAGGGAAATATAGGGACAGGTGGGGATGTGGTAGGAATATGGAATTAGTGTAGGATTAGTATAAATGGGTGGTTGATGGTCAGCACAGACTCGGTGGGCCGAAGGGCCTGTTTCAGTGCTGTATCACTAAACTAAACTAAAAATAATACACTCATTAATGTATTCTTGGTGTTCACACTAAGCAGTAAAGGGTTAAAATTTTGCGAAACATGTAGGACAGAGGTGCCACTAATATTCCTTTGACGAGCTGACCATTGACACTGTAGAGTATTTGTGTAACTCTCATCCCCTCAAGTGACTCATGGAACCTGTCAGTGCTTCTCAAGCAAAGTTAGTGCAAAATCCCTGTTTAATGCTCAGGGTCTGAAAAAGAGTTTGAGAATAGGGCACAGCGGCTGTGATTAGAGTAAATAGATTGACAGTCCTCACTGATTAAACCAGGCTGACAAGTAGGCCCAAACCCAGCACCAGAGCTCTCTTATACAGTGACACGGTGGGTAGCCGAGATTGAGAGAAACAGTGAGGTGGGTCATCTGGCTTGAGGGTTATGGTGAAATGGCTAGTTGTGGTTGAGTGTTATGGTGAGGTGGGTCGTTGTGGTTGAGTGTTGCGGTGAGGTGGGTCGTTGGGGGTTGAGTGTTGCGGTGAGGTGGGTCGTTGGGGGTTGAGTGTTGCGGTGAGGTGGGTCGTTGGGGGTTGAGTGTTGCGGTGAATTGGGTCGTTGCGGTTGAGTGTTGCGGTGAATTGGGTCGTTGCGGTTGAGTGTTGCGGTGAGGTGGGTCGTTGGGGGTTGAGTGTTGCGGTGAAGTGGATCGTTGCGGTTGAGTGTTGCGGTGAGGTGGGTCGTTGTGGTTGAGTGTTGCGGTGAGGTGGGTCGTTGGGGGTTGAGTGTTGCGGTGAATTGGGTCGTTGTGGTTGAGTGTTGCGGTGAGGTGGGTCGTTGTGGTTGAGTGTTGCGGTGAGGTGGGTCGTTGTGGTTGAGTGTTGCGGTGAGGTGGGTCATTGGGGGTTGAGTGTTGCGGTGAGGTGGGTCGTTGTGGTTGAGTGTTGCGGTGAGGTGGGTCGTTGGGGGTTGAGTGTTGCGGTGAATTGGGTCGTTGGGGATTGAGTGTTGCGGTGAGGTGGGTCGTTGGGGGTTGAGTGTTGCGGTGAGGTGGGTCGTTGGGGGTTGAGTGTTGCGGTGAATTGGGTCGTTGGGGGTTGAGTGTTGCGGTGAGGTGGGTCGTTGTGGTTGAGTGTTGCGGTGAGGTGGGTCGTTGTGGTTGAGTGTTGCGGTGAATTGGGTCGTTGCGGTTGAGTGTTGCGGTGAGGTGGGTCGTTGTGGTTGAGTGTTGCGGTGAGGTGGGTCGTTGTGGTTGAGTGTTGCGGTGAATTGGGTCGTTGTGGTTGAGTGTTGCGGTGAGGTGGGTCGTTGGGGGTTGAGTGTTGCGGTGAATTGGGTCGTTGCGGTTGAGTGTTGCGGTGAGGTGGATCGTTGTGGTTGAGTGTTGCGGTGAGGTGGGTCGTTGGGGGTTGAGTGTTGCGGTGAGGTGGGTCGTTGCGGTTGAGTGTTGCGGTGAGGTGGGTCGTTGGGGGTTGAGTGTTGCGGTGAGGTGGATCGTTGTGGTTGAGTGTTGCGGTGAATTGGGTCGTTGTGGTTGAGTGTTGCGGTGAGGTGGGTCGTTGCGGTTGAGTGTTGCGGTGAGGTGGGTATTTGGGTTAATCTATCAAGAATGGCTTGTTGGGCCAATGGTCGTCTCCTGGCTCTGCAAATCATGCCAGAAATTGAAAAACACATATTAGCAATTCATTCATTCACGTTAGGTTCCCATTAATCTTTGTGTGGAAGCAGCAGGGTGATTCACCCTAGAGGCTAAATAATGTCTCCTGGTGGCTCGCTCATTCACCAGCCTGTGCTGCTGACTATAGACTGAATAAACAGTTAAACCCAGCAACAGAACTCCACATAAATCCTCTCAGCAACTCTAGCTCGTGTAATCACACAGAGGTTATAAGCTGAGTACATTTTTGCTTCCAGGTCAGGCAGTGTGTCAATCCACCAGCATGAACCAATGATGTAGCACTCCACTTCAGAGTCTCACAGGCATGAACTTACAATTTAACGAGCGATTTACAGTATGACACTATGATGTAACACCACACTTTAAAGAATGCATCGTTTTGAACCTAAGATCTAAAGTTCAACTTTAGAGTGTCAGTGGTGTGAACATACAATGTGACGCTCCATGACACAGAGCACTGGGACAGACTGCCAATATGTTAGATAAACCCTTCCTTTATGGCTCGGTGCTTGTTAATGAGGAGAATCATTTGGCCTTGAAGACAGAAGTTAATGACATCAGCATGCCTTTAATAAAAGTCACACTTAGTCAAGTCGTTTTAAACTGCTAAAAATGTGAATCAGTTCTTTCCCCTCCACAACCATTTCCTAATTGATTTTTAGTGATGATTAGTGTCAGTTAACAAGCAGGAGAGCAGCAGATGGAGTTGTAACAATCAGTGGATAGCTGTAAAGGGACACAGTTCCTGTTAATTAACATCCGCAGAAAATTCAGGTGGGACTTTTTATTACAGAAAGGAAACACAGAGTGCAGAGTTAGTGGGGAAAGTCAGGAACACAAAGGTAGGCTGAAATAATAACAAATCGTGCAGTTTTATTTTTCTGCTGGCCTTTAGAATTGTGGAATCATCCCGAATTTCTGGCTTGGAAGCCAAGTGACTGTGTTCCTTTTCCAATCAGCTGAGGCTCAGCGGGTAGTACTCTCTCACACCTGAGTCAGAAGGTTGTGAATTCAATAAAAGCAAAATACTGCAGATGCTGGAAATCTGAACTAAAAACAAGAAACACTGGAAATACTCAGCAGGTCTGGCAGCATCTGTGGAGAGAGAAGCAGAGTTAATGTTTCAGGTCATTGACCTTTCAGCAGAACTGGCAGATATAAGAAATGTAAAAGATTTTAAGCAAGTAAAGCGGGGGTGGGGCAAGAGATAACAAAAGAGAAGGTGTTGATAGGACAAGGTCAAAGAATAGCTGACCAGAAGGTCATGGAGCAAAGGCAAATGGTATGTTAATAGTGTGGTGAAAGACAAAGCGTTAGTACAGAGAGGGTGTTAATGGACTGAAAACTGAACAGCCACAAGCACAAAGAGGGAAAAAAAAACACAGTGGGTAGGCACAGTAGAAACAAACTAAAATAAAACAAACACAAAAAAGAAAAAATAACTAAAAATAAAATGGGGGGCCCATCATGCTCTGAAATTATTGAACTCAATGTTCAGTCCGGCAGGCTGTAGTGTGCCTAATCAGTAAATGAGATGCTGTTCCTCGAGCTTGCGTTGATGTTCACTGGAACACTGCAGCAATCCCAGAACAGAGATGTGAGCATGAGAGCAGGGGGTGGGGTGTTGAAATGGCAAGCAACCGGAAGCTCAGGGTCCTGCTTGCGGACTGAGCGGAGATGTTCTGCAAAGCGGTCACCCAATCTTCGTTTGGTCTCCCCGGTGTAGAGGAGAGCACATTGTGGGCAGCGAATACAGTACGCTACATTGAAAGAAGTACAAGTAAATCGCTGCTTCACCTGAAAGGAGTGTTTGGGGCCTTGGATAGTGAGGACAGAGGAGGTAAATGGGTAGGTATTACACCTCATGTGATTGCAGGGGAAGGTGCCGTGGGAAGGGGACGAGGTGGTGGGGGTAATGGAGGACTGGACCAGGGTGCTGCGGAGGGCAACATCCCTTCGGAATGCTGACGGGGAGGGGAGGGGAAGATGCCTTTGATAGTGGCGGAAATGGCAGAGGATGATCCTTTGGATATGGAGGCTGATGGGATGGAAAGTGAGAACAAGGGAAACCCTGTCGTGGTTTGGGGAAGGGGTGAGGGTAGAGGTGCAGGAAATGGGAATTCAAGCCTGGCTCCAAAGACTTGAGCACATAATCCCAGCCGACAGTCCCAGTGCCAGCGCTGAGGGAGTGCTGCACTGTCAGGGGTGCCATCCTTTGTATGCAATGTTAACCAATGCTCTGTCTGTCCTCTCAAGTGGACGTAAAAGATCCCAGGGCATGATTTGAAGAGCGGGGAGTTCTCCCTGGTGTCCTGCCCAATGTTTATCCCACAGCCGGCATTCACTGAAAACAGATTATCTGTACATTATCACATTGCTTTTTGTGGCAGCTTGCTGTGCACCAATTGTTTGCCACGTTTCCTTCATTACAACAGAGACTACACTTCAAACAGTACTTACTGAGTGTAAAGTGCATTTGGAATGTGCTGAGGTTGTGAAAGTTGCTATATAAATGCCATTTCTTCATTTCATCTCTTTTCTAAAGTTGCCTTGGCTCTAGTCTCTTGTCTCACTTCCGACATCGCTGTCCTCTGCACCTTTAAAAACTTTCGACTGATCTTTTTGCTCAGTGCTCCTGGCTCAGCACCTGCTGCTTTCTTATCTATTTTGTTTCTGCTCCTCGGCAAGGCACCTTGTGGATATGATGCAAGTGGAAACTGTTGGTCCTCGGTATAGAGCTGGTTCCCATTTGAGAATGCAAAGAGTAAACGGATATTTACTTATCCCATTGCCCCTTTGCTTGTTCACTCTGGTTCTTGCTTATGACAGATCAGAGTGTTGAGTGTGACGGTTATTGTCAAGCCTTTGCAATTCTTGTCCTCAATCTGCTCTATCAATCAGGCAGTGTAATAGAATATAATCATTTACTTTCTCTTGCTTTCCATTATAAGGTATTCCTTGGTGTATTTAAGAGCAGTAACCTGGGGCAGTTTAATTAATTCAGCTCAAATGGGTTTAATCTGCAAAAATAAGCTATTTTAATAAGAGTGTCCAGTCCACTGCCTGTGAGTAACCTGATTTAAAATCACTGAACATAAGAACACAGGAAATAGGAGCAGGAGTCGGCTATTCTGCCCCTGAAGCCTGCTCCACCATTCAATATAATGAGTAAATGAAATAATTGAAAATAACATTAAAAACTATACTGAACTATTTAGCAGCTTTATTGGTCAGTTTCTTAGTAAATTAAATATTTTTTGATATGAGGAAACTTTTTTTGAATGTGGTCAAACTGATCCAGTTTAAGAGCATGATATAATCTGGAATAAGGACTCTTTGCTCTGACTCTCCACAGAGAGATGATAAGACTAGTTTCTCCCTCTCCTGCTTCCCTATACACACCTTGTTAAGTGAAATCTCTGCTTGCAAACAATCAATTCCTATTGGCATTCTCGATTCAGGGAGTGCTCAGGAACCAATTCACAACAAACAGTATTTGTAAGAGTTTCAATCCTTTCTGATGTTGGAGCTCCCCTTAGTGGTTGCACGGCACGTCCTCAATTCGCCCAGAACTGACTAAATTGATACAATAAAGAGAGATTTGCATTTCTATAGCACCTTTCACAGGACATTTCAAAGTGCTTTACAGCCAATGAAGTACTTTTGAAGTGTCGTCACTGTTGTAATGTAGGAAATGCGGCAGCTAGTTTGCGCACAGCAAGCTCCCACAAACAGCAATGGGATAATGGTTTGATCATGTAAATTTTTTTAGTGATGTTGGTTAAGGGATAAATATTGGCCAGGTCACTAGAGAGAACTCCCTTGCTCTTCTTCAAAATAGTGCCGTGGGATCTTTTACGTTCACCTGAGAGGGCAGACGGGGCCTCGGTTTAATGTCTCAACTGAAAAACGGTACCTCTGAGAATGCAGCACTCCCTCAGTACTGCAGTGGGAGTGTCGGCCTGGATATTGTGCTCAAGTCTCTGGAGTGGGACTCGAACCCACAAACTCCTGACCCAGGAGCAAGAGTGTTACCCACTAATTTCAATGAAGGCCAGTGTTCGAGAGAGTAGGCAACTGCTCAAGAGTTGGATGATTTCCTGGCCAAGGGATTGTGACTGTGTGTTCTGGTTTATCGAGATGTGACTGGCCACCTCTCCCTGGCCATGATGAGGAGGATTAGTGGGGGGAGCAGGGAACGGAGGCCTCAGCGGACCTGCAGTGCTGCCCCTCACTCTCCTTACTGAGGTAAAAGGTCTGTGCTCAAGGAACTACTTTTACACCATCTAATGGTGTTCATGCACAATATTCTTCTTGTCTCATTCCTCCTGTTGCCTGCAAGGTTTTTCAGTCCATGAATGGCAGGAACTGTGCCACCATGGGAAACCCATGCCGTTCTCTTCAAAAGCTCAAATGGTATTTGCCACTCGCATCTCCGTAACATTGTCCATCTTCGCCCTGCCTCACCTCAGCCTTTGCTGAAAGCCTCATCCTCACTGCTGTTACCTCCAGACTCAACTGTTCCAACGCTCTCCTGGCCACCTTGAATCTCCCGCCCTCCATAAAACTGAGCTCATCCCAAACTCTGCTGCTCACATTGTTATGAAAGCTGTTCCTTGTAACATGATTGTGTCTTAAAGATTCTGATTTTTAAAAGTTCAAGTTGGAGTTCAGAAGGTCAGCTGACCTCACCTTCACTCTGTGAAAGGTTACCAAGGCAGCAAAGAGAACAGATCAAAGATTGTCTTCTGAAGAACAGAGTCTACAACACTAACACCCAAAGAACAATGGGTTTCACCCTCCCAGACTGTTGGATCGTAAGGAGTCAGCCATTGAGAGAATACAAATGAACCAGGCAGGTATTAACACCTGGGGACAATGGAAAGGCCGAGTAGCTTTGTGTAACTGAGACTATTGGTCTCTGCATTTTGGAGCAGAACAATAAATTATTGAATTCTATGTTCAGATAAATTTAACAGACATTCTGGAGGGAAGCAGGCTGTAAGGAAGGAACAATCACATTGTGGCCTCGAGCAGTTTGGAAGAAGGGACCCATTGGGGCGCAGCCTGAATGTTAGCTGTAAGAGAAACACCCAGCAGTGGCAACTGGAGAGAGACAGAGAGAGCGAGAATGAATAAATGCCTGTTCTCTGAAGATATGCAGCAAAAGGCTGTGGAAACTTTAACCTGTTTGAAAGTCGAAGTTTGCGGAGGAGTAAAGGACCCACGAGATAACCGGAAATCGCATTATTCACGGACGTTCAGGTTGGACGCGCTCGGAGAAGGGAGCGAAGAGAATGATTTTTGAAAATTCCGGGAGATCCAACCCATTGCAACTGGGATGAGTTTGGGACTTTTAACCACAAAGGATTTCATCAACACAAAGGACTGTGTAAAGTATGAGAGAGGTGTGAGATTTTCAAGTGTTGAATAAGTAAAGAAAACAAAAGCAAAATACTGCGGATGCTGGATATCTGAAAGTTCTGAAGAAGGGTCACTGACCTGAAACGTTAACTCTGCTTCTCTCTCCACAGATGCTGCCGGACCTGCTGAGTATTTCCAGCATTTCTTGTTTTTATTTAAGTAAAGAAAACACCTTTGTTTCTAATTTGGGGCATCAGCTATTTACATATTTGGTTAAATAGTTACGTGCGGTTAGCAGCAAATGGCTGGAAATATAATTAAAATAAAACATTAAAAGGCTGCAGCTGCAAAATAGCTTCACTTTAATTGATATTTATGGAATTCAGGTGCTCAGTCAAATCCTCCATGTTGTAATAAATGATTTAAAATGTGATATCTTGTCATGTAATTCGTTAAATTGGTCTTGGGGTTCATTTCTCGTATTTTTCACATTAATGATCTCTCAGAGGTCATAACAACACCCTAACTCATACCAAGTCTTGTTCCCCTATCACCCCCTGTGCTCGCTGACCTACATTGGCTCTCAGTCTGGCCAGGCCTCAATTTTAAAATTCTTGTCCTTGTTTTCAAATCCCTCCATGGCCTCGGCCCCCTCCCTATCTCTGTAATCTCCTCCAGCCCTACAACCCTCTGAGCTCTCTGCACTCCTCCAATTCCGGCGACTTTGGGAGGGCTGCTTTCTCTCCCCGCTTTCTCTCTCGCCCCCTCTCTCTCACCCCCTCCGCTGCCCTCTCTCTTGCCGTCCCCCCTCTCCCACCCCCCCTCGCACTCCCACATCCCCCCCCCCCCTCTGGGTGGGATGTGGGGGTGGTGGTGGACGGGTCTCTCTGCTTATGGGCCTCACGGGTTCATGAGAAGTGGGTTCAGGAAGACCATGCATTCCAATAAAAAGAAAGGACATAACAGGAAATGGGAGCTACAGTGAAATAGGATTGACTTGTGATGAGGAGCAGCATCTCCAGGAGCAGAGGCAGAGCTCTGGAAAACAGGAGCACTGCAGTCAGGAATGAGGGACAGGAAGGCAATGAAGACGATCCCTTCAGCATTGGGTCTACTGCCAAAGGCGAAGCTACCTGGACATTTCCTAGTGTTGGTGCTGCAGGAGGCTGTGCCTGTCCAGACAGATGATTGCCTTCATTGAGGGTTATCCAAGAGTTTGCAGGAACCATGGCCATGGCTTTCCCATGGCTGTAAAAGTCACAGTGGCCTTGCACTTTTTTTGGAACTTGCTCCTTCCATGCAGCAGCAGCAGCAGCAGCGTCAGACCTTGGTGGCATCTCACGTTCAGCAACATATGTTTAGTTTAGTTTAGAGATACAGCACTGAAACAGGCCCTTCGGCCCACCGAGTCTGTGCCGACCATCAACCACCCATTTATACTAATCCTACACTAATCCCATATTCCTACCACATCCCCACCTATCCCTATATTTCCCTACCACCTACCTACACTAGGGGCAATTTATAATGGCCAATTTACCTAACAACCTGCAAGTCTTTGGCATGTGGGAGGAAACCGGAGAACCCGGAGGAAACCCACGCAGACACAGGGAGAACTTGCAAACTCCACACAGGCAGTACCCAGAATTGAACCCGGGTTGCTGGAGCTGTGAGGCTGCGGTGCTAACCACTGCGCCACTGTGCCGCCCATATCATTGCATCACAGAGGTGACGGATGCTCTGTTTGAGAGGGCAGGGGATTACATTGAATTCAAAGTGGAGAGTGGCTCTCAAGCTCAAACGGCAGTGGATTTTCCTCAGTCACAGGTTTCCCTCAGGTGCAGGGGATCATCGATTGCACCCATGTGGCCATCAAGGCAGTGACTGACCAGCCAGGGAGATTCCTCAATTGGAAGGGATTCCATTCCCTAAATGTTCAGCTAGTGTGTGACCATAGCAAGTGCTTTATGCAGGTGTGTGCATGCTATCCTGGAAGCTGTCACGATGCCTTCATCCTTCGGCAATCACAGGTGCTGCAGCTCTTCCTGGAGCCATGGAAAATCCGAGGATGGCTGCTTGTGGATACGACTTATCCCGTGAGAAGATGGCTGATGACTCTGGTGCGTTACTCCACCACGAAAGCTGAGAGACGCTACAACCGATGCCACCTGAGCACAAGAGTCATCATTGAACAGGCCAGCAGCCTTGACCAGTTGAATGCCGCTCTTCAGTACACTCCCTCAAGGGTCTCCCGCATTGTGGTTGTCTGTTGCGCACTTCATAACATGGCCTGCCAGAGAGGTGCGGACCTTGACGAGGGAGAAGGGCTGGGGCAGGATAGCTCCTCGGAGGAGGAAGAGGATGAGGGAGAGGAGGAAGAAGACAAGGATAAGGCAGAGGCTGAAGAAGAACTGGGGAATGGTCACCATACTTTACAGGGATGTCACTGTGGTAGGCTCAGGAGGCGGAGTGCTTACTGGGATGGCAAGCATGCTCTGATCCAGACGTGTTTCACCTGAGCAATGCTCTGTCTGCAGAACATTTGGAGAGGAGATTCTCTTCCATCTGAGTGAGAGAAAACATTTGTGAAGAATGAAACTCAGCAACGTTTCAATGATACAAACACTGCAAGGCTCCATGGTCTCCAGCCGACACACTTCCCCAAGACACCCTTCTGTGTTGTGAAACCACATTGTTCCTTCCTTTGCCTTTGACCATGATGGAATGAAGACACACAGTCCTGCCTTAGTGTAAAAACATTCCCAGTGCTTTCTCAAATTACAGTGGGATATTATTTACAACAGACACACCTAAGTGACCCACAAAGTGACATTAATGACGTAGTGGCCTCTGTTCACAGACACTGCTCTGAGTTAAAAATAAAAAACAAAGTGCTGGAACTACTCAGCAGGTCAGGCAGCATCTATGGAGAGAGAAGCAGAGTTATGAGCAGAGAACCATTCTGATGAAAGATCACAGACTGGAAACGCTAACTCTGCTTCTCTCTCCACAGAGGCTGCCAGAACCTGCTGAGTATTTCCAGCACTTTCAGTTTTTATTTCAGATTTCCAGCATCTGCAGTATTTTGGTTTTATTTCACTCCGATGAGTTACTCCCCCTGTGGTTGAGGATGAGGTAGAGGCAGACTGTTTCCTAGTGCCTGTCTGAGTCTGAAATGCCTGAGTCACGGAGGTGCTGGGGGTTGCTCCGACATCACTGCAGGGGCAGCCTCTGTTACAGGGTGTAACTCTATAGATGCTTTGTCTGTCGGAGGGGTCATGGAGATGGATGATGATGTCAGAGCCCCGTGTTGGGTAGCCCCCTCATCACCATCTGTCTCCATCTCAGCCCTTACACGGTGCCCTCGCTCGCTGGAGGGAACCACCAGTTGCAGCACATCCCATCCATTTCATTCTTCATTGCAGCACTTGTGCCACTAACTGGTCAATGCTACCGACTGCGGCGTGCATCCCGTGCATGTCAGTGCGCTGTTCCTGCATCCACTCTGAGTGACGCCACATATCGTTCTCCACGAGGAGCTCACATGGTCAAAGTACTGAGACATTGTGGAGCACATGAGATGAATGGACTCCTCGATTCTCATCCCGTGACTCCGCGGTGCCTCCAGTCACTCTGACACGTGACCACACATCTCACGCTGGTTCTCCAGGTAGAGCTGCCTGTTTCGTGACTCTCGAGGCCAAGGGTCAGCAATCTTCTTTTATCGAAAGAGCCTTTTTATAAAAAATTGCTGAAAATTAAAACTATTGGGAACTGCAAGATGAAATTTCAACACTTCTAAACCAAATACTTGGCAAATTGCCAAGTGTCTCTGGTAGACTGTAATTTGTATATATAATAAATAAAATACATGCATTGAATATATCAATAGATGTAGCGATTTCACTCAAACAGGTTTATTTAGAGCATGATGATGGTTTTCGTTAAAATAATCATTTGAAACTGTAAAATGCACCATGATGATTAGCCTTTTAGCTTAGTTTTAGTTTAGTTTAGAGATACAGCACTGAAACAGGCCCTTCGGCCAACCGAGTCTGTGCCGACCATCAACCACCCATTTATACTAATCCTACACTAATCCCATATCCCCACCTGTTCCTATATTCCCCTACCACCTACCTATCCTAGGGGCAATTTATAATGGCCAATTAACCTATCAACCTGCAAGTCTTTGGCTTGTGGGAGGAAACCGGAGCACCCGGAGAAGACACAGGGAGAACTTGCAAACTCCGCACAGGCAGTACCCAGAATTGAACCCGGGTCGCTGGAGCTGTGAGGCTCTTACTTTTCTTGACTTAATTGTTTTAGGCTGCTTTCATGTTAATGTGATCCAACTGGAAGGATTCGGAGCCGCAAATGAGATGTTAAGGAGCTGCGTGCAGCCCTGGAGTCGTAGGTTGTAGACCCCTGAACTCGGCTCTGCATCTCCGCCCTTGCTGAGCAGGGCTTCGTCTGTCCTCCATCCTCCAAGGAGGACTGGCCACAGCCGACTCTGCCTCCCCTCTATCCTGCTCTGATGTGATGTGTGCTTCACCCTGTGCCACTGTCTTTAATAACATGCAAGGACCCACCGGTGGAGGGCGTGCAAGAAAGTTGTGATGGTGCAGACTTGAGGTTTCTGCCTCCTCCGACTCCTCCAGAACAGGTTGGTGGTGTCTTGTCTCCTCCCCCTCTGCAGCTGACCCCATGGGAGACATAAGAGAAGGTGGTTATGAGAAATCAGCACAATCAACAAATGCTTCAGCTGCATGAAACAACGTGGTGACAGCTTAAGCATTGACAATTCATTGCACAGAAGGATTGCCATGTATACCTGTACCTGGGGATGTCCAGATCTTTTCACCCTGTCTATATTTCTCTGTCTCCACATCACTGTGACTTGCCACTCTGGCTAGATCAAGGGGAAGGTCCTGGAAATGCATCAGTGATGTGAGCTGGGAGACCCCCCCCACCCCCCAATCTATTCCCCACCACCGCCCCGGCCTTGTGTACCTCTCGCTCTCCCTAGCATAGTTCTCCTGTTTGGCCCGCGAGGTGAAAAAAAGATGCTGTTCAGACAATGCCTCTCTCCCTCATCACTTGCAGATTTTCATTCACATAAGATGTTACAGACTTCCCTGTAGCCCACTGTCTAATAGTGCTAGGTTACAAACAATGCTTAAGGGCCATCAAGGCATCAAAGCTGCTGAGCGCACATCTCTCCCATGGTCAGGAGAACACTGTGTGCCCTCAAGATGCCCCTCTCTTTTGCCCTCTGGTGGCTGCTGACCAGGAGGCACGCCATCTGGGTCTATGTTTGGACTCACCTTGCCAGACCTGGGAAGGTCATTGAAACATTGAAAGAGCACTGCACCCAGTTCCTCCTCAGCACTGCTCTGCTGCTGACCTCATGAGCCACCTCCAGCCATGCCCTCTTGGTGAGCCTTGCAGATCTTCTCATGCCGCTGGTGGGGAATGGAATATTTCTCCGTGAAGTATCCTCCCCCCCGCTTCCCCTCCTCCACCCCCACCTCCAGCAGCACCTCAAGTGAGGCATCAGGAAAACAGGGAAGGGGAGGGGGTTGTGCCTTCCTGCCACTGTCGTCCTCTCAGCTGCAGCCTCCATTCTCGAGACAAGCAGCAACCTGAGCTATGGCTACTGCATGTCCTTTAAATCGAGCCTGCTCCTCGCTGTGTCCCGCTTCCTTCCCACATCCGCTGCTAATTGGGCAGCGATGCGACCTTGTGCCAATGAACTCCTTTGCCCATTAAAACTGCAATGCGTATGCTTTGCTGATGCTACGCGGGGTTGGGACCCTGAAGTGAATGCGACGGCAGGGTCCCAACCCGGAATGGAAATCTCACCCTTTGTGTGTAGCTGCTGCGACAAATGTGTTCAAAAAGGGAAGATTTCCTGAATCACCAGGTGAGGGAGCAGTTGGACAGCGAAAGAGGAGCAAGGGAAAATATTCCCGATCTATCTGACTGCTGAGATGAGACTGAGTTTCGCCACCCCACCTCTATAATCCTCTAATTCCCCTGTGAACTATGACCTGTGAACCTGGAGATAAAGTGCTGCACTTCAGAGGATTCGTAAGCCTGAATTTCCCTTTGATGCAAGTTCTCAGCATCTCTGAAAAGTAACACGTCCCATCGTCAAGAAACATCCCATATTAAACTACAGACCAGTTGGCAGAAGCTTTGCTGAAGTTTCTATCAACCAGTTGGGCTGGGTGAACATAAGATCATAAGAAATAAGAGTAGGAGTAGGCCATTCAGCCCCTCAGGCCTGCCCCGCCATTCAATAAGATCATGGCTGATCTGTCCCGGGCCTCAACTCCTCTTTCGGGCCTGCTCCGTCTAACCCTCGACTCCCCGAGATTTCAAAAATCTATCTACCTCCTCCCTAAATACATTTAGTGACCCAGCCTCCACAACTCTCTGAGGCAGAGAATTCCAGAGATTCACCACCCTCTGAGAGAAAAAATTCCTTCGCATCTCAGTTTTAAATGTGTGCCCCCTTATTCTGTAATTATTATTTATTTATTGATGCCACTTAAAGGCTCTGGGAGCCTCCTGAGATCGGTAAATGCCTCACAACAGCAGCCTGAAGTGCTCGAATGTGTTCCCTGATCTTCGATCCTGTGTAGCAGGGCTCTGGACCAGGAGTGGAGTGACACATTGCTCTGTGGAGGCTTTAGTGCGGCTCCAGGAATTGCAACAACAAATCTTCCCCTCCCACAGAAATTTTCAACATCAACCATTCACTGCTTCTTGTTCACTCCACGTACCCCAGTGAGAGTCAGTGTGTGTAGAACCCGTACCCCAGTGAGAGTCAGTGTGCGTGGAACCCGTACCCCAGTGAGAGTCAGTGTGTGTGGAACCCGTACCCCAGTGAGAGTCAGTGTGTGTAGAACCCGTACCCCAGTGAGAGTCAGTGTGCGTGGAACCCGTACCCCAGTGAGAGTCAGTGTGTGTGGAACCCGTACCCCAGTGAGAGTCAGTGTGTGTGGAACCCGTACCCCAGTGAGAGTCAGTGTGTGTGGGACCCGTACCCCAGTAAGAGTCAGTGTGTGTGGAACCCGTACCCCAGTGAGAGTCAGTGTGTGTGGGACCCGTACCCCAGTGAGAGTCAGTGTGTGTGGGACCCGTACCCCAGTAAGAGTCAGTGTGTGTGGAACCCGTACCCCAGTGAGAGTCAGTGTGTGTGGAACCCGTACCCCAGTGAGAGTCAGTGTGTGTGGGACCCGTACCCTAGTGAGAGTCAGTGTGTGTAGAACCCGTACCCCAGTGAGAGTCAGTGTGTGTGGGACCCGTACCCCAGTGAGAGTCAGTGTGTGTGGGACCCGTACCCCAGTGAGAGTCAGTATGTGCAGAACCTGTACCCCAGTGAGAGTATGTGTGTGTGGGACCTGTGCCCCAGTGAGAGTCAGTGTGTGTGGGACCCGTACCCCAGTGAGAGTCAGTGTGTGTGGAAATGGTACCTCAGTGAGAGTCTGTGTGTGTGGAACCCGTACCCCAGTGAGAGTCAGTGTGTGTGGAACCCGTACCAGAGTGAAAGTCAGCGTGTGTGGGACCCGTACCCCAGTGAGAGTCAGTGTGTGTGGGACCCGTACCCCAGTGAGAGTCAGTGTGTGGAACCCGTACCCCAGTGAGAGTCAGTGTGTGTGGGACCCGTACCCCAGTGAGAGTCAGTGTGTGGAACCCGTACCCCAGTGAGAGTCAGTGTGTGTGGGACCCGTACCCCTGTGAGAGTCAATGTGTGTGGGACCCGTACCCCAGTGAGAGTCAGTGTGTGTGGGACCCGTGCCCCAGTGAGAGTCAGTGTGTGTGGGACCGCTACCCCAGTGAGAGTGAGTGTGTGTGGGACCTGTACCCCAGTGAGAGTCAGTGTGTGTGGAACCCGTACTCCAGTGAGAGTCAGTGTGTGTGGGACCCATACCCCAGTGAGAGTCAGTGTGTGTGGGACCGGTACCCCAGTGAGAGTCAGTGTGTGTGGGACCCGTACCCCAGTGAGAGTCAGTGTGTGTGGGACCCGTGCCCCAGTGAGAGTCAGTGTGTGTGGGACCGCTACCCCAGTGAGAGTGAGTGTGTGTGGGACCTGTACCCCTGTGAGAGTCAGTGTGTGTGGAACCCGTACCCCAGTGAGAGTCAGTGTGTGTGGGACCGGTACCCCAGTGAGAGTCAGTGTGTGTGGAACCCATACCCCTGTGAGAGTCAGTGTGTGTGGAACCCGTACCCCAGTGAGAGTCAGTGTGTGTGGGACCCGTACCCCAGTAAGAGTCAGTGTGTGTGGAACCCGTACCCCAGTGAGAGTCAGTGTGTGTGGAACCCGTACCCCAGTGAGAGTCAGTGTGTGTGGAACCCGTACCCCAGTGAGAGTCAGTGTGTGTGGAACCCGTACTCCAGTGAAAGTCAGTGTGTGTGGGACCCGTACGCCAGTGAGAGTCAATGTGTGTGGGACCCGTACCCCTGTGAGAGTCACTGTGTGTGGGACCCATACCCCAGTGAGAGTCAGTGTGTGTGGAACCTGTCCCCCTGTGAGAGTCAGTGTGTGTGGGTCCCGTACCCCAGTAAGAGTCAGTGTGTGTGGAACCCGTACCCCAGTGAGAGTCAGTGTGTGTGGAACCCGTACCCCAGTGAGAGTCAGTGTGTGTGGAACCCGTACTCCAGTGAAAGTCAGTGTGTGTGGGACCCGTACGCCAGTGAGAGTCAATGTGTGTGTGACC
Organism: Heterodontus francisci; assembly: GCF_036365525.1. Classification (NCBI taxonomy): domain Eukaryota; kingdom Metazoa; phylum Chordata; class Chondrichthyes; order Heterodontiformes; family Heterodontidae; genus Heterodontus; species Heterodontus francisci. Next base: position 73,979,326 of record NC_090395.1, on the reverse strand, counting down.
CGTACCCCTGTGAGAGTCACTGTGTGTGGGACCCATACCCCAGTGAGAGTCAGTGTGTGTGGAACCTGTCCCCCTGTGAGAGTCAGTGTGTGTGGGTCCCGTACCCCAGTGAGAGTCAGTGTGTGTGGGACCCGTACCCCAGTGAGAGTCAGTGTGTGTGGGACCCGTACCCCAGTGAGAGTCACTGTGTGTGGAACCCGTATCCCAGTGAGAGTCAGTGTGTGTGGGACCCGTACCCCAGTGAGAGTCAGTGTGTGTGGAACCCGTACCCCTGTGAGAGTCAGTGTGTGTGGAACCCGTTCCCCAGTGAGAGTCAGTGTGTGTGGGACCCGTACCCCAGTGAGAGTCAGTGTGTGTGGAACCCGTACCCCTGTGAGAGTCAGTGTGTGTGGAACCCGTTCCCCAGTGAGAGTCAGTGTGTGTGGGACCCGTACCCCAGTGAGAGTCAGTGTGTGTGGAACCCGTACTCCAGTGAGAGTCAGTTTGTGTGGGACCCGTACCCCAGTGAGAGTCAGTGTGTGTGGGACCGGTACCCCAGTGAGAGTCAGTGTGTGTGGAACCCGTACCCCAGTGAGAGTGAGTTTGTGTGGAACCTGTACCCCAGTGAGAGTCAGTGTGTGTGGGACCCGTACCCCAGTGAGAGTCAGTGTGTGTGGGACCCGTACCCCAGTGAGAGTCAGTGTGTGTGGGACCCGTACCCCAGTGAGAGTCAGTGTGTGTGGGACCCGTACCCCAGTGAGAGTCAGTGTGTGTGGAACCCGTACCCCAGTGAGAGTCAGTGTGTGTGGAACCCGTACCCCAGTGAGAGTCAGTGTGTGTGGGACCCGTACCCCAGTGAGAGTCAGTGTGTGTGGGACCCGTACCCCAGTGAGAGTCAGTGTGTGTGGAACCCGTACCCCAGTGAGAGTCAGTGTGTGTGGAACCCGTACTCCAGTGAGAGTCAGTTTGTGTGGGACCCGTACTCCAGTGAGAGTCAGTGTGTGTGGGACCGGTACCCCAGTGAGAGTCAGTGTGTGTGGAACCCGTACCCCAGTGAGAGTGAGTTTGTGTGGACCCGTACCCCAGTGAGAGTCAGTGTGTGTGGGACCCGTACCCCAGTGAGAGTCAGTGTGTGTGGGACCCGTACCCCAGTGAGAGTCAGTGTGTGTGGGACCCGTACCCCAGTGAGAGTCAGTGTGTGTGGGACCCGTACCCCAGTGAGAGTCAGTGTGTGTGGAACCCGTACCCCAGTGAGAGTCAGTGTGTGTGGAACCCGTACCCCAGTGAGAGTCAGTGTGTGTGGGACCCGTACCCCAGTGAGAGTCAGTGTGTGTGGGACCCGTACCCCAGTGAGAGTCAGTGTGTGTGGAACCCGTACCCCAGTGAGAGTCAGTGTGTGTGGAACCCGTACTCCAGTGAGAGTCAGTTTGTGTGGGACCCGTACTCCAGTGAGAGTCAGTGTGTGTGGGACCGGTACCCCAGTGAGAGTCAGTGTGTGTGGAACCCGTACCCCAGTGAGAGTGAGTTTGTGTGGACCCGTACCCCAGTGAGAGTCAGTGTGTGTGGGACCCGTACCCCAGTGAGAGTCAGTGTGTGTGGGACCCGTACCCCAGCGAGCGGCAACACTTCAGGAGAGAATTAGTGAGCAAGAACTGCACTTTTCAAAAGTAAACTCTTTTTATATGAAAGTAATTTCATATCCATGTCACTACCGTCCCTTTTATTCCATGAGCTCCAGGTTTGTTCACAAGTCTGTTGTGTGGCACTGTATCAAATGCCTTTTGAAAGTCCATGTACACCACATCAACTGCATTGTTACCTCCTCAAAAAACTCCAACAAGTTAGTTAAACATGATTTTCCCTTAAGAAATCCATGCTGGCTTTCCTTAATTAACTTGCATTTGTCTATGTGACTATTGATTTTGTCCCGAATTAATCTTTCAAGAAGTTTCCCTACCACTAAAGTTAAACTGATTAGACTGTAGCCGCTGGGCTTATGTTTGCAATTCTCCAGTCCCCTGGCACCACCCCAGAGTCTAAGGAAAACTGAAAAATTGTGGCCAGTGCCTCTGCAATTTCCACCCTGACTTCCCTCAGTATCCTCGGATTCATCTCATCCTGCCCTGGTGCTTTATCCACTTTAAGTACAGACAGCCTATCTAATACTTCTTTATCAATTTTAAACCCTTTTAGTGTCTGAATTATCTCCTCTTTCACCATTGCCTGGATTGCATCTTCTTCCTTGGTAAAGACAGATGCAAAGTGTTCTTTTAATACCTCAGCTATGCCCTCTCCCTCATGCGAAGATCCTCTTTATGGTCCCCAGCAACCCAACTCCTCCTTTTACCATCCGTTTACTATTTATATGTCTATAGAAAGCTTTGGGATTCCCTCTAATGTTAGCTGCCAGTCTCTTTTCATGCTCTCTCTTTGTTTCTCTTATGAGCACAGCACTGTCAGTGGTGTCTTCGTTTGGATGAATCAAGGTCCTGTCTTCCCTCTCAAGTGGATATAACAGATTCCCTGGGGCTATTTTGAAGATGATCAGGGGAGTTTTCGCACATGTTCTTGCTAAAATTTAATCCCACAATCAATTTCATTAAAAAAACGGATGATCTGGTCATAATGCCTTTTGTGGGATCTTGCTGTGTGCAAATTGGCTGCACGTTCCCTACATTACAACAGTGACTACACTTCAAAAGTACTTAATTGATTACAAGGCACTTAGGGACACCCTATGGTCGTGAAAGGTGCTATAGAGATGCAGTTTCTTCCTTCTTTGTTTCCTTCCAATGAGCACTCGTCCTGATCCACTGTCCGATCTGACAACTCTCATGTGTAGCAGCAAAAAGCCGTGCTCCTGATATCCCTGCCAGCACTCAGGAATTTATGCCAGTCACTAATAATAGCCCTGTAGTTGTGAATTGGTTCATTAATTATGTTTCACTGGCTTCAATTCCAGCTGTGAGAGACTTGCAAACTCCCTTATGGTGGGGGTCCTGGGGACACTGCTGTAGTGATGGGGGGGCAGGGGGGAGGAGAGGCAGATAATGGCCGCAAGTGGAATTGTTCAAACAGTGGTAAAAGCATGAATAATTTATAAGGAATAAAGGATCTGGTGCTGTGCCGCGATATTTCAATGGCAACATGAAAAATATTTCCCTCTGTTTATGTAGTTCTCTGTGACGGCTGTGAACTATTTGTATCAGAGTATTGTGCAGTAAAAATAGCAAGCAGCAAGTGTGGAATAACACTCAGCAAAGAAGTATTTGTTTAGCTGATGCCCCAGGAGCTTCAGTGGAACGGAAGAGATCCACTCTGAGATTTTACCGGGTCACCATCCCTGTCCCAGACCAGCTGTGGGTGATCTCTCAAATGACGTGTGCTCCCTGTGCAGCTTTCAGTGGCCTCCTCCTCCACAACCTCCTCTGTTTTCGAGAACCTTGGTTATTTGGGGACTCGGGGATGAACGGCTCCTCAGCTATTTGTTTCTGTCAAGCAGCCAGTGGTGCAGCGGCATTGTTGCTTTACAGAGGAACGTAGCAATGTTGCACATGTGTGTGTATGTGTGTGTGTAGGTATGTGTGGCAGTGTAGGCGTGTGTGTTTGACAGCTGTGTGTGTAGGTGTGTGTGTGTGGCATGTGTGTGTGAGTGTGTGTGGGGGCGGGGGGGGGCGTGTGTGTGTGTAGGTGTGTGTGTAGATGTGTCTGTGTGTAGGTGTGTGTGATGTCATGCTAGGCCCCCACCTGCCAAGAATAAAGCACATTAATTTTGACATGAACATTGATTTTTAACTGTTGTCGGAGGGAGGAAATGACTTGTTAAAAAGATCAACTGTGGCTAGAAAAAACATTTACATACTAACAGACATTGAAGGTGAGGAAGTGCATTCCAGGGCCTGCTAAGGAGGATACAATCCACAAAGGCAGGACTGGTTAGACCAGCTGGTCACATGACTAACTGGCTGATCCAGGGTTTTCTTTTGAACTGGCCACAGAGAGTCTGAAGGCAGAGTGTCTGTTTGCTCCTGGACTAAGAAGATCTCTCCTGTCTGCTCCCATCTCTTTCTCACAAGCCTCTGAATCCACTGAAGACACATGAACCCCAAGAAAGAAAAGTCTCCTACAGCGAACAAGGTTTAAGAAGAATACTGGGCCCCAATGAAAATCAAGATCTACCTACAATCAAGGACTCTACAGTGAGCTCGAAGGACCATAACAAAACTCTTCAGATATTGCCTCGCACTTTTCCACTTTACTTTTCTTCTGCTCTTTTCTGTCTCTATTTGCATGTGTGTATCATGTATACATGCTAGCGTGGGTGCGTCGTGTATCCATAGGCATCAAGTTTAATAAATTTCAACCTTCTTTTCTTTAAACCTATGAAAACCCATTTGCGCTGGTTTCTTTGCCTTATAATTGGAAAGCGGTGAACAAGGATTCACCAAGGGGGAGCTAAACAAATGGTGTGTTTAAAATTAAACCCTGTTATGGTAAGATCAGGTGAAGGCTGAAAGGGAACCCTAGACCTCTTTCTCACCGGGTTGTAACAGTGGTGTGTGTATGTGGCGTGTGTGTGTGGTGTGCTTGTGTAGGTGTGTGTGTGTGTGCCGTGTGAGTGGGTGGCGTGTGTGTGTGTCGTGTGTGTGGGTGGCGTGTGTATGTGTAGGTGTGTGTATCTGTGATAGAGAGCTGTGAGTGTGTGTGTAAACAGGGAGGTCTGTCAGTGTGTTTGTAGTGGAGTGTCTATGTGTAGGGGTATGTGTTTGCAGGGTTGTGGTTGTGTTTTTTTTATTAATTCTCGAGCTGTGTGCATCATTAGTAAGGCCAGTATTTATTGCCCATCCTTAGCTGTTCCTTGAGAAGGCATTGGTGGATCCTCTTCTTGACTCGCTACAGTCTGTGTGGTGTTCCAAGTCAGGGTGGTGTGTGGCTTGGAGGGGAACTTGCAGGTGGTGGTGTTCCCATGCATCTGCTGCCCTTGTCCTTCTAGTTGGTAGAGATCACGGGTTTGGAAGGTGCTGTCGAAGGAGCCTTGGTGAGTTGCTGCAGTGCATCTTGTAGATGGTTCACACTGCTGCTGCTGTTGTTGATGGTAGACGGAGTGAATGTAGAAGATGGTGGATAAGTTGCTGATCAAGTGGGTTGCTTTGTCCTATATGGTGTTGAGCTATTTGAGTGTTGTTGGAGCTGCCCCCATCCAGGCAAGTGGAGAGTATTCCATCACACTCTTGACTTGTGCCTTGTAAATGGTGGACAGGCTTTGGGGAGTCAGGAGGTGAGTTACTCGCCACAGGATTCCAAGCCTCTCACCTGCTCTTGCAGTCACAGCATTTATGTGGCTACTCCAGTTAAGTTTCTGGACAATGGTAACCACCCCCCCCCCCACCACCCCCCCCCCCCCCCCACCCCACCCCACCCCAATGATGTTGATAGTGATGGTAATGCTATTGAACATCAAGGGGAAATGGTTAGATTCATTTTTGTTTGAGATGGTCATTGCCTGGCACTTGTGTGGCACAAAAGTTACTTGTCACATATCAGCCCAAGCCTGGATGTTGTCCAGGTCTTGCTGAACAAGGGGACAAACCGGAAAAAGGCAAGTTCAGGAATGATGTCAGGAAGCACAGCAGTGTTGGGGGTGGGGGGGGGGTGTGGTGGTGAGGGGAGAGGGGGCAGTGTGATTAATAACAGGGAAAGGCAGCAGGTAGGAAGTTGGAGGCAAAGGAGATCTTTCCTAAAAGGTAAATGCCAGGCAGTTTAAAACTGAAGGCATGGGGAGAGGGCTCCTCGGCTTCAATCTTTGGGTAGACCAGTGAACATGCCAGTAGCAAGGTCATCAGTTTGGGGCTGGAGCCTGTTACATTTGCAATACTGGGTCCTGAGCCAATCTCCGACTGCCATTTCGAAATACAAGAAGGTGGAGTTTGTTCACAGCAGCATCTCTGCCTGTTTGTACTGGACAGCGGGTGGCCTGACCCAGGGTCCAGGGCTACTGCTGCAGGATCCTCCAGGGGCAAGCTTCTCTTTGTGGTTGCACAAAAGTATTGTGGGCCACTACTAGGCCATGCTCACCCTAACCCGCTTCCCCTGCCTAGGGCCAAAGTATTGCCATCATAGTTTGAGCTGTGGCTTGATCCTGCATCTGAAGGCTGTGGGGTCATATCCTGCTACCTTCCCAGTGCTGTACTGGGAGAGCGTTGGTGGTGTTGTCTTTTGGATGAAACATTAAACCTCTGCCCCGTCAGGTAGACATAAAGGATCCCACAACACTAGTTTGAAGAAATGCGGGGGAGTTCACCCCAGGCCAATATTTGTCCCTCAATCAACATTACTGAAAAACAAATGATCTGGTCATGATTCCATTGCTGTTTGTGGGATCTTGCTGTGTGCAAATAATCCTACGCTATACAACAGTGACTACATTTCAAAAAGCAATTCATTGGCTATAAAGCGCTTTGGGAAATCCTGACAATCTTTGTGAGTGTTTGTATGTTAGGATTTCAATATTAACACCAGTAGTTACACTGCAATTCCTTGTGATATTAATGATTAAGAACTCCAGTCCCCATGGGTATAACAGAAAGCTGATGCTGGAGTTTGGAAATGCACTGGAGCAGGAGGTGACTAATTATGTGTTTTTAATTACCCTGAATTAAAACCAGTGAGATCGGTGGGAATTTAGAGGAGCTGAGAGAGATGAATTCACGCAATTAGTGCAGAGCTGAATCTCAGTTTAGACGAGGATATGGAAAGAGAAGCAAGAGGCAAGTGGCTGCACTCAAATCAAATGTGGAACTCACTACCACAAGCAGTAGTCGAGGGGAACAGTGTAGATCCATTTAAGGGGAAGTTAGATAAACACATAAGGGAGGAAAGGAAGAGAAAGATAAGCTGATGGGGTGAGATGAAAGAGGGTGGGAGGAGACACATTGGTGCATGAAGACCAGCATGGGACCATTTGGGCAGAATGGCCTGTTTCTGGGCTGTTGATGTGATGTAATTGCCTAGCAGCAAAGCTGAGGCACTGGATCTTTTAGGATACAAGAAGTTGCAAGATATATATATATATATATACATCAGGAAGGCCGTTCAGCTTGTCCTAGCTTATCTGTATGAGTGTACAGTTAAGGTCAGGAATGCACTGCCTGAGAACGTGGTGCAGGCAGGTTCAATTGAAGCATTCAAAAGGGAATTAGACAGTTATATGAAAAGAAAGAATGTGCAGGGTTATGGGGAGAAGGCGGGGGAATGGAACTGAGGGAATTGCTCTTTCGGAGAGCCAGTGCAGGCACGATGGGCTGAATGGCCTCCTTCTGCGCTGTAACAATTCTGTGATTCTGATTTCAGCTGATTGATCAGTCCCTGTCTCATCTGGCGTGGTGCAGCATCTGTAAACCATCAACTCCATTCTCCCTTTCCGCCACGCTCTGTCTCAGTCGTGCAATATCCGAGAAAAAGGAAAAGTAAATTCATCCGGAAATAGTGTATGGATCCCTATTGTTGCGCAAGCCTACCAGTAGTTACATTAAACCTTATAAATCACTGGGAAGGCCTCATCTGGAGTATTGTGTCCAACTGTGGGAATCACTTCAGGAAGGCAGTCAAGGCCTTGGAGAGAGTGCAGAGGAGATTTACTAGAATGGTGCCAGGAATGAGGGACGTCAGTTAGATGGGGTACGGGGTGTGTGTGAGGGGGGGAGGTTGAAAGGGGTATGGCGTGTATGTGGGGGGGAGTTGGATGGGGGACAGTGTGTGTGAGGGGGGAGTTGAATGGGGTACGATGTATGAGGGGGGAGTTGGATGGAGTACAGTGTGTGAGGGAGGGAGTTGGATGGGGTACAGTGTGTGAGGGGGGAGTTGGATGGGGTACAGTGTGTGAGGGGGGAGTTGGATGGGGTACAGCGTGTGAGGGGGGAGTTGGATGGGGTACTGTGTGTGAGGGGGGAGTTGGATGGGGTACAGTGTGTGAGGGAGGGAGTTGGATGGGGTACAGTGTGTGAGGGAGGGAGTTGGATGGGGTACAGTGTGTGAGGGAGGGAGTTGGATGGGGTACAGTGTGTGAGGGGGGAGTTGGATGGGGTACAGTGTGTGAGGGAGGGAGTTGGATGGGGTACAGTGTGTGAGGGAGGGAGTTGGATGGGGTACAGTGTGTGAGGGAGGGAGTTGGATGGGGTACAGTGTGTGAGGGAGGGAGTTGGATGGGGTACAGTGTGTGAGGGGGGAGTTGGATGGGGTACAGTGTGTGAGGGGGGAGTTGGATGGGGTACGGTGTGTGAGGGAGGGAGTTGGATGGGGTACAGTGTGTGAGGGAGGGAGTTGGATGGGGTACAGTGTGTGAGGGAGGGAGTTGGATGGGGTACAGTGTGTGAGGGAGGGAGTTGGATGGGGTACAGTGTGTGAGGGAGGGAGTTGGATGGGGTACAGTGTGTGAATGTGGGAGTTGGATAGGGTACAGTGTGTGAGGGAGGGAGTTGGATGGGGTACAGTGTGTGAGGGAGGGAGTTGGATGGGGTACAGTGTGTGAGACGGGAGTTGGATGGGGTACTGTGTGTGAGGGGGGAGTTGGATGGGGTACAGTGTGTGTGGGGGGAGTTGGATGGGGTACAGTGTGTGAGGGGGGAGTTGGATGGGGTACAGTGTGTGAGACGGGAGTTGGATGGGGTACAGTGTGTGAGGGAGGGAGTTGGATGGGGTACAGTGTGTGAATGTGGGAGTTGGATGGGGTACAGTGTGTGAGACGGGAGTTGGATGGGGTACTGTGTGTGAGGGGGGAGTTGGATGGGGTACAGTGTGTGAGACGGGAGTTGGATGGGGTACTGTGTGTGAGGGGGGAGTTGGATGGGGTACAGTGTGTGAGGGGGGAGTTGGATGGGGTACAGTGTGTGAGACGGGAGTTGGATGGGGTACTGTGTGTGAGGGGGGAGTTGGATGGGGTACAGTGTGTGAGGGGGGAGTTGGATGGGGTACAGTGTCTCTTTAGGTGGAAAGTTGGGTGCGTCTCCTCTTTTAATATCTCTTTCTTTGGTTTGGTGTCCAATTTTTTTCTGAGTACACTCCTTTAACATTGTAAAACATCTCAAGAAGCTTCACAGGAGTGTTACCGACACTGAGTGTTATCAACACCTAGTGTTACTGACACTGAGCCACATATAGAGATATTAGGGCAGGTGAGGGTAGGTTTTAAAGTGAATCTTAATTGTGGAGAGAGGTAGAGCGGATTAGAGAGAGAATTCCAGAGCTCGGCCCTCTGGAGCCAAAGACAAGGCCGCCAATGATAGAGTGAAGAGATGGGGAAAAGATCAGAAATGGAGAAGTGCAGAGATCTTGGAGGACTGTTAGACTGGTGAAGGTTACAGAGATAGGAGGCACAGTAAACTCCCTTCGTTTTAACGTCCTTTTGATATAAAGCTGCACTCTTCCTGTGGCCTATCCAAGCTGCTTAAAGTATTAGCATAGAGTTCTCATACTGTCCCTGAACTTTGTATTGGAATGCTACTCCCTTATTTAGCTGAGTATTTGGTATCTTGATTTCAACAACCTTTAGAGAGAGCTGGCAAATCAGACTGTGCAGTTGAAACATAATACAGATGCTGCATGTGTTGTTATGCTTACACTAAATGTTTAATTGTATGTGTTGGGTAAGTTCAACAATTGATTAATCTGAGTGCTGGGTGAGTTATTCAGGCTCCTTCCTGCTGGTGATTTGCTGTTGGGAATCTCCAGGAGAGGGAGCCGTTAGGGTGAACTTCATTAAAAAAAATCATCAGGACCGGATGGATTGTATCCCAGGTTGTTAAAGGAAGCCAGAGAGGAAACAGCGGATGCTCTGAGGATCATCTTCAAATCCTCACTGGATACAGGCGAGGTACCAGAAAATTGGAGGTCTGCAAACGTTGTACCATTGTTTAAAAAGGGTACGAGGGATAAGCCAAATAATTGTAGGCTGGTCAGTCTGACCTCGGTGGTGGGTAAATTATGAGAATCAATTCTGAGGGACAGGATAAACTGCCACTTAGAAAGGCACGGATTAATCAGGGATGGTTAGCATGGATTTGTTAAGGGAAGGTCGTGTCTTACTAACTTGATTACATTTTTTGAGGAAGTAACAAGAAGGATTGATGAGGGTAGTGCAGTGTATGTGGTCTACTTAGATTTTAGTAAGGCATCTGACAAGGTCCCACATGGCAGACTGGTCAGAAAAATAAAAGTCCATGCGATACAGGGGAATGTGGTGAGTTGGATCTAAAATTGGCTCAGTGACAGGAAACAAAGTGTAGTGATCAATGGACAAATGGAAAGCAGTTTCCAGTGGCATTTCCACAGGGCTCAGTGTTGGGTCCCTTGCTGTTTGTGGTATATATTAATGATTTGGACTTAAATGTGGGAGGCATGATTGGGAAATTTGCTGATGACACAACAATTGGCCGTGTAGTTGATAGTGAAGAGGATAGCTGTAGACTCCAGAATGATATCAATGGTTTGGTTAAGTGGGCGGAAAAATGGCAAATAGAATTCAATCCAGAGAAGTGTGAGGTAATGCATTTGGGGAAGGCAAATAAAGCGAGGGAATATACAATAAATGGGAGGATATTGAGAGGGGTAGAAGAAGTGAGAGACCTTGGAGTACATGTCCACAGGTCCCTGAAGGTGGCAGGACAGGTAGATAAAGTGGTGAAGAAGGCATATGGAATGCTTTCCTTTATTGGCTGAGGTATAGAATACAACAGCAGGGATGTGATGCTGGAACTGTATAAAATGCTGGTTAGGCCACAGCTGGAGTATTGTGTACAGTTCTGGTCACCACATTACAGGAAGGAATTAATTGCTCTGGAGAGAGTACAGAGGAGATTTACAAGAATGTTGCCAGGGCTTGCAAATTGCAGCTATGAGGAAAGATTGGATCGGCTAGGGTTGTTTTTCTTAGAACAAAGGAGGCTGAGGTGTGAATTAATTGAGGTGTACAAAATTATGAGGGGCCTAGATAGAGTAAACAGGAAGGACCTGTTTCCCCGAGTGGAGAGGTCAATTACCGGGGGCACAGATTTAAGGTGATTGGTAGAAGGATTAGAGTGGACATGAGGAAAAACTTTTTCACCCAGAGGGTGGTGGGTGTCTGGAATTCACTGCCAGGATCGGTGGTGGAGACAGAAACCCTCAGTTCTTTGAAAAGGTACCTGGACATTCACCTGAAGTGCTGTAACCTGCAAGGCTACGGACCAGGTGCTGGAAGGTGGGATTAGATTGGGCGGCTAGTTTTTTCTGCTGGCACAGACATGATGGGCTGAATGGCCTCTTTCTGTGCTGTAACTTTTCTATGGTGGTCTATGGTTCTAATTCATTTCTTGCATTTCTATAGCATCTTTCACAATCTCAGGATGTCCCAATGCTCTTTGCAACCAATGAAGTTCTTTTGAAATGCAGTTTCTGTTGATGTGTAGGGAAACACAGCACACAGCAAGATCCCAGAAAGAGCAATGAGACAAATAACCAGATGAAATATTTCAATGATGTTGACTGAGGGATAAATATTGATCAGAGAGAGTTCGGCAACTCTTCTTCCCAATGATACCATGGGATCAGTCCAACAGAAAGCATCTCCGACAGTGCAGCATTCCCTCAGTATTGCACCAGGAGTGTCTGACTAGATTTTGTGCTCAAGTCCCTGGAGTGGAGTCAGGGCTACCCACTGAGACCCAGCTGACACTTTCTGTTTGCTGACTGAACAAGCCTTAACTTATGAATGCATTTTCTCCTCAGTTTAAATCTCCTCGGGCCACACCTCATTCACTCAGTAGTTGACAGGCAGTCGAATCCTCACACGGCTCAGAAAAAAACAGGATTGAGATTGTACCTTTCCTGTTTGAGTGGATTCACTGTTATTATGCAAGCAGGTAGTTCAGTCCCCTAGTGGTTGCGGGGGTATTGGCCGAGCAATTCAGCAGGTCTTGAGTTCAAATCCCAATGTAGCAAGTTGTGAAACTGAGTTCTATAACACTGCTAATTTGTCGACTTGGGATAAAATGGCGAATTGTTGTAAAATGTCAACTAGCTCACTCATGTTATCCAGAGTGGAGCCTCTCACCTTTACTGGGTCTGCACTTAAATATGACCTCAGTGCCAGGCATATGCAGTGGGCACTAATGCCCTCAGATTAACTAGGGATGGATAATAAATGCTGCCTCACTTGGAGACCACAGCAACTAACTTGTACACAGTAAGATCCCATAGTCATGAGAAAAATGACTAGTTTAATTCTGTTTCTGGCAGCATTGGATAATGATTGGCCTTGGACACTGGGGGAACTCCCATGATCTTCTCAAAGCAGTGCCGTGTATTTTGCGTTCACCTGATAAGACATAAAAGGCCTCGATTTACCTCATCCAAACGACAGCACATTCGACAATGCAGCAGTTCCTTGGTACAGTGATGAAAATTATGTGTTCTTGTTCCTGGAATGGGGGTTGCATTCCGTGACCTTACTTTGAATTACATAGAACGTACAGCACAGAAACAGGCCATTCAGCCCAACTGGTCCATGCCAGCATTTGTACTCCTAACAAGCCTTCTCCTACCCTACTTTAGCCCACCCAATGAGCATATCCTTCTATTCATTTCTCCCTCACGTGTTTATCTAGCTTCCCCTTAAATACATCAGACTTTTGCATCTTCTGGCTCAGAGATAACAGTCCTGCCGAAGGAGCTAAGCTGGCAGAGCTCACAGGTGCATTTCCAGACCACATTATTTATCCTCTCTCTGGGGTTAGTATCTTCCTTTCTCCTGTAATTTGAGAGGGTGTCTACCTAGTCTGGCCCCTATAACCGGTCTTCAGGAAGGCATGACGACCCCTCTGATCCCAGGAGGGGGCAGCAGAATCGGTCAAGATCCCACTCAGCGCAGCTCAGGTCCGGAACCAAGTGAAACAGGACTTGAACCCCTCACTCAACCCTGCTCCATGGCATTGGCCCATCTGCCATAAACAGTTAGCATCAACCCTGTAACAAACACTGAAGAGTTTGGTCAGAAACTCAGATCTACTGGAAGGGAAATGAGATTTTGCCTTTTCTCGCTGATAAACCCTTTCTGTATCCAGCAAGGATAACAAAACTAATTAGCAGGCGGTTTGATTTTGACATCTCAAATTTCTGTTTTACAGCTAATCATTAATCATTTTATATCCTTTGTTGAGATGTAGTGAAAGAAAGGGCAGAATGTGTGCTCTGGGGGGAATTTTGAGTGAAATACTAAAAGAATTTTAAAAGATGGATTTATGATTTCAGCAGGTTAAGCGAACAAGGGAATCTTCAGTGACATTTTCATGTCAAATTACCTGATTTCAGGATACTGTATTTGAAGTCTTTTGGCTGAGAGATTAGACCAAGGAACTGTCTGCTCTCTCAGGTGGATTGCAAAGGATTCCATGGCATTGTTACAAAGAGCTGGGGAGTTCTCCCTGGCGTCCCGGCTAATATTTACCCATCAACGACATCACTTAAAAAATCTGGTCATTATCACATTGCTGCCTTTGGGAGCTTGCTGTGCACAAATTGGCTGCCATGTCTCCTAACTTACAAAAATGACTACACTTCAAGAGTACTTGATTGTCTGTGAAGTATTCGGGATGTCCAGAGGTCGTAAAAGGCGCTACATAAATGCAAGTCTTTTTTTAATGCATTGACTTGCTCGACGCAGCTGCTACTAGAGGGAGCTGAGCAGAAGCAGGACTCATTAACTGTACAAGCTCATTAAGCACATTCCGATCTTGAGTGTGAAAAAGATTTTGTGCAGTTCATGCATTTATTAAATTTACAATAGAGTAAATGTTTGTAAATATACTGACTTCAGTTTATTTTCTCTCCTTCACACTCCAGGAAAGCATCTGCTGCAATTGCCGAGCCACTTGCAGTGGCGAGTTGAATGACGCCACTGATGTGGAATGTCCCTGATCTCGACAATGTCCCCCTGGAGTGTAATATATTCTGGAATGTCTGACACTGCTGTCTTCCCATGACCAACAATAAAAGCTCAGCTGTCCCTGTCCATAGACAGCTCACACTCCAGAAGCTAACACTGACTTGGCAAGCTGCTTATCTTGACCCACCCACTGCACAGTGCCCAGAGTGTATCCCCACACTGTACAGTGCCCAGAGTGTATCCCCACACTGTACAGTGCCCAGAGTGTACTCACACACTGTACAGTGCCCAGAGTGTACTCACACACTGTATAGTGCCCAGTGTGTACTCACACACTGTACAGTGCCAGGAGTGTACTCACACACGGTATAGTGCCCAGTGTGTACTCACACACTGTACAGTGCCCGGAGTGTACTCACACACTGTATAGTGCCCAGTGTGTACTCACACACTGTACAGTGCCAGGAGTGTACTCACACACTGTATAGTGCCCAGTGTGTACTCACACACTGTACAGTGCCAGGAGTGTACTCACACACGGTATAGTGCCCAGTGTGTACTCACACACTGTACAGTGCCCGGAGTGTACTCACACACTGTATAGTGCCCAGTGTGTACTCACACACTGTACAGTGCCAGGAGTGTACTCACACACGGTATAGTGCCCAGTGTGTACTCACACACTGTACAGTGCCCGGAGTGTACTCACACACTGTATAGTGCCCAGTGTGTACTCACACACTGTACAGTGCCAGGAGTGTACTCACACACTGTATAGTGCCCAGTGTGTACTCACACACTGTACAGTGCCCAGTGTGTACTCACACACAGTACAGTGCCCGGAGTGTACTCACACACTGTATAGTGCCCAGTGTGTACTCACACACTGTACAGTGCCCAGAGTGTACTCACACACTGTACAGTGCCCAGTGTGTACTCACACACTGTACAGTGCCCAGAGTGTACTCACGCACTGTACAGTGCCCGGAGTGTACTCACACACTGTACAGTGCCCGGAGTGTACTCACACACTGTACAGTGCCCAGTGTGTACTCACACACAGTACAGTGCCCGGAGTGTACTCACACACTGTATAGTGCCCAGTGTGTACTCACACACTGTACAGTGCCCGGAGTGTACTCACACACTGTATAGTGCCCAGTGTGTACTCACACACAGTACAGTGCCCAGTGTGTACTCACACACAGTACAGTGCCCGGAGTGTACTCACACACTGTATAGTGCCCAGTGTGTACTCACACACTGTACAGTGCCCAGAGTGTACTCACACACTGTACAGTGCCCGGAGTGTACTCGCACACTGTACAGTGCCCAGTGTGTACTCACACACAGTACAGTGCCCGGAGTGTACTCACACACTGTATAGTGCCCAGTGTGTACTCACACACAGTACAGTGCCCGGAGTGTACTCACACACTGTATAGTGCCCAGTGTGTACTCACACACAGTACAGTGCCCAGTGTGTACTCACACACAGTACAGTGCCCGGAGTGTACTCACACACTGTATAGTGCCCAATGTGTACTCACACACTGTATAGTGCCCAGTGTGTACTCACACACTGTACAGTGCCCAGTACATAGTCATACGTTGTATGGTGCCTAATGCAGCGCAAATATTTATGGTGTAATGATTATATACTGTTATGACCGGGTGAGGAAGGGGTCTCAGGCTCCCCTCTTGCCGCTTCTCCGGTTTGGCCCTAACAGGGTTTATCTTTTAAAACACAGCGTTTGTAGCTTACCATCTCAGTGAGCCCTTGCTCACTGCACTCTCATTGTAATTACAAATGAACCAATCAGCCAGGTTTTCCTGAGTTTAAACAAGACAGATGTAAGTTTATTAGCCTTATCACTCTAACCTGGTTAAAATTACAAAAATATGCAACGCAACCCTGCCTGCATGCATACGAGAGGCACACACATACAAATAGATACAGAGGGGAAGAAAGAATTAAGGGGGCGGTGGGGTTGAAGTAGAGTTTGCAATAAATGGAATACAGATACAGTTCTTAGTATCCTTGCGGTAGTGTCCTTGATTGAAGTGAAGGACTTGGAGTTCTCGTTGGGGCCCGTTGCATAATTTCAGACTAGCTTCTCTAGTACCAGAAGACTGAAGAGGGGCTTTTTCTATAGTCTTGAAGTTTATGCTGCCATCGTGGGTTCGCTGGGACTTTGCTGGAGAGAGAGACAGAGAGAGAAGTCTTCTCCTTGGTGTTCAAATTGCATCTGTTCCTTGATGTGAGGCACAATTCAAAAAGCCCCAGTCTTACCAGCAGGTAGGTCATGTCACCATCTCTTTTTGAAACAGCCACTTCTTGGAGGGTTGTTGGATTTCAGACCCTTCCAGACATACTCGGTGGGGGGCGTGGAGTTTTGTCTCTTGAGCTCTGATTTCCTTTCCTTACAATACAGAATAAATAAAACTTGTTGCTTCCTCAAAACTGCACCACATTTAAACTTGTGCTGGAATGAAATTTGTAAGGAAAATCTTAAAATAGTTGGTGCAGCTAAAGACACTGTCACGATGTGGTAAACGTGCGTTTTATTTGCAGTACACCTGCTGTGGCCTGTATTCCTGCTGTGTTCACAACTGCTGACTAAACCAATGAGCTTCAGTGACAGCATCATGTTACGGGAAACAGGAATCAAATGCGATCTTATAATCAGCGTGACAGACTCTGGCCAGAATCATTCCAGATGTTTAAGTTCTGTTTGACCTTTGCTTTCCAGTGGCTGGTGCTAGGGAGAAGGGTCATGGCCATTATCAGAAGCCTCATTGCAGCTGATAATTTAACGCATTCCGGGCTGAATCCCTGATGTCCCGCAAATTCTACTGCAACGCGGCATTGGTGTGATGTCACTGCAATGCACATACAAAGCCTGGAGTGCAGTGCAGTGTCATGTAGCAGGACTCACCTTCTTAAAGCTGTCCTTTCAAACACCTTGGCCACCCCAATAACAATAACTTGCATTTATATAGTGCCTTTAACATACTAAAATGTTCCAAAGTGCTTTACAGGAGGGTTTAGTTTAGTTTAGTTTAGAGATACAGCACTGAAACAGGCCCTTCGGCCCACCGAGTCTGTGCCGACCATCAACCACCCATTTATACTAATCCTACACTAATTCCATATTCCTACCACATCCCCACCTGTCCCTATATTTCCCTACCACCTACCTATACTAGGGGCAATTGCTAATGGCCAA
Organism: Heterodontus francisci; assembly: GCF_036365525.1. Taxonomy (NCBI): domain Eukaryota; kingdom Metazoa; phylum Chordata; class Chondrichthyes; order Heterodontiformes; family Heterodontidae; genus Heterodontus; species Heterodontus francisci. Next base: position 73,962,202 of record NC_090395.1, on the reverse strand, counting down.
TTTACCTATCAACCTGCAAGTCTTTGGCATGTGGGAGGAAACCGGAGCACCCGGAGGAAACCCACGCAGACACAGGGAGAACTTAGCAAACAGAATTTGACACCAAACCACGTAAGGCCGAATCAGGAGAGGTGACTAAAAGCCTGATCAAAAAGGTAAGTTTTAAGGAGTGTCTTAAAGGAGGAAAGAGAGGTAGAGAGGCAGAGAGATTTAGGGAGGAAATTCCAGAGCTCAAGGTCCAGGCAACTGAAGGCACGGCTGCCAATGGTGGAGCGATTAAAATTGGGGATGCTCAAGAGACCAGAATTGGAAGAGTGCAGATATCTTGGAGGGCTGGAGGAGGTTACAGAGATAAGGAGGGGCGAGGTCATTGAGGGCTTTGAAAACAAGGATAAGAATTTTAAAATCGAGGCATTGTTGGACTGGGAGCCAGTGTAGGTCAACGAGCACAGGGATGATTGGTGAATGGGACTTGGTGCGAATTAGGACACAGGCAGCAGAGTTTTGGATGAGTTGAACTTTATCCTCCTGGGCAATTCTCCTCCAAATTTGGATGTCCAGGCCCACCTACCGTTACCTCACAGCCTGACCTACGTTTCCCGCCCCTGCTGATAACACCGCGGTGACCTTCCTCCCTCCCCGTAAATGGCGGGTAGAAGCTGTATCCCCAGGGAATTTTCCTTCCACCCTCTCTGTGTTTCCCAGTGATGTCACAAGGAAAATGATGGCAGGCCCTGGGAAACAGCTGTAATGGCCAAACAATGGTTGTATTCCCTGGAATTTAAAAGGGTAAGGGGTGTTTTGATCAAAGTTTTCAAGATATTAAGGGGACCAGAAAGGTAGATAGAGAGAAACTATTTCCACTGGTTGGGGAGTCTAGAGCCAGGGGGCAGAGTCGAGAAATTCGAGCCAGACCTTTCAGGAGCAAAATTAGGAAACACTTCTACACACAAAATGTGGTAGAAATTTGGAACTGTCTTCCGCAAATGGCAATTGATGCTAGTTCAATTGTTAATTTAAAATCTGAGATTAATGAATTTTTGTTATCCAAAGATATTAAGGAGTATGGGACAAAGGCAGATATATGGAGTTAGATGACAGATCAGCCATGATCTTACTGAATGACGGAACAGGCCCGAGCGCTAAATTAGGGTTAAAGTAGGGCTAAGTGGCCTCCTCCTGCTCCTATGTTCCTTATATCAGGTTTCTCTCTCTCTCCAATCTGTATCAGGGCTAAGATGACTAAGAATGTTAAAGCTAAGATGGACTAAGAATGTTAAAAAGACAAGCCTAAAGGCATTGTGTCTCAATGCGTGGAGGATTCACAATAAGGTAGGCAAATTAACCACGCAAATAGATGTAAATGGATGCGATATATTTGCAATTACAGAGACATGACTGCAGGGTGTCCAAGGATGGGAACTGAATATCCAGGGGTATTCAATATTTAGGAAGGACAGGCAAAAAGGGAATGGACGTGGAGTAGCATTGTTAGTAAATGAGGAAATCAATACAATAGTGAGGAAGGATATTAGCTCAGAGAATCCTGATGTGGAATCTGTATGGGTGGAGCTAAGAAACACCAAGCGGCAGAAAACATTGGTGGGGGTTGTATGTAGACCCCCAAACAGCAGTGGTGATGTAGAGGATGGCATTAAACAGGAAATTAGAGATGCATGCAATAAGGGTGTAAATGTAATTATGGGTGACTTTAATCTACATATAGACTGAGCAAACCAAATTAGCAATAATAATGTAGAGGAAGAATTCCTGGAATGCTTACGTGATGGTTCTTTGGACCAATACGTTGAGGAACCAACTAGAGAACAGGCCATCCTAGACTGGGTATTGTGTAATGAGAAAGGATTAGTTAACAATCTTGTTGTACGGGGTCCCTTGGGGAAGAGCGACCATAACATGATAGAATTCTTCATTAAGATGGAGAGTGAGAGAGTTGATTCCAAGATTAGGGTCCTGAAACTAAATAAAGGAAACTATGAAGGTATGAGGTACTAGTTGGCTATGATAGATTGGGGAACGTTACTTAAAGGGTTGACAGTGGATTGGCAATGGCTAGCATTTAAAGAGCACATGGATGAATTACAACAATTGTTCATTCCTGTCTGGTGCAAAAATAAAACAGGAAGGGTGCCTCAACCGTGGCTTACAAAATAAATTAGGGATTATATTAGATCCAAGGAGGAGAAATATAAAATGGCCAGAACAAACAGCAAACCTGAGCATTGGGAGCAGTTTAGAATTCAGCAAAGGAGGACAAAGGGATTGATTAAGAAGGGGAAAATAGAGTATAAGAGTAGGCTTCCAGAGAACGTAAAAACTGACTGTAAAAGCTTCTATAGATATGTGAAGAGAAAAAGATTAGTGAAGACAAATGTAGGTCCCTTACAGTCAGAAACAGGGGAATTTATAATGGGGAACAAAGAAATGGCAGACCAATTAAATACATACTTTGGTTCCGTCTTCACAAAGGAGGACACAAAGTACTTCCCAGAAATGTTGTGTAACTTCGGGTCTAGTGAGAAGGAGGAACTGCATGAAATCAGTATTGGTAGGGAAATGGTGTTAAGGAAATTGATGGGATTGAAGGCCGATAAATCCCCAGGGCCTGATAATCTACATCCCAGAGTACTTAAGGAAGTGGCCCTTGAAATAGCAGATGCATTTCTGGTCTTTTTTCAAAATTCTATAGACTCTGGAACAGTTCCAACGGATTGGAGGGTAGCTAATGTAACCCCACTAGTTAAAAAAGAAGAGAGAAAACGGAATTATAGACCGGTTAGCCTGACATCAGTAGTGGGGAAAATGCTAAAGTCCATTATAAAAGATGTAATCGCAGAGCACTTGGAAAACAATGACAGGATCGGACCAAGTTAACATGGATTTACGAAAGGGAAATCAAGCTTGACAAATCTACTGGAATTTTTTGAGGATGTAACTAGTAGAATAGATAAGGGAGAACCAGTGGATGTGGTGTATTTGGATTTCAGAAGGCTTTTGATAAGGTCCCACATAAGAGATTAGCATGCAAAATTAAAGCACATGGAATTCGGGGTAAGGTACTGACATGGATAGAGAACTGGTTGGCAGACAGGAAACAAAGAGTAGGAATAAACTGGTCTTTTTCCGAGTGGCAGGCAGTAACTAGTGGGTACCGCTAGGATCAGTGCTAGGACCCCAGCTATTCACAATATATATTAATGATATAGATGAGGGAATTAAATGTAATATATCCAAGTTTGCAGACGACACAAAGCTGGGTGGGAGTGTGAGCTGTGAGGAGGATGCAGAGAAGCTCCAGTGTGATTTGGACAGGTTGAGTGAGTGGACAAATACATGGCAGATGCTGAATAACATGGATAAATGTGAGGTTATCCACTTTGGTGGCAAAAACAGAAAGGCAGATTATCTGAACGGCGATAGATTGGGAAAGGGGGAGGTGCAGCGAGACCTGGGTGTCCTTGTGCACCAGTCACTGAAAGTAAACGTGCAGGTGCAGCGGGCAGTTAAGAAGGCAAATGGTATGTTGGCCTTCATAGCAAGAGGATTCGAGTACAGGAGCAGGGATGTCTTGCTGCAATTATACAAGGCCTTGGTGAGACCACATCTGGAGTATTGTGTGCAGTTTTGGTCTCCTTATCTGAGGAAGGATGTTCTTGCTATGGAGGGAGTGCAGTGAAGGTTCACCAGACTGATTCCTGGGATGGCAGGACTGACGTATGAAGAAAGATTGGGTCAATTGGGCTTGTATTCGCTAGAGTTTAGAATAATGAGAGGGGGTCTCATAGAAAGCTACAAAATTCTAACAGGATTGGACAGACTAGATGCAGGAAGGATGTTCCCGATGGTGGGGGAGTCCAGGACCAGGGGTCACAGTCTAAGCATAAGGGGTAAGCTATTTAGGACTGAGATGAGGGGGGACTTCTTCACCCAGAGAGTGGTGAACATGTGGAATTCTCTACCACAGAAAGCAGTTGAGGCCAAATCATTAAATATATTCAAGAAAGAGTTAGATATAGTTCTTAGGGCTAAAGGAATCAAGTGGTACGGGGAGAAAGCGGGAACAGGGTACTGAGTTTGGACGATCAGCCATGATCGTATTGAATGGCGGTGCAGGCTCGAAGGCACGAATGGCCTACTCCTGCTCCTACTTTCTACGTTTCTATGTTTCTGTTCATCTAAGGCTGGTCCTGCCTCTCATTGGGATCATATTGCTGATCCCACTCCAGCACCGTGAGACCTATGGCTAGCTTCTCCTTGGTGGTGGGAATCCCCTTACAGAACCTAAGTGGAACTAAAGGCCCTTTCATGGGTTCTGTTGCTAATGAGACCATGGGATTAGCAGCTTGATTCTGATATAATACGTCATGCTGGGGGATCATCAAGCACAAGAGCAGGAAGGCAGCTTGGGCAAACAACAAGCTGGCACGTCGAGGGCTGGAGAGAGTGTAACTGGTGGTCGTGGGGGAGGGGGCGGTGAAAATGGGGGCGGGGTGGGGTGGTGGGGGTGGTAAGTCCTGTAGGGAGATTTAGCAAACTAAAAAAACTTAAAATAGCAGATTGGTCATATTGAAATATAACCCTTGGCCCCACTCCCTGCTGGTCAGTCAGTCACTCCCTGCTGGTCAGTCAGTCACTCCCTGCTGGTCAGTTCTCATTCCCTGCTGGTCAGTTACTCATCCTCTGCTGGACTCTTTCTCACTCCCTGCTAGTCAGTTACCAACTTCCTGCTGGTCTCTTACTCACACCCTCCTGGTCAGTTTCTTACTACTGGTCAGTTACTCATTCCCTGATGGTCAGTTATTCACTCTCTGCTGGTCAGTTACTCATTCCCTGATGGTCAGTTATTCACTCTCTGCTGGTCAGTTACTCATTCCCTGTTGGTCAGTTTCAAAGTTCCTATTGGTCAGTTACTCATTCCCTGAAGGCCAGTTACTCACTCTCTGCTGGGACACTGTTCAGTTGAACTCAGCCTGTACAGTTCAGTAACTGGCCTGTGCCTCTTTCCAACTGGTGCCATTCCCTTGCTTGGCAAGCTACTCGATTCTAATTGTTTATAAAGTTTGGGCACCACGTGTTTAAAGGTCAAAGCCATCCCCAGGTGAGATGTTGATCAACTGGGATTGTGCAGCCTCATGTACAGAGATCATAAGGGCAGACTGAGCTGGATGCTAATGGCTATTGATGCAATACATGATATAATTAACTGCATGTTTCAGGTTCTGTTTATTGCAGTCAGTGGAATATTAATCAGCTGTGCTGGAAAATAAATTCTCTTAGTTATTTATAAACTGGAACGAAAGAGAGTGTTCAGAATGTTCAATTTAACAACAGAACTCATTGACATTCTGATAATCATACTTACGGGGCATTGGGGTACAGTACTGGTGGGTATAGATCAGTCACTGTATAACACTGGGTGCAGTGCTGGTGGGAACAGGTCTGTCTGTGCATAACATTGGGGTACAGTACTGGTGGGGACAGGTCTGTCACTGTATAACATTGGGGTACAGTACTGGTGGGGACAGGTCTGTCACTGTATAACACGGGGTACAGTACTGGTGGGGACAGGTCTGTCACTGTATAACACGGGGTACAGTACTGGTGGGGACAGGTCTGCCACTGTATAACACTGGGGTACAGTACGGCTGGGGACAGGTCTGTCCCTCAATAACACTGGGGTACAGTACGGCTGGGGACAGGTCTGTCCCTGTATAACACTGCGGTACAGTACTGGTGGGTATAGATCAGTCACTGTATAACACTGGGTGCAGTACTGGTGGGTACAGGTCTGTCACTGCATAACACTGGGGTACAGTACAGCTGGGGACAGGTCTGTCATTACATAACACTGGGGTACAGTATGGGTGGGGACAGGTCTGTCACTGCATAACACTGGGGTACAGTATGGCTGGGGACAGGTCTGTCACTGTATAACACTGGGGTACAGTACTGGTGGGTATAGATCAGTCACTGTATAACACTGGGGTACAGTACTGGTGGATACAGGTCTGTTCCTGCATAACACTGGGGTACAGTACGGCTGGGGACAGGTCTGTCATTGCATAACACTGGGGTAGAGTATGGGTGGGGACAGGTCTGTCACTGCATAACACTGGGGTACAGTATGGCTGGGGACAGGTCTGTCACTGTATAACACAGGGGTACAGTACGGCTGGGGACAGGTCTGTCACTGTATAACACTGGGGTACAGTACGGCTGGGGACAGGTCTGTCCCTCAATAACACTGGGGTACAGTACTGGTGGATACAGGTCTGTTCCTGCATAACACTGGGGTACAGTACGGCTGGGGACAGGTCTGTCCCTGTATAACACTGGGGTACAGTACTGGTGGGTACAGGTCTGTCACTGCATAACACTGGGGTACAGTACGGCTGGGGACAGGTCTGTCATTGCATAACACTGGGGTAGAGTATGGGTGGGGACAGGTCTGTCACTGCATAACACTGGGGTACAGTATGGCTGGGGACAGGTCTGTCACTGTATAACACTGGGGTACAGTACTGGTGGGTACAGGTCTGTCACTGCATAACACTGGGGTACAGTACGGCTGGGGACAGGTCTGTCATTGCATAACACTGGGGTAGAGTATGGGTGGGGACAGGTCTGTCCCTGCATAACACTGCGGTACAGTACTGGTGGGGACAGGTCTGTCACTGTATAACACTGGGGTACAGTACTGGTGGGGACAGGTCTGTCAGTGGAGAACACTGGGGGACAGTAATGGTGGGGACAGGTCTGTCACTGTGTAACACTGGGATACAGTACTGGTGGGTACAGGTCTGTCACTGTATAACAGTAGAGTACAGAACTGGTGGGTACAGGTCTGTCACTGTATAACACTGGGGTACAGTACTGGTGGGTACAGGTCTGTCACTGTATAACACTGGGGTACAGTACTGGTGGGGACAGGTCTGTCACTGCATAACACTGGGGTACAGTACTGGTGGGGACAGGTCTGTCAATGTATAAAACTGGGGTACAGTACTGGTGGGTACAGGTCTGTCACTGTGTAACACTGGGGTACAGTACTGGTGGGTAAAGGTCTGTCACTGTGTAACACTGGGGTACAGTATGGCTGGGGACAGGTCTGTCACTGTATAACACAGGGGTACAGTACGGCTGGGGACAGGTCTGTCACTGTATAACACTGGGGTACAGTACGGCTGGGGACAGGTCTGTCCCTCAATAACACTGGGGTACAGTACTGGTGGATACAGGTCTGTTCCTGCATAACACTGGGGTACAGTACGGCTGGGGACAGGTCTGTCCCTGTATAACACTGGGGTACAGTACTGGTGGGTACAGGTCTGTCACTGCATAACACTGGGGTACAGTACGGCTGGGGACAGGTCTGTCATTGCATAACACTGGGGTAGAGTATGGGTGGGGACAGGTCTGTCACTGCATAACACTGGGGTACAGTATGGCTGGGGACAGGTCTGTCACTGTATAACACTGGGGTACAGTACTGGTGGGTACAGGTCTGTCACTGCATAACACTGGGGTACAGTACGGCTGGGGACAGGTCTGTCATTGCATAACACTGGGGTAGAGTACGGCTGGGGACAGGTCTGTCACTGTATAACACTGGGGTACAGTACTGGTGGGGACAGGTCTGTCAATGTATAAAACTGGGGTACAGTACTGGTGGGTACAGGTCTGTCACTGTGTAACACTGGGGTACAGTACTGGTGGGTACAGGTCTGTCACTGTGTAACACTGGGGTACAGTACTGGTGGGTAAAGGTCTGTCACTGTGTAACACTGGGGTACAGTACTGGTGGGTACACATCTGCCACTGTGTAACACTGGGGTACAGTACCAGTGGGTACATGTCTGTCACTGTGTAACATGGGGGTACAGAACTGGTGGGTAAAGGTCTGTCACTGTGTAACACTGGGGTACAGTACTGGTGGGTACACATCTGCCACTGTGTAACACTGGGGTACAGTACCAGTGGGTACAGGTATGTCACTGTATAACAGTAGAGTACAGAACTGGTGGGTACAGGTCTGTGACTGCATTACAATGGGGTACAGTACTGGTGGGTACAGGTCTGTCACTGTATAACACTGGGGTACAGTACTGGTCGGGACAGGTCTGTCACTGTGTAACACTGGGGTACAGTACTGGTCGGGACAGGTCTGTCACTGTATAACACTGGAGTTCAGTACTGGTGGGAACAGGTCTGTCACTGCATTACAATGGGGTACAGTACTGGTGGGTACAGGTCTGTCACTGTATAACACTGGGGTACAGTACTGGTCGGGACAGGTCTGTCACTGTGTAACACTGGGGTACAGTATGGGTGGGGACGGGTCTGTCACTGTATAACACTGGGGTACAGTACTGGTCGGGACAGGTCTGTCACTGTATAACACTGGGGTACAGTATAGCTGGGGACAGGTCTGTCACTGTATAACACTGGGGTACAGTACTGGTGGGTACAGATCTGTCACTGGAAAACACTGGGGTACAGTACTGGTGGGTACAGGTCTGTCACTGTATAACACTGGGGTACATAACTGGTGGGGACAGGTCTGTCACTGAATAACACTGGGGTAAAGTACGGCTGGGGACAGGTCTGATCCTGCATAACACTGGGGTACAGTACGGCTGGGGATAGGTCTGTCACTGCATAACACTGGGGTACAGTACTGGTGGGGACAGGTCTGTCCCTGCATAACACTGGGGTACAGTACTGGTGGGGACAGGTCTGTCACTGTATAACACTGGGGTACAGTACCGGTGGGTACAGGTCAGTCACTGCATAACACGGGGGTACAGTACTGGTGGGGACAGGTCTGTCACTGTATAACACTGGGGTACAGTACTGGTGGGGACAGGTCTGTCCCTGCATGACACTGGGGTACAGTACCGGTGGGGACAGGTCTGTCACTGTATAACAATGGGGTACAGTACTGGTGGGGACAGGTCTGTCACTGTATAACACTGGGGTACAGTACTTGTGGGGACAGGTCTGTCACTGTATAACACTGGGGTACAGTACTGGTGGGGACAGGTCTGTCACTGTATAACACTGGGGTACAGTACTGGTGGGGACAGGTCTGTCCTGTATAACACGGGGGTACAGAACTGGTGGGTACAGGTCTGTCACTGTGTAACACTGGGGTAGAGTACTGGTGGGGCCAGGTCTGTCACTGTATAACACGGGGGTACAGAACTGGTGGGTACAGGTCTGTCACTGAGTAACACTGGGGTAGAGTACCGGTGGGGACAGGTCTGTCACTGTATAACACGGGGGTACAGAACTGGTGGCTACATGTCTTTCACTGTATAACACGGGGGTACAGAACTGGTGGGTACAGGTCTGTCACTGTGTAACACTGGGGTAGATTACTGGTGGGGACAGGTCTGTCACTGTATAACACTGGGGTACAGAACTGGTGGGTACAGGTCTGTCACTGTATAACACGGGGGTACAGAACTGGTGGGTACAGGTCTGTCACTGTATAACACGGGGGTACAGAACTGGTGGGTACAGGTCTGTCACTGTGTAACACTGGGGTACAGTACTGGTGGGTACAGGTCTGTCACTGTGTAACACTGGAGTACAGAACTGGCGGGGACAGTTCTGTCACTGTTTAACACTGGGGTACAGTACTGGTGGGGACATGTCTGTCACTGTATAACACTGGGGTACAGTACTTGTGGATACAGGTCTGTCACTGTATAACACGGGGGTACAGTACTGGTGGGGTCAGGTCTGTCCCTGCATAACACTGGGGTACAGTACTGGTGGGGTCAGGTCTGTCCCTGCATAACACTGGGGTACAGTAATGGTGGGGACAGGTCTGTCCCTGTATAACCCTGGGGTACAGTACTGGTGGGGACAGGTCTGTCACTGCATAACACTGAGGTACAGTACGGGTGGGGACAGGTCTGTCACTGTGTAACACTGGGGTACAGTACTGGTGGGGACAGGTCTGTCACTGTATAACAATGTGGTACAGTACTGGTGGGGACAGATCTGTCCCTGCATAACATTGGGGTGCAGTACTGGTGGGGACAGGTCTGTCACTGTATAACACGGGGGTAGAGAACTGGTGGGTACAGGTCTGTCACTGTGTAACACTGGGGTACAGTACTAGTGGGTACAGGTCTGTCACTGTATAACAATGGGGTACAGTACTGGTGGGTACAGGTCTGTCACTGTATAACACTGGGGTACAGTACTGGTGGGGACAGGTCTGTCACTGTATAACAGTAGAGTACAGTACTTGTGGGTACAGGTCTGTCACTGTATAACACTGGGGTACTGTACTGGTGGGTACAGGTCTGTCACTGTGTCACACTGGGGTACAGTACTAGTGGGTACAGGTCTGTCACTGTATAACAATGGGGTACAGTACTGGTGGGTACAGGTCTGTCACTGTATAACACTGGGGTACAGTACTGGTGGGGACAGGTCTGTCACTGTATAACAGTAGAGTACAGTACTTGTGGGTACAGGTCTGTCACTGTATAACACTGGGGTACTGTACTGGTGGGTACAGGTCTGTCACTGTGTCACACTGGGGTACAGTACTTGTGGATACAGGTCTGTCACTGTATAACACGGGTGTACAGTACTGGTGGGTACAATCTGTCACTGTATAACACTGGGGTACAGTACAGGTGGGGACAGGTCTGTCACTGTATAACACGGTGGTACACTACTGGTGGGGACAGATCTGTCACTGTATAACACTGGGGTACAGTACGGGTGGGGACAGGTCTGTCACTGTATAACACTGGGGTACAGTACTGGTGGGGACAGGTCTGTCACTGTATAACACTGGGGTACAGTACTGGTCGGGACAGGTCTGTCACTGTATAACACTGGGGTACAGTATAGCTGGGGACAGGTCTGTCACTGTATAACACTGGGGTACAGTACTGGTGGGTACAGATCTGTCACTGGAAAACACTGGGGTACAGTACTGGTGGGTACAGGTCTGTCACTGTATAACACTGGGGTACATAACTGGTGGGGACAGGTCTGTCACTGAATAACACTGGGGTACAGTACGGGTGGGGACAGGTCTGTCACTGTATAACACTGGGGTACAGTATGGGTGGGGACAGGTCTGTCACTGTATAACATGGGGTACAGTACGGGTGGGGACAGGTCTGTCACTGTATAACACTGGGGTACAGTACTGGTGGGGACAGGTCTGTCACTGTATAACATGGGGTACAGTATGGGTGGGGAAAGGTCTGTCACTGTATAACACTGGGTACAGTACTGGTGGGGACAGGTCTGTCACTGTATAACACTGGGGTACAGTACTGGTGAATACAGGTCTGTCACTGTATAACACGGGTGTACAGTACTGGTGGGTACAATCTGTCACTGTATAACACTGGGGTACAGTACAGGTGGGGACAGGTCTGTCACTGTATAACACGGTGGTACAGTACTGGTGGGGACAGATCTGTCACTGTATAACACTGGGGTACAGTACGGGTGGGGACAGGTCTGTCACTGTATAACACTGGGGTACAGTACTGGTGGGGACAGGACTGTCACTGTATAACACTGAGGTACAGTACGGGTGGGGACAGGTCTTTCACTGTATAACACTGGGGTACAGTACTGGTGTGGACAGGTCTGTCACTGTATAACACTGGGGCACAGTACTGGTGGGGACAGGTCTGTCTCTGTATAACACTGAGGTACAGTACTGGTGGGGACAGGTCTGTCACTGTATAACACTGAGGTACAGTACTGGTGGGGACAGGTCTGTCACTGTATAACATGGGGTACAGTACGGGTGGGGACAGGTCTGTCACTGTATAACACTGGGGTACAGTACTGGTGAGGACAGGTCTGTCAGTGTATAACACTGGGGTACAGTACGGGTGGGGACAGGTCTGTCATTGTATAACACTGGGGTACAGTACGGGTGGGGACAGGTCTGTCACTGTATAACATGGGGTACAGTACGGGTGGGGACAGGTCTGTCACTGTATAACACTGGGGTACAGTACTGGTGGGGACAGGTCTGTCACTGTATAACACTGGGGTACAGTACTGGTGGGGACAGGTCTGTCACTGTATAACACTGGGGTACAGTACGGGTGGGGACAGGTCTGTCACTGTATAACATGGGGTACAGTACGGGTGGGGACAGGTCTGTCACTGTATAACACGGGTACAGTACGGGTGGGGACAGGTCGGTCACTGTATAACACTGGGGTACAGTACGGGTGGGGACAGGTCTGTTACTGTATAACATGGGGTACAGTACTGGTGGGGACAGGTCGGTCACTGTATAACACTGGGGTACAGTACGGGTGGGGACAGGTCTGTCACTGTATAACATGGGGTACAGTACTGGTGGGGACAGATCTGTCACAGTATAACACTGGGGTACAGTACTGGTGGGGACAGGTCTGTCTTCAATGCACTCTCATTCCCCTGATTAAAGTCGGAGGACAACCGTCCACTTTGTATCTAAAAATTAATGCAAAGACGAGCAGTCTCATCTGGATCGGAGACCCATGTCCCAGTATTCCAGTGATCATTTGTTCCAGCATCCCGGTGATCCCGCATCCCAGTGACACACTTTTCCCGTGTCCCAGTGACCCAGTGACCCTGGAGCAGACACAGAACGGGACATCGCAAGATGAAGGCTTGGGCATTTGCACAACCTGTGTTCACAGTGTTGTTGATCGTTGTTTTGCTTTATTTTGTGGGATTCTGTGAAACAAACCACGATGTGTCTGAATGTCAATCACATGGGAATATCCATTGTTCTGTAACTTCCCTTCTCCCCAGAGTTTTGTATCTTCACACCCTATCAGCTCTCTGTACCACTCATTCAGTATCTTTATCCCTTCCCAGTTCACTAAACTCCACATTTAGTATTCTAATGCCCTTTTCGAACTCTGTATGACTCATTTGGCATTATGAGTAGATTAATCCATAAGGTGGCAAATGGACCCTTGGTTCAAACTGAGAGGCTCAGAATACAAAATTAAGGAGGTAGTGTTAAGCTTTTACAGGGTTTTAGCCACAGCTTGAGTACTGCATGGAGATTGTCAGAGTACAAAGTGAATGGGAAAGGTGCAGTGTAGATGCAGTGGGGTGTTTCCAGGAATAAGGATGGTTACAGATATCCTGAGGATCAACTGAAATTTTCAAGACTTGAATCAATAGATTTTTTGGTGATTCAGGGTATCAACGGTCATGGAGAAATGGTGAATAAATGGAGTTGAGGTATAAATCAGCCTGTATCGTATTGGATGGTAGAAAAGGCTTGAAGGGCTGAATGGCCTTTCTCTGTTCCTATGTTCCTGAATATCGACCAGATGCCAGGTTTATGAAATACATGGGGATAAATTATGGGCCACAAGCCATTCATAATTATCTGTCTAATGGCGAGTTAGGATTTCTCACATTAATCATCAGGGGTAGATTTTCCACGTACTGCCCGCGCAGTACAGATTGTCCGTCACTTATTGGAACTGTCCGATTTTCAGTGAAATGGAAACTGGGTAAGTTTTATTACAGGGATGATCCATATCGTCAGTTTCCTTCCTGGACAGAAAGTAGAAAATCTACCCCAATGTTTATAAAGAGGACATATTGTGGAGCTAAGGAATGTTTATGAACTAGATCAAGCATTGAGGGGTAGAAAGGCCTGTTCTTGCCCCTGGGTGTAGTGGATCATTCTGGACTGCCCTAAATCATCCTGGATCATTCTGCACCACTCAGGATCTTCCTTAGCCATCCTGAATCATTCTGGATCATCTTGGACCATTCTGGAACTTCCTATTGTATTGGATTAGTTTAGTTTAGTTTAGAGATACAGCACGGAAACAGGCCCTTCGGCCCACCAAGTCTGTGCCGACCATCAACCACCCATTTATACTAATCCTACACTAATTCCATATTCCTACCACATCCCCACCTGTCCCTGTATTTCCCTACTACCTACCTACACTAGGGGCAATTTCTAATGGCCAATTTACCTATCAACCTGCAAGTCTTTGGCATGTGGGAGGAAACCGGAGCACCCGGAGGAAACCCACGCAGACACAGGGAGAACTTGCAAACTCCGCACAGGCAGTACCCAGAATCGAACCCGGGTCACTGGAGCTGTGAGGCTGCGGTGCTAACCACTGCGCCACTGTGCCGCCCATTTACTTGGAGGAGGATTTAGTGCCTGTGTTTCACAAGCCTAGGAAATCTACATTGACAATTCAAAAGGAAATTGGACAGGTACTTGAAAAGAAAAATGTTTGCAGGGCTCTGGGGAAAGAGCAGGGAATGTGGGACGAATTGGACAGCTCTTTTAAAGAGCCAGTAAAGGCACAATGGGCTGAATGGCTTCCTCTACCCTGTAGTATTCCACGGCTCACTGAAGATTGAAGCCTAACATCAGACCTGTGTGTACAAACTTGTGTGACCAGCTGTTGTTACTCATTAATGTCTTGTTTATACTGGCACTGCTAATACCTGTTAAAAAAAGACCTGGGGCAGATCTGATATGATATAAACCCAACAGTCTGTAAAGCTGCTTCAGAAACTAAATCATCAGTGTGGAGTGTTCCTTGAGCTGCTGGATGGCTGATCGAGGAACGTAGGAACACAGGAGCAGGAGCAGGCCATTCAGCCCATCAAGCCTGCTCCGCCATTCAATATGATCATGGCTGATCATCCATTTCAATGCCTTTTTCCCACACTATCCTCATATCCCCTTTATGTCATTAGTATTTAGAAATCTGTCAATCTCTGCTTTAAACATACTCAATGACTGAGCTTCCGCAGCCCTCTGGGCTAGAGAATTCCAAAGATTCACAGCACTCTGGGGTCGAGAGGGCCATGCCTTAGATGACTGTGATGGCTCTTCCTCCCATCACCCCTCTCCACCCGTGCTGTTTGCTCTCTATCGCCAAGGCTGCCTATTTCCACCTCCTTAACATCACCCCTCTCCAGCCCTGCTTCAGCCCATCTGCTCTGAAACCCTCATGATTGCCTTTGTTACCTCCAGACTCAGACATTCCAATGCTGTCCTGGCCAGCTCCCAGCTTGCACTGTCTGTAAACTTGAACTCATCCAAAATGCTACAGCCAGTATTCTAACTCAAATAAGAGCTTGGCCAAAGAGATGTTTAGTTTAGTTTAGTTTAGTTTAGTTTAGAGATACAGCACTGAAACAGGCCCTTCGGCCCACCGAGTCTCTGCCGACCATCAACCACCCATTTATACTAATCCTACACTAATCCCATATTCCTACCACATCCCCACCTGTCCCTATATTTCCCTACCACCTACCTATACTAGGGGCAATTTATAATGGCCAATTTACCTATCAACCTGCAAGTCTTTGGCATGTGGGAGGAAACCGGAGCACCCGGAGGAAACCCACACAGACACAGGGAGAGCTTGCAAACTCCACACAGGCAGTACCCAGTATTGAACCCGGGTCGCTGGAGCTGTGAGGCTGCAGTGCTAACCACTGCGCCACTGTGCCGCCCCTTTTAAGATGTCTTTTAAGATGCTCCTTAAAACCTAAGAGAGAGGTGGAGAGACAGGGAGTTTTAGTGAGGGAATTCCAGAAGCACTTCATAATTTTAAAGACCTCTAGCAGATCATCCCTCAGCCTTGCCTTTCTATACTCGTTTTATAATATGGAGCTCAGAAATGTTTACAGCACTTCAAGTGTAGTCTAACCAAGGTTCTATAGAAGTGTAACATAGGATACATGGCAGAGAAACATATCTTCCCTGTTTTTCAATTCTATCTCTCTAGAACTTTGTTTCTTTTGTGGCCTTGTTAACCTGTGTTGCTACCTTTAGTCCAATCAGGTCTCTCCCCTGCCACAGTACCGAAACAGCTCTTATCAAAGTCACAAATGACACCCTATGTGACTGTGACAAGGTAAACTTTCCCTCTTCATCCTTCTCGTCTTTCTTGACCTTTGACACAGCTGACCACACCATCCTCCTCCAGGGCCTCTCCACTGTCGTCCAACTGGGTGGCACTGCTCTCACCTGGTTTCAGTATTATCTATAGAATGGTAGCCAGAGAATCCTTGCAATCGTTTTGCTTCCTGCTCCCACATCATTACCTCTGGTGTCCCCTAAGGATCTATCCTCTCCCCCCTCCTATTTCTCATCTACATGCTGCCCCTCGGCGACATCATCTGAAACCACAGCGTTAGTTTTCACATGTATGCTGACGACACCCAGCTCTGCCTCACCACCATCTCTCTCGACTCCTCCGCCGTTGCTAAACGATCAAACAGCTTATCCGACATCCAGTACTGGATGAGCAGAAATTTTCTCCGATTAAATATTGAGAAGACTGGAGCCATTGTTTTCAGTTACCGCTCCAAACTCCATTCTCTAGCTATCAACTCCATCCCTCTCCCTGGTAATAGTCTGAGCTTAAACCAGTCTTCGCAACCTTGGTGTCACGTTTGGTCTGGAGATGAGCTTCTGACCTCATATATGTGCCATCACTAAGACTGACTATTTCTATCTCTGAGACATCACCTGACTTTGCCCTGTCTCAGCTCATCTACTGCTGAAACCCTCATTCATGCTTTTTTTTTTAGATTAGAGATACAGCACTGAAACAGGCCCTTCGGCCCACCGTGTCTGTGCCGACCATCAACCACCCATTTATACTAATCCTACACTAATCCCATATTCCTACCAAACATCCCCACCTGTCCCTATATTTCCCTGCCACCTACCTATACTAGTGACAATTTATAATGGCCAATTTACCTACCAACCTGCAAGTCTTTTGGCTTGTGGGAGGAAACCGGAGCACCCGGAGAAAACCCACGCAGACACAGGGAGAACTTGCAAACTCCACACAGGCAGTACCCAGAATCGACTTGACTATTCCAACACACTCCTGGCTGGTCTCCCACATTATACTCTCTGTAAACTTGAGGTCATCTAAAACTCTGCTGCCTGTGCCTTAACTCACACCAAGTCCCATTCACCTATCACCCCTGTGCTCACTGACCTACATTGGCTCCCAGTCAGGTTACGTCTTGATTCTAAAATTCTCATCCTTATTTTCAAATTCCTCCATGGCCGCACTCCTCCCTATCTCTGTCATCTTCTCCAGCCCCACAACCCTCTGAGATCTCTGCGCTCCTCTAATTCTGGCCTCTTGTGCATCCCTGATTTTAATCGCTCCACCATTGGTGGCCGTGCCTTCAGCTGCCTGGGCCCCAAGCTCTGGAATTCTCTCCCTAAACCTCTCTGCCTCTTCACCTCACTTTCCTCCTTTACGACACTCTTTAAAACCTACCTCTTTGACCAAGCTTTTGGTCATCTGACCTAATATCTCTTTTTGTGGCTCAGTGTCACACTTTGTTTTATAATGCTCCTGTAAAGCACCTTGGGCCGTTTTATTATGTTAAAGGTACTATATAAATATAAGTTGTTGTTTGATGGATTTATGAATCTGGAACCCTTTGCTCCTCTACCTTATTTTGACTCTTACTGTCCGAGCAGTATGTGGCTTCTTTATTCCTCCTACCAAAATTTACCAGTTCACAATTATCTATATTGAAATTCAATTGTTATTTACATGGTCATTCTGAAAGTTTGTTATTGTCTTCTTGTATTTTGTCGCCGTCGTCCTCAGAGTTAACTACGTCCCCCAATTTGGTGTCATCCTCAAATGTTGAAATTTCACTTCAATTCCCGAGCCCAAATCGTTAATGTAAATTGTGAACAGCAGTGGGTGTCAGCACTGATACCTGTGGAACTGTAGGACTGCTCTCACCTGTTTCCATTCTTATCTATCAAACCTAATCCACTTCCCACCTTTTCCCAAACCTACAGGGAGTTTTCACATTGCCCTATCACCCCTGGGACCTGTGTTCAAACTCAGTTCAGCAGCTGGAATAGAACATTCATCTGATTGTAAAGATACCACACATTATCACAAGTGATGGTAAAAACGTTAAGAGGAGTAAATGAGTGGGAGCTCTGTGAATGTTCTGTGTATGTACTCCCTGGTGACACGTGAACAGGGGCCTAGGAACATCACGACATCGAACAACAGGAGGACGTTTAACATCTCAAGCTTGTTCTGCCATTCAATGAGATCATGGCTGATCTGTATCTTCGCTCCGTATCCTTTTATGCCCTTGTCTATCAAAACTCTATTGACCTCAAATTTAAAATTATGAATTGAGCTAGGATCAGAGTTCCACACTTCTACCCACTTTGGTAAGGATGATAGCATAGTGCTAATATCACTGGACTAGTAGCCCAGATTAATACACCGGAGACATGGTGTCAGGCAAACCCCCACCTGCCCAGACTGAGCCACACATTATTTCACTACATGAACATTAAAACTTAAAATTGCAAGCCCTGACCGGAAAGACATTGTCCTGGTAACAGACAATGTTGAAACAATGGGGACTCTGCAGTTGCTCTCCAATACACAGAAGTGGTCAGACTAGTTTTAGTCACGTGGCTAGCTGGCTGGGGCAGAGAAATTTGAGCCTCCAACAAGGGACGTGAAGAGACTGTTCCATATAAGGAACTAGTCACATGACTAACCTGCTGAGCACCCTGGCAGTTTTTTGAATTTGAATTCCCAGACAAATGGTTTTGAGGCAGAACGCCGTGTGCTCTCCTGGAACTAAGAAAACCTCCTGCCTGCCTGCCTGTCTGCTGCCTGTCTGCCTGTCTGCCTGCCTGCCTATCTGCTGCCTGTGTGTCTGCCTGTCTGCCTGTCTGCCTGTCTGCTGCCTGCCTGCCTGTCTGCTGCCTGTGTGTCTGCCTGTCTGCTGCCTGCCTGCCTGTCTGCTGCCTGTGTGTCTGCCTGTCTGCCGCCTGTCTGCTGCCTGCCTGCCTGTCTGCTGCCTGTCTGCCTGTCTGTCTGCCTGTCTGCTGCCTGTCTGCTGCCTGCCTGCCTGTCTGCTGCCTGTCTGCCTGCCTGTCTGCTGCTTTAATGCCTGTCTGCCTGCCTGTCTGCTGCCTGTATGCCTGTCTGCCTGCCTGTCTGCTGCCTGTCTGTCTGCCTGCCTATCTCTTAGGGAACTGAAACCATTGAAGACACGTCAAACTCAAAGAGGAAAAAGTTTGCCACATGAACAAAGTTTTAAGATGTTTACTGGGCCCCAAAGAAATGCAAGAATATAATTACAATCAAGGACTACAGCGAGCTCGAGAAACAGTAACAAGTTAGTGCCTCCAACTGCTCTACTTATCTCTTCTTCTGCTCTTTTCTGTCCCTATCTTGCATGTTTATATCACGTATGTATGCTAACGTGAGCGTGTTGTATATCCGCAGGCATGAACCATATTCGAGTTAGGTTAAGGTTTAATAAATTTCATCTTTCTGCTTTAATCCAAAGAAAGCCTGTTTGAGCTCAGTTATTTGCCTGATAATTGGAAACTGTGAACACGGATTCACAAAAAGGGCAGCTCAAAACACAGAGTGTGTAAAATTAAACCCTGTTACAATAAGACCAGGTGAAGACAGCAAGAGACCCCCGAGACACATGGCTCACTTGATCGTAACTCGTGGGTTCAAATCCCACAGTGGTAGCTGGGAAGAATTTATATTCAATTAATTAACAAATCTGGAATAAAATGCTAGTCTGAGCAATAATGATCATGAAGCTATTGGATAGTAGGAAAAACCCATCTGGTTCACTAATGTCCTTTAGGGAAGGAAATCTGCTGTCCTTACCCAGTCTGGCCGACATGTGACTCCAGACCCACAGCAATGTGATTGACTCTTAACTGCCTTCCAGCCTAGCAAACTGTGGCGCAGTGGTTAGCACCACAGCCTCACAGCTCCAGCGACCTGGGTTCAATTCTGGATACTGCCTGTGTGGAGTTTGCAAGTTCTCCCTGTGACCGTGTGGGTTTTCGCCGGGTGCTCTGGTTTCCTCCCGCAGCCAAAGACTTACAGGTTGGTAGGTAAATTGGCCAGTATAAATTGCCCCTAGTGCAGGTAGGTGGCAGGAGAATTGAGGGAAGGTGGGGATGTGGTAGGGAATATGGGATTAATGTTCTTTTGGGCCTCCTTATCTCGAGAGACAATGGATACGCGCCTGGAGGTGGTCAGTGGTTTGTGAAGCAGCGCCTGGAGTGGCTATAAAGGCCAATTCTGGAGTGACAGGCTCTTCCACAGGTGCTGCAGAGAAATTTGTTTGTTGGGGCTGTTGCACAGTTGGCTCTCCCCTTGCGCCTCTGTCTTTTTTCCTGCCAACTACTAAGTCTCTTCGACTCGCCACAATTTAGCCCTGTCTTTATGGCTGCCCGCCAGCTCTGGCGAATGCTGGCAACTGACTCCCACGACTTGTGATCAATGTCACACGATTTCATGTCGCGTTTGCAGACGTCTTTATAACGGAGACATGGACGGCCGGTGGGTCTGATACCAGTGGCGAGCTCGCTGTACAATGTGTCTTTGGGGATCCTGCCATCTTCCATGCGGCTCACATGGCCAAGCCATCTCAAGCGCCGCTGACTCAGTAGTGTGTATAAGCTGGGGGTGTTGGCCGCTTCAAGGACTTCTGTGTTGGAGATATAGTCCTGCCACCTGATGCCAAGTATTCTCCGAAGGCAGCGAAGATGGAATGAATTGAGACGTCGCTCTTGGCTGGCATACGTTGTCCAGGCCTCGCTGCCGTAGAGCAAGGTACTGAGGACACAGGCCTGATACACTCGGACTTTTGTGTTCTGTGTCAGTGCGCCATTTTCCCACACTCTCTTGGCCAGTCTGGACATAGCAGTGGAAGCCTTACCCATGCGCTTGTTGATTTCTGCATCTAGAGACAGGTTACTGGTGATAGTTGAGCCTAGGTAGGTGAACTCTTGAACCACTTCCAGAGCGTGGTCGCCAATATTGATGGATGGAGCATTTCTGACATCCTGCCCCATGATGTTCGTTTTCTTGAGGCTGATGGTTAGGCCAAATTCATTGCAGGCAGACGCAAACCTGTCGATGAGACTCTGCAGGCATTCTTCAGTGTGAGATGTTAAAGCAGCAGCGTCAGCAAAGAGGAGTTCTCTGATGAGGACTTTCCGTACTTTGGACTTCGCTCTTAGACGGGCAAGGTTGAACAACCTGCCCCCTGATCTTGTGTGGAGGAAAATTCCTTCTTCAGAGGATTTGAACGCATGTGAAAGCAGCAGGGAGAAGAAAATCCCAAAAAATGTGGGTGTGAGAACACAGCCCTGTTTCACACCACTCAGGATAGGAAAGGGCTCTGATGAGGAGCCACCATGTTGAATTGTGCCTTTCATATTTCATATTGAATATGGGATTAATGTAGGATTAGTATAAATAGGTGGTTGATGGTCGGCACAGACTCAGTGGGCCGAAGGGCCTGTTTCAGTGCTGTATCTCTCTATGAAACTCTAAACCACACAGTTGTATCAAACCGCTATGGAAAAAACTGGATGGACCACGCAGCATTAACCTAGACAACAGAAACACCAAAGGCACACCCTGCCCAGTCAACCCCACAAAGAAATTCTCATCAACATCTAGGGACTTGTGCCAAAACTGGGAGAGCTGTGCCGTAGGCTAGTCAAGCAACAGCCTGACATAGTCCTACTCACCAAATCATACCTTCCAGCCAATGTCCCAGACTCCTCCATCACTGACCAAGTGGTATACAGTCGAGGGAGTGACCCTGGGAGTCCTTAACATTGACTTCTGACCCCTTGAAGTCTCATGGCATCAAGTCAAACAAGGGCAAGGAAATCCCCTGCTGATTACCACCTACCGCACTCCCTCAGTTGATGAATCAGTACTCCTCCAGGCTGAACACCACTTAGAAGAAGCACTGAAGGTAGCAAGGGCACAGAATGTACTTTAGGTGGGGGACTTCAATGCCCAAGGCTCGGTAGCACCACTACTGACTGAGTTGGCTAAGTCTTGAAGGATATATCTGCCAGACTGGGCCTGCAGCAGGTAGTGAGAGAACCAACAAAAGAAAAAAAAAACCTACTTGACCTCATCCTCACCAATCTACCTGTCGCAAGTGAATCTGTCCATGACAGTATTGGAAGGAGTGACCATCGCACAGTCCTTCTGGAGATGAAGCCCTATCTTCACATTGAGGATACCCGCCATCGTGTTGTGTGGCACTACCACCGTACTATATGGGATAGATTCAGAACAGATCTAACAGCTCAAAACTGGGCATCCATGAGGCACTGTGGGCCATCAGCAGCAGCAGAATTGTATTCAACCATAATCTGTAACCTCACGGACCAGCATATCCCCCACTCTACCATTACCATCAAGCCAGGAGACCAACCCTGGTTCAATGAAGAATGCAGGAGGGCATGCCAGGAGCAGCACCAGGCATACTTCAAAATGAGGTGCCAACCTGGTGAAGCTACAACCCAGGATTACATGCATGCTAAACAGTGGAAGCAGCATGTGATAGAGCTAAGTGATCCCACAACCGACGGATTGGATCTAAGCTCTGCAGTCCTGCCAGATCCAGTCGTGAATGGTGGTGGATAATTAAACAAGTAACAGGAGGTGGAGGCTCCACAAATATCCCCATCCTCAGCAATGGAGGAGCCCAGCAGATCAGTGCAAAGGATAAGGCTGAAGCATTTGCAACCACCTTTAGCCAGAAGTGTCAAGTGGATGATCCATCTCAGCCTCCTCTTGCACTCCCCACCATCATAGATGCTAGACTCCAGGCAATTCGAATCACTCTGCATGATATCAAAATGGCTGAAGGCACTGGATGCAGCAAAGTCTATGGGCCATGACAATGTCCCAGCTGTAAGTAAAGCCTGGCTCGGGTATAAAATTAAAGCCCGACCCGGGCCCAACCTGACAATAGCCAATCTGAACCTGACCCGGGCCTGAGTCCTTTAATTTTTTAAAAGCCCAACCCGACCTGAAAACACCAAATATATTATTGAAACAGAAAAAAATCGTAGATTAAAACAAAAACAATATGAAACAAAACAGTACAGTCCAGCCCAACCCGACCGAGTCTGAATGCTGGACGTGGAATACAAACCCAAACCAACCTGAACCCGACACATGTAGTTGGGTTTGGTCGGGTTTGATTGGGTAGCCAGGCTTTAAGCTGTTTTACTGTGTCCTCAGTACCTTGCTCTACGGCAGCGAGGCCTGGACAACGTATGCCAGCCAAGAGCGACGTCTCAATTCATTCCATCTTTGCTGCCTCCGGAGAATCCTTGGCATCAGGTGGCAGGACCGTATCTCCAACACAGAAGTCCTCGAGGCGGCCAACATCCCCAGCATATACACCCTATTGAACCAACGGCGTTTGAGATGGCTTGGCCATGTGAGCTGCATAGAAGATGGCAGGATCCCCAAGGACACATTGTACAGCGAGCTCGTCACTGGTATCAGACCCACCGGCCGTCCCTGTCTCCACTTTAAAGACGTCTGCAAACGCGACATGAAATCCTGTGACATTGATCACAAGTCGTGGGAGTCAGTTGCCAGCGATCGCCAGAGCTGGCGGGCAGCCATAAAGGCGGGGCTAAAGAGTGGCGTGTTGAAGAGACTTAGCAGTTGGCAGGAAAAAAGACAGAAGCGCAAGGAGTGAGCCAACAGTGTAACAGCCCGACAACCAATTTTATCTGTAGCACCTGTGGAAGAGTCTGTCACTGTAGAATTGGCCTTTATAGCCACTCCAGGCACTGCTTCACAAACCACTGACCACCTCCAGGTGCTTATCCATTGTCTCTCGAGACAAGGAGGCCAAAGAAAGAAAGAGAAAGAAAGAAAGAACTGAAGACTTGTGCTCCAGAACTAGCCGCACCCTTAGCCAGGCTGTTCCAGTACAGCTACAACACTGGCTCCTACCTGACTGTGGAAATTTCCCAGGTTTATCCTAGCCACAAAAAGCAGGATAAATCAAATCAGGCCAATTACTACCCCATTAGTCTACTATCTCTTTTGGGCCTCCTTATCTCGAGAGACAATGGATACGCGCCTGGAGGTGGTCAGTGGTTTGTGAAGCAGCGCCTGGAGTGGCTATAAAGGCCAATTCTGGAGTGACAGGCTCTTCCACAGGTGCTGCAGAGAAATTTGTTTGTTGGGGCTGTTGCACAGTTGGCTCTCCCCTTGCGCCTCTGTCTTTTTTCCTGCCAACTACTAAGTCTCTTCGACTCGCCACAATTTAGCCCTGTCTTTATGGCTGCCCGCCAGCTCTGGCGAATGCTGGCAACTGACTCCCACGACTTGTGATCAATGTCACACGATTTCATGTCGCGTTTGCAGACGTCTTTATAACGGAGACATGGACGGCCGGTGGGTCTGATACCAGTGGCGAGCTCGCTGTACAATGTGTCTTTGGGGATCCTGCCATCTTCCATGCGGCTCACATGGCCAAGCCATCTCAAGCGCCGCTGACTCAGTAGTGTGTATAAGCTGGGGATGTTGGCCGCTTCAAGGACTTCTGTGTTGGAGATATAGTCCTGCCACCTGATGCCAAGTATTCTCCGAAGGCAGCGAAGATGGAATGAATTGAGACGTCGCTCTTGGCTGGCATACGTTGTCCAGGCCTCGCTGCCGTAGAGCAAGGTACTGAGGACACAGGCCTGATACACTCGGACTTTTGTGTTCCGTGTCAGTGCGCCATTTTCCCACACTCTCTTGGCCAGTCTGAACATAGCAGTGGAAGCCTTACCCATGCGCTTGTTGATTTCTGCATCTAGAGACAGGTTACTGGTGATAGTTGAGCCTAGGTAGGTGAACTCTTGAACCACTTCCAGAGCGTGGTCGCCAATATTGATGGATGGAGCATTTCTGACATCCTGCCCCATGATGTTCGTTTTCTTGAGGCTGATGGTTAGGCCAAATTCATTGCAGGCAGACGCAAACCTGTCGATGAGACTCTGCAGGCATTCTTCAGTGTGAGATGTTAAAGCAGCATCGTCAGCAAAGAGGAGTTCTCTGATGAGGACTTTCCGTACTTTGGACTTCGCTCTTAGGCGGGCAAGGTTGAACAACCTGCCCCCTGATCTTGTGTGGAGGAAAATTCCTTCTTCAGAGGATTTGAACGCATGTGAAAGCAGCAGGGAGAAGAAAATCCCAAAAAGTGTGGGTGCGAGAACACAGCCCTGTTTCACACCACTCAGGATAGGAAAGGGCTCTGATGAGGAGCCACCATGTTGAATTGTGCCTTTCATATTGTCATGGAATGAGGTGATGATACTTAGTAGCTTTGGTGGACATCCGATCTTTTCTAGTAGTCTGAAGAGACCACGTCTGCTGACGAGGTCAAAGGCTTTGGTGAGATCAATGAAAGCAATGTAGAGGGGCATCTGTTGTTCACGGCATTTCTCCTGTATCTGACGAAGGGAGAACAGCATGTCAATAGTCGATCTCTCTGCACGAAAGCCACACTGTGCCTCAGGGTAGACGCGCTCGGCCAGCTTCTGGAGCCTGTTCAGAGCGACTCGAGCAAAGACTTTCCCCACTATGCTGAGCAGGGAGATTCCACGGTAGTTGTTGCAGTCACCGCGGTCACCTTTGTTTTTATAGAGGGTGATGATGTTGGCATCGCGCATGTCCTGGGGTACTGCTCCCTCGTCCCAGCACAGGCATAGCAGTTCATGTAGTGCTGAGAGTATAGCAGGCTTGGCACTCTTGATTATTTCAGGGGTAATGCTGTCCTTCCCAGGGGCTTTTCCGCTGGCTAGGGAATCAATGGCATCACTGAGTTCCGATTTGGTTGGCTGTATGTCCAGCTCATCCATGACTGGTAGAGGCTGGGCTGCATTGAGGGCAGTCTCAGTGACAGCATTCTCCCTGGAGTACAGTTCTAGGTAGTGCTCAACCCAGCGGTCCATCTGTTTGCGTTGGTCAGTGATTATGTCCCCCGATTTAGATTTGAGGGGGGTGATCTTCTTGATGGTTGGCCCAAGAGCTCTCTTCATGCCATCATACATTCCTCTGATGTTTCCGGTGTCTGAGGCCAGCTGAATATGACTGCATAGGTGTTGCCAGTAGTCGTTTGCGCAACGCCTAGCTGTTCTTTGTGCAGTACTTCTGGCTGCTTTAAGTGCTGCGGATGTTAACTCGCTGGGGGCTTTCTTGTAGTTCAAAAGTGCAATGCGCTTAGCGGCTATGACAGGTTCCAGCTCTTCATTATGAGATTGAAACCAGTCTGCATTTCTCTTCGCACTTTTGCCGTAGGTGGTCAAAGCTGACTCATAGATGGCGTCTCTGATGTGGGCCCACTTGGTCTCAGCATCCCCTGTGGGAGTGTTTTGAAGGGCTGTTACAAGTGAATTTAGAAATTTTTGTAACAGCTGTGGGTGAGAAATTCTGCTCGTGTTGATGCGCGGGTGGCCCTTCTGCTTGGAATGATGCAACTTCTTTGGTCTGAGTCTAACCTTGCTGCACACCAGGGAGTGGTCGGTGTCGCAGTCCGCACTGTGGAAGCTGCGTGTGATTTGAACACTGTTTAAGGCGGCTCGCCTTGTGACAATGAGGTCTAGCTGGTGCCAACGACGTGATCTTGGGTGCCTCCATGAAACCTGGTGACAGGGTTTAGTGTGAAAGAACGAGTTGGTGATGCAGAGGTTATGATAGGTACACAACTCAAGCAGTCTCTGCCCGTTCTCATTCATCCTTCCAACGCCATAGTGCCCAAGGCAGGAGGGCCATGAGTCATGGTCGGCCCCAACCCTGGCATTAAAGTCCCCCAGCAGGAATAGGTGTTCGGTGTTGGGGATGCTGCTAACGATGTTATGGAGTTGTTCATAGAACTGGTCTTTAGCTTCAGGTGCGGAGCAGAGTGTTGGAGCATAGATGCTGAGTAGGTGTACTGGACCAGAGGTGGTGAGCAGTCGGATGGACAGTATGCGTTCCGAGCCATTTGAGGGAGGCTCTATCATGCTGAGCAAGGAGTTTCTGATGGCGAAGCCCACTCCATGCTGTCTTGGTTCTTCAGGATCCCTGCCCTG